>NW_026515767.1:0-600000 GCF_025882075.1 Dioszegia hungarica | reverse complement strand
TGGAAGGATTCCGATGGACGCACGCTCTACGCTTGGACTGCTTACTCGAAGCTAGTCTGGCGGCGTACGATCTCAACCTCTGCCCCCCTGCCGAGTATGCACAATCCCTCTGGTGGATACAGCGTATGTCAGCAGTCCGGTGTAAGCTGGAACACAACTGGTGGTCAGAAGTCTGGATGCATATCGCATCCGGCTTGTTGAAGAAGCTGTCGTCGAGGCCGCTGGCGGGGGCGAGCTCAAGGGATCAGTTTCTTTTGCGACACAAATGGGCGAGAAAGACACCATATCCCAAAAAGGGCAGGGGACTGGTTCCGCGCTGGGACGATTGGAAGTCAGCGGAAGCGCTGTATCGACAGCAATCTGTGAGTAGACGCGAGACTGGGCTAATTTCAGCTATACGACGACGGAAACTCAGATCTGGCGATGGCCGAACGGCTCCTAGAGCAAACAACCAGCGCCCATCTAGTGAATCTGCGCGACGAACTGAGACAAAACCAGCCAGGGTCAGGGGAATGGACAAGGGGTACATGGATGTATATTATGCGGTAGCCTCTCGCTCACGCAGTCTTGCCCGCAATTCCTCCATAAACGCCTCTCCGCCGTCCAACTCCACCTCCAGCTGACTGGCCACCTCGGCAATCGTCTTGCTCCTGCTGACAATCTCCTGAATCTCCTTGCGCCGCTGTTTCGTCATGTTGGTCGGGGGCGTCGGCTTGAATTGGGTGAGGAGGAATTTGGTGTTGCCCCAAGGGTTGTCCAGGTAGTGAGCCAAGCGGAGCAGCATGGGGATGTTCTGGGTGACGTTGCAGACAAGACCGGTAGACGCAAATACCGAAGGGTTGCGCTCCGCAGCACGAGCCAGCATAATTGAAGAAGCACCTGGCATCAGCGCAGTCCTACACAGTGCTCACCAGTCATCTCTCTGATCCGATCCCGATTAGGCCAGCCGTCCCCGTCCCCGTTGCAGATGACCGGCAAGCCTCGCTGCTCCCCTAGCTTGACGATATCGCCGAGCCGCTCCCACATCGCCTTGTCACCTGGTCGCATATCCCGCGTACGGCAATGTACTGTGAGGTTGCGGATACCCGTCCGTAGAATCCTGGCGGCGAGATACAGCGTATCTGGCTGAGTTGGCAGCAGCCGGATCTTGCAGCTGATGGGCAAGGGTATCTCGTCCAAGAGAGCTCGGAGGATATTGAGGAGTACGTCAGGTGTTGATAGCAGGGCGGCGCCCATACCAGAGTGGGTGGAAAAGGGCTTTGGGCATCCGCAATTGAGATCACTGAATCAGCTTTGCCACCATAAATACCCACATTCCGGCCACATCCTGCTGAACCGTACGAGCAGCTTTCACTGCAAGCTCGGGATCGGAAGATCCTATTTGAAATATCACTAGATTCAGCTGGATCACAGCAGAACCTACAGTATGGCTTCTCGATGGGATGTGTCGAAAAGATCGGGCCCTGGCCTTTCGAATAGGTGATGACACCGGTAGTGGCTGGCGTCAGCTACGCCAAGAAGGGCACGTACGGTCTACCTTGCGCTCAGATCCGATGACAGCCTTGTCGACCACTTCGGGAGACCACACCAGATCCGCCCCGTAGTATAAGGAAAGCAACCGCTACTGATTAGAATTGCATCATTGACAACCTACCATAGGCACTGTCGTCAGCTATTTATATACGGTCAACTCACAGCTTCCAGTGCGCACCATCGGCGCCAGGACAAATTTATCCCTATAGTCAAGCTCGTGTTCATATGTCTTGACGTGCTCAATAGGGAGACGCATCTCGGCGATGGTTGGATCGTCCATGTCCATCTTGAGCCGCTTGGCTGATGGTGACTCTGCGGCTGGGGATTCATCCCGAGGTCGCGTGAGGCTGGCGGGCATCGTGCGCAGTATTCTTGGCGCCAGAGTGGACAGTACAGGAGCAAGGCTTCTTGCGGCCAACATAAAGTAGTATGTGAAGTGGACTCAGACTTGTTGCAAGATCAGCGACGGACAAACGTTTATCGTAACGTAATGAGGTATTCTGCCGTCGTTGCCAAATCTCGGATTGCTGCTGGCTTCGACCATACATCATGCCATGACTTATCAAGCGAGGCTCACCCGCCTCAGGAAGCTCATCGATCCGATCACTTCTGCCGAGGCTTCACCCTCGGCATTTGTCCCTCCTGGACACAAAGAATCTGAAAGAGACAGATGGTCCGCTGCACATGACCAGGCCCTCCTGGACGGTCGGCACAAGGGTGGGCTCACTAATCGGGACGGAACTGATCATAGATGTAAGACCAATAACCCTCAGCTCGGAAGACTTTCGGACCCTACGCATCATTGGTGAAGGACAGTTCGCGACGGTATGTGCCAATAGATGGCCTATCTGATGATCAGGTCCAACTTGTGCAATGCGCGCTGGATCAACAGCTGTACGCGATGAAGGCGATCCCCAAGTATAAAGCCGACAGATACAGTCAGGTAAGCGCCGCCATATACTCTGCTGATTCCAGGCGTTGCAACTGCCTGCGGAGCGGCACTTACACTTGCTCGCGAGCGAGATCGACTACAGCCCAGCGCCTGCCCTTTTTGCCGCGTTTCAATCTTCCAGCACACTCTACCTTGTGATGGACTTGGCCGCCTCGGGATCTCTTGCCGACCGGATCGAGAACCTTCCAGGCAGTTTGCCCGAAGGGGAAGTGCGCTGGTGGGCAGCTCAACTGCTGGAAGCTATTACCTGGGTGCACAAGCAAGGATACGTCCATCGGTAAGTCGACTCCTGGTCAAGCTGACGATAGCGATATCAAACCGGCAAATCTACTCGTCACGAGCGGGCACCGGCTGCTCATATCCGACTTTGGATCCGCAGCTCCCTGCGCGCTCGACGCAAGCCTACTCGATCCGCAATACTGTCGCGAGCCGACGGGAACGCCCGATTACATCGCGCCGGAGATTTTGCGGTGCGCGGAGCTCGCCCTTATCGAAGACGACGTACCCCTGACCCGGTATGGACGCGGTGTCGATTGGTGGAGCATGGGCGCCACTATATTCGAGTTGGCGGTCGGACAGCCACCATTCTACTCTTCTGCGATACGGTCAACATATGATGCTATCCTGGTGGCAACGCGCCTAATCCCTGCGTCACTGTCATTCGCTTTGGATGACCTTTTAGAGCGGTAGGTTTGCCTATCACGTAGTAGCTGACGGCCAGGTTGTTATGCCAATCTGCCCTCCGCATCGACGCTGAAGATATACATCGTCATGCTTTTTTCGCGGTACCGACCGGTATGTCATCTATCGGACTCAGCTAACAAAGAAGTCCACCCGCCAGATCTGACTGGTCTTTGCGATATCGCCGACGGGACGAGCTATCTCGAGCCCGATTCCGTCAGCGAGATGACCGACGAATGCGTGTCCATTACGCAGATCCAACCCGTCGGCGAACGTAACGCGAGATGGTACGGATGGACACACCTGCCGTCCGCGGTCAACCCGTCCGAAGCGCCGCTCAAAGTCTCTCCAGCCAGAACGGTCCCACAGACACCTCGGCCACGTCGAGATCGCGAGGACGCCACGATTATGACTTCTCGTCGGGAGGGCCTGCTCAATTGTGTCCAGCAGAGCGCCAGAAAACAGCGAAGAAACGCGCATTCCAAGTCACAAGGCCTAAAGGAGGAGCTCCAATCCATGACGCGAAGTCTAGATGTGAGTGATTGTTGGCGCCAAACTGATTGGCGCAGGAGCTCTCGTGTCGCCTACAGGAAATTCGCCGTGTCCTGTCCTGAAGCATATTACATGCCAGGACGACCAGGCGCCGCCAGGGGTGCTGGTCAATGCTGCTTATATCGACAAGGAGTAGATCCCGTCAAGGTGCGTGCCTCACCGGATCCATGATACTGGACATCGGCCAACGCAGTTGTATCGACGGTACCCGCGATGTGTGCACAGCTGAGAATACGCAGGCCCTACACGACTAGACGCCGTACTCAACGGTCCGTCCCGGGCTGTCCGTTGGTCGTTCCCACGCTGCTTCGATCAGCACCTGGGAGGCGGAAGCCACCAGCCTAGTCGCCCTCACGAATGAGCACCACATCGGTGCTCTGCACTTGTCTGCTGCGCCCGTGGTCCCGTGACTGTCGCTCCAGGCTCAACCATGTCTCAGTGCGCAAGCTCCTGACGCCCTTGATCTGAACCCTCCCCAACAATGTACCCGGTTGCTCCCGGTTCCCGTCCTCACGGTCACCCTCAAGCGGATCCTCTTCACCATCCAGGCAAGTCATCTCTGTGCCTTTTCAGCAAGCGCAGTCGCTGACTGCCCGGCAGTATTCAGCCAGCCCTCCTTCATTTGGAGCGACACCATGTCGGGGGCCTCACGGCGCTCACTACGGCTGGGAGTATAGGGGGTCTCGGTGCAGTCCCCTCATCCACGTAATATTCGATCCGTCGACTACACCAACGTCCGACCCCTTACCTCTCGTCACGTATGTCCAGGTCGGGAACCTGGCCACCATGCCGGCCACTCCTATCGGTACGCTACCGCTCCGTTGTCATCGTCGATGAGGAGTACGACTCGGGCGCCTCGGCATTCACTGCCACCTGCTCGCCCGCTGCCGGCCCTGACTCTCCCCACTCTGGCGGTGCTACAGGTCGTCGCGCTGGCGAATTTATGATCGACTCCGGCGCCACTCATCACATTGTTCGAGTAGATGGTCCAAGGTGTCTGCAGTGTCAGCACCATCAAACAACCACAACGGACAAACTCACATCATCATTCCCACCGCCACCACCACCGGAAACCTTATAGTTGAGCGAGCAGAACTTGCCCCACGCAGTGCACCGCGCGCACTTGGGGAAGTCGGGATGAACCATGCACGGGACACCTCGACCTCGCGGACCCGGAGCACAGGCATCGCAGCCGTTGGGGTGGCGGTGACCTTGCTGAGTGATGATCACGGACCCGTCGTGGCGTTGCTCCTATATCATCAGCATATACCCATATATCACATCCAACATATATCAGAGGGAAAGTACTCACCACCACGGTAGTATTCCCAGTGGACTCCACCTCATCCTCCGATGAATCAGCGACCGAGACCGGAACCGACCTAGAGGTACCGGGGACCTTGGCGACGATGACGGTCTGAAGGGAATCGTCCGACACAGAGAAGGGCGACGCGACCGGGACCGGCTGGAGGAGCCTTGGGTCAATGTACGACCACGAGTGGTCGTCGGCGGTAGGACGGATGGACCAGATGGGATCGGCAAAGTCGATGGATGGAGTAGGGGATGGAGGGACGACAGGAGTAAGGTCGTCGCTCTGGAAGACGGAGGGGTAAACGTGACCCGAGTAGGACGAGGGCGCGTTGTACCCGAACGAATCGGCTACCGGCACGTAAGCCGAGGGAGCAGGAGGAACATAGCCGTCCTGCCAGCCGGGGACGAAGGCGGTCGCAAAGGGAGCCGAGGAAAGGTCATCGTCTTGATAGTAGGATGGATAGACGGAGGGAGCCGTGTATGGGGTAACGGTACCAGGCGAGACCGGCGGACTGGCGGGCTCCGGCGTAACCGAAAGGGTGTTGATACCGTAATTGCCAAACATCTGCACGTCAGCCGATGACCGAGGCAACCGGAAAGCCACAATAACGTACAAAGTTCTGGAACTCGTTGTCACGGGAGGGGGGTGACTGGGCGAGGGAGGTACCAGGACTAGTCTAAGCGCATAGAGATACTAGCGACAATACTGAGAGAGCGAGATAAAGAAGAGAGAAAGCTACGCTACGCTGACTAACCTAACTACGAAAGTGAAAAGCGGAACTATAAACGGCTATATAAAAGTGGCTATTTGAGTGTGGCATTCCCTACGGTAACAGACGTCCGGGGCACCAGAGCCGTACGAGAAGTTGGAGGTGTTGTCGTTGTTGTTGTCAAACATGTTGTGCAAATTGGCGAAGATGGGGAGATGTGGATGAGCTTGAGGAAAAGCTGGATAAAACCGCCCACATATATACCTCAGCCAACGGTGCGGAAACGACAGTGCGGGAAGGATTGAGCATGTGACCATGCAGAGACTGAGGGAGCATGTGTCTCGATGAGGGAGTGTTAGGAATACGATGTCTCAGCGGGAGCGATGCCGGCAGCGAGGCTACTCGGAAGCGAGCTCGGTACCGCGTAGGAACTCCTACACGGGACCGAGTAGGCGCACCTACAGTATAGAGAGTGCGACGCCTGAGTGGCGAGATCCCATGCCGTACTGCAGGGCAGTATGGCAGGTCAATGCGGCGGACCAAGCGTGGCAGTGCCAATGGACCATGGAGGCTATGTAGGAACTGTAGGACTTAGGAGGTGCTGCATAGGAAGTCCTACAATAGGGATTGTAGGAACTCGTAGGAACTCGTAGGGACTCGCGGAGGAACTCGTAGGAACTCGTAGGGACTTGTAGGGACTTGTAGGGACTCGTAGGAACTCGTAGGAACTACAAAAGTTCAAGACTGGAATATATAAGGAGGTCATATCGAGTCAAATGCATCCCCAGTCTGCTCTTGAAAACTTAACAGATTAGAACTCTGATACCATCCCTCGATCCTCACCAATGTTCAACCCCTTCCTGTCGTCAAACACGTGCAGGTCGGTATCAGGCCACCATCCCGACCACCCTCATGGGTACGCTGCACCTCAGTCCTCTCCACTTGCCGAACTCACTCGTCGTCCCAGGTCTATCGCTCAACCTCATCTCGGTGCGAAACACTCTGGCACCCTTCACCTGGAGCTTTCCCAACAACGTCGCGATCTGTCACCGCGTAGGCAGCCCGGTCCCTGTCCTTACGGCCAGACTCAAGCGGAACCTCTTCACCATCCAGGCAAGTAATGCTCCACGTACTATCAGCCAGCCTAGTCGCTAACCTCCTGGCAGTATGGAAACGGGCACACCTTCGCTTGGGTCATCTTAATGGCGGGAGGATCATGACACTCGCTACGACGGGAGAATGCCACGGGGGACGGGAGTGGGACGGGCCAGAGCTAGTCTAATGCATGGGATAAGCGACTATAATGAGAGAGCGGGATGAAGAAGAGGGGAGAAACTAGCTACGACTAGTATACAAGCTGCGCGAGGCAGGCCGGAGCGCAAGCTGATCCACTTTACGTATGATGGCTATGACTACGGTGATAGAGAATAGGAGGTCTCGATGCAGTCAGTCCGTTTCTCATCAAGCATATCCGGTGCATAGCCTGCAACTCAGGCAACAGGGAAATGCCTAGCATGTATACCCACTTGTGCTATGCTTTTGCTCGACCTCGTCCATGTTGTAAGAGATGGCAGGATGGTTCGCTTTCAAGCTGTGTGATCTGGAGCTCAGCTTGCGTATGATGAAGATGCGACAAGCTAATCCTTCAGGTCTACAAGACAGACGATATAGCAGAAGACGAGTCTTTACTGGAGAGATAGGCCGAGCCATAACTGTGTAAAACTAATCTAAGTGAGTCAACTCTATAGCATCAAACGGCACAGCCCCGTACGGCAAAGCCCGACTTAATCCTCCGCCTGAGACAGCCTTCACTCTCCCGCCTAGACTGCCGGTACTCAGCAGATTCCAATCCCGACAGCCTTTTGCAAAGAAGATCAGGCCGTGAACGGTGGGAATGTTAGGGTGCTTTGGTGTGATGTAAATCGCCTATATAGGAAGTCCGCTGTATAGGTCAGAAAGCCTCGAACTATGCCCCAGGTCGTCCGGCCAGACATACTGCATGAATCGTTTCTGCTGCATCTCCCCCTGAGATTTCAAGACGATATAAGGCTATGCATGAGACACAGGTGAGTCGGTCAAAGACTTGGGATATCCGAAATTGATTGAACCCTCCGACTGATTATCCATGCATCGCCCCGAGACGAAGCTCGCGATTTCGACCTGGACTGACATCGGCACAAAGCAGATTCCGATAGACGCGATTCCAAATTAACAACCAGCATACAGACCATCATGATCCTGTCTATCATGTTGCATCACGCTGGACTATGTAATCTTGCTATATTTACGCGTTTCCTGTTCATTGGATATACTATGCCATAGGGTATGTCTTCTGAATATGGACCGGCAGTGATGATGCGTGACTGAGAGGCACGGATCTACTTTTCGCAAGGCTTAGTGCCGTCGATCCAAAAAGCTTATCGTGGCCCCATTACTCTGTTGGCATCAGCTGAGTGCCGGGGTCAGTCTGAGTGAGTAGAGCGAGGAAAACCTCAGGTTTTGAATGGGGTCAGGTGCAGTGACGTTGTCGCCACCCACCTAAACACCCTCACGCCTCCCGCTTTCTACTCGCTCGAACGACCTCGTCACTACACCGCACACTCGCACAGCACACGGATCAATGCGTATTAGGCGGGTCATGCGGATCAAGGCGGGTCAGGCCGATCAAGCGGGTCAGAGGCAGGCCAGACGGGTCGAAGGCGGTACAGAGGCGGGTCGAGCGGGTCACAGGCGGCGAGTCGGACGGAAAGGAGGTGTCGACGGACAAAATCAGACATATATAAGGCAGCCCATTTCATAGCTAGGGATCCTTCTTGTGAGGATCTAAAATTTCATAAGTCTTCAACCAAACAAACTCAGATCCCAGCTCGCTCGTACCTCACTCGCCACTCACCTTCCACACCCATCAGCCCGCCACTCCCCCCTCACACTCGACGATCACCTTGATTGCCACTTGATCCTTCCAAGCACATCTACAGCCATCACATCGACACTCTCAGCTCGTCCACAGTAGTTGTCCCTTTCTCTAGTCAGTAGGCTTCTAGGGACAGCCCCCTGACATCAAGGCTTACTGCATGAGCTTGTGTGTTTCCTTGTACGTTATAGGATTGACTCACATCTATATCAATTTGACTTATACCTCAGCCTGATCAAGCGTCTGCTGGAATCCGCTCTGCTGGAATCCGCTGAGTAGCGGTCTTAGTCTCTAGGCGGGAAGAGTGAAGCGGTGAATGCCGGAACGAGCCATCTGTTCCATGGCTGATACGCGTACGGTCATATTGACAGTTCATAGAGAAACAGGCAGATTGAATAGAAGTCCGCTTCAATTCTACTAGCTTTCTCGATTATACATCTTCGCATCTATTGCGACCGGACTACACTTCCAGATGTTGATTACTTCCCCAGCTAATTGCTATTGACGCTCAGCTAGATCCAAAGAGATGTGGGAAAGAAGTGATGGGAAAAGCTACAAGTCTAGCTGACACGGCCAAGCTATTGTACAGACGGTGGATCCCGGACTTCCCGCTCAATCCCGACTATTCCCTCTTGGTATCCAGCCATCACGCCGTATCCCGCCAACTCCGCCATGATACGCCCGGACAAAGCTAATCAACGAGTCCCGACACTCCGACAATTCCGACATACATGTCGACAGGCGGCGTGGCCAAGTTGGAATTCGATCACGGCATCAAGAGGAAATTGCCCTTCGATGTAGCGCAGACCCGTATATCAACATTGAATGGTTCGAGGCTTGCTGTACGGGACTGTACCCTGGTAAGGCTGTCCATCTAGGTCATTTCCACATTAGGTCTGCTATGTCTCAGCCTATTTAGTCCTCTCCAGTATCCACTCGTCTTCTGCTACACAGTCTATTTCATATACCTGTGTCGCTTCCTCGTCATACACGACTCGAACCTCGGCCAATGAGCTTGAAGCGAGCCACCCTGCCATTTGCTACAGAAAGCTGTACAGACAAGAAGACTAGGCTGGTCGCAATACTGATGAGCTAACTGCCTGATTTGTTCAAACGTGGTGACTATCGCAGGCGTATGGATTGTAAACCGGTTCCTACATTCCGTCACGAGTTGTTGCTGAATTGCTCTCAGTGATTCGCCCTGATCGCCTTGGACTTGACGCCGGTCCGAATATGGGCGGGATTTTTTCCGCGAACGCGGCAAACGCTTCTGTAATCAGGTCAGGAGGGACGAGGCCCAAAAGATTGTGCCGAAGCTGTTGTCGTAATATGTCGGACTTGATACAGTGTATGTCGATATCTGGTGTCTCTGGGTAGGTATGCGGGGTATTACATAGGTTGACAGTGGAACAGAGATAAAGACAAATATTTTCCTAACGACGAAAGCCTTACTGCGGTGATTCCCGGTTTATATACTGACAGTGTGCGGGCTTCATCGAAAATTTCGTCTTGGCGTAACTTGGCTTAGCCTGCCATGAGGGATCTGGCGAAGACGGCGTGGGAGCTGGATGTCAAGAGGGAAAATCGAGCGAGAGCGGATAGCAGCAGAACGTAGCGAGACGACGCTCGTGTATATGTATGTACTTGCAGTAAATGGTTCAACTATGTCAGCTAGCCTTGAAGCCTTGAAATTTTTCATATTGTCGGAATTGACCGAGTGTCGGGTTGTCAGTAGATAGACCGGCGATCACCGCAGTAAGGCTCTCGTCACTAGGTAGATCTCTGTCTATATCTCTTCACCATTATCAACCTATGTAATACCCCCTATACCTGTTGGAATCCGCTGAGTACCGGTGTCAGTCTAGGCGGGAGAGTGAGGAGTGTCTCAGGCGGTGAATGGAGTCGGGGCTTGCTGTACGAGGCTGTACCCTTGTAGGTTGTAGTCTTGACTCACTTCAATAAAGTTTTACTTATGTCTCGGTCTAGTTAGTTGCCTTCAGTAAACACTTGTCTTCTGCTATATAGTTCGTCTTGCAGGCCTGGGGGATCATCTCGTCGCTTCTTCATCATACACAAGCTGAGCCTCCAGGTAAGTCAATGCATCGCTTCTTCATCATACACAAGCTGAGCCTCCAGCTTGAAGCGAACCATCCTGCCACTTCTTACACGGGCCGTGCCTTTTATGCTGCAGACTTGACTCACTCATATCAGATTTAGTCAAGTCTCCGCATAGTTAGTTTTCTTGAGTAAACACTCGTCTTCTGCTATATAGACTGTCCGTAGACCTGAGCGAGCAGCTTGTCGCTTCATCATGACACACAACATGAATCTCTCTTATCAAGCGTGTAGCCGACGATTCTACCATTTTTCACAGGTCTACAGTAGACACCTGAGAATTATAATAGTCTGGCTCGAGAGCCAAGCACGCACTTTGTCGCATCTTCATCTGCACAGCTGCACGTAGCTCACACATCATTCAGCCTGAAGCAAAGCTTTCTGCAATCTCCCACATGTTCACGTTAGACAGGTTCGTAGATTCTGTGTGAACCTTTCCTGACATATCCAGAATTACTGGGAAGTTGAAACCCATCGGATCACTTTGTCACGGCGGATTATGAAGATGGATGAGGGGACTACCAGAAGACGGCGGGATGTGACATACGGTATACCTCCACGTCAGGCAGCAATCGTTTTTTGGCGTAGTGGTCTCATTCTGAACACGAAAAAGGCTATCTACCTTTGGATGTATTTTAGCCAGAGTGGTAGCTTCTTTGTCCATGCTTCTGCACACTCATTTAGTATAGCCAGAATCGCGTCGTCGACGGAACTTTCCCATACTCGTTTAGGAGCCAGCTGAGCGTAAATTGCATCCAGCAGGAAGTGACGATATCCGAACCCTCTCCCAAATTTCCCCAAACAGACACCAGCTACGCGTTTGACCTTATCTTGTAAGAAGTGGCAGGATGGTTCGCTTCAAGCTGGAGGCTCAGCTTGTGTATGATGAAGAAGCGATGCATTGACTTACCTGGAGGCTCAGCTTGTGTATGATGAAGAAGCGACAAGCTGATCCCCCAGGCCTACAAGACGAACTATATAGCAGAAGACAAGTGTTTACTGAAAGGCAACTGACTAGGCCGAGACATAAGTAAAACTACATTAAAGTGAGTCAAGACTACAACCTACAAGGGTACAGCCCCGTACAGCAAGCCCCAAATCCATTCACCGCCTGAGACACTCCTCTCTCTCCCGCCTAGACTGACACCGGTACTCAGCGGATTCCAACATATCTTTCATGTCTTCGGACCAGCAGAGCTCATGCCCGTCGAGCAGATCTTTTTGATACTAATTACTTCTCGTCGGGCCCCCTGTCCAGGCCGTTCGTCGTCCAAGGGATGGTCACGATGTTCGCATACAAGATGTCGAAAATCATGATGTGAACACCACTTGGGAGACGAGACGTTGGTCGCGGCGCCCACTACTTCTCCAGCGCTGCATGGTCGATTGACGCACACCAGCACAGTGTCTTCTGTTGGAAGTTAGTCAATACCACTGGAGTGAGACGGAAGGTCTCAGGAAATCACGAAGCCGAAGCAATGGCTCTCGATCTCCACATTGCACCACGCTGAGCTACGGTTCGGAATCATTACCCCTTGCGGCCTCGCTCAAGCTCTTACGCGGTGCTCAACAGTCTGTTATCTCGCACGCAAAGCCTCGGCTTGAAGTAGCTGGGGAGATGAGTTCAGTCAGTAGACGAGTAATGCGACTGCGCCCTGGCTGGGATCCGCTGAGCATTGGCGTCGAGCAGGCGTGGAGACCCAGGTCACCTCCGGGATAGAAATTGGCTAACGGAGGGACTTGAGCACGGGACCGAACTGTTGTAGGTCGTGTGCAGCTTGACCCATCCTGTAGCTTCACTCATTCATATTTCAAATATATATCGTGTGGATCTGGTCGTATATTTGCAGTGAACTCTAGACAAACTTGTGCACCCTGGATTACTTGAGAGCAGAGTTGATCTCACGCCTCACATGTAATCTCAAATACAGATAGCTAGAACTGCTATTTCCGCCTCTCCTTGACTCCGCATATCACCGCCTCAACGTCGGTATCACTGCAACGGGCCTCTTGTACTCCTGTAGCTGATGATATCAAACATCCCCATTCGAGCATGTACTCTAGTCAATTCTTGCAATCTCCGATCTGTAAATACGTTCTGTGGATGGGACTCCCACTGCCGTCTGCTCCCTCGTGCAATTCGACCGCAGTATATGCCATGCAAAGGCCCTCATTCAACTGCATACGGCCGCACGGAAGCGTGCAGCGCATATGAACATCGTTCCATTTCCCACCTGCTGAGCACATGTGCTTCATCCCTCCCCGGTCTATGAAGAAAGGGATGGCATTTGCTACATGTCCAGATCGTGCCCAGATATGTAGCACATCATCACAGGCTCACTCTTACCGCTATGTATTATTAATTGTTTACCCACAAGATATCAGCCGTAAGATTCTGCTCCACAAAGTGCACTATCGTACTTATGACCTCTGAATCCACACAGCGGATCTCAGCCTAGACAACCTCTGTATCTTCCGCAGAATTCTCCAATTATCTGTAGAGGGCATCTTGCACCTCGCGCGCCCAAGTATCCCGTGATTTACGTCAGCTACTCCATAATGCGATCTGTTTTATGTTGATGACCGTCGTGACGTGGACCGAGGTCTCAGCCGATGAGCCAGTGGAGGCCCATTGGTGGAAGTGGGAGCGATAGTAACTTCTATTGCAGGCGTGTACCAAGCACTCCGGTCAGATTGTACTTCTTCTCCGCCCATTGCATATCCCTCGTACTTTGTCGGTCGCGGCGCGCACACTCGATCCGTTCCGCAATCCCTTGTATGGTGGTGTCTGACCGCCGCTGCGGTCAGCCCAATGACGATTAAAGGCTCACTGGGTGTCCGTCCATCCAGCGTTGATGGTCGCGTTACAGCTGTGGACAATCCGCGATTCGGCAGTGTGTATCATGTGCGATTCTCCTTGATAACATTGGCTCTCGATCTCCCTCTGAATGAGGCGGTGATTGCGACAATTTGAGCAGGCTCCCTGGACAGCCTAGCTGCCGAGCAGATTCCCCCGTCAGTGATTGAAAGCAGATGCAGTCTTTCTCTTCCGTATACACGTCCGCTCCTTGCCCTGCAGCAGAGTCCCCTCTGTGTATCTGCTGATCTTGAACGGAATGGTGGGTGTCAATGCTGTACGAATCCCTTCCGTACAGTCTCCAGGTTGGAATGTCGGCTCGAGACTTGTTTCGTCTTGATCGTGATGTGCTCGTATCTGGTCGCGCTCCGGGTAGATGGAAGTCTCGTCGAAGCGAAGAATTTTCAGTACGAGTCAGTACTTGGTCCTGCACTCAGCTGTACATGAGACCCAATCGGGGTTGACGCCTATTTTATTTACAAAAAGTCTTCTGCGGCTTTTCGTTTCCGCCCATTCGCAACATCTCCCTGATCCAACCCCTCGGTGGGAGATTGATAACGATATCGAGGTTGCTGCGCACGCTTTTCCGCCTGAATGTCAGCTGGGCTTGCCGAGAGGGACTCACCGGACTGGCTTCCACGTCGGGCCAGATGGTGCCGTCCTTCGGTGGCAGAACCACAACCTCTGGCGCCATGGATTGCCGCTGTGGTGTAGGTGCTGGACTGGACAAGCCGACTGACCGAAGAGCT
Organism: Dioszegia hungarica; assembly: GCF_025882075.1. Taxonomy (NCBI): domain Eukaryota; kingdom Fungi; phylum Basidiomycota; class Tremellomycetes; order Tremellales; family Bulleribasidiaceae; genus Dioszegia; species Dioszegia hungarica. The sequence goes on along the minus strand of NW_026515767.1, from coordinate 585,626 downwards.
GTTCGATCCACCGAGGGACTGGCCAGCGCTGGAGGCATGGCTGGTGGGAAGGGAGGTAAGAATCTGCTGTCAACCATATGACTGTTCGGCGACTTACCCTGGCATTGGCGGCATTGTTGGCGGAGGCATGCCCATGGGGTACGCATTTGGGAAGCCTGGGGGCATTCTGAAATCAGCTGTGTCGCGGAAAGCACTCACCCCGGGGGATAGAAAGCAGGTGGGGGGTAATTTGGAAGCGGGAGCGGGTTGTTGCGCTTTGCCATTAATGCTCGGTGCTGCGCGAGAGCAGCTTGCAGGTCGGCCTCGGGTATAACGGTGTATGCGTGTCTTGGCCGATGAGCCGCCGCCGCAGCGGCCAAGGCCACTGATCCTGCCTCGGTCTCCTTCCTTGCCTTCCATTCGGCCAGTGCGTTGGTCGGCACGCCCTCCATACCAAAGATTTCGACATCGAAGCTATCTCTGCCCGGCAGTGTATTTGTCAACCTGTCATCAGCTGGGCTAGTAGGCGAACTCACGGTTCAGGCTCGGTTTTGTGCACCTGTTGACTGTGGACCATCAAACCGCCGGCGGTCTGTCATCAGCTCGGTGATGGTAGGACTTACATTGAGTTTACGTGGACAGAGCTGACACTTGAAGTGCTTTGACTTTTGATGTTGAAGCAGAACTGGATTATCAGTGACTGGCGGAGACTATTATGTACCCTTGTCATCTTCGAATTCTCTCTCGCAGTACCAGCACCATGGCTTGAGGACCTGTGGGATGAGCTTTGTCGCTTGAGGCTGAGACTGTACTGACAAAGACTTGAGTCTTCTTCTTTCTTCCCATCTTGCTTGATGTATGATAGGAAAGAGTGGTTGGTTGCGGTGGATGGTTGACTTCAAGTGGGAGCGGAATCAAAATTTCAGTATCTCTCAACTGTCATCTCCTCCAGCTTGTCTACTGTCATCCATTCATCATGTCCAGACTCACCACAAGACAGCTTCACACTACCTGCATACGCTCATCACATATCGGTTCAACATCCATACCCATCCCAAAACCCGTACAACTCCGCTTCCCCTTTGACCTCCCCGCAACCTCCACTTCCACAGGTCTCACCAGGACCCTCTCCGTTACCGGCCCACTCGGCCAACAATCCCTCTCTATACCCCATCCCGTCGTCCTCGACAATCAACAGGGCGAGCTCTCAGTCAGCGTCCTTGATGTCGAGGACCGGAAACAGCGCAGTCTTTGGGGATTGACGCGTACCCTCATCAATAACGCCGTCGTTGGCGTATCGACGGGTTACAAGCTGGAGCTGCGGCTCGTCGGCGTCGGGTACCGAGCAGCGGTGGAGCCCATACCCGAGGCGCTCATTGCGCTCCAAAAGCAAATACCTCGCGCGGTCAAACCCGGTCAAGCCATACTCCCCACTCCCTCCCAACGCATCAACCTCAAACTCGGATACGCTCATCCCGTCTATGTCGATATCCCTGAAGACATCCAGGTCTCCACCCCTGCTCCCACTTCGGTCATCCTCTCCGGCACCGACAAGCAGAGGCTAGGCTTGTTTGCTGCCAAGATTAGAAGATGGCGCAAGCCAGAACCATACAGAGGCAAGGTGAGTAATCATTTAGGCAGCGCTGACAAATAGGGAATCTTTGTAGGCGACGAGACAATCAAGCTGAAGGAGGTAAAGAAGAAGTAGACATGCATCTAGTCTTCGGTCTCCCCTGCGCAGCGCTTCTCCCATCCCTGCCAGAACGACGGGTGATCCCGGCGATTGCCCTTGCTGTCGCAGGCGAGAATGCCCTGCCAAAAGGGCACGATCCCGTCTTCATCGCCTATGATTTGACCGGTCTCTCGGAGGATGTACTCGGCATGACCGGCGTGGCGTTGGATGATGCCCACGGAGGCGTGAGGAGTGAGGTGTGCGGAAACGATCTGGTGAGACCTGTCATCAGCGGGGTTTGACGGTGACCTACTCGGGGACGAACAGCTCAACGCGAGAGCTCGATGCCTTGGTCTGGATGGGCTGTCCCAGCCATTCAGCCTCCATGGCGAGAAGGGACGCGGATTCGCCCGAGTAGCTGACATCAGCCGAGCACTACAGGTCACTCACCTTTGCAGGACACAGCTGGACAGCACTGCCCGTTCCGCCATGCTGCGTTCTTCTCGGCCGCCCAAGAAGCCGCGAAAAATCCCGTTAGGGTATTCGTGTGTGTCTTTTGATTTGATGCAGTCGAGTAAAGGGGTAGGAGAAGAGGTGTAGGCGGCCCAGTCGGATCGGAGGGGTGTCGGTAAGCGGTGGATGACCTCGCCGGTGGAGCCGATACAAAGGTAGGACGTGTTGTCGTCCGTACCAATCTTCCAGATATCGCCTGCAAAGACACTGCAGGTGCTGACCGTGGGCCAGCTGGCAATGTTGGGTCCGAGGAGGCCTTGTCCGAACCCCTCGACGCTCCAGGCTTCGCCGCCGCCCATCTGCATCGCCGTATGGAGTCGGTGGATCCAAAAGGTGAGTGCGACCGTGAACGCCTTCTCCGAGCCGTGAACAAGGGGTTTGTGGATAACGCGGTCGAGGGCGCTTGGGCTTAGGTGCTGGATGATGCGCGAGGCGAAATGTTGAGCGAGGAAGGTCGTGTTGGATATGTTGGGGAGGCGGTGAGGGACGTTCGCAGCTTTCGGAGGTGGAGCTCGAGGAGGGATTTGCTGTCGGGGAACGGGCGCTTTGAATTTGCTGACCGGCTTGGCGTAAGGTGTAGTCGATGTGCCCTTGCTGCCAGCCTTTTTCGGGTTGGACCTCCCTGCGAGCGGCGCTTTCTGGCTCGAAAGGGGAAATTTCGATTTGCTCTGGGTCTGCCCTGAAATGAGAGGAATAGGCGCAGGACAGGGTGTATTGTTTTGGGCTTGCTTCTGGGTGGTAGGATTCGGGCGAGGGGGAGACGCAACGCGGGATGGAGGTTGAGCGATGGCGGCAAGTGAAGGTGGCGCTAGCTTTGGGGCAACCGGTCTTGCGATGGGAGGAGTGAGGTTTGATTTGGGTGTCGACAGTGGGACAGGCGCCGGAAGACTCCGGGGCGTGGGAGCCGGGATCGTCGGTGCAGCAGCAGCAGGGTTACCGACCTCTTCGAGACGGGCGATGAGTTGCGCTTTATTGTACTTGGAGTAGCCAGTGAGGCCGAGCTACAGGGTCAGTGTAGCTTTCCAATAGACTCACTTGCTTGCAGCGAGCTCTGAGCTCAGGAAGCTTGAGCTGTGATAGCATGATGTATGATGGATGAAGGAAGGAAGGAGACGCGCCTAACGCTGCTCGTCCACATACCTCCTGCCTCCACCTCTACTCTCCGTTTGCTGGAATCCGATTCCGGGTACTCTGCAAGCCGGCCGGGCCGGTCTCGCCGAGGTGGAGGAGGTGGGAATACAGTGGAGACGGGCGAGCTCTGGTATATAAGCCACGGTCACCCCTTGACCGCCCCGTCAAGCTGTACATCATGTCCGAGATCCACTCCTTTACGCAGACTGAAGCTCTTTCTGAGCGCCGCCTGCTCAAAGATGGCTCTGAGATCCCCAAGCGACAGAAACGGGTGGTGGTGACTGGAGGCTCCGGGAATCTGGGACGTTGGGTGGTCCGCGAGATGGTGCAGCATGGCTGGGACACCATCAACTGTGAGCTTTCTACAGTGGAATTGCTGACGACTAGTCGATACTGTACCTCCCCTGGCTTCCGAGGCGGACGTCAAGGCTCGCTACATCAAGGTCGACCTCACGGACTATGGACAGGTCATCGGTGGCCTGTCTGACGTAGACTCGGGATGGAAGGGCGTGGAGTAAGCCAATGTGTCGCTTGTTCATCGTACACAAGCTGATCCCTTAGTGCGGTGATCCACTTGGCTGCTATCCCCAGTCCCAACAAAGTTGTACGTTACATGCAGACATGGCTGACTCTAGCCCAATGCCGTGCTTTTTCAAACCAACATGAACCAGACCTACAACATCCTCGAAGCCTGTCGGGTTCTGGGCATCATCAACATTGCAATCGCCTCGTCAGAGACCGTCCTTGGCCTCCCCTTCTATCCCCACCCGCCTGCGTCATTCCCAGTCACCGAGTCGGTCGAACGCCCCGAAAGCTCCTACTCTCTCGCCAAGCTCATGGGGGAGAAGATGTCGGAGCAGCATTGCCGCTGGAATCCCGACGCAAAGATCGTCAATATCCGGCTGAGCAACGTCATGTGGCCGGAGCGATACGCCAACTTCTTGACCTGGCAGGATGACCCATGGGAGCGGGCATGGAAGTGAGTGGACATCAAGCTGAGCTGATGATTAGTGGCTTTTGCTATATCGACGGGAGGGATTGCGCTCAGGCGTTTCGGCTCGCCCTCGAGAAGGACTTCAAAGGGGCAGAGGTGTTCAACATTGGTGAGTGGAGCTAATAAAGTGTGGCGTTTCATAGTGACGACTACAGCCAATGCCGATATCTGCTATTCCAAGCAGACCACGGCGGAATTGGCCAAGTTGTGCTTCCCGGATGTCCCGTATACGCCAGAGACGGACGACCCGCGTGAGGGGCTGATCAGCATCAAGAAGGCAAGGGAGATGCTGGGGTATGAGCCAAAGTATGATTGGCAGGGGGAGGTGGAAAAGTTGAGACAGGCGGGTAAATTGATGTAGAGCCGAGCTACAGAAGATGCATTACTCTGGCTTTGCTACAGATGCCCGCTTTCGCTCCGCCTCCATGGCCATCTCTTTCAGTTTCTTGAACTCGGTTCGACCTGTGGCTCGACAGAGCTGACGTTAGCGTGCACGACCGCAGAACGTACCGAATAGAACCGGGACTTGGTGTTCCGTAGCAGCTCGGCGGGGGTGGCGTATTCGGCAATGCACCCTTTGTCCATTACCAGCACCTTTTCGAAGTCGATCTGGGATTAGCGCGACCACAACAGGACCTACGATGGTATGAATCCGATGCGCGATGGTGACAATGGTGGAGTCTGAGAATTCTTCACGAATCGTTGTGGAGACTACATCAGCCAACTCCAACCTGAACGTACTTAGCTCGTCGGTCTCGTAGTCGATGCTCGCGGTCGCCTCGTCCATGAATAACACCTTGTTCCGCTTCAATATAGCCCTTGCCATGCACAAGAGCTGGCGTTCGCCCGCAGAGAAATTATCACCCCCCTCCGAGACCGAGTTGTTGAGATCGCGAAAGACATTTTTATTGCGACTTTCGAGATCCGAGACGTCGTTGTCAGAAATGAGGTGGACGCGACGCAGAGCAGCGTATATCTCGGCGTCGTCGTATTCGTCAAACACGTCGAGCGTGGCGCGGAGGGTACCAGACAGGATGGTAGGGTCTTGAGGAATGATGGTGACTCGAGACCGAAGATCGGTGAGGCCGATCGTGGCGATATCTAATTAGCGCAGTCTTGGGTAGGCTCACCAATTCCATCAATGATGATGCGGCCTTCGTGCGCTTCGACAAAGCGGAAGAAGCTTAGGGCGAGTGTGCTCTTTCCACATCCTGTAGCTCCGACGACTCCAACCTTTTCTCGCGATTTCACGTCAAAGGAGATGCCGTGGAGGACGTTGGGTAGGTCGGGCTTGGGTCAGTGGTGTTATTGTGGTACTCACAGCATAGCGGACGACAAGCTTCTCGACAGAGATAGCTCCTTCGGCGGGCCAGGCGGCAGCGGGTCTCGGGTCTACATATTCTGGAGCTTCAAGAGGTAATTCGGAGTACTCTTTGATACGCTCCAGTGCGACCATACTCTGCTCGAGCTGGACAAAGCGACGCACCTGCGGTCAGCAGAGCTTGCGTGGGACTTACGACAAAGAGCAGATCATGCGAGATGCCGCCGGCGAATGCTAGCGCAAAGCCAGCCATGGCGGCGGTGACGCCAGGCGTTCCGAGTACGATGACCGCAGTGAGGCCGATCATTGCAGAGGAGAGCATGTTGAACCTTGCCGAGAGCCAGCGATTGACTGTCCATGTCCAGAAGAAGCAAAGATTGTTGGTGTCGGCGAGCTGGATCATTCGCTTCAGAGTCAACGTACTGGCGCCAAAGGCGCGGTAAACGGCCACGCCCGAAACTGTCTCGCCAAAGAGCGAGTACAGGGGAGAGCGGGTGACTGAGTCCAGTCTTCGCATGTCCCTTGACGTTTGACCGTAGATCGACCCGGCTTGGTAGTAGATGACGAGCAAGAGACTAGATTTAGCGGGGAAGTAGGGCAACTCACCATCCAGCACCCAAAAACGGCAGGCCTCCGACGGACAAGATGGAGAAGAAGGTGACTGCTACGCTGAGACCGTACTCAAGACTGCGAGTGACTGTTGTCAGCTGATTCATGAGAGGGCTTACAATTGTCCGCCATGCTGCTATCTAGCCCTTCGATATCCTTTCCGGTTCGGTTGAGGACTCGCCCTCGGCTAGTCGTGTCATGGAAGCGAAGGTTGGCAAAGAGGAGCGAATGTAGCAGTTCTGAGGTTAGCGAGTACGGGTGAACACTCACTTGAATGGAGGACGCGGCTGGCTCTTAGGCTGCCGTTATACATCACGACGCTGAAACTCTCAGCGACCGACTTATCATTTCTTATAGCACGGCGCCATCAGGACAAGGCTCGGAGGATCAGGAGGACAGAGAGAAACCATACTAGACCAAGTTGGAAAGGAATGCGCCGCCGAGCGTGATCACAGCATAACCGACCACATAGAAGGTGGAGGAGTGGGCTTCTGGGACCGTCTTGTCGTGCCCGGTCCAGTATCTGATGTCAGCCCGATCGACAAGACACATACTGTAGCCACAACTTTTCAGCCACAGGAAGCAACATTGCGATGATCTGCCCGAGTGCAAAAAGAATCCCTGGCATCAGCTTGGCCACAACGCAACTTACACCACACCGGCCCGCCGAGAGCTTTGAAATAGGTCGCCCATATATCTCGAGAGATTCTGCCCTTGGCTCTCCTCTCATCCTCGACCAGCTTTCGGGGACCCTTCTTGACGACGGACTCGGTGATTTCGTCATCAGGCGCGATTGAGCTGGTCTCGGAGTCTGGCTCGAGGGCCGCTTGAGTGAGGACCGACTTGCGCAGAGGGAACGCATCTTCGACCGTCTTTTCGGCTATAGGGGACATGGCCTTGTTCTCGTCCGCATCGAGCTCGGTCATCAAGCCGCCCTCGACAAAGTCTGCTCGCGTGCCGGAGAACTTGACATCGCCCTGAAATCAGCAAGTGTTGAGATTGGACTTACATTGTCCAGAGCCACAATGTAGGATGCGACGGGCGAGACGAGTGCTGTGTGGTGGGAGACGAGAAGGACGGTGCGGCCTTTGAGGATGTCGCCCTGAAAGCAGTTCTCCATAATGGCGTGGGCAGTGTGCGCGTCGACAGCGCTTAGTACTAAAGTCAGCGAGGCCATTAGTAAAGCGCTTACCATCATCCATGAGCAGGACACCAGCTCGACTATATACGGCACCTGATTGGTAAGCACGTCCCTCGACATTGAGATGTTATTAGACTCACGGGCGAGCGAGACTCTAGCCTTCTGACCGCCCGAGAGATTCAAACCCTTCTCACCGATCTCACTATCGTCAGCTGAGTCGCAGCATGACCTACGTTTGATCCCCGTCCTCCATAATCTTCAAATCTGCTATCAGACTACAAGCTTCCAGTACTTGGTGGTACCGCTCCTCGTTCCAAGGGCTGGAGAAGATGATATTGTCTCGAATACTAGCATTCTGCAGCCAGGCTTGTTGGGGTACGTAGCCCAGCATGGAGGGTAGGATCCAGTCCGTGACGGTGTCTGGGAAGCCGTCCATCAGGTCTGGGGATGAACGGGGACAGATGACTGTACCAGAGACGAGATCGGCCTCGCCGAGTAGTCCAAGCAAGAGGAGGGATTTGCCAGACCCGAGGCGACCGCAAATAAGGGATAGCTCGCCCTGAGGGAAGCACAAGTTGAGGTTGGCGAGGGTGAAGGGGTTCTTGGCGTCGGAATCGTCGCGGGCAAAGGTGAAGGTTGCGTCTTTGGTGATGATGTCGCTGGGCTCGGTAGTTTGGACAAGCTCGACTTCGGCGAATGCGAGGTATTTTTCGATACGCCGGCAAGAGACGAAGCCTTGGAGGGCATTGATAAAGGTCTCGGGAAGGGCGTTCAAGGCGTATCGCAGCTCGTCAAAGACGGCCACTGAGGTGAACGCGATTGCGGGGGTCAAGGTGTGCCCTGCCACCAAGGTGAAGTGCTACATCAGCAGAGCCAAAGGAGACTTACCAAGAACGAGACGACCGTCTGACTGTCAGCTTGTCCCCGGCGAATAAGAGGTTGAGCTTACGACAATGACCGGTGTGATTGCCCACAGCACATTGAAGGCGACTTCGATAGTATAGTTGCGCGCCTGCCAATGAAGCTCGTCATTGCGAATTTCCTCGACCCGCTTTTCGAACGATCGCTCCCAAGCCATGAATCTAAGTTAGACGACTCAAGGATGGCCTTACTTGAGCATCCGTATTCCTTGAAGAATCTCATTCATGAGACCGGTACGCTTGTCCCTCGCCTTCATGAGGTTCTCTTGCGCCGTCACAACAAATTTGGACGCGAGATGATTCACAGGCATACACACTGATGAGCCGTGTCAAGGGGGAACTTACAGAGAGCGGCGAGAAGACCGTAGATGGCAGAGCGTCCGAGCAGCTGAATCAGGTAGATGGTTGCACTAGGGTCAGGCCGCTCAGTTCAAAACTCACACTGCGATTTCAATGGGCGAGTCTACCAGGGCAAAAGCGTGAAAGACAAAATCGGTGACCCGATCGACGTCAACAGTGAAGAGGGTCTACATCAGCGAGTCCGTAAGTAGACTCACCATAATTTGAGCCTTGGAAGCCACTCCCTCCTCGTCTTCTTCGCCTTTCTTGTCCTCACCGACAGAAGCAACGTCCTTTTTGCGTAAAGTCTTGGCGTAGAGCGTGGTGTTGAGCTGGAGCTTGATCCGAGCTTGCAGCGTGGTCGTACTAATGGACCAGATGATTCCCCCGACGATGTAAGTCAGAGCGTTGGAGGTGAACAGCCCAAAGGCGATGAGCCATCCCCATCTCGGATGTTGGCGAGTAGGGTCGTTTTGGAGGTACTCGAGGAGCTGTTGCAGTAGAAGATGGGGGAGATAGTAAAAGATCGCGGTGAGGACCGTGAGGATGATTTCTGAATCAGCAGGGACGGGTTGAGACTTACGAGCTGTCAATGGGCGGATGTTGGCGATGGCGATCTTTTTGAGCAGGTTGTATCCTTCTTTGGTGAGAGAGCGACGGGTGCGTCTACCGTATACGCTTTTGAAGGTGTGATAGCAGGCGAGCGCCCCTGACATTAGCGGGACCATGACTGCACTTACGCATGTTGTGCGTCAGAACGGGCAGGTCCCAGACATCCATCGTGTCGGCCTTGTAGCCTTTCTTGACTACGTTCGTGACATAGCCGAAGAGCAACCACTCGGGAATGGTTGCCTGTACCTCTTCGCAGACGTTTGACTGCTTGGGATCGAGGGACGGGTGATCGGAGGGGATTGCCTCGGCGATTTTCGGGGGGTAGATGTGGTCGAGCGGGACGTAGAGGGGAGGACCGCGCCGGATGAAAAGGACGATGATGAGGGGTAGGAGGTGGAGGATTGGGAGGGCGGATCTCAAGAGCGAGGTGTTGTCGATATTGACACTGGCGTGGCTCATTGGGAAAGGCTCATTGGGGAGTAGAGCGATGACGGCCAGGACCATGAACTGAACAAAGAGGGCAGCCCCGAGGTGGATCGTGGTCGCCCAGTGTGAAGCAGTGTCCGCGTGAGACAGGTACGCCAAAGCCATGATGATGGTGACGATATGTGATGATAGCAACATTGCGGGCGGGATCACCGCATTGGACGAGACGGTCAATACCAAGAGCGCGATATTGGCTACGAATGGCAAGATTAGCGACGCCAGGAGCCAGCGTTTCCGTTGCTTCATCGAACGCCAGAACTGGTCCGGATTGACCGGATGGCCATCGCCCAGGTCGCCGTCATCTCCGATCTCGAATGGATCCTTGCGTGCATCCAGAGGTTCGTCCTGATGGGTGGGGAGGGCGACTCGGCGAAGGCGACGAGCGGGCGATTTGGGATGGGTCGAGAGGTAGATGGAGAGACTGAGGAACGAGGTGAGGGGGATGAAGGCGGTCGCGACGGCGGGGATGTGGGCGGACATGATGGGTGGATGAAGCGTCTAGACGCTTAGCGTCTTGGGTATGAGGTCCAGAGCTGCCTTTATGAGTGTCCTTTGGGTGGACAAAGCAGAGATGCACATTTTCTACTGATTAGATCTCGGAGTCATCAACTCGGACCCGAACTGTCTCTGATTGAATAGCGGAATCAGAATATGAGGAATGCACAACGTCACTCAACTCTTGCTTCTATACATACACCTACCATCATGTCTACCAACGAGAATGTCCCAAAGGCAATGCTCTACTAGTAGGTGCGATCAATACAGCGCTGACGAGTAGCTGGCCCGACTCGGTCTGGTCAACAGTCCCCCGCCTCTGCCTCGAGGAGAAGGGGTACAGCAAGGACGAATATGTGCTCAAGCTTGTCGATATTTGTGAGTAATCGCAAGGCTAGGCTGATGGTAGCCAAGGGAGAGGTGAGCTAGGGCCTAGCAGTGCTAATGTAGAACTTTAACCCGTCGTATCTCAAGTAAGTCCATCGTCGACCGTGCTGACGTCAGAATCAACATGAACGGTATGCATTATACCGGCCAAGCTAAATCCAGGCACTATTCCCACACTGGTCGTCCCCACGCTCGAGACAACCGGCGCAGAAGTGGACACTCGCTTCCGCTCGCTCCGTGACACAATCGTGAGGCGTCTGCAGACCACGCTGATAGACCATTTGCGACTTTCTTGATCAAGCCCGGAATTCGCACTCGTCTCGGACCACTTCCGACAAGCCCGCGCCCGCCTTGGCCCCTGCCACTATTGAGGGTGAGTGCAGTGTTGACGTGGCTGACCCCAGGCAAGGCACTGTCGGATGAGCTGATTGCGCTGATCCACGAACCTACCGTCGACCCCAACTTCCTCGCGCTCGCCTGCAGGACATCTGCCGAGCTGCAAGCGAAGACCGCGGAGGGGAAAATGCTTGCCGACCGCAAAGAAGCCCTCGCTCGCTACGTCGAAGAGGCAAAGAAGCTCGCCAGCAACGCCGTCACCGCAGCGTTTGAGCAAAAGATGGTGGTGTTTTTGCAGGAAAAGGCGGATGCCAATGATGTCTTGTACAACATCTACCAGGGCAAGTCGGGGTCGGAAAGGGAGCAGGCGTTTTACGAGGCTAGCAAGAATGCCTGGGGGAAGGGTGTGCCGGGTGTGATTGCCAAGCTGGAGGAGAGTATACGCGGACCGTATGCGCTTGGTGACCAAGTGGTGAGTGTAGGTTGGGGCTCGCTGATGTAGTCTCTCGCCGACTTTCACGTCATATCCTGGCTCGCTCGAATTGTGATGATCGCCGGGGGTGATAGGAGTGCGGCGGGAATTGACAAGTTGGAGGCGCAGATGGGGATCAAGGCAGGCCCAAAGGTTCGCGCGTTCTGGTCGGCATGGACCGAGAGGGCTAGCTTCAAGGAAGTGTAAGTGGGGTGTCGGACGAGCTGATGATAGGTACCCGCAGGCCCTTCATTAAGCATGATATCAGTTGGCACGCCCGATCAATCAATCCATGCAATATCTCGATACAAAATGCCAACCTAACCTGCTGACGCTACTTCTTCCCATTCTTATACACGCGCGGGCCCTTGCCCCATTTGCCCGCCTTGTCTCCCCACTCATCTGCCACCCCCCAGACATGCTCTTCTTTGATGATGGGCGGGTCATGCCTAGGTCCCGCGCCTTGATTCTGATGAGTGATCCCTGGCGTGAGTCGCTGCGGCCTGGAATATCCCGCCTCGACAGCAAAGTCTCCGGATGACAATGTGGCCTCGTTGGGGAAGGCTTTGGTTGAGGACGAGGAGCTAGGAATGATTGATTCCCATGTGCGCCCTTCTGCACCCAGCGGCAGCCACGTCTCGTTGGGATAGGTCGGCGAGGTGGTCATTTCTATGAGTCGCGAAACGGCGCGTTTCTAATCAGCCCCATTTGGCGAGTACTCACATAGGCAAATCGCTCATCCTCTCCGGTGAAGATGGAGAGAACACTGAAGGCTCCGACTTTGGCTTTGTTGGCGTCGGCCACTTCGCCAGCCGTTTCAGCCGCTTGCGCGGGAGAATAGTTGTACACCGAGACGTTTGGCCGGGCGGGTGCGTGGAGTGTTTCTGATAATCCCTCGGCCAGGATTTGATCGCTGTCGGCGACAGAGGTGATGGCGTCGGGGAAGAAGAGGTCTTCGGGGAGGGCGTCGGCTCGGATGAAGACTTGGCACCGGCTCTCATCTGTCATTAGCGCGAACGGGATAGACTTACATAGCGCGTCCACAAGGTTAATCAGTCGCCTGGCCTCGTTCTTTGCTTTCAGAAGGAGGACCGGGACCTCGTCAATGTAAAAGGTGTCGAATGTGGAGGCGAGGGAGATGTAGTCGGCGGGACCAAGGGGTGCCTCGCATAGTTCGGCAAAGGTGAAGCGGCAGGTCCTGCCCGAGGCTTTGGGGATGGTGAGGGGACGCGAGTAGACGGACAGGGTGCGTGGTGAGGCTATCAGCGCGACTATGCTGGGACTTACCATCTCCGACCGTGGACCAAAGCTTTTCGAATGTGGCATCCTCGGCGCCAAACCAGGTTGGAGTGCGCTCCATAGGTTTGTCTGGGTCGAGACCCCTGCGCCAATCCCGACCTCCATCGAGCTCCACCACGTCGCACCGGCTCTTCAAGGCGTCCAAAAAGCTAGCCATGCGTTCCCGCTGCACTCCGTGGTAGTAGAGGTCGTCAGGGACGCGGTTCTGATCAGCTCCATAGGTCGTGGACTTACTGAGCAGGACACAATCACACCGCCGAGGCGCCAGTACCAGGAAAGAACGTCACGAAGAAGCGCTGCCGATGATGCGTCTACGAGCTGGAGCTCATCGAAACTGGGTCAGCGCCGCTACGGACGACTTACTATAAAACGTGGTAATCTAGGATCATGTCCCGCGCGACTACTGTTAGCGTGCCCGTACTGATACTCACTGACAAAGGGAATCGTGTCTTCCCGCTTCCACGCTCGACGTTCCTGGCCACCTTCTGTATCCCACCGGCCACCAGCAAAGACGGCACGCCAGCCTTTCGACGCGGCCACCTCGCGATTATCCTCTCGGCCCTCTTCACTGACTTGGTCTCGTCGCCGCTGCATTTCCTTGAAGACTTGACGGTATAGCGCAAGGGTAAAGGCGTGGTAGTGGACGCGACGTTTCTTGCTGGTGGGAAGGAGGTCAAAGAAGAGGGAGAGGAGGAGTGACTTGCCGGTACCTAGGGTCAGTGGGGTCAACGGCTGCCTTACCTGGCGGTCCGGTAATGAGGATTCCTTTTGGCGTCTTGAGGTTTGCCAGCTCTTCCTCTCCGCTCAAGACGCGGATCAGGTCCCTACCAGCCGCGCCTCCAAGCTCTTCGAGATCTTTGCCTTTGCCTTTCCACCACTTTAAGCCAGAGTCGGTCTTTTGACTGAGATAGAATGGCGCGGACGGTGTTAATTTGGACAAGAGGTCAACCGGGGGAGCGTACGCTTCGAGCGATTCCAGCAGGTCGCGAAGCTATATTAGCTTGATCGTTGTTGACTTACTTTTATGACACAGCGGATCTGCTCGTCATCCCAGCGGAGCTTGCCCGTAGCGACCATGCCGCGGTATACCTCGAGCAAGTCTGTGCTCCGCGGGACATTGGGCGTTTCACGGTCGGATTTGACGGGATGACGGATGGAGAATGGTCTACTGAGCGGCTGTCCCAGAGTGAGCTGCCGAATCAGTACTGCTCGAGGCTTGACGGCTGTTAGGTAGCGTGCTGTGCGCATGGCGAGTAGATGAGCAGTCTTACAGACAAGACGTTATCGATCTTGTGCGGTGGAGGGATGTACGGCATGCGGGGTCTCCTTTTGATCGACGATCCCAACCAGCTTTGACGTCATGACTATCTGTTGCTCTTGCCTTTGTACCTCACACAACCATCACCATGCTCAGCACTATCCGCCTTACCCGTCAGGCCCTCGTAGCCACCCCCCGTTACCTCTCCACCTCGGCCATCATCCGCACGTCCGCTGGCTACGGCGATCCCCAAGATGAAAAGATCAACAACAATACCCCCCAACCCAACGCAAACCCCAGAGACCAGTCCTTCCCCAACGGCGCGGACGCTGGCGTGGCCAAGAAGACGGGCAACACCAGTGACGGAGGCGACAAGGAGGTGACGGAGAAGGCAATCGAAGAGACCAAGAAGATTGGGGAAAGCCCAAAGAAGGAGGAAGTACGCAGATCCAAGCCAACTTAGTCGTCACTGGGGGTGCAGAGTCGGATTCGGACTGGGATAGCGTGAGGGACGCGTTTATACTCTGAGAGGTATGGCGGTGTAAGCACGGGGGTGGCATGGGGGTGGCATGGGGGTGTAGCAAGGGGTGCAGGTATGGGGAATGGACATTACAGATAAGGGTCCTTTTCTTTTCAGTAGTAGTACGAGAACTTCGAGCGTGGGGGTGAATCGGAATTAGCCATTAGGTAGTACCGTATCGCACTCTCGTCTATAGCTGATTAGCCCACTGTATCTTGTAGCTCTCTCTATCATCGATCTATGCACTACTCCGTACTCCCCTATCCCAGAGACTACGAAGCTCCCTTATTAGGTATTGGACCGGTACAATACGCCACTGTTCACCTGTTTCCAACTTCCCGTCGCTCACCTCCGTCGCCGCGTACGCAATATAGCGTGAGCTTGGCGTATCGCTCAGCCCATACTGCGCCGTCCAACCGCACATACCCAGACAAGCCCCCGAGAAAACGCAGGCGCAAACCGCAGCAGCCAAAGCGGCGGAGCGCGCCGAGAAGGCCCACCGAAAGGCCATCAAAGCCAGGGCGGCCAAGCTCCTCAAGATCGTCACCCCAACGGTATCGTGGAATCGGTACGGCTCGTCCCTCGGCCTGGAGCGTCGCACAGAAAGGTCGACTATGCTGGACGCGGTGTCGGAGCACCTGGAGCACCTGAAGATCCAAGCGCTACCACCCTCCTCAGCACTCCTGGCCGGCAGAACTTCCAGACTCTATCGACTACCACCTCATCCTCAGCGATATCTGGCTCCCTGCCCTCAGCCATCTCCGGCTCGGACCCTTCGCAATCCGGATCTTCGACCTCGTACCCTTCCTACTCGTACGGGCTCCCTTGCTCGAGCACCTCGACGCCAGCATCGACGTAGCGAGCTTTGCCCAAAAGCCAAGACTTGGACATCGCCGACTCCCAGATCTTAAGGAGGATCATGCGGTGGACACCGAGGAGGGCGAGGAGGAATTCTGTTTCGTCGAGTGCCTTACTCTGACGGTGCTGACCGAATCGCCCTACGACATATACTCGATGTACGATCCAGTCCCGGCGCTCGTCGACATCACATACCTCGTATCCTCCACACATCGGCTCTCTATGGTGATTCCCATGGCCAGCTACGTGGCCATCGAGGGCGGGGATCGGAAGTTCGATCTGGACGACTAGCTGGAACCGCTTCGGAACGCCGTCGGGCATCCGCCGGAGCTGGAGGATCTCGATTGGCGAGTCTCTCCACACTCCACACGACTTCACACGACTTCTGTCAATTCATGTGTATCAGGGGATGGGTTTCTGAGAGCGAGGATGAGGCTGTGGATGAAGAGGAGTCTGAGATGGGGCCTCTCGGTCCGGGCTTCAAGTGGATTCATCGACTGATTCTGGGATACACAGGCTGGAGCGAGATAGTATGTCGGGCACGCTATCTGTATGGAAGGGGGCTTAGCTGATAAATCAGATTACCAGTATATCGGAGCTTCCGCGTCTCGAGGCGATATACCTCTCTTCGCCTCCCCGACTCGGCGATAACCCGAACGGTGTACACCACGAAACGCGGAAACGACCGGGTCAAGTACTACCAGCATCTCGATCAGCCAAACTGGGTGGACTACACAGACTACAGGGGGAAGATGGTTCCGGTGGAGTTCATCGAGAGATGAGGCAAGCAGAGGGGCGGGGACAGGTGGAATGGGAGAAGAGGGGAGTGGCGGTCGGCGAGAAGGGATGCAAGATCTTGAGGGAGTGGTCAGATGGTGTCTCTGGTCGAAGACAGGGCAGCAAATGTGAGTGGGCCCTGGTCTACCAGATCAGCACTGTGGGGTTGCAAAGCTGATGTCGCAGGATGGATGATCCCACTAATTCCGAAGTTCGGCGGTTCTTCTCAGCGGAAACAGCTTCGTTCACCATGTCTGCGGACATCCCTACGTATTGCTGTCTGTCTATAGTAGCCACATGATCGCTCGAAGGTCACGGAGCAGACCTTTTCTTGTTCCCGGTTATGGGTAACACTGATCATCTTGACTGCTCCTCATTATCATGTTTGACGCGATCACGCAGACTGACAGACTGATCGAAGCCGTGATGCACTCGCATCACCTCAATGACTCATGACATCGACGCATATATCAGCAGCGAAATGCGAGAGGCAGAGGGGCTAGGAGGAAAGATTGAGAGAAGGGTGGCGGACGGGTCTGAGACCAATGGGGAGTCCTGCCAGAAATCAGCGAAAAGGTGAGCGCTGCCAAAGCTGGCCATGGAACAGAAGCTGAGGGGGCGTAGGGCAGAGGCAAGGATCCGACCATTTTTAGCTGTTCTCCTCGACCACAAGACCCGCCGAACTCGCCCGCCTTGATTCCGCCTCGGGGTTTGGTCGCTCATCATCAGCCCCTCGTTCCGCCCGGCATCATGCGACTCGCTCACTCCCCATACCTGGTCGCACATCATTGGGACCCTCCTTCCGCCAAGCCCAAGGCTCTCTCGGGGATGACGAAGCGGGAGTACGCATACCTCGCCAATCACCCAAATGCCGGCCTGAAGAAGATGTACACCAATTTCTCAGGACGAGGGGGCCCGGGAACCATCGGAGGAGGGATCCGGCAGCGCCTGCTCGTGTCAGCATCGTGAGTTGCATCCAGGTGACCCACGGCGATTCGAACAATCGAATTGGGGCAGAGGCTTATACGGTAGCCCTTCAACCTCCACACCGCCCGCTACCTCTACAAAGACGTCAATCGCGACGACTTTCTCGGCCTCACATGCCACCTCGACTTCCTCCCGTACACCCTCAGACCGAGAGTAATTCTTCAATCGGATTCGGACCCTTCGCCTCGAGTACGGCCAAAAAGAAGACGATACAAGCTATCTCGACATTATGGTGGAGCGACTCCACTATCGGAACATGCGCATCCTCAGTCTCGCGGTAGACACCATCTGCCCAGGCCTAGGCGAGGCTTCGCGCATCTCGAGGAGCCTCACCATGCTCCAAGGGAGCAAGACGCGCTTCCCCGCCCTGCCCCACCTGGCCGTCTGCTCGGTCTTCGGCGGTCACGAGTGGGTCGGGGACGGGGTCGCCTATCGGGACAACGGCTTCGTCCTCTGCGACAACGGACGGGGTGACGGGAGGTTGGGTGCCGTTCATGTGCCAATAGTCCGCCATGCTCAATCCCCCACCCCGCCCCGCCCCGCTCCTCCACTACTGCCAGGGCAGCGCTTCGAGGACATCAGCCAAAAGGTGAGCGCCTTTATCTGTATAATCACGTCCGAGCAGTAGCTAATGTAATCAAGGACACGAGACAGCATGAGCTCGACCACTACAGGCAGCTCCTCTTCTCCCCCTCCGAAACGGACCCGTCTGTCGCCTGCCTTGGGCTCGTTCGACTCGCTCACCCCCGAACTCTGGGCTCGCATCACCGGCTTCCTCGTCCCTCCTCTTCACAAGCCGGTCTCGGGGATGACGAAGCAAGAATACTACTACCTTGCCAGTCACCCGGATACTGGCCTGAAGATTATGTGTGACAGTTCTCCGGATGACAGTGAGGCGGGAACAACGAAGAGAAGTGACATCAGGTCACATGATCTGGCTTCACTCGTGCGGACTTCTCTGGTAGGTCACGCCGCATACATACTGGCGCGCAGCTAATTTCAGGCCTTCCACTTTCAAGCCGCCCGCCTCTTCTACCGCGATGTCATCACCGAAGATCTCCCGGCCCTCGTCTGCCACGTCGACCGCCTCCCTGCCCACTCCCAGATCGAGAGCAAGAACCAGCTGCTCCGTCGCATCCGCTCTCTCCGCATCGAGTACGGCGACAAGGACAACGCTACCAGCTATCAAGCCATCATGCAGGATGCCTACCAGTACACCTTCTTTGGTATGCTCATTCCGCCGCAAGAAACGATCCAGCAGGGCCTCGCCGAGACTCTGGGCATCTCGAGATGCCTGGAGGACCTCCAAGGACCCAAGACGCGCTTTCCCGCACTCAAACACCTTGCCGTCTGCTCCATCTTCGGCGGTCACGAATGACTTTGGGACGGGGTCATGTACCCTCACCAGGGCTTCGTCTTCCTGCAGGGCGGTCGGGTCAACCAACAACACCCATCCGTCGCCGAGCTCGTCGCTGTGAGCCAGCAGTCCGCCATGCTGGTCTTTCGCACTTCCCCTCTCATACACTACTGCTCGCGCAGCGCTTTCGGTCCCTTTGCTCTTCCTGCGGCTTTCGCTTGGGATGAACTCGTCTTCGCCACACACTCAGAGAAACACCCGGGAGCGCGAAATCTCAAAGGTGTACCCGACACTGCGTTCCCTCCTGCCGCCTCGATCCCCCTCTTCACATCACACGTCCGCTGTATCGTCAACGTCAGCATCCGGGCGTCTCCAAACCATCCGACCCCGTTGGCTGCCGGAGAATTCGGATCGGAAGGAGTACACGTCGAATTACCTAGTGCACAACTTTATGTGCAAAGTTGACGACTGGCAGCGAAATCGATGCGCCGATCGCAGGTAGGCCTAACGGAGGGGAGGAATACATCGATTCAAGCTCGGGCAGTTTCGGTATGTTGGTGATCTGAGGTTTCAGCAAGCTTCCCAATGATACCATGCATCGACTCACCATAGCGTTCCAGCCCGTTGGGCCAAAGGTCAACCGCCGAAGACATCTGAAACCCGGCCCCAGATGTTTATCGTCTGTTCCTCCTTCTTCATCCTCCCCTTCCGTTTCCGCATCACCCCAGCACCGGATGGTTTTGAAGCTGCAGAAGTCTTCCGGCCGGACGAGCCATTCTAGCTCTTCGAGGAACGGCAAGTATCCGACGGCGTTTCTGAGGGGTTCAAGGTCCTCGTCCCTCGTCCCGAACCATCGTGTCGTCGGGATCATTGCATGTCGCCTCATCGATAGCGTATGTGAAGGAGATCGAAAGGCGCCGTATGCCAGGGAGGCATTCGATCACATCGACGAAATACAGCTTGGGTCCGCAGAGCATCGTACCCTCCCGCGGGTCACGAGGTGGCGCCGAGATGCAGAGATGCTCTACAGACCAGAAACCCAGTGAATCTGGTAGATCCAGAGCATCATGATTATGCCACCTCGAGAACCCTTTCTCGTCAAGGCAGATATCGAGCTGCTCGAGATAAGGGGCGCGGTCTAGGAGCACGTGGATGATTTCGAGGAACCTGATGGCCGACCGACCGATCCGGAGTTGGGTGAGCGAGAAAAAGGCGACACCACTATAGACGAGATGGCAGTCGAGCGAATCCGACTCCCACCCGCGGAGATCTGGCTGGTGAACGAGCCGCTGCGGAGCCTCGATCTCCAGCCGCTCCAGACTGTTCGTCACCTCCGTCAGAAGGTAGACCATGCACGGCGATGCGCCCCCGGGGCGAGGAACGAGCCGCACCGACTTGACGACTCCGCTGGGGAGGGATTCGACCACCTTGATGAGCTTGGTCGCCCTGGCGTTGATAGCTTTCCGGTGGGCTTTTTCGGCGCGATCCGCCGCTTTGACAGCCGCGGGCGACGGTCCTGGATCGCGCATTCGAGGGCTACGCCGTCGACATCGACGCATATATCAGCAGACATCGCTATACACCGGGCGGCCTCGTCAATGGCCGGCGGGTCCCAAGTTCATCCATAAGGCAAAGAAGAGCGCAGAGGTCATAGTTCTCGACAACATCCGCAAGCGTATCGTCAAGAGGAACCGCGAGGCGGGTTTGCCTGATAATGAAGGCATCTCGTCTTAGCGGCCGTCGACGCAGAGTCCGGGGCGCGAGGCGTGTGGACGGGAGTTCGAGGGCGCTGCTTCGGCGGACGGAACGAGAGAGAGGTCGGATGTGCAGGAAGGAGCATAGGAGGCGGAACACAGTAGGGAGTCGGACGCAGGGATCGGGAACGTGCGGCAGGGAGACAAAAGTCGGGCATGGGATGGGCACTGTACATAGGCTTGTCAGGATCAGGATTGCACACAATATATATCTTCATGCTGCTCAGT
The DNA here is from genome assembly GCF_025882075.1 of Dioszegia hungarica. Lineage (NCBI taxonomy): Eukaryota > Fungi > Basidiomycota > Tremellomycetes > Tremellales > Bulleribasidiaceae > Dioszegia > Dioszegia hungarica. The sequence continues at coordinate 565,181 of NW_026515767.1, read as the reverse complement.
CGTACGAGCATGGAGGCCTTCATGCCAGCTCGTATAACGAGCCTGAGTGATAGCAAAACTGCTGCAGCAAGCCTCTGGAGGTCTGGGACCCTGTCCGCTCATTCCAAGCCCCTCGCATTCGAAGGGACGGTCCTCGCCAGAGGGGCTTGCGTCAAAGGCCAGAGATTTACACCAGATCTACTTCCTTGTGTGTTCAGATTACAAGTCGACATCACTACATGCTCGACAAATCCAAGGACGCCATGAACGAGCTCCTTGTCCCCTACGTCTCCCCACTCTTGCCTGGGCGTACGAGGGGGGAAAGTGTCCCGCGGCTACCACGGAGACGTCATGGAAAACGGTCGCCCTGGCCAAAGACAGGCCTTTGAGCAGCGCCGTTTCAACGAGCAATTTCTCAAAAAGGGATACAGCTGGGTCGAGGAGGAAATCAGCCAGAAGCCAAGCTTTTCTCTCTTCTGATGGTGATGCCTGCACAATGGCTGATATGATTGAGCACAAGAGACAACTACCTTCGAGATGCCCTGCCTTGGACTCAAGCACAAAATAGGAGAGTGACCTTCCGCCGGAAGCTGAACTCCTCATTCCTCACGCCTTTCTGCCGACGCGTCAAGGTTGTATCATCAGTACTCTCACTCATCATTCAAAGCGATCACTAAAAGCATCATTCCCTACCTACACTCTCATCTTCTCCCTCCTATACAGCTCTACCCAGTGAGTATGCCTCATCGCAGACTGGAACATCACTGACAACAGCAGTAAACATGCCTTCAACCCGCAGCACTCGCCGAACCACACCTCCTCCCCCCGTCCCTCGCGTCTCCATCCCAACGCAGACCTCCCCCATCACTTCCCTTACCGAATACCAGCGCATATACCCCAACGACGATCCCCAGCTCTTCTTCCCTGGCCTCTCTGGTCCATCCCAACCCGTCTACGGCAAAGTCCACTCTGCTCCCCTAGACGACACCGACCAAACAGTGATGGACGATACCACTAGCGACCAGCACGTCCATCGCCGGCTCCTCCGACAGATGTCTCGCTGCCCCTCAATCGGCATCTTTCCCTACATGGTTGCACCGATCAAGCGGACGGCTCGAATGACCGAAAGGTCCCATCGAAACAAGCAAGGTGACGAACGGTACACGTTCACATTTGCCAGTATGATGGGTTGGAAGCTGGGGAAGCGGGGAGTGAGGATTGGTCTAGTGAGATCAGGGGTCGGGGTTGGCGGGCTCGCGGAGAGCGCCCATATCTGGGTGTGCGCTCTGGTCGACAGGGAGGGAGAGAAGAAGGACTTGATTGTCAACGACGAGTCTGGAGAGTCGACCGTGGCGGCTCGGAATCCGATCATGCGGAATGACATTGTCGGCGGCGTGCGGACGGTCATCGATCTGCTCGCCACGGAGTATAGAATCAAGTTGGGAAATGTATGGTGGGGAGGGCGCAAGAGCGATGTGGGGTTGAGGGGTCGGGACAATGTTTGCCTGGAATCTGCCATGCGATTTCTCGAGCGCTTCTGTGCGGAGGTGGAGGAGAAGGAGGGGGAGGTATCGGTGGAGATGCTGCAGAGGTATAAGCTGCAGCTGGTATAAAGTTGTCATGTATAATACATCTATCCACATCGCTCTACACAGTCCCGCTGATATCTCCCATTTCCTCAGCCCTTTTCGCCCTCCTCTTCCGCTCCGCTTCCTTCCTCGCCATCATTGACGCCGACATAGGCGCAAGCTCCGGTCGAGCTCCGCCCCGCTTCCCGCTCCGCTTGACCCGGGGACGAGGTGTGGACTTGGACAGGTCTTGTCGTTCCTTGCGCTTCTTCGCCGACGGGTCTGGCGTCCGTTCCGAGTCGGGCTTGGCGGGGATCCTGGGCACGGGGCGGTGTGAGCGTGTTCCTGTTGACGCCTAAGAGTCAGTGGGATTCGGTAAGCAGGATCGAACGTACTGGCTTGGACCACTCATGCTCCTGTCTTCGATCGGCTTCGCTAGGCGTGTCTGAGAGGGACGAGGATAGCTCATCTCGCTTCCTCCCCGCATCCTCCCGCTCTTCTTCCTCCTTCTTCCCCTTCGCTTCTTCCTCCTCTCTCGCCCGCCGCAGCTTATCCATGAGCCTCCGCGTCCACTCGGTAACCTGTGGCCGCTGACTCGTCGTGGCTGCAGGAGGCACCCGGGGCACGCGACGAGGGATGGTGGATGAGGGGCCAGCGCTAGATCGACCGCCTTGCTGGATATACTGATGGATCAACTTCTGCCGGACTTGAGCAGAGCATGGAGACGTACCTCCTGCTTCAGATTCGGCAGGCCGAGTCTTTTCCGCCTGGCAGACTCGTCGTGCTCGTCCCAAGGCCCCTCCTGATGATACGTATTGAGCATTTTGGATGTTGTGAGAGGGAGGGATGAAGAGGTGAGACCGGTGGAGCAAATGGAGTCGGTAGGAAAGCGAGTCTTGGACGGCTGGGAGGGAAGAGCGAGCTGCGTCTATTCTAGGAGCTGTACGGTGTAGCACTATTCTTTACCTTGAGGTAAAGGTTGACGGTTAATAGAAGGAAGGGAGGAAGGAAGAAGGGAGGAAGGAAGAGACTCAAGGATCGGAATCAATCTGAGACCGGCAGAGTGGAGGCGGCGGTCGGTGCACCTCGCTCCTCATTTGCAGCTTCATCCATCTGGCTGGCCGCTATATCATCCTCGTAATCCAAGGATTTTTGAAGAGTTTGTCTACTGTCAATATAGCAGCTACAACCACAATCGAAGTTAGTTATGATAGATGTGCTTCTCAGCTAACTTTTCAGCCTGTGCGCGGCGTACTCTCTTTACTCAATCAATAGTTATAGGCCACGACATGACCTGGCGCGTATTTGAGGTCGTAGAAGGATTATTCGGTAGTAGCCGCGCGATGCGGGATGCTACGGCCACGCTGAAAATCGGAGAGGATAGCGCAGGATCGCCTGTATCTGTCAGTATAGGTCAGTCCCCAGCCTCACGTGTACTGCTATACTTCACTCCGTCGAGAAGGTCGATGGTCGATAAGAAGAAGGAGCAACTCCGCATTCCTTGTAACTGGTGCAGCGGAATCAATTCTGAAACCCAGCCAAAAGTGGAGGTGGTCCGTTCACCTTGCTCCTCCCCGAACTCCTCCTTCGGGTCCCTGAGCTCCACTGACCACAGCTGGTCATCACCATAGTACACTGATACTGTAAGAGTCTGTCTGCAGCGAGTATCGCAGCTGTGTGCATGGTTGAAAAGAGGGTATGTAGAACTGCTTCCCAGCTATCTTTTGCACTTATAAACGCCATTACCTCCCTAGCAAGCTCGCGCACGAGAGCGACAAGAAGAGGTCGTCTCCAGCTACTTTGGCCGCTCTTGGCACGTTGCTGCTTATCATCTCCGCTCTGATCGGTCATCAAAGCCCTGAACCCTCCATCATCTGACCTCGGGCATCATCACTCAACATCTGCTTAGCCCTGAGTTGACCATTCAAGTAGTGCCAAAATGATGATGTAACTGTGTGCATGTAGACGTTTCAGCTTTCAGATCTTGCTCGGGTCATCAAAGATCCCTGAATTCTAGAAGTCTTGCGCCGAAAGACCGCTTACGACATGGGCCAAAGGAGGTGTACTTTTTGGCTATGGAACATGACTGCTGAAGGTCGGTGCGGAGTGCTGAGCTGGCGGGGAGGGGGGAGGGAGCTGATGGAGCATTTCTGATGTTCTCCATCTTCTCCTACTGACTCACTGATATCCAGAGCTCTACTGAGCATCAAGTAGCAAATGTGAGGAATGCGGAGCTTGCCGCTCAGCGTGGGGCCCCGCTGACGATTCGCAGGAACCTCTCTCCGTTGTCTCCAGGCTTTCCTCCTTCCTCTTTTGTTCCGTTCGGTGGATCCGGGGGTGTAGGCTTGGGTGGAGGGTCAGGAGGTCAGGGGAGGAACAAGGTGAGCTATCCCTCTACAACTCCTCAAAAACTCGAGCCGAAGGGGCCCGAATTGCGGGAGATATGGCTCCTTCCTCCTCCTTCCTCTCCCTCCTTCCTCTCCAGAACCTTTGAGCTTTTTGGTATGCATAGATCTTAGCTAATTGGTCAGCGGATCCGGGATTGGCTTGACCAGGTGTGGGAAGAGGAGGATGTGCTCCTTCTGGGACCAGAGGGGACCGAGGAGGTGAGTCAATCAAACGGCTTCTTTGCGGGATGGGATTGGAATTCCGAAGTTTGATGAGGGTCGAATATCGCGTTTGGTATCTCGAGACGCGGAAGATTGGGAGGCCAGCCGCTTAGGATGAGGACCGGGTGACGTTCAAGGCGGATATTGAGCTGGACGATGGTCCCGTCGTATGCTGAAGGAGACCGCATAGGCGGACTTTGAGCTTGAGCTTACATGTGGGGAACGGGAGAGATGTCACTGGTCTTTCGAGAAGGGTCTTCTATCACCTCCTGAGCTCCTATCCATTTTTTCAGTCTCTGAAGTGTTATCAAATGGAGTGTAGGAGGACCAAGCTGACATGACAGGATGATGACGAGCCGATCCGGAAGCGTCCAGCTGGGACTACCTTCACACCGTGGCCCATAAACCACCTGGACGCTCTTCCCGCCACCAAAAGGCCACGCCGGCCCGTGGTTGTGGTCGCTGCGCCTACGGAGGCGTCTAGGGTGAGCTGGGAAGTAGAGGAGAGCGGGCGTGGAGGCGAAGTTGGGGGTGATGAGGAAGGTGGATGCGAAGAGTATCTGGATGAGTCTGAGCGTCAGGATGTTTCGAGTGTTGGGCGTCCGGTGAGCTGGCTACGCTTTGTCTGGCGGCTTGACAATGTAATGAGGTCTTTGCAAGGAAAGTGAGCTGATGACTAGCCGTCTAGATATCTGTCGCCCGACCTCCAGTACTTCCGGCGGGCGTCCTCTCCGCACTCCTCCTCCCACCTGTCCTCGATAAGGACCAGCCGTCAATGTTCCGCTGTCAAGGCAGCCGCGACGACAGAGGCGTTCAGTGTCCGCGGGGAAGTGGAGAATGGCGAGGGATGTGGGGGCGATCTTGAGCTGGGTTTGGAGCAGGAGGATGAAACCAGCTGTGGGCAACCGGTAAGCTGGCTACGCTTCGTCTGGCGGCTTGACAATGTGATGGGAGGTCTCTGCAAGGAAAGTGAGCTGATAACCAGCCGTCTCGATATCTGTCGCCCGACCTCCAGTACTTCCGGCGGGCGTCCTCTCCGCACTCCTCCTCCCACCTATCGTCGATACTGACAGACCCTCCCCTCTCCCCTTCCCCGCCTTCACGTCGGCAAGCATCTCCTCCTCCCGCTCGTGAACGATCGACCCGACTCGCGGCGCAGCTCGCTACTGCCCGCAGCGTACAGCAGGCCAGGTACCTGCAGAGAACGGCCAGGGAGGGGGAGGTGGTTGCGGCGGTCGATGATGGCGGAGAGTACGAGATGGGCGCGGACGACCCCGGATTTGTGAGTCAGAAGAGCCACCCACGCTCTCTGGAGCTGCCAGGGCGAGTAGCAGATGAGAAGGGGATCATCAGAGGGGCTGCGCAGGTGGTGGTTGAGCAGGGGGAGGCGCTGAACAGTTGAGAATCTAATGCTGACTATCCAGCATGTCGAGGAGGAAGAGGAGGAGTCCCCGTCTGCTCAACCCCGCTCTTCCCGTCGCACGAACAAGCCTTCTCTTCGAAGCACCCGCCCTCCACGATCCACCAGAGCACGGCAAGCAGCCACTTCCCTTTCTCCACCTGCTCTAGAATCGTCCCGCTCCTCTCGAACTCGCCAAGCGGGAACATCGGGCTCGGCAAAGTTCGGCCCTCCCATATTTGAGGAGTGGATAGATGTACCAGCTCTCCCCGTCCATCCCCACCCCAAGGAGGCGATTCTTCGCGAGCGCTTCCGCGAGAGCCACCGGATACTTCTGAAGGAGCAAGGACATACATTATTTTGGGACTCGATGTTGAGTGGAAACGGGCGGGAAAATGCGGCGTGGAAGCGAGAAAGGGAGGAGAACTACTACAGGGTGACGAGGTACGGATTGACTCCGGAATCCATCGACTTACTCACGGCGGACGAACCGCCCACACCGGACGACTACCGGCGACTCACATGGTTGCCAGGTACTATGGGCGTATATGTCATATACGTGCGGCGCGCGGACGATCAAGGGGAAGATGCAGAGGAAGGTGCAGACGGCGAGTCCATGGGTAGTCAGTCCGAGGAGGGGAGTGAGGATCGACGTCAGAGTCAGGACGGGGAGGGGAGCGAGGATGAGGGAGAGGATGAGGCGGAGGGGGAGGAGGAGGAGGGGGAGGAGGAGGAGGAGATTGTTGAGGCGGTTGAAAATTATGAGCAGAGTGAGGATTGGGAGGGGAAGGAGGATGGGGATGATGGATTGGAAGCGGAAGCCAATGATGGGGCGGGAGGGGGGGATGTGGTTTGGAAAGAGGGGGATGAGAAGCCGCACCATTACGTCGGTCGGGGACAGGTGTAGGCGCGGGGGGGGTGGGCGTAGGGTTCAGACAGGGGACCCACAGGCAAAGGATAAAGGAAAATAAGTGAGTAGCTTCTCCACGTACACATGACAGCAGGCTGACCGCCAGGATCAAAAACGACCTATACAAACTTATCAGGCGCGGACGGAAACCTCATTGGCGGAGCCTGTGGGCAGTCCGAGTCGATCGGAATAGCGACAGCGCCGACCGACTTACCTCCTTTCGTACTCAATCAATCTATGTCGAGGGGCTTTTGCACATCTGGTGTAGATCGTATGCGGCGAAAGGGAAGGAGCTACCGTCATTCTGGATCGACCCGGAGATGGAAGGTACCAACGGTCGGTCGCCCCTGGCCAGCCACGTCGTTCGTGTTGGCGGCACGTCTCACCCCTGGGACCCGAAATCGATACGACTCCGCAGCAACACGATCACCCGCCGGTATCAACTTACGGAAAAAGGGATAGCGGCCAGGGCGAAACATTTAGGATCCGCACAGTATACAGCGACAAAGCGGACCTATCGAGCTTCTGATGTGGGAAGGGCAGTCACTCAAAGGGCGAGTGCAAAGTGGAATGCGAAGGTGAAGCAGGCGATCGAGACAGAGATGTTGGCGGAGCTGGCGAAGCGGGGGATCTGGGAAATACCAGCATCTTTCTACTGTAAGGACGGAGAAAAGTTGAACCCCCATTGGAGGAAGAAACTCGGGGGTCTCTAGTAGTGATAAGTAATGTTTATAGCAATATGTACAATGCTGCGTAGAGATGTTATGTTATGTACAACTTATGAATTGGCTAGCCTCTCAGTGCCTTGCAGAAGTCTGCAAACGTCTTTCTAAAATCTTTCGACGGCTCTGTCCGAATGCTTTGAATGAGTTGGTTGGTATAGTCGGCGGGACAGTTGAGACGGGGGAGCATGTCTGTGGCGAGAAAGTCGATGGCTTCCTGGCCTCGCGCCTGGACGGTGTTGCGAAGGAGCATTGAGATTTCGAAAACAACCTGAATCAGCTCGTTCACGTCCAAACTCACCGGCTGACCGCTGCGTAGATTGAATGAAGGCGAAGCGGGGACTGCAAAGCACGCCGGGACGAGACGTTGATAGACAAAATTCTCGTACCCCGGCAGTGCCTGGGCCGCCCGCTCCGACTTTGGTATGGCATGTTGGTTGGTCGCGGAAGCGATCCCCGTAGCGATCGCCTTGCTCTTCTCGCTCAGTGCCGTCTCGGCAAAGACCGACTCTGCCGCCGAGGTCCCCCACGCGACGACCGACTTGGCGAAAAAGGAGAACGCCAGGCGTTGGGAGGTAAAGTCGGTGCTGTCGGTAGCGAGGATGAGGAGGGCGTTGAGGAGGTTTTCAAATTCTGGCTTGTTGGTTTCCGAGATGAAGACGCCGTCGAGATTGGCATTCATGAGAGCGATGAAGAAGGAGAGGTAGGATTCTTTGAGTTTGCGGTGGATGGAGGCGTCGTCCGTGCCGGTGATGGGTTGTTGAAGGACGGCAAAGATGCGCGAGAGGAGGGGGAGGAGGAGCATGTTCATGGTTTCAAAGGTGTTTCGCTACATCAGCCACGTACGTTGCGAACTCACCTTTAAGCGGTGCATGAGGAGACCGAGAAAGGTCATGAAATCGATGAGCTCGGCGGGCTCGAATTCGGTGACCACCTTTTGGACAAAGAGAGGGACGAGTTCCGCGACGGACGTGCCGATGGCATTGACGAATTGTGAGAATGCGTAGCGCGCCTATCAGCTGGGTTCAGTTTAGACTTACTGAGTCTCTGACAATCCGCTGCGTCTTCATCCCTTCCAGCGCCTGCAACAACGCCTCGGTCATTTGCTTGAACGGCCCTTGGTACGGCAGCTCGGTCGTATCCATGACTTGCGGAAAGCCCTTGGCAAAGTTGCCGAGCGCGAGGAGGTGATGATGGACCGAGAGGACGGCGAGATTGTCATCGCCGGTGGGCATGGCCATGAGCGGTCCAGCGATCGCCTCGAGGAGGCTGATTTGCTTGGCGGCGTCGGCCTTGGTGAGGTAGACCAAGCTGCCGGCTGCTTCAAAGAGGTACAGCTGATCGGCAAAGTAGGATTTGCCGGTGGTGGCCTTGACGAGGGGGTCTTCGTCTGGGGCGACATGGGGAAGGTCGGCAGTGATGATCATTTGATCCTGAGATTAGCAGAGTTGACTTTTGACTTACGCGCATGCTATCGAGGATGATGGGAATAGCCTCCGGCTCGAGGTCAGACTTGCAGTCCTTGACGAAGCGGCTGAAAAAGTAGAAACACCGCCGCTTGACTAGCTCGTCGGGGTGATGGATTCCGTGGAGCATAGCCTCAAGCATGGGCTGGATGGACTTTGGCTTGGATCGCCAAAAGTCGACATAGCGGACGGCGATTTCAAAGTATTGGAGGGTGACGCTGGGGTGTGGGAAGGCCGCGACGTTGCTCTGGATGCAGAGATCCAGAAGTTTGCCGAGGAGGGTCATGGGGTATTGTTCATAGTCGATTTTGTCGGGCTTTCCGCCATAGTAGACGCCAGGGATGGGTTCGGCGAGATCGTCGATGGGGATGTCTTGCATTCTGTTGATGCTGATCCTGTGGAGGCGGTCCCGCCCGGTCTTGGTGGCGAGTTCAGCGGGGAGGTCGAAAAAGGCTGCGCGCGTGTTGTCTATCAGCAAAGAAACGCTTCAACTTACTTTTCGCCAATTCGCCAAAGGTATAGACCAGATGCAGGGCAAGCTCGGCCTGCTGCCAGGTGGCGCTTTGCACATTGTTGAGCGTTTCAATGACGATGCGCGCGACGATTTCTTGGTGCATTACCCGGTCGATCTGCGCGATGGATTCGATATACGTGCGACACATCTACATTAGCTTGTTCAGGAGTGACTTACCATTCGCTTGAGCTGGAGCATGGCAAGGTCGTCGTCGGGGTCGGGCTCTTCCCCGGTCGGCGCTTCCCACTCGGCGTCCTCGGGCCAGGCTAATTGTCGAACGCTGACGTCGAGGAGGGCGGCAAGGAAGTCGCGACGCTCAGCGGGGAGGTCTTGCAGGGGTGTGGTGGGGCCGGCAGGAGGGAGCATCTTTCCAGAGCGGATAGGAGGGAGCTTGACGGTGTGAAGGCGTTTGTACTGGGTAAGCTGGGCCAAGAGACGACTCACCACTTTTAGCAGATCGCTGACGAAGGGACCGACGGCGTATGGGATGTCGGTATGTGGATCCGACATCAAGCGCAATAGTAATGGGCGGCATTGATCGACCATCGCCTCGGCTTCTCGACGGTGCTCATCCGGGATATCCTCCTGATGTCAGCTCGATCGCGCTGGACGTACGTTTTCCCACATCTCCACTAGGGTCGTCCCGTACGCAGCGAATAATCCAGCGAGCGCAGCCCTGAAAGCGACATCCTCGGTGGTCATGTCGATGCTCAAAATGTCCAGCACTTTGAGGACTTGTAGTTTGGCTGCCGAATCCTTGACGCCCTTGTTGACCAGCGTTTTGAGTACGTTGCAGGAGGAGATTTGGACTGGTGTGGAGAGGAGGCGACGGTAGAAGGCGAGGGTGTCGGGGGTAAGGGAGACGGCGAGATCCACCCAGGCTGCCATCAGCTCTGCCGATACCCAACTTACGGGTCCAAGCTCCCAGAGTTTTCATGGCCAGCTCGGCGATTTCTGTCCATCCCCGAGTCAACGCCTTGTCTGCTATTCCCAACAACCCCTTGACTGCTAGAGCCTCGTCCCCGGAAGACCGGATGACATCTCGAATATTGCCATCCCGTTCTTGACGGTCTTTTGACCATGGCCGAGCTGATTTTATGGTCGAGTCGTGGATTTCGAGCGCTATTTCGTTGAGAATGTGGATGGAGAGGAGGATCGAGTCGGATTGTTCGCTTTGGAGGAGGGTGAAGAAGGGGTGAAGGAAGGAGGGGATGTGGGTGGGGTAAGAGGCGATAAAGAGGTGGGCAATGTCGAAGGAGAGTTTGTTGCGGAAGACTGATCAGCGGGGTCTGGGGAGACTTACATTTCTGGCCTCCTTCACGGTGCCCGTCGACCCATTCCGCATTGACAAAGTTGAGCAGGGCTTGGTAGGTGGACTGAAGTGACTCGGCCGAGAGTACACCCTTTAGCAGCGCTGTTTCGAATACCTGCTCGCAGTATAGGCGCAACTCCGTTCCCAGCTTGGGCTTGCCATCCTTGCCGACGCCTCCCGCTTCTGCACCGGCTCCTTGGAGGTAGAGGGAGAGGCAGTCCTGCCATCAGCCGAGTTGTGGGTGAGCTCACCTGCCAGGTTTCTTCGCAGAGCTCCTTGACCTTGTTGAGGTAGGCGAGGGCTTGCTCTTTGAGCTGGGGGTCGACACTGGGGCCTGTGGACGCTGCTATCTGGACCGCCTGGGGGATGTTGTCCAGGTGGGAAGACATGGTAAGGTGAAGGATGAAAGTAGGTCAACTTGAAATTCAAAGTTCATTTTGAGGTGCTTCATTTGGTCACGTGCCAAGTGGCGAGGCCAGGTGGCGACCGATCTGAGCTCGGACATCTATGGACGACGATGCAGGCAAGGGCAAGACTATCGCAATAGCGGCATAACAGGATCATCTGGCTATACATACATATAAGATCTACTTTCTGTACCAACGGACACCTGCTCGGTTCCTCCTCATCTTGCGCTGGAGCTGGAGCATACCATACTGCTGGTCAGCAAGGAACATCAGTAAGGTGGAGACATACCAGTAACGCTTCAGCCGTGGGAGGGCTAATGGTCAGCACGTACAAAGCTGTCCACAAGACAACTCACCATCCCGGCACGTAAATATCCACAGGAACGATGCGGTCGCATCCGCGCACCACCGAGTACGAGTAGTGGTAATAGCCACCACCGTTGGCGCAGGAGCCCATCGAGATGACCCATCGAGGTTCAGGCATTTGGTCGTACACTGTCGTCAGCGGGAACGCGCTAGGGCTCACCCTTTCTCAGCGCAGGTGCCATTTTGTTGGTCAATGTCCCGGCGACAATCATAATGTCACTCTGTCGAGGACTAGCTCGGAAGACGACACCGAGTCGATCCTGATCGTATCGCGCAGCAGCCATGTGCCTATTGTCAGCGGGGTCGGCTTAGGACTTACATCATCTCTACGGCGCAGCAAGCGAGACCGAATGTCATTGGCCACATGGAACCCTGACGAGCCCAATTGACCACCTTGTCGAGCGTGGACAGGACATATTCTGTCGTCAGCTGGGTTAAGCATGGACTTGCCTGCTCCGTTCCGAGGCGTCTCGAGGCTGAGCTGGTTTGATCCGCGTTGAGCAATAGCAGTGACGGGGTTGGTGGTGGAAGGGGAGGAAGAGGCCGAGTTGATGGAGGCGGAGGGAGTGTTGGGACGAAGAGCGATCGCGGTGGTTGCTAGGTTTCGTGCTGGACGTTAGTATGGAGATGTGATCAGATCGACGTACAGATCGCAGAGGCGGGCCGAAGCATCGGGGCTTGGAGACCGGCGCGGAGACCTGGAATTAGCGCGCAATTGAGACATGTGGGATGGCTCACCTGTGCGGAGACCTGTGAGTGAGGTGCTCATTGTAGCTGTGGTGAGGTTGATGTATGGTGCATAGATGGATCATAGGATTTGAGCGTGAAGCTGGAACGATCTGAAAGCGGACATCGCCGCTGGAGGACCTCCACTTCTCTCGATCCCTGATTGGCTGACTCTTTTATACATCTCCGATGCCTTGATTGTGTGCTTTTGCTTCGTTTATTGTCATCTGGGCCTTCGCATCACCAGCGAAAACGAGTGGAAAGTAGTCTCGAGAGCATGGGTGAGCGGCGGCCGCTGCTCTCAGTAAGGAAACCTCTGAAACGTGCCGCCGTACTGACAATTGACCCAATCGTGTAATGCGAAGGTACAGGTAGGGTGCTAATGCTCGCGAAGTGCGAGTCTGGAAATTGCTGGTGCCAGCGCGCAGATTGTGAAACTGACAGCCGCCGCAATTGGCCGGGATTGGGAATGCTGTAGCGAAGGACCTTGGGAGGGGTGAGCGCGGACTGGGAACTGCTGCACATGGCGGAGGTAGGGCTCAGAACGCCCTGGTAAGGATGGGGGATCCGGCCACGTTTAAGCATGAGAAGCTCCGTGCCATTGGTGCACGCGTAGGATCTATAGCCGGGCTATCATGGATCGCGAGAGAGGGTTCGGGACCATTGGGTCTTGTGGGGCGCGTTTCAAATTTCGGCTCCAAAGTAGACATAACGTTATCCGCGTTTCACGTCGTGCCTGGCCGTTCCTCATTCCCGCTCGGATACTCCGCCAGGCACCATCACTCCGATCGCTCCTTTGGTCCACCATCCCCTCCTCGAGCTGTATGCATGCGCCACATGCACACTCCACCGAGCGTCCGCAGGATCACTCAAGATCCAATCCCATCTATCAGTCAATCAAACGCAATAAAAGCCACTCCGGCAATTTCGCCCGCCGTGATTGATCCAAAGGATGTGTGTGCTTCTCGCTAGCCCCTAGTCACGCCGAAACAGTCACGCTCAACTTATATAACCCGATCTGGACCCTCATCTCTTCTTCACTTCACCCTATCATCATCATGCAGTCCTACACCACCCAATCCCTCTTCTCTGTCAAGGGCAAGGCAAGTCCCCCTCACATCCCAGCTAATGTCAGACCGTGATCGTCACCGGCGGAGGCTCAGGCGTTGGCAAAGGCATGGCTACCGCCTTTGCCGTCAACGGAGCAAAGGTAAGTCAACCTCAACTCCAGCTGACCCCCAGGTGATCATCTGCGGCCGCCGCATGGACACCCTTCAGACCACCGCCGATGAGCTCAACGCTGCCGCCAAGGAGAGCGGGAATGGAGGTGAGCTATACCTGATCGCCGCTAATTAGGCACCGTCGTCTTCATCCAGGCCGACGTCGCTACCAAGCAAGGCGTGATTGACTTTTACAACAAGGCCTCGGAGCACATGGACCAGGTGAGCCGTCCCATCTCTCCGCTAACCCCAGCTTGATGTCCTCATCAACAACGCTGGCTACTCTTCCGGCTGGAAAGACAACAGCTCGCTCGCCGACGCCGAGACGCTCGAGACGAAGCTTTGGTCCATCGATGAGTGAGTCTCACGTCAATCCCGCTAATTCCAGCTCCGACTGGGCCAACATGACTGCCATCCACGTCGCTGGCCCCTATTACCTCGCCATCCGCGCCATCCCCTTCTTCAAGAAGTCTCAGGATCCTGTCGTCATCAACATCACTTCTCTGGCTGCGATCTTCCTCAACAGGTGAGTTGAGTCAGACTAAGCTGACGGCAGGGCGGTGTGCGAGTACTCTTACGCCCAGTCCAAGGCTGCGGAAGCCCACCTGACCCGTCTCATGGCGGCCGCTCTGGGACCTCTTGGCATCAGAGTAAGTTCTTGTTTGACTTGACTAACATTAGGTCAACTCCATCTGCCCCGGCCTCTTCCCGTCCCAGCTGACAACCGACGCGAACGGAGAGTTCTGGGCCCCGATGCAGGATGCCATCAAGAACATTCCCAAGGGGTGAGTCATGCTTCGATCGAGCTGATGTAGACGCGCCGGCAAGTGGGAGGAGTTGGCAGGCCCTGCTCTCATGCTCGCCTCGCCCGCTGGCGCCTACCTCAACGGGTCAGAGATCGTCTGTGACGGAGGGTGGGTTTTGAACTCCTCCGCCAGGGACGTCTAGTAAGGGCGCCTGTCGTATGCATGTCTAAGTCTCCATCTTCTGCCTCTGCACTTTCCACCACGCCCCAAACTCATTCGCCTGTTCCACGACGTACCCTTCCCCATTAAACACGCGAGCATTCTCGAGCATAAGCTGAACTGCCTCATCCACCTGCCGAGCGGTAGTGTATGTATTGTCGTTGATGTGGCCCCGGATTAGAGTCAAGTCTCTGGCGTCCTCTCTTGGAATACTATCGTCAGCTTCCTTCCAAATCAGACTCACATGTCAAAGTAGCTTGGTATGTTGAGCTTGACAGGGTCGACAGGCTCCCGGAAGAGGATGCTGCTCTTCTCCTTGAATGCCCGGGCGATAATAGCTAGCATCGCCTTCTTTTCCTCGACAGTGAGCTTGGGCGAGATGACCTTGGGCCAGTCCCTTCGATAGACCGCCTCCAGACTGTCGGCCATGTCGTAGTATGGCCCGGCCTTGTTGAACGTTCGGCAACTACATCAGCTCGATCAACCACGGACTCACTTGTCGAATACCAGTTCAATGTCGCGTGCGAACTGCGCCATGTTCTTGTACCGTTTCGAGTCAATTTTCTGGCCCACAGTCCCGAAATCCATCGGCTCCTTGATCTCGTCCAGATACCTGTCTTTAGCTCAATCAACCCAGTACTCACGTTGGACAGCCATCTCCCACGGGATCGACAGGTTTGAGAAACTACATCAGCTCAATCTCAGCTTCACTCACGAGATAGGCGTTGGGATCTGCTTTCAAGGTCGCCAGCAGCGCCTTGGCTCGGCGAGGTCTGAACGGTAACTCTGCCGGCGCCGGCTTGAGGCTGATCTTTGGCCGCTTCTTCTCGATAGCGTCGACCTCCGCTCCAAGTAGATCGTCCAGCTCTGTCCTCTTCTTGACCGGGACAGGAGGCGGCGCCATCGCTTTGAGTTTGATGACTCTTGCCTGTGGCTTGGCCGGCTCAGCTTCTCGAGGCACAACCGATACCGTCGTTTCGGTCCTTGCCCATACTACCGTCAGAAGGACCAAATGTGCACTCACGATCTTCAAAGTACGCCTCAAACTCCTTGACGGCGGTGTAGATGGGCGAGTCTGCCCTGTTATACAGCGAGCAATTCGCAATGATCAATCTTATATCTTGAGCGAACTCGTGTCGAGATCGGTAGACCCCTCCGGCGAGCTTGGCGCTGATCGTGGATAGATCCATAGGCGACTTGACAATCGTAGGGTAGCTAAATCAGCACGGCCAGACCTAAACTTACTCTGGCACTCCGTCTCGTATAGGATCCACTGGATGCAAAAAGTAAAAAGCGCTCTTTTGAGATTTCTACATCAGCTACGCCTTTCACGACTCACCAATTTCTTCAACGCATTGCTAATGGCGAGCTGATCCACCGCCATTTGGGGCTTCTTGACCGTAATCTTGGGCACGGGATTCTCCGGAGCGGTGACGCTGAGGCGGATCTTGGGCGTATCCACGGCCTCTGCGTTCCCCTTGGAAACAATCTCGCCGACCTTGATGAGGGCCAGGCGACTGCTGATATCCGAGCATTGTCTACATTAGCTCGACCCAGCCCGAACTCACATCGCGTCAATCCCCTCTCTCAGCCCCGGCCGTCTCGACATTTCCCTCCGCACCGACTTGACAATCACCGCGTCGTCCGTCTCGCCCGACTCGGTAATCTCGCCCAGCGAAAGCGAAACGAGGATAGCTTCCGACAAGGCATAAGCGGCGTGTTGGCGCATACTCGGGAACGCATCCTGCTGAACCACCTGCAGAACATAGTCTGTAATGTGTCGGCTGCGACCCGGCGGGCGGCACATCAACAGGCAGTCGAGGGCGACCTCTCGTACCGCCAAAATCGACCCTTCCCGAGTGTACGATAAGAACGGCCTTGGATCGTTCAACCGCTGACCGCCGAGAATCGCCTTCATCAAGGTCTAATCAGCCTCATCCTTTTATAACTCACCAAAAGTCCCGCCTGCGTCACAACGTTGCGATAACTCGGCACCAGGCGGTCCATCGTCAAGAGCCGATCGACTATGTCGTTGGTTTCGCGACGTAGATGATCCCCCAGGCAATTACCGAGCGACGCGACGATCGTGGCGAGGCGATACGAGTCGTCGAAAGCGTTCCGGGAATTGTCGTTGGTCTGTAGCGCCTCGATCAACACCACCTTGGCTACAGACGAACGACAATTCCCCAGCGCGGAGAATACCGCATTGGCGACAAAGTACTCCGACATGTCCGTAAAGTCGTTCTGCGCTTGTCGAAAGTGCTCGTATAGCTTGAGCAGGAGGAACGACCCCATGTCGTCAAACTACGTCAGCCAGTCCGACCTTGACTCACCATGACCAATGCCCGGACCGCTTCCATCCGCACCCGATAATAGTAATTCCGCACTAGCGCCACCTTGGCCAGCTCGCTCGCCACCACCGGCGTGAGATGATTCGACAATGCTTGCACGGCCTGATTAGCAGCGCTCTTCTTTGACTCACTTGCACTTGCGCCGCCACATCGCGATCCCCCTGCAGCTGCGAGACCCAGTACCATGGCCGCTCCGGGAACTCAAACCACGCCAGCCACTCGCACTCTGGATCAATCCGGATCCACTCGTACCCGCCCCCCTCGCCAATCATGGTATCCGCCTGATCCGCCGACCAGTCCGCCACCCGCCACGCCTCCCGAACCTCTTCGTTCTCCCACGGAGGATACGCAAACACCTCTGCCACAGGTATGTCCTCTAGCTCGTCCTGCAGGTGCTCGAACCGAGCAGCGACCTTGCCCGACCGACGTGTCCGCTTGTATTTGGTATTGAATGGTAGATTGAAGGTTTTTGACGCATGTTTGATGTCGACGATGTGTTCGAACGGCGCCCCGTCCGCCTCGTGGATGCGGATCGTTAGGCTCCCATCAAAGACCGCCTTTGCCTGGACCACCGTCATCTCTACGAGGAACTTTTTCCGGATAAAATTGGCGTGGATCTTGAAATGGGGGCACCGGCTGCCAAAGACCCACTGATCCGCAAACGGGGTCAGGTCCAGCCCAGTGACCTTCCGGCTGATGCGAAGGAATTGCTGCGTCGAGAGCGAGTTGCCGTGGCCGAGATCGTCCGAAAGGGCAGAGAGGAAGATCCGCGGGATGATGCGCGACAGCCCGGGACCGGTCTTGGCGAGGTGACGATCGAGGGTATGCAGCACGAGGGGTGCTTTGAGGTTGACAAAGTCCGTGTCTAGGGTGAGGGAACCGGGGACACAGATGGGCGCCTTGGCTCCCTGGTCAAGGCGGACGCATCGGTCGATATCCTTCTTGAGCCGATACCGGTAGTCATTGTTGCCAAAGATGCTCCGGAGGCAGAGCGACCGAATGTAGAGCGCGAGACCGTTGACGATCCAGGTGTCCGATACGTCGCGCGGAATGACGTTGATACCGATCCACTGCTGCGCCAGCGCCAGTGTCAACGTCTCCCGGAGCTCTATTGACGCCTCAATGACTGAAGCGTCGCACGCCGCCTCGCTGGGCAGGAATACCGTGCAGGCGTAGACGGCCACCGCGGGGAGATTGTCGACGAAAGCGATTTTAAAGTCTTGGTATGGGTACGTCCCGAATTCGGTAGTGTAAAAGAGCAGGGCTCGTGATACAAAGCTGAGATCGGTACAAGCGCCAAAGGCAATGATCCGGTCGTCGACCGGGCGGGGCGTCGCCGTCGTTGCGAGGAAACCGACATGGCGGATGGTAGTGGGAATGGTTTGGAGGTGGGAAAAGATGGTCTTGGTGGATGTCGACGGGTGCACAACCTACATCAGCATTATAGCGTGCAAACTTACCTGTTCCAAGAGCTCTCCCGTCGAAACAACCGTCAGCCCCATGGGGAGGATGTAGATCAACTCCCAGGTACACCTCGCCCAGAGACTATCCACGCACGGCGCCCATGTCCGCCCCTGCCCCGCATACACCTGCCCATCTTCAAACGTCAACGACACAATCCTGTAGTCCACCCGGATCTCCAGCGGGGCCAGCCGCCCCTCGCCTTCGATCACCCTGATCCAACCACCCGAGACCGATATGGCCAGCTCGCCAGCGTCTGCTTCTTCGATAGCCGACCATGTCTTGCGTTTCTGGGCGGGGTGGTCTCTGGTCTCCCCGGCCAAGAACGACGCCGGGTCGGAGAGGGAATACGAGGCTGGCGTGTCGTGGTAGGGTTGGACGGCTGTCGGAGAGGAGAGAGAAACGCGATGTATGTCCAGTTCGGGAGAAGCATTGAGGTAGATAACGCGTAGGGAAGCGGAGATTGGCTGGATTGTGAGGTAGCACGAGGCCTAGAGTCAGCGCAATTGGATGGGATCTTACATTGACTGATTTGGACTCAAAGTCAAAGTCCAGGATGACCCGCTGGTGCTGACTGATCATCAGCTGAGAATGGCAATTACTCACAGCTCAAAGCCTCGGGAGGCGTTGAGGGCTTCTGCACCGCCGAGCATGATGTATAGTCGATAAAAGCTAGAGGAGGAAGTGTGACTCACGCGCACACCATGCATATGCATGCCGGGGACAACTTGCTCGTTACGTCAGCAAACAAACTACTCATTCCTCAGTACAAAATTAAAGGCCTGCAGCTACTGTAGTATGGCTGAAATTCATGCTATGGGAGAGATAGAGGAACTAGCTAATACATACACAGTCGACGAGTAGAGTAGATAGATGGGCGCTAACCATCTATTCTAGCTGTCCGCGGGTCTGGTGCTGCCTCCCGACCACCCACTCCCCCTCCGCGACCTTGCCCTCTTGCATTCCTGCTCAGGATACCCGTCACCATGTCCTTCGCGGTTCTGCCTCTACCGTCTGCTCCACCCCCTCTTCCCCTCCCCCTGCCGGGTTGGGCAGCAGAGGGATCGGTCCCCTGAGATGCCGCCGCGCCCATGTTTGGTGCTCCGCCCCGAGGCTCGCCTCCGCGACCACGACCACCAACTCCTCTCCCCCGACCCCTCCCTGCTTGTCCGCTCGGTTCACCCGTAGGTGGCTGGCTTGGTGTCGATGTGGCGGCTGGTGCGGGCGTTGTGGCTTTCGGAGGCGGGGCCGGTTGATTTGGCAGAACTGACGGACCTGAAGCCAGGGCTGGGAAGTTCTTGACAGTATTCGTCGGCGCCGGCGCAGCCTGCGCAAGTGCCTTTGCTGCTTTCGCCTTCTTGCTTCGTGATTTCCCTCCTGCCTTGCCTCCAGGACTCTCTCCACCGCCCTGCGCGACAACGGCCCTTCCTTTGCCTGCCACAAGAGGCGCCCCCTGATCTTTTGGGTTACGCCTCGCAGCTGAAGATGCAACCGCTGCAACGGCAGCGTTGCGGGCGATGTCGGTGGAAGAAGACTCCGTCTTGTTCTTCTTCTTGCTGGATTTGATCCCCTGCGAGCGAAGGTATTCCAAAAGCGGCGTCGATGTAGGGCGAGCAGCAGGTACTGCCGTCAGCTACGCTTGACGGACGCTTACATGAAGGCTCTACGACGACCTTGGACGGTCCAGCTTGGAGACTCTCGAGGTAAGATTTGTAGTCGAGATCTGCATCAGCTAGCGCAGAGCTTCAGCTCACCATCATCGATCGTGCCTTGCCTGGCATCGTTCTTTGCCTTGGTTGCCAGCGGGGTCTTCTGGACCGGTGCAAACTCCACGACAGCCTGATACTCAAGGCCTATATCAGTACAGCTCGCCTGGCAGCTTACCTGTCTTGGACCGGAAGAGATGCCCATCAAATCCACGATGTAAATTGACGAGCGAATCGACATCGGTCATTAAGCAATAAGCTCTCGAGTGGACCGCTTGATCATATGGTCTGCACACTCAGCACGCCAACTATTGTTGTACCTACCCAGCGCTCGGCCGCCCTTTGATGTAGCGTTTCCAGGTGCATGTCGAAGCAGTGATCCAAGGAGCAACAGACGTCCAGAATATTTCCTCTGGCAACATCGGCGGCAATCGGCGAATCACAAGCTTCAAGCGAGGCGCTGCTGCCTCTTTGGTCGCCATGTCGTTCAAGAGAAGGATGCATGCACGATCTTGTTGTTGTTGCTGACAATGGAGCAAGGAGGAGCCTTCGCTGAAAAAGCCACGTCATCATTCCGTACCACCCACCATCTTGTTGCTCTTCACCCACCTTACTACTCTACTATACATCATGTCCACTACAGCTATGCCACCTACCTCGGAGCCCGGCCCATCCACACTCACACCATTAGCGGAGCTCGTCAAAAAGAGTGCAAAGCGCACAAGAGCAGTTTACGGCTATGAGGGAGACGGAATCGACGATGGTTTGGCACAAGCGTGAGTATGCCATTTATCAAAGCTCACTCCAGCAATAAGATGAAGCTCGCCGCAAAGCTCGCTGTCGAGTACCGAGATGTTCAGGTGCTGCCACCGATCCTGGCTGGGCAACAGGCGGGACCTACCGGACCCAAACGCCCAACAGCGCAACCGACCGCTGGCGGGGCAGGAGCCGGCGTCAAGCTGATAGGAGGACCGGGAGAGCCATCAACGTGAGTCTATTCTACTATACGGCTGACGTGCAGGAGCACATCTGCTGCACCAGAACCACGCGAGCTCGTCAAGTTCAGGCACCAGCAAGGCTTCGCGGCGGGCGGGGGTCAAGCAGGATCCAAGCTATCCCAAGCATTGATGCGAAAGAAGGAGGCGAGAGAAATCAAGCCCGTCTATCACCCACAATGTAAGTTATCACTTGACTCTGCTAATTTCAGGGAAACTTACCAGGGTTATCTCCGGCCATATGGGCTGGGTTCGCGCAATGACGGTCGATCCCGGAAACCAATGGTTCGCAACCGGAGCAGGAGACCGTGTCGTGAAGATCTGGGACTTGGCGTCGGGCGAGCTCAAGCTATCTCTCACCGGACACATATCGACCATTCGCGGACTGGCGGTCTCCGAACGGCACCCGTACCTCTTCTCCTGCGCCGAGGACAAGATGGTCAAATGCTGGGACCTCGAAACCAACAAGGTCATCCGCCATTATCACGGCCACTTTTCAGGCGTCTATTCTTTAGCGGTACATCCTACCCTGGATGTGCTGTGTACGGCCGGACGAGACGCCAGTGTGCGTGTATGGGATATGCGGACGCGAGCCAACATCTTCACCTTGACGGGACACACCAGCACAGTAGCGGATGTCAAAATGCAGGCGGCGGATCCCCAAATCATCTCGGGAAGTATGGACAGTACCGTCAGGTGAGTCTCAGCAAGTCCTCGCTAATGTAGATTATGGGACCTGGCAGCCGGCAAATGCATGACCACCCTGACACATCACAAAAAGTCGGTCCGCGCCCTCGCCATCCACCCGACCGAATACAGCTTTGCCAGTGCCAGTGCCGGCGGTAACAAGTAAGTCGCACAACTTCTCAGCTGATATCAGTATCAAAAAGTGGAAATGCCCAGAAGGCACCTTTGTCAACAACTTTGTCGGCCACGAAGCCATCATCAACACCCTAAGCGTCAGCGACGAAGGCGTCATGTTTTCCGGAGCGGACAATGGATCCTTGACCATGTGGGACTACGCCACCGGACTGCCATTTCAGCACCTGAAGGACGTACCACAGCCGGGATCTTTGGACGCCGAGGCCGTAAGTCCAGGCAAGACTGAGCTGATTCCAGGGCGTCTTTTGCTCCGCATTCGACAAGACCGGAACGAGACTCATCACGGGAGGGGCAGACAAGACCATCAAAGTGTACTCTGAGCAAGCATGATGTATGTGTTGATCCAGAGCACGTCTCGGTGAGATACCGCCTGATCAAGAAAGTGCATTCTCAGGTCTTGATGGATCGTGTTACGGTGTCAGCTCGCTAGTCGCCCAACAGCTAACGCTGACTCCCTGCGCTCAGCTATTCTTACGCAACGATACTGGAAGTGCAAAGGCATGCCTTCATCGCCTATGATCTATACTTGCAAACGCGCGGAAAATCCTCGCGCCGGATTATGCCAAGCTCCTGGTGGAGTGCAGCTAAGCGCGGCCCACTTCGCGATAAAGAACGGCCGGCTGTTCGCCCAGTGCAAATGTCGTTATGACGCCGAGTCGACCAGGCACCGACAGCAGGCGAAGGAGCAGCGGCAACGCGCTGGAAGGGTACCGAATCGCAAGCCAGATGCGCACGATCGTACTCCCGGAGCCGCACGGTGTCAGGCGAGGCAGCGTCGGGAAATCGTCAGCGGACCGCCTGTAAGCAGGAACTTCCGCGCTAGGGACAGCAACGCTGGGATCCGGTCCTAGAGGTATGGCGGATAGGGTCGGATGAGTGGATCAGGGGGCAAACGGATGGTGCAGGATCAGAAGGCGCGGGGTTGGCGGGGAGGACGGGCGCAGATGCTGGAGCTCAAGGGAACGAGCCGGCTGGAGCGGGCCCAAAACCCATGAAGCGGAAACTCCTGTACCCATAGGCGAGTGAGCGTGAAGGTCAAGGCGACAATTTGTCCAGGCAAGCATACATCTATACAGACAACTCCGCAGCCTTGACATCCTTCAACGCCTCGGTGTACGGCTTCAACGCCGGCTCGACCCAATCCTTGACGAACCGGTCCACCTGTTCTGGCGCCCTACCCACAAACGTCTTGGGGTCCATCAACTCGTCCAGCTGTCCCCAAATCGGCTTAAAGTAGTCGTCCGCCTTGACCCTCTCAATCAGGTCATTCTCCCCGCCCTGCTCCTTGACGACCGCACCCGCCTGATGCGACAACACCCTGATCTTTTCGTGGCACTCTTGCCTGTCCCCGCCATCTTTGACCATCGCCATGATGATGTTCTCCGTCGCCATAAATGGCAGCTCCTGCTTGATCCGACGCCCAATGACTTGGGGGTAGACGACCATGCCTTCAGAGATGTTTTGGAGGGTAGTGAGGAGGATATCGGCGGTGAGGAATGCTTCGGGAAGGGTAACACGGCGGTTGGCCGAGTCGTCGAGGGTCCGCTCGAGCCACTGGACCGAGGCGGTCATGAGGGTGTTTTGGTAGATGGCCATAAGGTGGCGAGAGAGGGAGCAAGCGCGCTCGCATCGCATGGGGTTGCGCTTGTAGGCCATGGCCGACGAGCCGATCTGGTCTTTTTCGAAAGGCTCCTCAATCTCCTTGAGGTTGGCCAAAAGGCGGACTACATCAGCCTAGCTGACGTTGAACTCACTATCAGTGCATATTTTGTGAACAGTCGCGCCAAAGCTGGACATCGGACCGAGGACGTCAATGTCGATCTTTCGCGAGTATGTCTGACCGGTGACGGGGTAGGCATAGGGGAAACCAGAAAGCTCAGTCACTCGCGCATCCAAAGCTTCGACCTGCCATTAGCTCAGCCTTACTCCTGCTCACCTTGTCGTGGTCACCGTCAAAAAGCGCCAAGAAAGACCCCTGAGTCCCGGTCGTGCCCTTGACCCCGCGGAATCCCAAATCGTTCCTCGCCCGCTCCATGTTGCGCAAATCCCATAGCAGCTCCTGGATCCAGAGCGTGGCTCGCTTGCCGACCGTGGTGAGTTGAGCAGGCTGGAAGTGGGTAAAGCCGAGCGTGGGCAGGTCGCGGTATTGCTGTGCAAAGGAGGACAGACGGGAGATGACCACCGCGAGCTTGGGAAGGAGGAGGTCCAGACCTTGACGAAGGAAGATCAGGTCGGCGTTGCTGATGTCAGCTCATGTCGTCGCAAGACTCACTCGGTGACATAGCAAGAGGTGGCTCCGAGACTTTCATCAGCTCAGCCTTATTCGGAACCCACTGGATGATCCCGGCAGCGTCCGGAGCAACCGTTCCAAAGGTGTGCACATGCGCCATCACATCATCTGCCATCAGCTCCACCCAACTTCGAACCTACGCCTCCGCTTCTTCTCCTCTTCCGCAGCAACCTTCATCTGCGCCTCGTCCAGCTCGAGGTTCGCCTTCATCTGCTCAATAGCCGAGTCGGAAATGGGAAGGCCGAGCTCCTAAATGTCAGCTGGAGCTATCGTAGCTACACACCTTTTCAGCGATAGCCAAATTGAGCCACAGCTGTCGCCATGTCCCGAAGCGTGTCTAGCCATCAGCAATTGACAGAGGGATCAGTGAAGGGCGTACCCCGTTCGAGAACAGCTTGGACATTTCCTTGGACGCATAGCGCCTTGACAATCAGCCTGTGTCCTACAGCTCGTTTCCTAGTAGCTCACGAGGAGAGGGGTGTCTGGTAGGTGTCCATACTGCCTATAATGTTGACCGTTGCGAAAGCAAACGAGGCTGAAAGACAATTTTGGGTCGGGCCGGTGAGTTTCCGACGGAACTGTCGATCGGCTTTGCGAGCGCGCAAGTCCGAACGGAGAACAGCATCGCAATGCAGAGGGCTCTTCGAGGCTCTTCGAGTATACCCTCTCTATGCTTCGCAGTGTATCACGGGAACGGGGTACATGCGGACTCCCGCTCGAACAAGAATGCATCGCAGCTGTATACTTGCGGGAGTCAGAATGGCTCACTATCTGAGGGGAGCAGATACACATTCCTCACCTTCCCCACGTCCTCCCGACGGCCGGCGATCTGGGGCCAAGCTCTTATAGAGTCACCACCTCCTTCCATCTTTCTGCTTTGTACATCCCAAACCCCACCAGCCCTTCTCTATCACCACTCCCCCACACTCCAACAATGGTCAAAGCTACAGTCTGCGGTGCCGCCGGTAAGTCACCACCCGAATATCGCATGGACGCGCACGTCCCGCTCCAACTAGAGCTCATCTCCAGGTGGTATCGGCCAGCCCTTGTCCTTACTGCTCAAGCTCAACCCTCTCATCACTGAGCTCTCTCTCTACGATGTCGTCAACGCTGTCGGTGTAAGTACCCTTTTCCGCAGCCCCTCTCTTTCGACCCATACCTCCCCAACCTGGGCACTCCCGCTCTGCCCATCCTTTCAACCGCGATATGCGCTTATCTCTAGGTCGCTGCGGACCTCTCGCACATCGCCACCCCAGCCCAGGTCGCTGGCTTCCTCCCCGCCGACAACGGCGCGGAGAAGGCTCTCCAGGGATCCGACATTGTCGTCATCCCCGCTGGTGTCCCCCGCAAGCCCGGCATGACCCGTGATGACCTCTTCGTAAGTCCAACTGAAGCTCCGCTGATTACAGAACGTCAACGCTGGTATCTGCGCTACTCTCGCCGAGGCCATCGCCAAAGCCTGCCCCAAGGCCTTCATCCTGGTCATCTCCAACCCCGTCAACTCGACCGTCCCCGTCTTTGCCGAGGTCCTCAAGAAGGCCGGCGTCTTTGACCCCAAGAAGTGAGCACACACGTGATCCTGGCTGACGTCAGGCTCTTTGGTGTCACCCACCTCGACATCGTCCGCGCTTCCACCTTTGTCGCGACCGTCGTCGGCAAGGCAGAGGACGCGTCCAAGTACTCCATCCCCGTCATTGGCGGTCACGCCGGTGCCACCATTCTCCCTCTCCTCACCCAGAGCGAGCCCAAGATCGTGAGTGTCGCTTTAGCTCTGCTGATGTCAGCCCGCCGAGATCCTCTCGGACAAGTCCAAGCGGGACGCTCTCGTCAACCGAATCCAGTTCGGTGGTGACGAGGTCGTCAAGGCCAAGGACGGTGCCGGATCTGCCACCCTCTCCATGGCTCAGGGTGAGTCTACGCGTTTGATTCACGGCTGTCGCTGATGACGCAGCTGGTGCCGAGTTCGCCGAGTACGTCCTCCAGGCCGCGTTCGGCGGCAAGTCCAGCAAGACCGTCCAGGCCTACGTCCACCTCAGCGCCGATGCCGGTGGTGAGCAGATCAAGAAGGAGATCGGCGCCGACCTCGACTACTTCTCGGTCAACATCAAGCTCGGTGTAGGTCTTTCTTGAAGTGTGTATTACGCAGCTAATTTCTAGGCCGGCGGTATCGAGAAGATTCTCCCCATTGGCGAGATCGACGAGCAGGAGAAGACCCTCTTGGCCGCTGCCGTCAAGGAGCTCGGCCCGTCCATTGACAAGGTGAGATCTTTTCCAATTATGGTCTCGATTACTGACTGGCAGGGATCCAAGTTCCAGCCCCCTCCCCCCAAGCTCTAAGAGCTGTGAGAGCGGCGCGTAGAAAGTCAAAAGGTCGAAATGAGCGATGTATCTATTCCGAATTTTGCTTCCGGGTGGAGGTGTGACGTGCTCGACCATGACCGTCGCGCTGAATAAGAAGAAGCTCCATCTATATCTTGCTTTGTATTGATCAGCCACTACAGCTCCAGAATCGTTCAGTAGCACATCGTACGTTCTGGCGCATTCTCTACGGCCTGCGCATCTCTTGCGACCCGGCTATATAAGAAATGCGACGAGCGAAGAGCTGACGGCAAAGTTGTTTTCGCCTCCACCCCCTTCAACTATCTAATCTATCTACAATGGTCAAGTCTATCGAGTCCAAGCAGGAGTGGGATGAGTTGGTGAGTGTTGTTTACGACTGTGGCCTGCCAGGCATTTACGATTTCCCATATCCTTGTCAATTTCCCATACCCTTGTCAATTTCCCGCACCTATATCTACCTGAAACGCTCAACGCAACGTCAAACTGCTACTTCCTCTTTCCTCTTAATCCGCCATGCTTGCCTGCAGCTGATCAATAGAAAACATCTGGCCACCCCTTCGTCGTCGACTTCTGGGCGACATGGTGCGGTCCCTGCAAGCTCATCAGCCCTCACTTTGAGAAGCTCGAGCAAAAGTACCCCCAAATCAAGTTTGTCAAGGTGGATGTGGACGAGCAGGCTGTGAGTTTGGTATCTCTTTGGTCGCGATGCTGGCTGACGCGCTCAGGAGGTCGCACAGGAGGTCGGCGTGAGGGCTATGCCAACATTCGTTGCATACAACAAGGGAGAGAAGGTCAAGGACCTTACCGGTGCTCAGCCGGCCAAGCTTGCTGTGAGTGCCTTTGTTGGACCTGGAGCGTATGACGCGCTGACGAGCTAGGGTCTGCTTGAGGAGCTCGCTGCGGCGCTCTAATTTATACATAGATGCAATGTGTTACCGTACCGGGTGCAGGTGGTGACGGCTTGCGCTGCGATACTGATGAGACGCATGCGTTCGAGATCAGTGTACTAGGGAGGGCTTTACGGTTTCACTCCGTTGCGAGAGGCAGCCGCAAAGACGAGATCACCCGATCTTCCCCGATGTCCTACACCCCCGTGACTCAGCACGCATTGAAGCATATTACCCCGCTTGTTTCATCTCGCTGTTTGGCTTCAATCCCCCGAGCGGAGTGTTGAATTGAGTTATGATTTTGAGCTGATCATCTCAGCCTGTCACATCCATAACTACATCCGATATAGGTCCGGAGTGTCCCTCAACGTTTCACAGGTGAGCAACCGTATCATGAAACGCGGAGTGGCGCTATCTCCTGCCAGTGTATCGGGGGTCCGAGCGCCAGGAACGACAGTGGTCCGAGGACCGAGCGGAGAACGGAGATGGATACTGCATGACGCCGAGGACCGTGACAACCAGCCAGGAACGGGCGAGGGGTGAGTATCGCTGGCGCCCCTGTTTCATCTGTACTAACTGGGCTACTAATGATCGCCCTCGCTGCTCTTATGCGCAACTTGGGTACCCCTTTCTCGGTCTGTACCTGGTAGTTGTGTGTCGGTCAGGAACCGCAGATTGACTAGCACCAAGCAAATCAGGCACCAAGATTGTGTGCTGCTTCTCGCTTCTCCCGCTTGGATCTCATCGTCATCCCGTCCTGATCTAACTGTTATCATACAGATCTCACCTCGACTCTATATACATCATCGCTGGTCGACACCTTCCCTCTCAACTCCTCCTCAACGACGACACCTCCTACACATTCCGCTCCTTCCTCACCGCCGTCGACAGCTGGACTGCTCGACTTGTTCCCCAGCTACACCTTTACCATGTCGCATCTCCCAACGTCGCTAGACGACTATACTCTCCAATCAGACGGCCAAGTCTCGCCAAAGCTACAGTCTCCGGACGAGCCGATCCCTTCCCTCTCCCACTATGGCCTGGGGCCAAGTGTGATGGCGCCTGCAGCAGGGGACGAGGAGGATATGGGAGGAGCCCACTGGAGCATGCCTGATCTGTTTGGCGAAGGCGACGGGGAGCGCGGATTTGGCCCTCCATACGAGTATTCAGGTGAGCCAGTCACTCGTTTCATATATCCAAGCTGACGTTTCAGGATCGGCAGCCCCAAGCTACACCCCCTTCGCCTACCCCAAACCCCTGCACCACGCAACCTCCGCATCCTCGCTCAGCTCCCTCTCGTCCAGCTACTCGGGACTCTACGTCGACTGTCCGCCCGAACCTACCCATCCCAACTCGCACTCTCGCACATCGTCCATCTCGTCTGTCGCAGGTCTCCACAAGATCTCGCCGCCGCTCGACAGCTGGCCTGCCTTTTCAAAGAACGTCGGTCTGGGTGCTGGTCGAGACAGCCCTATCCCGCCCAAGCTGCACGTGCAGACCCAGAGCTTGGGCCGCCTGGGGAGGATGAGAAGTTCGAGTCGGGTAGGCCCGTACGATCGACGGGAGAGGAGCGAGAGTCTGAGCGAGAGGTGAGTCCTTATATCGCCCAAGCTGACCGAACAGGTCTGAAGGAGATGACGACTTGTCCGCTCTGGTCAACTCCAACTCCAGCTTGAACGGGTACTCGACGCCGCTTACATCGATCGGGCAACCCCTCAACCTCAACCGCCTTACTCTCCACCATAGACGGTAAGTTCACCGCTGTTCAAGCTGATGTCAGATCCGCCTCCAACGTCACCTCCTTCTCGCCGGTCCGCGCCAATCCCAACCCGGTGCTGTCGAGAAAGTACCGCAGCTCATCGCTCCTCGGTCATCCCAAGCGACTTTCCTTCGAGAATGACCGTCTCAAAGGCACCGCGGTCGAGCGCGAGGAGACGGTCCGGCATCTGCTCAACACTGCCGCAGAAGAGATGCGGGCGCTCCCCAGCGCATCTCAGCAGGACAAGGCCAAGTCTGCCTGGGTCAAGAAGTGGTGAGTAGATGTATAGACACAGCTAATGACAGGCTCCAACTCAGCTATACCCTCTCGTCGGGTCATACCGTCCCGCGTCAAGGTCTTTACGCTTCCTACACTGCCGCGAGTGATGACTATGGCGTCCGAGCCATCAATTCGGCGTCATTCGGCAAGGCCGTCAGAAACGCCTTTCCGGGCATCAAGACGAGACGGTTGGGAGTCCGTGGCAACAGGTGAGCTACTGCAAGAACCTAACTGACAATCAGCAAGTACCATTACATCTCTCTTCGCCCCGCCGTATCCATCGAAGCGGAGCGACTCAACCGGTTCGGCGACTCTAGCGGGTGAGTCTCTCCCTGAAGGTGGCTGATGTAGACAATGGCACGTTGCCTCAAGCGATGGTAGCATGACCTTTCAAGCCGACGTGACCGATGACGATGATGCAGAGATGGAGGAGCTGGAGGACAGCGAGGAAGAGGATGATGAGCACATCTTGTAAGCTTACCCAAGGTGGCGCTAACGAGCAGCACGTTTGATCGCAAGCCGACGACCCAATTCGTAACCTCGAGCAACCGTCCCGCCTTTGGCCGCCGTCATACCACCTCGGACATTGCGTCGCCGTTCTCCAACGCCCCGCTGATGCCCATGCCGGTTTACGACCTCCCAGGCTTCCCAGTCATCAACAATGCCTATGACTTTGGTCCGGTGATACGCCTCGACCAGGTCTACGACTTTTGGAACGCCTTTTGCAGACACCAAGAGCTGTTGGTCAGCAGTGTCCGGAACCAGCAGTTTGACCGGTTCGACGTCAACGTGAGTCTCGCTGGGGATAGAGCTGACGATAGTTGCACGAGTTCTGGGGACTTCTTACTCCCCTCTGGATGCGGGTCTGCCATCATCCCGTCGTCTCGCGGATGGTGTCTGACGGAATGGCTCTGACCTACAACGTGAGTATCGCTACTACTTTGCCTGATGCTCAGCACATCATCGCCGTCCTCACGTCCAACCTGCAGCGCCCGCCTTCCAAGCCAGTCCAGGAGAGCCTTCGCGGATTGGCGACACGCCTGGAAGCGTCTGTTGGCAATTGCCTCTCCATCTGCTCGACCGACTTTTCGCAGACCAAGACCGAGCTGGCTCTCCGCGCAGCCCACCTCATGCGTGAGTACTACCATAGCCGTGCTGATCCCAGACCGCTGCGTGGACCTCCAACAACTCTCGACTGCGCTACTCCCCATCATCACCAGCCCGTCCCAGGTGGACCAGATGGCAGCCGCATGGGATCAGCTCGACATGAAAAGTATCGCCGATCAATGCGCTCTATCGTGCAGCTGCGAGCAGGACACCATCGAGCAGGTATTGTTGGGGTTTAGGGACTGGCTGGAAGGCGCATGCGATGGAAGGGCGTTGGAGCGGTTGGGTGCCTGGGTTAGCAGTGTGCTGGATGGGCTGCAGACCACCAAGGCGGATGAGGGGGCTGCGAGATCGTAGGTCGGCTTTCGGACTTGGCTGACATCCAGGCTGGTCACTCGAGCGGGCTTTTTGACCTCGCAGATCATGCGCGACTTTGTAAGTTCATCTCATGACCGGGCTGATCCAGACACTCAAAAGCGCGTCCAGCTTTGGCCTCTTTCAGATCATCAAAACCTGGATTGACGACTGGGTCGCCATCTCGGTCCTGCGTCCCTCGGTCCTATCCAGCAGCAGCGCCGCTCCCTCTCCCACTCTCGGAATGTCGGTCAGCATCCCCACACATAATCAGCTCCAGCTCTCCGAAGAGGACCTCCCCACCGCCGTCCCTCCCTCATTACAAGACGTCTCCCGCCGCCACCACCGACCAAGCTCCTCCGTCTCGTCCATCTCCTCCGTCACCTCGTCCCACTTTGGCGACGGCTGCGGCTTCCCCCAGCTCACCGCGTCAATGCCGGATCTCACGCACATGGCGAATCTCAATGTTTCCAACAACTCTTCATCGTCGACTGGTTTCAACATGATGTAGTTTGGGGTTTTCGTCATCTTTTGGTCTTTGGGGTACTATCTGTGGACATTAGGGTAGCTGTATATAACGATCTGAAACGAGACATCTGTGTAGCAAAGTTAAACTAAATGCATTATACATAGGAATTGATTATACACAGTACTTGCTACAGTCTCCTTGACATCGACGCTCAGATATCGATCGCCTGCCATCGCGTGTCCTTGCGCGTGTGAAAGTAGATCTCGGCTTTGGATCCATCGGGTCGAGGTTGAGGTGTCCGCCAGTCCCCCGCACGGCCAGGCATGAGATTCGCGACCTGACATCAGCAGAGTTCTACCTTGCACTCACCATATATCTCTTGCCCTCTTCCAGTGCGCCCTCGCCCAGCGCCTTGACATCCCAAACATTCAACATTCCCACTCGGCATGGCGCCTTCTCTCCACGCCTGGCATCCCTGAACCGGATGATCCGAAAGTCCCTGACTTGTCGAGGTGGGCATAGGACCTGAAGGTCAGCTACAGCTCTCAAAGCTAGCTCACCTGAAGCTCCGCTTCCACCTCTAGATACCCATTCGACGCCTCCCGCTCAAAGTAGGTCCGCCCATAAGCGGCCACATGAAGCAGTGTCGAGGACGCCATAGTCCGCAATCTTGAATCGATAGATTTCGCTTCGAGCAGCGAATCAAAGATCTGGTCGACATTGTCGGAAGGATAGCCTATGGTCAGCTCTGCCCAGGAGTTTGACTCACCTCCGCCATGACCGCCCTCGACGCCCTCTGCGGCCGAACATAAAGCGCCCACCATATCCTCAATCAGTTCAAGCTGTTTGCGCATTTCGCCTTGAAGCCTGGTCGACTCTGCAGAGTATTTTTCCTATCTTATCAGCTTCGTCGCAGAAGAAAACGCACCGTCCAAGCGTCCTGACGCTGCCGCTCTTCCTCTTCGCCCCACGGCGCCTCCTTGTTTCCCTTATCCGCCGTGGTATACGCCACCGGAAACATCTTTTCAATCACCACATCCATTAGACTGATGACGCCTCCGTCGACACTGAGACTCGATAGACCCGATACGAATGGCTCGCTCTGCCGTCCAAGTTTGGCATCCCATCGGGCTAGCTGCGTCGAGTTACCCGTAATGGATAGCAGCGTCTTGTCGAGGCTTTCGAGCGGGTCGACGCCTTCTCCGCTGGATTCGAGCTGCACGTCAGCTTAGTTGGGGTAGTACTTACCTTCGCCCCAGTCACAGCTAGCTTCCTCCCAACCTTGATCTTCCCTTTGTTGATTGCTCGAGCGAGACAGTCATCCACCTGCGCCGAGATCTGATACCACCCATCCGTGAGCTCCAAGAACGGCCGAATCGGCGCCGGGTCGTCCTTGTCGCCCTCTTCCTTGTACTCTGGTGGCGGCCGAACGATGGCCGTAACGACAAGCACGAGGGGCAGACTAGGCGAAGAGTCGTGCTCGTGTATACGACGGATGATGGGCCGTTCCGCTCGTCCGTACTCTCGCTCATATCTAAATCAGCTACGCTCGAGGGTGGGCTCACCTGTATAGCAGCTGATTGATCACCTCCTCCCACCGCCAGAGTCGCTCAAAGAACTCATACTGGGCTTGAATGGTCCCGGCGAGCTTCCACAAGATCATCGACCAATGATTCGTGACCCAGGCTTGGGTGGCGTAAGTACAACCTGCAGCCTTGACTTTGGTGTATGCCTCGGCGGGACCGAGATCGCTGCCGTCGTCCGCGACGAAGCGATACGCCTTGGCAAAGCGCAGCTCCATAAGGTAGATCTCGTCGGGACTATCCAGTCAGCTGGGCTCCTTCCAAGAACACTCACATGCCGAGCTCCACTAGCTCAGGGATAGAGTGATACTGTGGCTTGAGCCAGGCATTGCTGTATGACTGGCGATCGGACGGGACTGAATCAGCTCTGACGTACGCGTGGACTCACTAGTCAGGTCAAAGACGGATTGAACCACCGGAGCTACAGGCGCAGGAGTAGGTGCAGGCTGCATGGACGTCCTCGGCAGAGCCGGTGAAGCGCTGACACCCGTTTTGAAAGGCGTAGAGAAGCCAGTCCTCGTCTTGCCCAGCTGACTCGGCGTGATGGCGAGACCGACCCGCCGACGAAGCAGTCCTGGAGTTCCGAGCTCGATAGGTTTGAACTTGCGGGGAGCGGGCGAGCCGGTAAGAGCTGCAGGCGTGGAAGGCGCTGCCATAGCCGAGGGAGTATTCGTCGTGGTTCGCAGAGGTGTCCGGAAAGCCTGCCCCGTCGCCGATTGCCGGGACTGAGTGGCGAGCCGAGGGGTGATGAAGGCTTGCGAAGAGTTCTGTGGTGTACCGGTCCGAGCAGGATCGTCCGTAAAGATCGATCCGACCTTTGCTCTCGCAGCCTGGCTTGGGCCTGCGACAGCCCGGCCTGCACCAGTAGCAAAGCCCGATGGAGCTTGCAAGGTTGACTTGGGCGGTGCGAACGGTAGTGGGGGTGCCTGTCGCACTGGCGTCTGGTGCGTATCGGCCTGATCGCCCGCGGGAGCAGGACTATCAAACATCGCCATCGCCTTGGCCCGAGCTGCATCGCTCGGCGCAGCGACGACTGCGCCCCGTCCAGTCTGGAAACCTAGCGAGTAGTTGCCCGTGCCGGGATCAGGAGCAGGCGCATTGAAGGCGTCGTCGTCAAAAGCAGAATGACCGGACTCTTGACTGAACGGTACCTCTGAGGCCAAGAGGTCCGGTATGTGAGGAGGGGTATGACCGCTGTGGGTGGGGAGGCCGGATGACCGTAAGGTGGGGATGACCGCCTCTGCCTGCTCAAAGAGCTTTCGGCTCGCAGAAGCAGCTGAGGCGGAGATAGGCGGAGGGGCTTGGCCAGTGGCAGTGGCAAAGCCCGATGGACGAGGAGAGGAAGCGGATATCGAAGCTCTCGGTCCAGAGGTGCGAGTGGGGGTTGAGCTGCCGGGGATGGCTGAGTCTGCTTGTCGAAGTAGCGCGTGACTGGCTGATGCAGCAGCAGCCGAGATGGGAGGGGGCGCCCGACCCGTCGCGCTCGCGAAACCGCTTCGAGCTGGACTGGGCGGCGGACGAGGGACCGCAGACACGGGATGAGGACTTTCCGCAGCCCTACTCAGGATGCCGGCGGCAGCAGCTTGAGCAGAAGGAGAAATCCCCGGTGGAGCTCTCCCTCCGCCCGTCGCAAAGCCCGAGACCCGAGGAGGCGGCATACGGGTACTGTCCGATTCCGCTGCACTGTCCAGCCTTGGCCGTTTATTGCCCGACTGACTGGCGGGTAGAGTAGACGCAACCTCTGCAAGGAACGAATCCTCGTCAAAGATCTTGCGGACCTTGGCGAAGGCCTCCGAGGAAGGAGGGGGGAGTTTTGCTTGTCGACCGGTGTAGAAGCCGACGAAGGGGGTTTCGGAAGGGCCGGCGGCGGGAAAGAAGGATGGAGCGCAGTCTATGAGTCAGGACTAGCCTTGCGGAATACAGGCGATTTGGCTCACCATCGAATCCCAGGTCAACATCCGCTCCTCCCTCGTCTCCCTTGACGTCCGCCTCATCCGGCTCATCCGGATTGTAGTCCATCTCGAGATCCTCCGCACTCAGCCCTTCTAGCAGAGCATCCATCTGCTCCGCGGTCGCCATGTTGAAGGGGAGGAAGAGCGCGGCGAGGTGGCGTCGAAGGAGATTTGTCGATCCGGATGATCTGGAAGCCGCCAACTCGCCCTCGTTACTGTCTCGTGCTATCGGCTTCAGGCGGCTATCTTGTTACAAGCGGATGGGTTGAGAGTCGTTCTGTGCTCTATGCTACAGTGATGGTGAACAGACTATAACAGGGTAGAAGGTAGAGGGGAGGAAGGAAGAAGGCAGCTGGCGGGCGGTTGAGCCAAATAACTCAGTCGCGTCACTGCCACGTGGTCTAGCAGCCAGCCAAAAATGTTGCGACAGCTGAAGCTCCTTCGTCCACCCATCTATCTAGCTCATAGTAGCATTATAGGCCAGCCGAGCTGAAGGATCATCAGTCAGGATGTCAGCAGCTTCAGATAGTGAGCTCAGTCTCGAATCTCACCGAAGAACCTGACAGCTGACGGTCGCAGTCCAAGAGCTAGAGACTCGTGAGTGAGAAGGACTCGCAAAGTTGCTGGATTTGGCTGATACCTTCAGGTCTGGTCAAAGCAAAGGCTACTATTTTCGTCACCATCCGCGCACTATCATCGATCGCTCTTGACCCCGTCATCGACTCCTCCGCCGCGTTCCCCCCGGACCTCCCTCTGGTCCTGTCCAACCTCCTCAAATCCTTTCGGCACAGCACCACCTCCCTCGCCCTCTCCTTTAAGCCGCCGCTTACCATCCCCGCCGCCCTCCAGCAGCTCGACAAGTTCACCAACGAGCTATGCCAAGCCTCAAGTTGCGTGCTCGTCGCTGCAAGCCAAGGCCGCGCCGGGGTCATGCTGGACGAATGGCGAGATGGGGTCATGGACATCTGCACCGAGGCTGTGCGCTTCCTGGATGTCTTGTTGGAGTCGGCGCAGAGCGGAGCAAGCGGGAGTGGGAATGAGGAGAATCCTTACCTCCACCACACCGCGTTGGTGTGGGACAGTATTGACAGCTTGGCGAATACGCTATCTGCGACGGAAGCGGAGGCGGTCATCAGGCGCTGGAAGATGGATACGGCGGTGGTCAAAGACGCCTGGAGCGAGTTCAAGGAGAGCATAGAGGGGATGGAGGTGGCGTCTGACCGTGGGGCGGACGAAGGCGGGAAGCAAGGTGAAGCGGAAGACGACGATGAGGACGAGGATGACCTTATGGATTTTGGGAGCGATACGATCACGAGAACAGAAATGGAGACTGTCGAATCTGTAGGTCATGACGATTTGCCTTGCATTTCTGTTCGAGCTGACCCCAAGATCAAACCTCTCCTCCAGCTCCTGCAGATTCTTCATGGCTTCCTACCGCGCTACATGCCCTCCCTCGATCTTACAAACGGCCGCGGTCGAGCCATAGTCAAATGCTCCAACAGCTTCATCACCGCCTTCGACGAACTCGTCTGCGCATTGTACCCCGAACACTCATCAGCAGTGATCGACGATGCGCTGAAAGAAGTGGATGGCGCTGTGAGAGAAACGTCAGAATTGCTGAGGGCCGGTGGGATCGGCAAGGATGGATTAGAAATCCTGGAGAAATGGGAAGGGAAGATGAAGGGGGAGAAGCAGAAGTGGGATGAGAGGAGACTGGGATTAGGAGGACTAGCAGATAGTCTTGGATGATGCAGCCTTGGAGGTCAGGGGCTTCCGTACATTCTCAGCGCGGAGTTGGCTGCATACAGTGCTGGTGCAACCCAGCCATTCACTCCCTTCCAAACCCCTCACTCTCCTCCAGTCAAAGTCAGACACCCCTGTCGCACCCCTCTGCTCCGTGTAACCCTCCTAGGCGCGTACCTGAGAACACCCCCTGCCCTTCCCGTCAGAAGTGGGATGAGAGAAGATTAGGATGAAAGAGGCTCAGGATGGGAGGAAGGGTAGATAGTCTCGCATGATGTGTCTTTCGGAAAGCAGACTGCGTCGATTTGGTTGGAGCGGAGATGGCAGCTGCATATAGTGTTCCCGTTACACCCGTGATCATAACCTCCGTCCTACCCTCTTCTAGTACAATTCCTGACACTCCCGCCATCCGCGGCCTTCACTCCCTATACACCCTCTAGGCGTAAACCTCCGAAACCAACCCCGTCCCGATCGTCTTCCCACCCTCTCTCAGCGTGAACCGCGATCCCTTCTCCAACGCAATATCGTGTACCAATTCACCCATCATCTCGACGTTGTCTCCGGGCATGACGAGCTTCTCGTGCGCGCCCTCGGTACCCTCAGGGAAGGTGAGTGCGACAGTGACGTCGGTCGTGCGGATGAAAAGCTGAGGGCGGTAGTTGGACATGAAGGGGGTGTATCGGCCGCCTTCGTCTTTGGTGAGGATCTAAATATCAGCCACAGCCTCGTTTGCGTGTACCGAGAACGTACATAGATCTGAGCCTTGAACTTCTTGGCGCTCTTGATGGTTCCAGGAGCGACCAGGACCTGACCACGTCGGATCTGCTCGCGCTTGATACCACGCAGCAGGGCGCCCATGTTATCTCCGGCCTCACCGCGATCGAGCTCCTTGTGGAACATTTCTGTATAATTAGCTCTGGTTTCAAACTTCGTACTTACCGATACCAGTCAGGGTGGTCTTGATGGACGGTCCCATACCGACGATCTCGACTTCCGCACCCTTCAAGATAGTGCCCCGCTCCACCTTTCCGGTACATACTGTTCCTCGGCCCGAGATCGAAAAGACGTCCTCAACGTACATCAAGAATGGTTTGTCGAGATCACCTACTAAGTCAGCTATGCCACCTCATCGGCAGTTCCTACTCACGCTGAGGAACATCCAACCACGAATCCGCAGAAGCCATCAACTCCTCGATCTTCTTGACACCCCGCTCGTCGTCCCTCCCCTCCAGCGCAGCCAGCGCCGAGCCCATCACAATCGGCGTTCCCTCCCCATCGTAACCGTATGTGCTCAACAGCTCGCGCATCTCCATCTCGACCAGCTCCAGCATTTCTGGGTCATCCACCTGGTCCACCTTGTTGATGAATACGACGAGCTTCTTGATGCCGACCTGGCGGGCAAGAAGGAGATGTTCTCGGGTCTGGGGCATTTGACCGTCGGTGGCGGAAACGACAATGATGGCGCCGTCGAGCTGGGCGGCACCTGTGATCATGTTCTTGATGTCTGCTCGTCAGCAGCAGCTCTGATGGTCAAGGCGGAGACGTACAATCAGCGTGACCGGGACAATCGATGTGCGCATAGTGCCTGTTCTTTGTCTCATATTCGACGTGCTGTGTTGTCAGTTACGCCTTGAAGATATGTTCCGTTACATAGTACTCACAGCGGTACTGATGGTGATACCTCGAGCCTTCTCTTCTGGCGCCTTGTCGATCTGACTGTAGTCCATGAACTTTCCGCCGCCCTGCTCAGACAAGTGCTTTGTGATGGCGGCGGTCAATGTAGTCTTTCCGTGATCGACGTGCTATATCTTCAGCTATGAGACCGAGTATTAATAGCTCCTGACTCACTCCGATGGTTCCGATGCTGAGGTATCAGCTCAAAGTCTTTAGAAACACAGACCCCTTCACTCACTTGAAATGAGGCTTCGATCGGCTGAACTTGCCGCCGGCTTCCGAAGCGTACGACCGAGCTGCAGCGACACGAGGAGCAAGAGCGGCGATCCGAGGTGCGCGGACGGAAAATGTAGCCTTCGCCGAGAAGGAGCGAACCACCGAAGAGGTGGAAGGTCCGGCAAGAGGTCGAGCGGAAACTAGAGATCAGCTCAGAACTGGCAGCATAGGAGAGCTCAAGCTCACCCCGTGATACCTCTGCGCTGCGGATAGCGGTTGAGACGCCCTGTGATAGTCTTGTCCTGATCATGATGGCTGATGATATAGCAGTCTATAGCTGTGATATAGTAGATCGGGAGAGCTCTTTCTGGAATTCGAAGTGACAGGCACCGGGCAAAGAACGCATGACGTGGCTTTTTGGTGGCGGCTCAAATCGCCCCCGGAACGAGATCGCCCATCGGCATAACCGGCCGATCCAGCTGGCAGATGGTCCACTCGCGCTACTTACTCCCACCTCTGTCTATACGTCGTTCGCTCATCAGTCAGTATCCAGTGACAGTACAGGGAAGCAGCCTGGAGAGAGGTCCCATCGATATGGCAGACCCAGATGTCAACCCCTCCTTGGCGAGGAATCCCCCGTCATCCCAACGAGCTCTACTGGTAGGCTCATCTCCGCATCCATAGGACCGTAAAGCTGACAATAGCCTAGTCAGGAGCCATCTCCGGCATCGCGGTGGACTTCATGTTCTTCCCGCTCGATACCATCAAGACGAGAGTACAGTCCACTCAGGGCTTCATCAAGAGCGGAGGGCTCAAAGGGGTGTATCGGGGGGTAGGGAGTGTGGGGATGGGCAGCGCGCCAGGCGGTACGCCCTCCTCGCCTTATCGGCTACTCAGCAACACTGACAAGCGCAGCATCGGCCTTCTTCCTGACATATGAGAATCTAAAAGAGGTCTTCCCTCGCTCAATACCGCTCCTTCGAGACTCGCCAAGTCTGAACCACATGATATCGGCCTCGGGCGCAGAGTTCGTCAGTCAGTCCGCTCTCTGGGTCTCGTCACCAGTATAAGCTGACCACCAGGTATCATGCCTCATCAGGGTCCCGACTGAGATTGTCAAATCGAGGACGCAGACTGGCGCGTATGGCCAAGGGAGCAGTAGTATCCACTCGGCGATGAGTACGTGGAAATTTGAGGGTATCAGGGGATTCTACCGAGGTTTTGGGATCACCATAGGACGTGAAGTGAGTGTACCAGGCTCGTCGCGGGATAAGGTGCTGATTCTTTAGATACCGTTCACGTCAATACAGTTCCCGTTATACGAGTTCCTCAAGACCCAGCTGTCTCGGCGATACCTTGACGGTCGGAGACCTTCACCCGCACAAGCTGCGGTGTGCGGTATGATCGCAGGTGGATTTGGCGGGGCGGTGACTACACCATTAGATGTCGTCAAGACACGAGTCATGCTGGAAGCAAAGGTCTGTCCGCTGTCGGCTTGAGCCTTTCACGACGAAGCTGACTCTTCAGACGAGTATGCCAGATCCCACATCCTCTACTCCACAGCCGCGCATACGATCCCCATCCGTCCTTTCATTCCCTCCTCGTCTGATGGCCATCCTCCGCGAAGAAGGCGCAAGCGCACTTTTCCGAGGGTGGATACCAAGAACAATCGCTATATCGCTGGGCGGTGCAGTGTTTTTGGGGATCTATGACTGGGCGGTCAACTTCCAGCGGAATGACACTGGTGTAGAAGTAGACAGATGAGACGTCCATGCATTCCCCCAGTAATCCTACAAGATGCATGCGCACAATAGCGTACAATAGGTTAATCAGAGATCATTGGAACGCCTGCTCGCCGGTGATGGCTTTACCGAGGATAAGAGCGTGGATATCGTGCGTCCCCTCGTAGGTGTTGGCGACCTGCAAGTTGGCGACGTGCCTCCCAATGTGGTATCTTGCAAGTTAGCACGTCCAATCTCAAAGCGAAAACCTATGAGACTCACTCGTCACTGCACGCGTTCCCGCCAAGAATATCAAGCAGTACTCGCGAGTGCTCCAGAGCGGCCCCGCAGTTGTTGCGCTTCATCATACTGACCATGTCGGGGCTCCACTTGCCCTGGTCCTTGAGCCGGCCGAGCTGGAGGGAGCCGAGAAGACCAAGCGTGGCCGCGGTAGAGGCATCGGCGAGCTTCTTCTGGGGAAGCTGGAAACCAGCGAGGGGCCTGCCGAATTGCTTCCTGACATGATCAGCGGATGCAGCATGTTCGAAAGAGTGGAGCTTACCGTTCCAAGGCGTACGTCCTCGCCCGGTCGATACAGTCCTCGAGGGCTCCCATAGTACCCCAGCTGATACCGTAACGCGCGCTGTTGAGGCACGAGAAGGGGGAGCCGAGACCGCCAGACTTGGGCAACAGAGCCTCGTTCGGAAGCTTGACGTCCGAGAGGAAGACGGAACCGGTGATGGAGGCGCGAAGCGCCAGCTTGTTCTTGATGGCGGTGGTGGTCAAGCCCTCGGTGTCCTGGATGTCAGATAGAGCTAAGAGACGACGGGCAATCAGGCTCACCCGCTCAATGACGAAACCCCTGATCTTGCCCTTCTGTCCCTCGATGACCTCCCTCGCCCAGATGATGAAGACATTTGCTACCGGGGCGTTCGAGATCCAGGTCTTTCCGCCGTTCAGGGTCCAGCCTGACGAGGTCTTGGTCGCTGTAGTCTCCATGGAGGAGGGGTCGGATCCGTGGTTGGGCTCAGTCAGACCCTGGGAAGTCAGCGATGTGGTCACCACAGACTTGACCAAAAGATGACATACGAAGCACCCGATGAGCTCTCCAGAGGCGAGGCCGGGGAGGAACTTCTCCTTTTGCGCCTCGGTACCAAATTCGTTGATGGGGTGCATGACCACTGAAGTGTCAGTTGAGGCCGATGAGAATAGTAATTGACGTACATGATGACTGCACACTCATGGCCGATCGGTATCCAGAATCGACTCTGCACAATCAGCTCTGAGTCCAGGCAAGAGCCAGTAGAAGCTAGACCCACCGCTCCACCTCCCTGGCAATCAGGCCGTACGCCACACTGCTGACTCCCGAGCATCCATAGCCCTCTATCGTAGGCCCAAGCAGACCCAACTCGCCCATCTCCTTCATCATCGTCACGTCAAAGTTCTCCTGCTCTGATCAGCTTCGGCACATCTCTCTGCAATGACGTGAGGACACACCGTCCGGTAGCCCTCAATCACCCGAGGTTGAAGTTTGGTCTGCGCATAGTTTTTGGCAGTCTCGCTTTATATGTCAGCTGAAAATTCTTTGTGAACGATCGGCAGACATACTGGATAGCTTGCTCTTCATCGGTCAACAAAGAGGCGAGGTTCAATGGGTCCTCCCAGTCGAATTTGGCAAAGTCTATCGTGTCAGTCTTGATGATACCTGCGTCGCGAGGCGGACGTACTGGAGGCGTATCGATATGCGGGCGCAGTGACCTGCGCGCCTACGACCGCGCGCCGAGCAAGACCAGTCGATACTTGAGTGAGGAAACGGGACATGGCTGATGTGTGCTGATTTTCGTGTGAATGTGTAGGAGCGTCACTAGTGTAGCGTGTGATGGGCTTGAGCAAGATGTGTACGATCTGTGAGCGCTGTCGATGCTCTTCACTTTATATAGGACAAAATACGCCGGCTTTCAGTTACCGGCCAACTCCACCGGTCAAACCCGATGCCGTAACGCAGCAGTTCCGACGGAAAGATGCAGCTCCGCATTCCTCGTTTCGACTTCGCTCGCGCCTTCCGCGCTTCTGGTCAGCTTACTGTACCTTTTCTCCGTCGCTCTTCTGAGCTACGCTGCATACGCACATCGATAGACTCTTCTATTGGGCAATTCTGCCCTATGGTGAGCGACCTGAGTCCACCTGTGGCGCGCTTGGCTAATGACGCCAGTAATATCTGACCCCTTTCCCGAAGCCGCCCCACGATCATCGTCAACCTGGGAAAGAGCTCAGACAAGATGTCGGAGGGGGATTCCGTGACCAGTCAGTGCCTACTGCGTCTGTAAAGGTCTTTCGTACGTGCTGACGCATTCCAGCTGCTGATCCGACCAATAAATACACATTCCACCCTCCATTTGCGGTGAAACCGTGAAAAACCCTGGCGACGTGATACTCGTCACCAGCGAACAACCGGTGGTCGCTTTTCTACTTCTCCCTCCCCCTATTATCAGCTCTCAGCAATTTCTTCGCCACCCTTCCTGCCCCATCGGCTAAGGATGTCGTCGGCGGTACCACGGTCATTCCCGTCCCCAGCATATCGGTGGCGGGCTTTACCTTCTACTCCGGGCAATTCGGGACATTAGCGAGGGTGACGACCTGCCGGAGGGGACAGCATACATCGTCCCAACATGATCGATGCTGTGACGGCGGCGAGACTCTACCAAGTCCCGAGCGTCTACCGGGTGCTCAGCGATACTACGCGAGCACCAGGCGCAGACAATGCCTACCTCACATACGCGATATGGGCGCTTGCCGGCATGCCCTTCCGGGTGGCCGAGGCGGCCAAGGCGACCCTGGCGTATCCAATCGCGTTCGCGGACAAGTACATCGTGGATACCCTCAAGGAGCTGGTACCTGCGGAATGGACGCGCCTCCTCGAGTTCCATCTACGGCGTATCGCGGGAATTCGTCGCGTTCACGCCGGAAAGTGGCTCAGGGATTCCACGGAGTATCACCTCGCACACGAGTATACGGAGTCCTCTCAGCCGCACCTCAAGCCCGAATGGACCGCATGCTCGGAGCCGTGTATGGAACTGGACGCGCTGATCGGAGGGATGTATGCCAAGGCCGACAGCATGGAGGAGATTGTGGCCGTGAAGAAGAGGGATTATGGCCTGGAGTGCTCGGCTTGTATCGATTGCGCCTCGCGTTGGTATGATAAGGCCGTGGATGAGCTGGTAGAGTTCGCTGGGGAGTATTAGTAGGTCGAGATGGGGGGCAGATGATCTTTACAAGTAGCACTGGTCGTATAGAGTAAAGTCATGATTGAGTTGTATATAGGCGGAAACAAAACCCAGACCACCTGCAGCTGCGCGTCTTCAGCATCGCTCCGACATGTTCCAACTCTCGCTTGTCCATCATCTTTCCATCTGAGAAGCGGACCCCTCAGCCCTACAGTCACAGCTAGTCACAGTCGCAGCATCACTTGTACAATCACAGAACGCGTCTGAGAGCTAAGACAGCTGCAAGCGATCTCGATACCTTCGACTCCCGAACCCCTTCGCATACCCTCTCCCACCAGCGCTCTTCATTTCTCCCTCCCTCTCCTCCCGCAATGTCTGACCCTACTGTTCAGAGTCGTGAGTCCGTCAACATATCACCAAGGAAGGTACGAGCTGATCGTCCAGCGGATGGACAGCCATCGTTGAGCTTTCATCCAGGCTATGAAGAGCGCCAAACGGGCGACATCATCCTCCTAGCCGATGCGAGGCAGAAACTGCATTCTAGGCCTACTGAAAGAGCTATCTTCCTTCTTTGGCACCTTGCCAGAACCCTCAGCTGCCGACCTCGTCGATGGTACCCCCCTCATCCCCCTCCATGGCACAACCACTGCCGGTCTCGTCACATTCCTCCATGCCATCAACTCCATCACCGAAATCCTACCCCTCACCCTTCACGGTTCATCTCGGGGGGCCGCCGGCATCATCGGCGCGGCGCACATCGGCAAGATGTACGATGTCCCCATCATATATCGCATCCTCATCGAGGCCCTGACTCCGGCTCGGGGCGCACACCTGGTCGAACTCGCCATCTGGGTAATCAGCAACGAGAGCTCCCAGATCTACGACACTATCAAGTCTACACTGGACATCGACATCACGGAAATCCCAGAGTACGTCGCGCTCGCTATCCAGCGACACGGCCCGCAGTATTGGATGCTGTTGCAGGACGTGCATCTTCGTCGAGCGCTTGCCCCTTCCCGCTTTCAGGCCAAGGTGGACCAGCTGGAACATTACGACCAGTGCGATAAGTGTGAGGAGGAAGATACGGAGGGCGACCCAGACGATCCAGTGCAGGTAGATAAACGCTTGGCGGGGATCAAGACCATGGATGAGTTCGAGGAGCTTGCCAACGACGACTTCGGGGTGAGTTGTAAGGCGTGTTTGAAAGCCGTCAAAAGTAATTATCAGCCGGCGATATCCTGGTTGACCACGTATACTGCGATACATCGTAAGTATGGTAGTTCGTGGTTGTATCATCAATGTATATAGGTTAGCAACAGTGAAGCGAGTACAGATGGATGTCGATCAGGCCTGGGTTTGTTGAGAATACCACGTCAGCTCTCAAAAGTCCACTCGAGATCTGCTTGCCTTGCTGCGTCTGACCATCTACCTCTATATCACCTTCGACCATGCTGAGAGCTCTGTCGGCCGCCCGATCAGCGACTGCAGCTGCTAGAGCGAGCTCGTCCCGCATAGCCGCACCCAGCGTTAGTGCTGAAGATTCCAGCGCCGGACGTCCGCTCATTTCGTAGATCTCCGGCATTGCTCTCGGGAAGAGACCGATATGTCCACCTCGCGCCGGTCCGCTATCCATGGGAGGTTTGGGTATGGGCTCCAGAGCGTTCTCATGGAATCCTTTCGGCTCAGTCGGCAGTACAAATCCAGTCGAGCCGGTAGCGAGCGTTCCCCAGCATGACCCTATACTGTCGCGCCCCCATCCCGATCTTCAGCCGGCGGTCTCTACTGCGCCCACCTCCTCCGCCTCATCCCTCCCATCCACAG
The DNA here is from genome assembly GCF_025882075.1 of Dioszegia hungarica. NCBI lineage: Eukaryota > Fungi > Basidiomycota > Tremellomycetes > Tremellales > Bulleribasidiaceae > Dioszegia > Dioszegia hungarica. Next base: position 520,204 of record NW_026515767.1, on the reverse strand, counting down.
CTCTACCCGCGGATGCGACTCCCGTCACATCCAGCACCTCATCATCCATCGCACCCCAGATCGACTCACTGCCAAGCGCGGTCACGACGGATCCCGGACTCTTGCCCCAGGCACCAGCGCTCCCATCTGTGCCAACGCTGGAGGAGCTGGTGACAAACTCGGGAATGTCGCTGTCGGAGGTGCTTCACTCTCCAGAGGCAGTGCACGCGGCAATGAAGGTGTCAGATCTGAGTCTGCTCGGATTGGAACATGGATATCTTAATATCGCTGGATGGGTACGGGATGCGTTGGTCGCTGGTCACACTCTGACCGGCTTGCCATGGTACGTAATGTCCTCACCTTCTGCGGAGTATCGCTTATGTTCAGGTGGAGCACCATCGCTGTTGTTGCCGTCTCCTTCCGTCTTTGCCTCCTCCCCCTCATCGTCCGCCTGACCGCTCACAACGTCCGTCTCGCCGCGGTCCAACCGCAGATGACGGCTCTCTTCACCCGCCTCAACGCCGCCAAGGCAGCGGCCGACCCTCAGGCGCAGCAGGTCGTCCTCGGCACACTCCAAAAGTTGATGAAGGAGAACAACGTCTCGCCATTCCGACCCCTCCTCATGCCGCTTATTCAGATGCCATTCTTCCTCGCCTTCTTCTACTCGCTGAGAAAGCTGGCGGACCTGCCGCTGCCGCAGCTGAAGGATGGTGGATTCGGCTGGGTATCGGACTTGACGGTACCGGATCCATACTTCATCCTGCCGATCACCAGTATGATCTTCACCAATCTCGTTCTTAGGGTGAGTCCTTTCCCCGTCCAATGTGACCAAGCTGATAGCTTCAGGTCGGCGCAGACGGTACGGCTTCCATGAACTCCAACCCCAACATGGGCCACTTCAAGAACGCTCTGACAGTCATGTCGGTCGTTGCCATCCCGTTCATTGGCAAGATGCCCGCTGTGAGTGACGCAAGACACATGGGTTGCACTAGCTGACAATCAGGCGGTACTCTTTTACTGGACCTTCACCAACCTGTACTCCCTCTTCCAAGCCGTTCTCCTTCGCCAACCCTTCGTCAAGTCCCTCCTCCGCATCCCCTCTCCCCCACCCGCACCGCCTCTCCCCGCCGGTACGGCAGAGCCAAAACAGCCGAGCTATGCCGAGACATGGAAGGCGCTCCGCGAGACCTTGTCTACCAAGGGCGCAGCATGGCAGGAGGCCAAGGCGAAACATCAGGCGTCACTGGATGTGAAGGAGCGGGAAAGTGGGATGAGGGAAGGGAGTGCGTTGATGGTGGAGCGAGTCAGGGAGAAGTCGGCGCCAGGTGTCAGCACACCGACGGTACCTGCGCCTTCGGTGAGCTGGCAGGAGACGGCGGGGTCGGAGAGGAGCGGGAAGGAGGAAGCGAAAGCGCGGAGAGTAGCGGCAGCGAGGGAGAAGAGAATGAGGCAGTGATAGGAGCTGGGAGGCAGGCTCTATCGATCTTGCTGGTATGTACCCCGGCGCGTGTTGCTGGCCAAACAACTCAGCCTCGTAACGATCGCAAGCTTTATGCGTGTACCTGCGGAAGCGAACAGACTCGCTTCATATACTATATGCTGATACATGGCTGTCTGCACATCAATTTACGAAAGGTCTCACTAATAATGGAGGGTATCGCTATGCTGAATGAGGGTCTCTTGACGATTTATGGAATTGCTAACAGAGCTACGTGTCAATTATGCGCCTCGTAAAGCAATTTCATCCCCGGCGGCCCGCCACCGCCCAACAGGACGTAATCGGGAAGCCGGGTGTAATCGTTGCCCGGCAGACGGTACTCGCGGATCGTCCGTTCGAACCAGTCCTCGTACGGGCGGAATATGCGTTTGATCCGACGCTGACAGCAAGCGTGTTCCACCTCGTATGGCTTTGGTTCGTCGAGATCCCAGTATACCGATCCCCAGCGAGGTCCGATGACAGCTTCGACTGCCTCGACAGTACTCTTTGCGGTCTGCAATAGGGCACGGATCCATTTCCCTTCGCCTTTGTTGAGGCATTTGTGGGTGAACATGCCAGCGTCGATCTTGCTGACGATCATATTCCGAAATCGCTCCGGTGCGGAAGCGCGCCTTTTGTGGAAGTCGACCAAGTCTGACCAATGCTGAGGAGCATGTTTCACCATGCATTCTCTGATTACGGCGCTATCGGTCTCGAAGCGCTCGAAGTCGTACTTGGGTATGGCCGTTCCGATCGCCGACGCTTCGATCTCTTCTTGATCGTCTCCGAGGGATGCGATGGCAAATGGCAGATACGACCATGCTGGGTGGTCGGTTTCGAAGTCCCCGTTGATAGCCCGTTCCTTCAGAACCTAGTGCACCTGTGGGGCGAACAGATCGCGGGCGAGTACTGCTGCGTCGAGTATCTCTCCGGCGTCCTCCTTGGGATCTTCATACTCGTGTGTGAAGCTGCATTCGGAGGTTCCGCACGTCATGAGGAAGAGCCGGAGCCCGGCGTCGGAGATATTCGGTACAGGGATGATCCGAGGCGAGTTCGCGTTGGCCTGGGGCGTGGGCGATGTGTTGTATCGGAAGAAGGGGGATATGTCCTTTAAGATCTCTTGACTGAAGTAGAAGAAGGTGTCCTGGTCGCTCCGCAGGATGACATCGCCCGGGTGCTGGACGTCAAAGTCTCGGTGGAAGCCGGCTTCGTTCTTCATCGGAGCGTCTGATTGCGCTGTAGAGTGTCAGCCGGGATGCATAAGGCTCAAGTATGTGTGATGCGGTGCTCACAAGACTCATCACATTTATCCGTCATGTGCTCGTCATCCATGGTCCCTTCACTCTCTGAACCTCCTATCGCTATCCTCAACGCGACACGATCATCTGAGAGATCGTAAGCCTGGAACAGGTATGTAATAAGGCTGTCCTACCTTGTTCGTGGTCGGATGGGCTGGACATGACAATTTAGGAGTGATATACATTGATGACGAGAACTTCGAGTCGGTTTGTTGAATTTATAGGGGCTGGAGGAAGCAAGGAAACATGATCAGTCTGTGCGCGATCACTGCGAATGGTTACCAGAGGGTCCGAGCGGGAGCGCTCGGGCCTCCCCCCTTCTCTATCTTGCTATGCTCGTTCACCGCTTTTGGCGCGCAGTCCCCCAGGTCATGCTGCCCTAGCACTTATTCTGGCGGTCAATACGATACCTCTGCATGTACAAGCACTTTCGCGATTGAAGATTGTGAGAATGTGGCAAAATGGCAATCATAGGTATCGTTCCTCCACTTCGTTATAAAGTGGGCTTGAGTGAAATCCGCTTGCAATTCGCCACCCGCGCGATCTGCGAACTAAGCGGCCGGGGCTGTCACTGACGCAGACTGGTCGGTCATTGCACAGTGGCTGTAGGGGCTATCAGATACGCTACATAAGTATACTTTAGTATATCAACGGCTACGACCTCTAAACCCGCGCCATACCCACCCATATCTCGCCTTAGAATTGCCATATCTTCTTTAACAATCCCGCAGCCATCCTTCCGCGGTGGCGCTCCACAGCCACCTAAGACTGAGATTGAATTGCCTGGTCGCCCCTGCGAGGCATGATCGGCACTGCAGTCCATACTGATTCTCCGCCACCGCCTGTATCTCCTCCACCGTCTTTGCTTCTCGCAGCCGCTCCATGACCCCGATGACAGGGTCTCCCTTTCGTGCCTCAAAGCACCTCTCGTCCGGGGTATGGGATCCGGCGTAGAAGCTGTCCGTGGTGGTTTTAGCGAGCATCGTGTGAAAGGTGGTCATAGCCGAGCGGCCTCTCGCATGTATTGTGTGCAGTAGAGCTAGGCAATCTGGGGCGTATTGACGTAGGAGGTCAAGGATCACCGGTGGCGCGGTGGAGATGTCGAGACCGGCGGTAGCTCTTGCGGCATGAGCGAGCGGGATGATATCGTCGCCCATCGCCCGAATAGTGTAAGCCAAAAAAGGGCTGTACAGCTTCTTTCGGGACTCCACATAGCTGCCCAGGACCTCGCAGACTTGCGGGACGTCGTATACGCGCGCGATGATGGCTGCGGTGCATATCGACTCGCAAGTGATTGCGCTCCGAGGTAGGCGGGCCTGGGATGTGGTGGGAGCGTGAATGGCACGGAGGAAGACCGCCAGCCCGGATGTGGACGCGTAGGGAAGGGTAATGATGGGTGTGTCGTCTGTCGTGTCTCCGGACGAGGGGGAAGGTAGGCCGTCAAAGAAGCCCGAGAGGGAGCATAGGAGGGGCATCGACGCGTAGAAGCAGAGGTTGTCGTCTTGTGGGTTATCGGTATCGGCTCGGAGGATAACGTCTTCTGGGTGCTTCTCGTTAAAGCAGGGGTGGAAGAGGGGGGAATGAGCATGAGGGATGGGGGTGACTACCATATCAGCTGGGTCGGCCTGATGCGAGCCAGCCGACTCACCGATGGTGGTATCGTGCGCGGTGACGATTATGCGCCTCTTGCTTGTACCGGTAATAGAGGATTGAACCATGTTGGAGATGAAGAGGTTGAGCAGTGGTATCAGTTGTGAGAAGTCAAAGGGTAGCCCGTATGATCCAAAAATCAAGGTACGAAAGAAGGAATGAGGAGTGGCGGGATACACGATATAACACGGTGAGTGGCAGTCTGGTGCCTTGTGCCTGATGTCCAGCGGTCACCGGTCATGGTCGACAGTGGCACTTCCGTCCTCCGCGGCAACTGCTGTGAATGCTCGGACGAGGGCATGTGGTGCTGAGATCTGCTGCTTCATTCGACGCCGTTGCAAAGGGAAGACTGAGTGAGAATGTCGTTGGAAGGTTCAGGAGTGGTCCTGTTTCGATATGAAGACAACCTAGTGAATCGCTCTGACCTCATCTGCAGCATGAGTACTAACTCTCCCGCAGACTGAGCTTACATTACTAGCAAGGTACTCCGATCAACGGTCAACGCCCACGACTCATCCGCTCAGTCGCCCACCCTTCTTTGGTATCCCATAATCGCCGATTCCCTCGTCTCATTTCTGCCTATCCTCTCCGCCATATCGGCTGCCTTCTCCTCCCCGCGAGCCGCATAGTCGTTCGCCCCAAATGATGCGCTTCTGTGCAACCGCGGACCGTGACTAGGCTCCGCAGTCCCTGTGTTCCTCAATGCCTCCGCCACCTCTGTCCTCTCCGCCTCTTCCTCTGCTCCTTCTCGGTCGGCTGGGCGTGGTGGAGGACTAGGCGCACGCTTGGAGGGGTCGGGGTGTCTGAGACTTGGCGAGTCCGTCCGTGTGATATCCGAGGGAGAAGCCGGCGGTGAGCGAGACCACTCGCGGTATCGATTTCCGCCTTGGGCCGGAGGAGTACTCGTCACGCCCTCCAGTTTGAGATGTAGGTTTTCCAGCCCCAGAGAGCTTCCGCCCCTCCCTGCAATGGGTGTAGCGGCCCCACTTCCCGACTCCTCCGTCACCGCCGTCAACCCCATTCCTCCCCGCGGCTTGGCGAACTCCTCTGAGGGCGCAGGGGGAGGGACCGAGTCTGGTATGGAGGGGTTGGGAGAGGCGGACCGGCGAGAGCTGGTGTCTGAGGAAGGAGCGGGGCTGAGGGATGTTGCTGGGGAGCGAGCAGGAGAGCCGCCTAGACTGCTGCTTGAGCGAGCGGGTGAGGTGTCGGACGCGCGGGAGCTCGACGATGGACTGCTGGATATGGACGAGCGGACGTTTCCCCAGAGTTTCTTCGCGCCGGATTTGACCACGACGCCGAGGTCGACGGGTTCTGGCTCACTGTGAAAATCAGCAGATGTTGGGGGACTATCCTCTTCCCGCAGAATTCTCACTCACGAGGAGACAACAGGTCGTGGAATTGGCGCCCTCCTTGGCGGTCCTCCTCCGCCTCCTCCGCCGTTCTGCTCCGCTAGCATATTCCCTCGACTCAACACTCCAATAGTGATACTCGACGCCCTCTTCAGCTCTGGTGGACGGTGCGGAAGCGCGCCGAAACGGAGCGAGCTCTCTCGCTGCTGCAAGGACGAGGGCGAGCCAGACCTCTCCCGCTCCGCCGCAGTGGGCGGCTTGATCTCTGCCGCACACGTCGGCACGTCGCTGAAGCTAAAGGGGTTCGAGTCGAATAGCTTCCCGCCTGCTAGTCCCTCCGAGAAGGACCTGCGGCCCTTGGAGGAGCTGCCAACTGATGATGCCCGGCTGCTCCGCCTCCCTCCAAGGATGCTGAACCGCCTCGGTCTCCCTGTACTGCTTTCCGCCTCCTCTTCCGGCTGGATGAGAATAGAGCTGCCCGGCGCGCAGTGGTTCGGGCCGACGTTCTCCGGCATAGGCCATGGTTCGTGGAGGATGACATTGTCTGGCTCCTCCACCACGGGCTTGTGGCTGAACATGCTCATGGCGGGTTTCGGTGGCGGCTTCGAGTCGTGGACAAGGGATGTGGGAGATAGGAAGTTGGCGTGTGAGATGGGGAAAGACAGGTTCATCTTGCCTGCTGCAGCTCTTGCTATAAGGGGTGGTCGTTGGACCGACCGACTGTGCCCCACATCCCTGATCCGGGGTCACTTAGGCAGTTGCCGGCACCGGTGGCGGCGATGACGGCAGCGGTCCAACGTGATTCTAAGCAGGAGGATGATATAAGGGTAGTGTCGTTTCGAAGGGGCATGATGGGCTATGTTGGGATCTTGTGTGCTACCACGGCTGGTTCAGCCGGTGATATGTGTACGTCAAACCGTATCGTCAGAACGCCCAGGGCGTGGCTGAGGCGGCGATATCGACGGCAAGCTAAGATGAAACGGATACAAAAGGCAGGAATGTGAATCTGAAACGTCACCCCCTAAATACGCACGGATGAGACGCTGTCGTCATCGGCGCCGAGCGGCTCTCGTCGTTGCAGATTTCAGCTTCATGAGCGAGCAGTCAACCATCTATCATCCCATATTGTCCGCCGACCATGATTACACGCAGCATCAGAGCTGCCAGTGTGGCTGGACCGAGTAGGCTGGCCCTCCAAAGAAGAGCAATAGCGACCACGCCCCTCCTTCTCCGACAGCAAGATCGTGGTTAGTTTGCCCTTCGCTCGGAGTCTTCGCTCGGTCTTGAGCTGATATAACAGTGCCCCAAGGTCATGTTCGCCCGGCACGAGCTCGGGCTGCCAGACCTACCCCTCATGTGGATATCCCAGACTTTCAGCCCCCACCAGCATTTGCCAATCCTCAAGCGACAACGTCCAGGTCGCTCGTCGTTGTACCGCCCGATCCCAACGGGGTCTTGACTGAGAGTCACGGCGCCAGGGAGTTGCTCGCGAATGATGCTCTCGTGATAGTCAGGTAAGATCTTCATAAGCTGAGCTGGATGTGGCTGATTGCGTCTAGGCAGATAGAGATGTTGAACGTATTCATGGGAGTGAGTCTGCCAAATCCCCAGCTACGCCCTGGGGATCAAGCTCACGTCGCAGTACGAGCAAGCAAATAGATACGCCATACATAACACCGCTGGAGAACTTGTCGGATTGTGAGTACTCTACACTATGGTAGACCCCACGCTGACCATTGAGCTTGGCCGAAGAGGAACAGTCAATACTAGGTGTGCTGGCGAGGCAGACACTCCGTACGCATCGGCCATTCAAGGCTACAATCATGGACAAGGCGGGAAATCCAGTTCTATGGGTGAGCTTCCGACCGTTTAATCTCTTGCAATAGGCATGCACGGCAATCAGCTCACACTATATAGGTCAGGCGGCCGTTCCAGTTCATCAACTCGAAAATGTTCGTCCATGCTGCGGAAGGTGCGGACAGCAGACTAGTGGGGGAGACGCAACAGTGAGTTGCTTTTTGGACTCTGTATTTCTGTATTTCGAGACCGCAGCTCAGAGCGCTCATTGATCAGGGAATGGCATCCGTGGCGGAGACGGTACAATGTGTTCCAGGCGTAAGCGACTCCTCCACTTATCTGGTCATTTCTCACGATGACAGGAAGGATGACGAGGCGTTCCGCCAGTTCGCAAGGATAGATTCGGGCTTCTTGGCGTGGGACTTCTGGTTGAAGGACAAAGACGACCGTGAGCTCCAACCTCCATAGCTACGTCTGCGGGTGAGTATAAGCTGACCTGCTGCAGGTCTAGTAGCATCAATCAACAGAAACTTTCGCGGAATAGGTCGAGAGCTCTTCACTGATACTGGTACGTAGGGTGACCTGATTGTCAGCACTGCATGAGTTGACTTTGCCAGGACAATACGTGATTCGCTTCGACTCGGCTGGAACCGAGCTCGACTTGCCGCCAGGCGCAGATGTTACTGTGCAGGGCCAAAGTCTCATAATGCCCGAAGCGACGGAAGGTGGATTGACCTTAGATCAACGGGCTATGGTAAGCTGGGAAGGGCGTGAACATCCCCGCATAGCATCAGCTGACCGACTCTTAGGCACTGGCAACGGCAGTATCGAGTGAGCTGCATTCCCTTGTCACAACTTGTGCGTAAAGCTGACTATGATCAGTTGACTTTGACTACTTCTCCCGGCACTCGGGAAGCGGGTGAGCTCGACGCACCTGCTAAATATGGCGGCGTGAGCTGACAGTGACAGCGGTTTCGGGTTCCCCTTCATGATGTGGGGCGGAGGCGACGGATCCACCGATATCAACAATGGCCGAGGGGACGGAACGCCTTCTGCGGGAGACATGCCTGGTGGGCCGGGGCTCGGTGGCGCGGCGGGCGCAGCAGGTGCTGCTGGTGCTTTCGGGGGACGAGGTGGGAGCGAGGATGAGCAGATCTACGGCGGGCGTCAAGACCCAAGTCCGGACGTCCCGCGGGGGGCCGAGGATGGATTGGGTATGAGAAGGCGAGATGATGGACAGGGCATGGAGGGATATACAGAGGATGAAGGATGGGTCGGCGATGCGGACGAGGAGGTCATGCAGGATCCATGGGGCCAGCAAGGGGGCGGAGACGATTCGGGGTGGTTTGGCGGTGGAGGCGGAGGAGGGGACGGCGGAGGATGGGGTGATTGGGGGAGCTAGACGGGAGAAGCAGTCAATCAAGTATAATCCGAATTGCATTTTGATTGCATGTCCATCATCGCTCTACTATATGTCCTGCTTGACTTCCTCTCAAGCTTTGACTTTTGGCTGCGACTATCAGCTTGCTGATCGACCGTGAATGGGCGAGAGCTCACCTTGCAATCGTCCATCACTGTTTCCTTGATCAACACCAGCACGCGCCCCTTCTCTTCCGGTCCCGACAGGGCATTGTCGTGCTCGTAGCTGCACCCAATCGCTAATTTCTTACCATCAGGCGAGAAAGCCAGCGCCGAGACCGAAGTAGGGTATTTCGGGTACGCCTTCATCCGCTTCTTGGCGGTATGGTCCCAGATCGAGATATGGCCGTCGGAGCCACCGGTCGCAAAGGTGTTATGGCTACTTGTCAGCTGTTTGCGGAAGAGACTCTGTATATGTATGAGCTAGCTCACATAGGGTGGTAGGCGATAGCATTGATGGGATACGCGTGATCCACTCCGTCAATAGGTTGACGGTGTGCCCGGAAAGCGTATTTTGAAGCTTGGGCTTCTGGGGAGGGATCCACATATTCGACCGCTATTCTGCCTTCGATCGAACCGGACGCCCAGCCTACATCGTCAGCTTTCTGCCGAGCTCTGTGCACTCATCAGCTCACCCTTCCCATCGGCCATACACGCCACACTGCGCGTCATGAACTTCAGCGCGCCCTCCCTCCTCTCCCCCAACGTCTCCTTCGCCTCGTTCCCGTCTCCAGACTTGGCCTGCGCTTGCGAAGCGGCCAAGTCGGCCAGCTTGAAGAGCATCATATTACGGTGCGCCATGGAGACGAGGAGGGTCTGGGTGGAGGGTGCGTAAGAGAGGGTGTAGGCTTTCGCGGGGAGGGCGTGGGAGGAGCGGAGAGCTGGAGCGCCTTCGGCGGCGTTGCTGAGGTGTAAGCTTGCAGACCGTGAAGGAAGAGCCTTTGCTAGCTTACATGTCCCATACTTTCAGTGTGGCGTCCCAGGAGGTAGTCACTAGTACGTCTGTCTGTCAGCTGTCGCGTTCGACTGGATCCATCCGCTTCCTTCAACTCACTGAATTCAGTGCACCACACAATAGACGAGATAGCGTCGTCGTGCTTCCCTAGAACCCTACATTGACCAGAATGGAAGTCCCACCTGTCTATCAGCTTCACTCCCTTCTTTGCAGTCCGGGGACTTACTGCCTAACCCTCTTATCCAGCCCGCCGGAGAATCCTGTCATCGGTGATGTCCCGAAACATATCGCCAAGACCGCAGCGGGATGAGCCATGCTGCCGGTGTCAGCTATAGTCCTGCTCCGAGAGAACGGGGGAGGAATGTACATCATGGGCGGTTGCGGCGCTCCCCCGAGATTATGTAGCTGTATCGTCTAGATAGTCAGCTGAGACTCATGTCACCAATCCAGATACAGAGCTCGAAGCTTACCCCGTCCCATGATGCTACGAGGAGCTTGGACGAATCGGACGAGAAGGCAAGGGCGGAGATACCGTCCGAAGGCGGTTGAAGCGAGAGGTCTCCTGTTAGGCGTCAGCTTGTGCTTTATGGAATGCAGTAGGGGGCGAGGGGACCATGTACGGACCTGCTGACATGATTTCCAAGCAGCTGTACTATGTACTTGAGCGATTAGGAGTATGCAGAAGTTGAGAGGTAAGAGAAGAGTGAGGACCGGTGGAAATTCGACGCGAATGATGTTTTTCCGGACAACCTCGCTGTCATCAGCTTCGCGCTTTGGCTTCTACCTTTTACCAGCGATACCTCTACTACAAGCGCTTCTGCCTCGCTGACAGTCTGCACGCGATACCTCCAAGACGAGAGCTGTCGAAACATACCATGTTTCGCTATCCTCGCCCAGACACGTCCGCTATGGACATCGATCAACCCGAGCCAAACCCGCACGGCCGCCTTGCCGACTATGCAATCCCTCACGACAACGATGGGCCCGCTCGGAAGCGCAAGTCTGCCAATCCTGGCTAAGAGCGCTCTAGCTGACCTCTCAGGCCTGCATAGCGACTTTGAGACCCCCTCACGACCTTTCAGACCCACCGCTACGGCTCCACCACTAAATTTCGGCCCCAACACACCCTTCATCTTTCACACGGCCAATCTCGGGCGTGTCCCGCCTGATCCGCCTGTACCCCAGCCGACTCAGTTCCCGGTGTACAATCCTGCCGATTGGACAACGACGAGCTTTGGGTTTGGGCATACGGTCCCGCCCGGATCGGGGATGCTGGATGATGTGGAGATGAAGGAGGGGGAGAGCCCCGCGAGGCCATTTGCGGCGAGGGTGGAGGTCGAGGCAGAGGGGAGTGAACAGAATGTGAAGGATGGATCAGAGAGGAGTGGGAAGGAGGAGGAGCAAGGTGGGACGCAGGATGGGAAGAGCGATGAGGGGTCCAAGGGGGGTTACAGGCCTATTGCGCAGGGGGCGGTGGCGAGGGTTCGGCGACGGAGGGAGAGGGAATGGAGGCGAAGGAGAGGAGACAGCGAGAGCGAGGGTGAAGGGGTAAGCTTGACCGCGCTTCATGTCGTCCGCTCAGCTGACCCATCAGAGCTATGATCAGACTGTACGGGCTCGCTCAGAAAAAGGTCCAGTCAAGACGGAACATACCTACAATCTCAACATGAACTCGCCGACTATGCGGCATTCCGAGATCCCAGCCTTACTACTGGGGTGAGCTGCATAATCCACTTACGTGGGAGTCTGTTGCTCCGCCTGACCGACAAGCTGACTCGGGCAGATACCTTCAGTTCTTCGTCAATGCGTCGGTGGTGGTCTTTGTGCTGTACCTGGCTGTCCAGTTTGTTCTAACTGTACGGCGAGACGTTAAGGACAAGATGGCCGAGGCTTCTGTCGGTACGTGTACTGCTGTGTTCTACTTGCGGAGGATCATATGCTGACTCGCTGAAGAGATCCTGCAGGAGATCGCCGAGTGCTCTCAGCTGTATCTGACAAATCGCTGCGATCCTTCGCTTCGCGTACCGGCAATGTAAGCTGGCTCATCTTCGAATCACTCTGGATAGGAATGATCAGAAGCTGACAGGATAGGGATGCCCCTTGTCGAGCCTGGGAAACTTGCATGCACCGCGACCCGACCATCGTTGGCCGGACCAACGTCATGGCCGAGACTTTCGCTGGAGTGATCAACTCCTTCGTCGACCCGATCAGCTGGAAGACTATGGTATGTTCTCTCGATATCCAGGTGTTCTCTCAGTTGCTGATTCGCAGGGCTTCACACTAGTCACCCTGTCCTTCTTGATCATCCTGACCAACTCGGCACTCTTCAACCTTCGCCATCGCGCCGGCCCTGATCAACCTCAGGCACCGCCACACCACATGTATCCTCCCATCCACCAAGCACCCTGGATGCCGGGTCAGCATCAGCAGGGGTATCAGGGCTATCCGCAGGCCCTCCAGTCTGGGCATGTGGGTCAGCAGGGGGAAGGGAGCGGTCTGGCGCAGATAGGATGGGATGGGGGCAAGAAGAAGAAGAAGGGGTGGTGGTGATATCGTCTATCTTGGCTCGTCATTCGATTCACCGAATACATGGACTCTCTTGCTTCTTCTGTATCACTCCGGCAAGCTGTTGTCTGGGCGCCGCGTCTCATAGGTGCCCCTGCTTGCGTTGGGTTGAGCGGCACAGCATCAGAGAAGGACGGAACCAAACAGGGTCACCCACTCGGACCACCTCCACTTCGCCTCCAACAGCTCCTCCAACGCACAGTGGGTTGCTCTTGTCATACACCTCCCTACTCAGCTTTCCTCAGATCCTAGCTGTATCTCACCTCATAAGCTCTACCCTTTAGCTCCGAGACCGCCTGCAATTGTCACTCCGAACGACCTATCATCGGGCAAGGAACAAGGGCCGGGCTCATTCCACCTCCCGCCAAGTCCTCCTTTAACGCATCCTTCGCCTTCTCACCTTCGCACACCATGTCTCGGATTGCGAAGCGTCATCCAGACCTGCTGGTGAGCTGCGCAGAAACGTTCATTCTGGCGGACGCAAGCTCACATGTACAGTGCTGCAGCTTCAATCAGGACTTCTCGTGTATAGCCGTCGGGCACAAGAAGGGGTATACCATTCTCAACTGCGACCCTTTCGGCAAGGTCCATTCGAAACGTGAGCTGAACCGCGCTTCGGAAGAGCAAGCAAGGCATGCAGAAGCTGACGGAGGTAGCGGACCATGGCGCGACAGCTATCGTCGAGATGCTGTTTTGCACCTCACTAGTTGCGCTCGTGGGAGGTGCTGAAAATCAGCCGGTGAACTCACCTAGGAAGCTGCAGATAGTCAATACCAAGGTGAGCTCGCCGTATGAGCTTATACAGGGACAACAGAGCTGATGTAACAGCGTCAATCAACGATATGCGAGCTCATCTTCCCCACTGCGGTGCTCAGCGTCAAGATGAATCGGAAGCGCCTCATTGTGGTGCTCGAGACGGAGATCTATATCTACGACATCTCCACCATGAAGCTTCTGCATACCATCGAGACTGGCCCAAATCCGAATGGTGAGCTGGATTTGGTCCCAAGAGGTCAAGCTGACTCAGCAGCTGTATGCGCCCTGTCATCATCATCCGAGCGAAGTTACCTCGCCTATCCCTCTCCGGCACCCTCCGCTTCTTCCTCTCCCCTCACTTCCGGCGTCCCTCCCGCTCCTCCTGCACCAACCACAGGCGACGTTCTCCTCTTCGACACCATCTCCCTCTCGGCCCTGAATGTCATTCAGGCGCACAAAACACCTATCGCAGCTTTATCGCTCAATTCTACCGGCACCATGCTCGCCACCGCATCAGACAAGGGCACCGTCATTCGCGTCTACTCGGTCCCGGAAGCAAAGAAGTTATGGCAGTTCAGGAGGGGAACGAGCAGCGCCAGGATATGGAGCATGAACTTCAACCTCACCTCGACGCTCTTGTCGGTCTCGTCCGACTCGTCGACCATACACATTTATCGACTGCAGAATCAGGCCGGTGGGAATGGCTCAGCATCAGCAGAATCGAGTCTAGCAGCTCAATTGCCCAGTCCGGTACCGGAGGACACGGCGTCGGAGACTGCGAGCGTCACCTCGCCACCACCGCACTCGGCGTCCGGGAGCGGCCCGACTAAGAGTCTGGGACGGAAGAGCTATTTCCTGGGAAAGAGCCTGATTGGCGGAGTGGGCGGATATATGCCGAGAAGTATGAGTGAGATGTGGGATCCAGAGCGGGATTTTGCACATATCAAGCTGAGAGGGAATCACGGGCGCACGGTCGTCGCGATGAGCAGGTGAGTTTTCGTTTTTGTCCTTGATGAAAAGACAAACTGACACACGCAGTACGGTACCCCAGGTCATGGTCATTTCCAGCGACGGTCTCTTCCAGGCGTATAGCATAGATTTAGAGCACGGAGGAGAATGCTCCTTGATGAAGGAGTTTGCGTGAGTCACTTCCAGTCAGCGGCAACCTACAGAATGGGCTGACGATCTTCGCAGACTGCTAGGAAGCGAAGATGCGAGTGGCGGTACCACCGGGGAGTAAAGCCGGGCATTGTCGTTCTCTGGGGTCAGAGGAGTTGTAGCAGTATAAGCATGGGCATCAATCAAGCATGTCCATCTTAATTTGACCATCTACAACAACTAAAATCAATCATAAACTCTGTCCAAACTAATGTAAGAACCCCCTGATGGCTCCGCCCACATTCTGCACGTCCAGCAAGAACGTGTCGTGCCCCCACACCCCGCCCAACTCATAGTACGTCACTCGCTCGTTTCCCGCCAGCTTCAGCGCATCCGCGAGCTCCCGCTGCTGCTCCACTGGGAAAAGTACATCGCTCTGCACGCCCAGCACGAGGGTAGGGATTTCCCGCAGGCGGCGCAGGCCCTGGGCGAGCTCCTTCAGGTGCGGGGACTTCGAAGTAGGGATGAAGCGCTCGTTTCGCTTCAGCTGGGCGGGATCTTCCGCTAGGCCCAGCGAGGATGACGCGGGATCAGAGGTGGTAGAAGAGGCGGATACGGTGATAGGGTCGGTAGGGAAGGGGAAGGCAGGTCCGGAGGGGTAGGCTTTGGCATATCGCTCCGCGAGCGCTTGGAGCGCGGGGGAGGTCATGTCGAATAGGTCCATGGCTTTGGATAGGTAGATCATCGAGTTGGCGTCATAGGTCAAGCAGAAGCGTTCTCCCTGAGAAGTTAGTGACGAGTTCCCATGGAAAGCACTAGGAGCTCACCTGATGATCGAGGTATGTCTCGATGAGGAAGTCAGGGCTGAGACTGGGCACACTGCCCTCCTTCTCGCTAAGCATCCTCCTGCCGAACCGCTGCTCCCATTCCGGCCCAGAACGGTACGTGATGGTCGCGATTTGACGGGCGAGCTTCATGCCGCTATGAGGGGGGACGCCATCGTAGTAGAACCCCCGGTTCCAGTTAGGGTCGGCCATCAAGACTGAAAGTCAGCTCAAAGTCGCCCAGAGCAGATGAGCAAGACTCACCGCTCCGCTGAGCATACCGCATGCCCACTCCACCAAGACCCGCCCGCCCACACGCGCTGATACTGGCCACCCTCCCCACACGCTCCGGCGCCATATACGCCAAACTCAGACTCTGCATCCCGCCCATACTCGATCCGACACTCGCATAGAGCTTGTCAATCCCGAGATGGTCCAACAGGCCGAGCTGACCACGGACCATATCGTGGATACTGAGCAAAGGGAACCGGGTTGCCCAGCGGACATCGCTCTCTCCGCCTGGAAGGGGACTGGAGGGTCCGGTAGACCCAAAGCACCCACCGAGGGTGTTGGTGCAGATGACAAAGAAGCGATTGGTATCGATAGCTTTGCCCGGACCGACAAAGTCTTCCCACCATCCTGGCTTGGACGAGGTGGATGCGGAGACGTCGTTCCCGTTTGAAGCGACGTGAGAGGAGGCAGAGAGGCCGGTGTGCAGAAGAATGGCGTTGGAGCGACTAGCGTCGAGCGTGCCCCAGGTCTCGTAGGCTATCGTGTAGGGAGGGAGCGGGTCGGGGGAGTAGAGCAGAGGTAGCGGATCGGGAGAATGGAATTTCTGGGTTGCTGGTGGTGGCTAAAGGTCAGCTCATTCTCAAGCCGGAGTGAATGAAGCTTGCACACACAATATAGCACGCCTCAGCCTCCTCCTGCCCGTCCCTCGTGACCGGTCGTCCCTCCTGGACCAGCTCCTCTTTCCTGATCTCCTCCGTCCGCCTCTCCACCTCTGTCAACACCTTTCCGTTCCCCTTTCTCAACCAATCTCCAAATCCAGGCGCTGGCTGAGGAGCGCTCTGCATCCCAAATCCACCTGGATTGAACGCTGGCTGACGCCGCTTTGGCAGCTGAGGCGCTTGTGGAGGAACGAAGGCCGGGCCCTGGCGAGAGCTTGATCCTTCGCCTTCGCCGAGCGCCGAGTACGGATATGGCGCCGAAGCTGATGCCAGAGTGTCTGGGCTGAAGGAGGCATACCGTGCGAGATGAGCCTTGGGTGGCTTCCATGATGGGTAAGGCGGCTTCGTAGGAAGATACGAGGAGGAAGAGGTAGGAGCGGGAGAGGCGGTTGGGAAAGCTTTCCCAGCCGGGAGATGGATGTTGCGGGGTTTTGGCGGCATGGCTAGCGTGAGTCGTCAGTGAGAGGGGAATACGAGGGACCTGTTAAGGCCTGCAGTCCAGCTTATATACATGCTCGCTGTTCGGAATACTTTGCTTGATGATGGATACTGTACTGCTGATCCATCGATGGCGTGCTCATCATCACCATAGCCGGTTACGTCATGCAGCGAAAGTGGCACCCCACTTTGCCCCACTCTGCACCACCTCCCCCGGTCGCTGACGAAGGCTGACGAGTATGTCATCTGCCCAAGCCTCACTATAACGCGACGATCTTTATCTGTCGGTCAGGCTACAGAGCTTCCGTGGGATCGAGAGAAACTCCGGCTAAGCGACCGGCAATGGTTCATCAGGCTTCTCGTGGAAGGTACTTTAGCTTCTCGTGGGAGGTGCTTTAAGGTGCACGTGCCTCTTGCTATGATGGGTCTGAGAGGCGACGTACCACACGTGGCAAGGTATATCACTGTATGAGCCTGTTGCGATCTGGGCTACGATAAGAAGGCCGCCTCATGATCAGCTTATCATCTTGAGCTTCGCACGACAAGTATGATACATGGCCAGTGCATAGCATTTCGACATGGGAACATCCCCTCACTGTACAGTCCAGTTCTTTTCCTCCTGAACCTCAAGCAGCCTTGAAAGGCGGCATCTTGTGCAGAAACACAGTCTCATTTTCGCCAAGCCCGCACTTGCTCACAACGACGCCGGACTCCGGATCCCTTCGCGAGGTGAAGCCACAACTTTTGTAGAAGTCGACAGTGAACGGAGCACATGAGAGGGCGTCGAGCGTGATAAATGGCTGTATCCCACCAGGCGCCAGTTCAAGCTCCACGTGACGCATCATCGCCCTTGCGACACCCCTTTTGCGGTAGGCCTCCCTAGTTATGAGGTGGGAGAGGTGGGACACCCAGAGGGGTGGTCCGCCTTCCTTGGGTGACTTCGGGACGTAGAATTGTAGTAAGACTGTTCCCACCGGCTTTCCGTCCACAGTTGCCACCGGCATCCTTGTCTCACTGGGATATGTGGCTGCGGAGGTTGAATCGTCCGGAAGAGGCTCGTCGATTGTCACTTGCATCCTTGTCTCATTGGGATAGGTCTCTGAAATGGTTGAGCTGTCCGGAAGAGGTTCATCCACATACCCCTTTGCAATCTTGAGCAATTCTTTCCGAAATTCGGCCCTGTCTTCATCGCTGAGACGGAGCGTCTCAGTGTAGGCTTTCTCTGACTCGGTCACGAACCAATCCATATCGGAAGCCTTGAAGTCTCGGTATTCGATGCTTGACGGGGGTATGGGGGTGAGTATGGTTGGTAAGGTGGTCTGGGCGGTCATTCTGGGGAGAGTGGTGATGAGAAGTACGAAAGAAAGAGTGGCGAATACAAGGAGCGGCACACCGGCTGGACGCAAGATCGATCACCAAGAGCTCAGTGCCTGCTGCATCAAAGGATTCTGGTCAGTACGGTCAGGGGCTGGGCAAAGGAAGTACCTGCGGCCCCGGCGGCGCAGTGCGTGACAAGCTCCAAGCTTGTGCGCGAAGTAGTAGTTACATGTACCGCTCAGATGTAGCATCGAACCCAGAAGATCGCACGTACATAATCAAGCCGCCTTATCCGCTATCTTATCCTCTTTCGTCTCGCCGTGCTTGTCCTTGATCTGACCATACGAGTCGACCGGCTTTCCGTCCGTATCCGAGAAGACTCGCTTTGGCCTGTTGGTGGCTGAAGGCGAGTCTCCCACGTTCATGCCCTCCTCTTTTTGTTTCTTCTTCTCCTCCTCGTCTGCTTTAACCAGCTCGCGATAGCCTGCTCGTCAGCACAGACTCGGACGGGCGGACATTTAAGCCTCACCTTTGATGCTCAAGAGTACCTCAGCATCCTTGCAAGAGTCAGCGGGGGCCCATATCTGACGCCAGATGTCAATCATATCCAGACGTACATATTTCGTTGGTAGGTCTCTCGTACGGTAGATAGAAAAGACACCCGTCGGCTCTGAAGATCAGCGGCTGCCCATAGCAGGACTACAGCGTAGCGTTCACTCACCCACGACCACGCACTCCACCTCGCAGATGTTGAAAATCCCTGCGGCACGTAAGGAGCCATACAGGTCCACCTGGGTGATCCGGTGTTTCCGCATCAGGCCCTCGAGGAGGTGACCACGGAAAGCAACCACCAGGGGCGATTTGGTGAATAAGATCCCAGCCTGTCATTTCAGTCATGCCGCAAGTACTGATATTGATATGGGTTACTCACACTCGGCCACTTGCAGCCAATCCATGATCTACCCGTCAGCATGTGCTGTTTTGATGGAATTGGGGAACTCGGCCGAGCAGAACTTGCGTGAGATACTGCCATATCAGTAGCACTGCTAAGGCTAGTAGGCCCCTCGTTAATGATTGCCCATTGATAATCCCCGCTAAAGTCTGTACTATCAGCGCCTAGTCCGCAGCACAAGCTTCGCCCCGACGGAAGAAGGAGAACCTACCGAACCCAGCGCAATGCTACAAATCTCGTCCCAAATCGTCAGTGGCGCTACCGTCCTGTTACTGCTCAATCGCAAGTAGATGAACAAGCACAGAATGGCTATAGAGCCAATGGCGACCGGGTGGAGGATGGATTGGAATGCGAAAAAGTCGCCAACATTCAGAAGGCCCTCGCCGAGGTACGGTGTGAGTGAGGTGGTGGTCATGGCTGTATATCTCGAACGGGCGCGACGGGCCAAGCTGAAGTGGGGCAAGATGAGAGTGAAGTGTGGAGACGAGTAGTAAATCTTAGCCAAGTACAGGTGACAAGAGGTCTCAAGGTGACTACCCGAGCGAACGCGGTCTGCTGCCGCGGCGCGGGCCAGGTTACGGCACAATGACGCGACGTTGACGCGTTGATGACGGCCGCGGAATTGCACCGCCGCGCCGAAGCTAGTACAAGTAGCTACGAGCAGCTGTGAAAGGACATCTCATACCACAATCACATGACCGGCTCTTCACGTCCCTGACATGCCACTCACCAAGCAGCTGTCTTGAGAGTGTCTTGAGCCGTCTCCCTTGGTTCAATAATCTTATCGATCACATGCCAACATCTATTAAACGCCATGAGTGGAGCTCAGCTAGAGGCACCAGCGAGGCGCCAAAAACGTGGCACGTGCAGAATTCAATGTGCAGTGCTCAGAGCTGGTGGTGCAGAGATGCTATTCCTGGTTGTCGGCGGTACAGATGGGTACCCGCGTAGATGTCTCGATCCCGCATCTAGTTCCAGCACCACATGATTCGGCGGACATCTTCCAGCCCAGAAAAGGAGGTTCACCAAATATCCGCTGATAGAATGATGCAGAGGCCGGACTTGCATCGAATGCGAGCCGTACAATTACAGTACATGTGATATTTCCATTGGGTATGATGATGCTACAGACAGGTACCTAAAAAGTAAGCATTCTTTCGTTAGTCAAGCTTCACAGACAACTCACCGACTTTGCACAAAGCGGCACGCGGCCACATGAAGCGTTACGGGCTAGGATTCTTGGTCCGCGATCTTGTCCTCTTTTGTCTCCTCCTTTTCCCCGTCACCGTCCTCTTTCTCCTTCTTCTCTGACTCATCTCCTTTCTGTCGGTCTGCTATGTCCTCTTCCTGGCTATCGGACTGGGCATCCTTGGCCGAGCTGCCACCTCCCCGCCCTGACTTTGACCCCTCGCTGTGAACGCCATCCGAGCCATCATCCGACTCGGCTGATTGTCGCTCCGCTTCCGAGCTGGACCGCTTGTGCTTGGGTTTTTCGCTCGACTCGCTCGAGTTCGATCCTTTCTTCATGCCTTCCTCTTTTTGCTTCTTCTTCTCCTTTTCGTCCGATTTGACAAGCTCGCGATAACCTATGCATCATCAGCCGAGATTTGGCATATTGCCAGAGCGGTTGGATGTTACCTTTGATGCTCAGAAGAACATCTGAATCCTGGAGCAGTCAGCCACAGGCATCCAGTCTGACCTGTATAATACGATGGTCAGCAGCACGGTGACCTACATAGTCTTTTGGCAAGTCCTTGGTTTTGTAGATGGAAAAGACGCCGGTCGGTTCTGTGCTTGTCAGCGCTGCCTTTGCCTGGTGCGTACAGAACACCCACCTACAACCGCACATTCCACTTCGCAGACGGCGAATATCCCAGCTGACCGGAATGCGCCATACAGATCCGTCTCGGTGATCCGGTGTTTGCGCATCAATCCCTCGAGGCAGCGTCCTCGGAACGCGACAACAAGAGGTGGTTTGGTGAACAGCACCCCCGCCTGACGAATCAGCCCAGCCCTTTCTTTGTAATTATGCTCAACCCACTTTGGGAAATCTGCATCCTATCCAGGACCTGCCTGTCAGCCCAGGTACATAGGAGTATTGCAGGGCAGATAGGCCGGGGAGGATGTTACATACGTTATAAATTGCCATGCCAGTAGCACAGCTAGCGCTTCTAGCCCTGTTAACAGGGAATTTCCGTTGATGATTCCCGCTAACGTCTGGCCCGTCAGCAGTGCCGTTGTATGCGTTGAAGATCAATGGGCACCTACCGAGCCCAATGCGATACTGCATATCTCGTCCCAAATGGTCAGGGGCGCTACAGTCCGGTTACTGCTGACGCGCAAGTAGGCGAAAAGGCTAAGGATAGCTATGGAGCCTATAGCGAATGGGTGTAGGATTGACTCAAATTTGAAAAAGTCGCCGACGTTCAAGAGGCCTTCGCCGAGATAGGGCGTGAGCGAAGTGGTGGTCATCGTAGACTGACGGGAGCGCAGGGCCTTGGGAGTGGATAAAGCGGGAGAGCGTGAAGTTGCCGGTGAGGACCGTGATGGGCTGGAGTGTGCGTGTGAGAATCAACTAGAGACCTATTGCAAGGGAGATGTAAGGCCTTATGCGCTATTCCATGTACGTATAACGCGAGGCTGGCCTCCAAACGATTGAGGCTCAGATGGGCTCAAATGGTAGCTGCTGATCGTCCTCACGTTGGGGTACCGGCATGATGATGCATGAGTCCCTGCGGGGCGGCAATGATCAAGGGGCCAGACTAGACTCTCGATCCAAATGATCTTCAGGGATAGCCAATGCCGTATGCCGTGACGTGTTTCAGGTGGTGTTTCGGGTTCTCAGAAAGGATGACACTTGCAAAGTTGTTTAAAGTATCTAATCGACTCGACTCATTCCGACCCGCCTCGACCCGCCTCCCGCTTCGCATACATAGACGTAGTGTATGTGATACGCAGCTCTGTTCGAACTGCACCTTGCGCTGTCAATCCCTCAAACTCAGCACCACTTAATATGGTACACTCCCGCATCATCCGCGTCAGCCGAGACCTCCATTTCGCCCCCTCCCTCCCTCCTCACCCCGATTCACTCGAATGGGTCGCTCATGGCAGCCTTTCGAGAGGCTTCGTCGATCCATCCCTCCCCGTAGCTCCAAGCATCGCCGCCGCCCTTGAGACGGCTCTACGGTTCGCCCACCAGCTCATCCTCCATCCTGTCGGCCTGCATCACGCAGCCATGCTTCTAGGGCACAACAACGCCCCCGATGCGCTGATCGCCAAGGCCATACGTCGAGTACTATCGACGCGTCGGTGGACGATCTGTCTGGACAAGGGCATAGGGGCTGGGAAGGCGCTGCATTGTAGTCCGACGCGCCTGACTTTGCCGGTCTCGGCCTCAGAAAGCACTCTGTTCTTTGGGCTCGAGGTGCGTGTATGTTTTGCATGTAGAAGCTCCCCATCGCTGATGGATACAGTCGGCGCAGAAGCTGAGTAGGGCATGCGAGTCCGGTCCACCCTTGGACCGCGCGCGCGAACTCCTCCTCGCAGCGGTTGATCTCTCCGGTGCTTTGGTACACGCCCTTCGCCTCCAGGTATGTCTGGGCTGCTCTATCGAATTGAAACGTCTGACCACCATAGGTCACATGGGAGCTAATCCGGTATCCCGAAG
The DNA here is from genome assembly GCF_025882075.1 of Dioszegia hungarica. Lineage (NCBI taxonomy): Eukaryota > Fungi > Basidiomycota > Tremellomycetes > Tremellales > Bulleribasidiaceae > Dioszegia > Dioszegia hungarica. Next base: position 497,713 of record NW_026515767.1, on the reverse strand, counting down.
TACGCATCATGCACGTCGCACGACCACAGGGACGGCGACTACTGGGCAAGGGAAATCTCCCGGGACTTTGAGCGCGCCTTCTTTGGCGGGATACTTGCGCGGGCATGGGATCGCGAGCGAGTACCCAAGACACCCCCCGATCCAGATGACGCGGAGCGGATATGCGACCCAAGCCGGCGGCCGATATTTGACCTCGACAAGCTGTTCCTCGAGGACAAGAGACGGAGGGTACATGAGAAGAGAGGGATGGCAGCGGCGATGGTGAGTGTCAGAAACCCTTGCTATCGGACGCGATCTCATGCCATTTACTGATCAGTCTAGGAAAGGCCGATGGTCCTGCTCTCGATTCGAACCAGACACGACAGTGCCCATCATCGCGTCGATGATTTGTGGATCGAGCAAGTTGTTACAGGCAAGTCTCCCAGCTCGCTGGGTCACGTCGAACGACGAGACCCGAAGCTGACTTTGGTAGCATACGACAGCGGCAAATTCGATCAAGTATCCTTTCCAGTCGTACATGGTTCCGAGAGGCTTGAGTACGAGGAGTACTTGACGCAGGACGGCTTCGGGTGGTCCATATGCTGCCGGAAGGGGGCACCCGAACGCGGTCCTCCCAGGCCCCCTAGATATTCCTCTCTGGATGCTGTCCAGCCTCCCCCTCCAGCAGTATAGTCTAGACGGTCATGGGTGCTGTAGTTGCAATAAGATATCTCTAGAATCGCGCAAGTCGAAGCCCCGGTGAGAAGTAAGGCAAGGGCCTACCCGCTTCTGTTCTGGGGGCCAGGACGACGTCCAGCCGCCTACTGCCGTTGCTAACGAAAGCTTCACTCATCTCTCGCAGATCCATATGCCACATTAAGGCCGGAACGACACATTCTGGTCGTCTCGTGCGCATTGAAGATGAACTCATACAGAAACAGATAACGACTTTGATACTACAAGCTGATGACTGCGGCAGATCAGCTCCAAATATGTATGATACTATGATCCAGAGGTGTGGAGCAGAGGGATCTCCCAGCACGACTTAGGCGGCCTAGGACTCTTCATCTGCTATTCTATCCTCGTTCGTCTTCTTCTTCCTCTTATCCCGGCGAGCGTTCCCCGTGCCCTGGCCATCTGCCTGTCCCTCTGTACCCGACCCGTCCTCCTCGTCGCTCTGGACATGCTCCACCGCCTCCCCCACATGTCCTCCCTTCTTGGTCCCCTTGGAACCCTCGCTGCGGCCGTCATCCGAGGCATCGCCCATCTCTGTCGACTGTCTCTCCGCTTCCGATATGGATCGTTTCCGCTTGGACTTCTCGCTCGATTTGCCAGAGCTCGAGCTCTTCGACATGCCCTGCAGCCCTGCTCCGTCTGCTTCTTCTTTTCCTTCTCGTCCGCTCTGACGAGCTCGCGATAGCCTGTCACGTCAGACTAGATCACTGATAATGAGATTTCGATTCGGGCTTACCCTTGATGCTCAAGAGAACGTCAGCATCCTAAAGCAGTCAATGTATGACTTGGGGTTATATGAGCCTCATATCAGCACAGGAACGTACATAATCCGTTGGCATGTCCTTTGTCTTGTATATCGAAAAGACACCCGTCGCTTCTGCAGACTTTAGCTTCTGCTCCAAATGGGGAGCATGGGACACGCACCTACGACAGCACACTCCACTTCACAGACCGCAAAGATCCCGGCCGTGCGAAACGCTCCATAGAGGTCGGTGTGGGTAATCCGATGTTTCCGCATGAGTCCCTCCAGGCATCGACCTCGGAACGCGACGACCAAGGGCGATTTGGTGAACAGCACTCCAGCCTGACGTTTCAGCCAGTGCTTCTGCTCCTAGATTACGGCGCTAGACTCACCTTAGGAAATCTACACCCTATCCATGACCTTTCTGTCAGCTTGTCCTCCCTTGTCGGCCGGGGCGGAGTGGACGCTACGTTTTATATTGCCAAAGTAGCAGGACGGCCAGCGCTTCCAGGCCTGTCAAGAGTGAATTCCCATTGATGATGCCGGCCAATGTCTGTCCAATCAGCTCTGGCACTTGTAAGAATATGAGTGAAGAGGTCGCTGACCGAGCCCAGAGCGATACTGCATATCTCGTCCCAGATGGTCAAGGGCGCAACAGTCCGATTACTGCTGATCCGCAAGTAGGCAAACAGGCTCAAATTCGCGATAGAGCCAATAGCGACCGGGTGCAGTATGGACTTGATCTCGAGAAAGTCGTCCAGGTCCAAGAGGGCTTCATCGATGTAAGGAGTGAGGGAGATCTTGGCCATTGCCGAACAAAACGAGCTAGATCGGGGCACCGCTTGGCAGAGAGTTTTGCTAGGAAGTAAGCGAGGCGCAGTGATCCGTGGGCCTGTGGTCGGATGAGGGGGCCTACTATCTATCGTGTATGATCGTGAACGCTCAAGGCCAGATTGGCTCGTTCACAGCAGGCCCAGAAGCGCTACCTGGGATAATGGTATGATGGCCGCTGAATGACCGGAAGATTGCCGATGACATAACATGTTTCAGGTGGGACTGTTGGTATGTTTCAGGTTGTGCGGCGGTACTTTACGGTGTGGCAATGACGCTAGTAGCAGGACATTTTGACCCGCCGCACCGAGCGCGACCCGCCTCCCTTTTGATGTCATTCCATTCCGACTCGACAAACTTCGGGTATCTCATTCCGCCTCCCAGCGCCTTCTCTCACCTCATACTCATCCCCATCGTCCACGTTCGCCTCCAAGCCCCAACATACCCCAGGATGGTCTCCACCCGGATCGAGCGCGCGACCCGAGACCTACACTTCGCCCCTTCCCTCCCACCTCACCCCGACCCTCTCGAATGGGTCGCCTATGGCAGCCTTTCGAAGAGATTGCTCGTTGGCTCCGCGGAGAGCCTTTCACCAGACATCCCCGCCGCCCTCGAGACAGCGCTCCGCTTCGCCCAACACCTCATCCTCCACCCTTCCGGCCTGGCGCACGCTGCAACATTCATAGCGTGCACGACCATGCCCGACGCGCTCGTCAAGAAAGCCATCCGTAGGGTTCTGGCTACTCGGCAGTGGACTATCGCTTTGGACAGCGAGATCAAGGCAGGCAATGCGATGCATTTTGGGCCGTCCAAGATGTATACGGGCCCACTGCTCGAAGAGCTGCATCTCTGGTACGGACTCGAGGTGAGCCGGCGTCCTTGACTGTCCTGTCCGTACGAGCTTGACCTGACGCGTACAGTCCGCCGAGCGTCTCAGCCGTGCCCTCGAGACCGATACGTGGTACATGGTGCACCGGACTCCACCGGTGCTCCAACGTGCGCGAGAGCTCCTTCTGGCCGCAGTGGCTCTGGCTGGCGCCATGGTACATGCTCTCCGTTACCAAGTCAGCCAGCCTTCTTCACCCCATCGTCTCCTGAGCTGACACGTGCAGGTCAAGTGTGAGCTCATACGCTACCCCGAAATCTACATCCCCCTCGACTACAAACACGACTACTATGCGGCCGAGATCAGTAGCCACTCTGAGAACCGCCTTCTCGGCGGGATCTTCAGGAGGGGATGGGATCACAGGCCTCCTGCGCTCGCTGAGATTACGAAGCGTGGGCAGTGTATTGGGCTTCTGGGGACAATGTCCCTTGATTCCTCGGGGCGGCCGCATTTTGAGACCGCAATTGACGTTGCGAAGGTACAGGCGCTGAATCCGGTGGGTTGGTGGAAGCCGCATTTGATGATAAATTGAAGCTGATGATTGCAGACTGAGCCGATGGATTTCCTGACATTGGAGTTGAAACACCGTCCCAGGGAGAAATATCGGATCGACGATGCCTGGATCATGGAGATCGTGCAATGTGAGCGCTTACAAGACTCGGTTGGTAGAGGATCGGGCGGACTTTGGGCAGTGTACGAAAGCGGTCAGATCAATGAGGTCAACTTCCCCGTCGAATATGATCCCACGCCCCTCAAGGTAAGGTACACTCTTACGCAGCCTCGTTCGACCTGGCAGACCCCCACCTGTTCCAACTGTGCGCCTCAGTTCGGCCTTCGTCCACGCGTATACACCTCCCTGGACTCGGTTCAACCACCACCTCCTGAGACCTAAAATTTCACGGCAATATCCGAGCAGGAGAAGAGGAATTAATGAGGATGTCAGAAAGTGGTCAGGGCAAGAGGAGTGGTCAGAGCAAGAGGAGGAAGATCTACCATAGTCTAGGCAGTCATGCATACAGTAGTTGTCCAATCATAACGCTATCACAGCCCCATATCAACACCCTACTCCTGCAAGCGCCGGAACGTCTCCTGGATCTCCTGATACAACTGCTCAAACTTGCCCGTAATATCCTCCTCGCTCTGCGTGTTGGGCGACTCGAACTTCATTTGCGACAGCTTGAACGCGCAGTCGCCTGTTGCGTCACGGATCTGCTGCGTCAGCTTTTGCCCATACTTGACTGCGTCCTGGATAGCTCACCTTGGCAAATGTCATATCGCTCGACTCGACAGCGCGCTGCGAGCAGTCATAGTACGCCACAAAGTTCTTGAGCATCCCGGCCGTCTTGTAGAAGGGACAGTATCGGTCATACTCAGAGATACCGTTCTGCTGGAGGAAGTCATCCTGGAGTGTCAGCTACTTCGACCCAAACTCCATGGCCGGTGTAACTCACCTTGAGCATCCTGGCAATCTCGAGCGTAATCTTGTCGCTCTCACCCAGCGCACTCTTCCCTACCAGCTGCACAATCTCCGCCAGATCCTGCTCCTTTTGCAAAATCTCCTTTGCCCTCGTCCGGAGCTCAATGAACCCTGCACTCTCCTTCTCATAGTAGGGATCCAGGATCTTGAGGTATTTCGAGTACGAGATATTCCAATCGACCGACGGGAAATGTTTGCGCTGGGCGAGGGTCTTGGAGAGACCCCAGAAGACTTGGACGATACCGAGCGTGGCGGTCGTGACGGGGTCCGACATGTCTCCACCGGGGGGCGAGACGGCACCGACGATCGAGACGGTACCGTTACGGTTGGGCGATCCGAGGCAGCTGACACGACCCGCACGCTCGTAGAAGGAGGCGAGCTTGGCACCGAGGTATGCGGGGTATCCCGAATCGGCGGGCATTTCGGCGAGACGACCCGAGATCTCACGGAGAGCTTCAGCCCAACGCGAGGTGGAGTCGGCCATCATGGCGACGTTCTGGCCTTGGTCTCGGAAGTACTCGGACAGGGTGATACCGGTGTAGATGGAGGCTTCGCGCGCAGCGACGGGCATGTTGGACGTGTTGGCAACGAGGGCGGTACGCTTCATGATAGGTTCTTCCCGGCCATCGCGTTCGAGCGTAAGCTCGGGGAACTAATGGTCAGCTGAGTCCCCATATCGAGTATGGCAGCTCACATCCGCCAAGACTTCAGCCATCTCGTTTCCACGCTCTCCGCATCCGACGTAGATGATGATGTCCGAGTTGGAGAACTTGGACAGCGCCTGCGAAATGACAGTCTTTCCACTGTAAAGTCAGCCTTTGCTCGGACGCGTTTCCGGAGATGCCAGCTCACCATCCGAAAGCACCGGGAATAGCGGTCGTTCCACCCTGAACCGACGGGAACAAGGCATCCAGCACTCGCTGACCCGTAAAGAGCGGGTAGTTGGCCGTCTCCTTTTGCGCGACTGGTCGGGGCGCACGCACAGGCCACAGCTGCATCATCTTGTGCTCCGACTTTTTGCCCTGGAACTCGGTCTCGAGCACAATGTCCTGCTTCGTCAGCTTTGGCAGATATAATCTGTGCTACGCAGCTTACATCAACAGTATAAGACCCCTTCTCTGCGATCCTGGTGATCGTACCCATAGCCCTTGGCGGAAGCATGATCTTGTGATTATCGACGAGCGAGTTTTCGAACACGCTTCCGAAAATATCACCGCCAGAGATGTGGTCGCCGACCTTGAACTTGGACGGATTGAAGTCCCACTTGATCTCGCGGGAGAGAGCTTGGGTGTTGATACCACCTGGTACAGTCAGCTATTGGCCGTACTCGCCATTGGGCGCGATGTAGCTGGACTAACGGGGAATGTAAATGGATTGGGACTGTTCTCGGATACCCTTCAGAGGACGTTGGATACCACTGGAACGTCAGCTTAAGCCTTTCTGCACATACTCGAGGCAGAGCCAGCTCACTCGTAGATGTTGGTCATCAGACCTGCCTATCAGCTACATTCTCCATCGTGTACAAGGAAGATGATGACCCACCAGGACCAAGCTCAACCGACAATGGCTTCCCCGTCCTCAACACCGGATCACCGACCGTCACACCCGACGTCTCCTCATACACCTGGATAGTAGCCCGGTCGGCCTCGATCCTGATAACCTCTATTCTTATCAGCGTCCATCCTCTTCCCCTATGCCCGTTCCCTCATCGTCAGGGCGATTGCCAAGCCAAGCCAGAGATACCCACCTCCGACAAGCTCATCGTGTCCTACTCGGACCAACTCGTACATGGCCACACCGCGCATGTTCTCGCCTACGACAACTGGACCTGATACTCTGCATCACCGTCAGCACGGTCCGATCTGAGAAGAAGACGAAGAGGGAACGGACGAGAAGACGGAACCCATCATGCGCTCGCGCTCTTCATCGCGGATCTGACGGGGTCAGCTCATTGTCCACGTATGATCAGGGCCAGAAGGATCGACCGAGCTGACTACTGACCTTGGGAAGATCCCGCTTGGCGTTCTCCATAGCACCTGCCTGTAGGAAGTTAGCGAACGTTCCTTCTTTCTTCCATCGAGCGGAAGGCGAGCTCACCATCCTGGGCGAATCTTCTCAGCGATGCTGAATGAGTGGGGATGAGCTGCAGCTGCTGTGTTCGGTGCGCTGCCTCTGTCGCTAGATTGATGAGTATGCTAGCTCGGGAAGATGGAAGCAAGAGGCGAAGCTGGAGGTCATTGCATTGAGGCTGAGGAGGGAGAGCGGTGACGACAGGGTTCAATGAGTGGGTATCGTACCCAGAAATACCACGTCATGCAGCCCAGCGGAGCCTCCACTTCAAGACTTTCAAGTCGAGATTTTCAAGTCCACCTTTGACAACACGTATACTATCCCAGCTAAACAGCTAGCACAAAGAGCTGGAGACACAGCGCTTGATCGACCCGCTAGTACTAAAGCACTTCTGCCAAGATGGCGCCGAAAAAGTCCGTCTTCCGGCAGCCCGGGGCGCAGCATTTCCAGCTGGTCCACCGATCTCAACGGGATCCCCTTATCAACGACCCGGATGCTGGACAGAGGGTCCTGAAGCCGATCGGGAGGGGCAATGAGAGGGATAGGAAGGTGAACCACGCCGAGCTGATCAATAGAACGAGCTCATAGCTGACCTGTAGACCGGCACAACTCTGGCCGAGCTGGAATCCGCATTCGACAAGAGCAAGATCCGGGAGAATGAAGGCGAAGCGGCCGCGTACGGAATCGCATATGACGATTCCGCCTACGACTACATGCAGCATCTCAAGCCGGTCGGTCAGTCGGGCGGCGACTCATTCATGTTGGCCGCACCACGCGGGTCGGGCGTCGCTCCGGGGATGAAGGACAAGAGCGCCAAGGGAAAGGGGAAAGCACGGGCAGAAGAGCTGTTTGCGGACCTCCCTGAGGTGCTGGCGAGCGACAAGGAGATTACGCTGCAGCAGGCGTATGCGCGCGAAGAGGGGATTCCGACGGAATTGCAGGGACTGCAGCCGGATATGGATCCCCATTTGCGGCAGGTCCTCGAGGCGCTGGAGGATGAGGCGTTTGAGGATGCCGAGGGGGATGAAGGGTGGTTTGGGGAGTTGGTGGGCGGTGGGGAGGTGGAAGATGGGGAAGAGGTGGCCGAGTTTGAGTTTGAAGAGTGGGGGGCAGAGGAAGGAGATGGGGAGGAGGAAGGGGAAGGAGTAGGGGAGGAAGTGGCACCTCACGATCTGGCGGAGGATGCTTCGTGGGAAGACAGGTTCAAGGCGTTTAAGCAGCAACAGAAGGAGGGCGATGGAGCCGGGTCGGAAGTTGGGGTGGAGGATAGGTCCGAGATGGCGGATACAGTCGGGAGTATGGCGAGCATGGCGGATATGATTGTCAAGGGCGGCAAGAAGCGGCGGGGGAAGCGCGGGCCAAGCGATGCCACAGGGATGAGTATGAGCAGTTCCAGCATGTTCCGGAACAAGGGGTTGACAGAGCTGGATAATCGGTTCGACCAGGTACGTTCATTCTCTCTTTGCCTGGTTCGGGCTATGACTATAGCTAATCTCAGATTGAACGCGCATACGATATCCAAGAAGAAGACGAAGAGTACTATGAAGACGACGACGCCGCCTCGATCGCCCCCTCCCAAATGTCCGCCATGTCGGGTATGACCGGCATGTCGTCCATGTCGCGCATATCGGGCGTCTCCCTCTTCTCCTCCCAATCCGCCGCGCCCCCGCTCGTCTCGCGCGAAGACTTTGATGCGATCCTAGACGATTTCCTCGACAACTTTGAGGTCGTCGGGAATCGGTATAGGCCGGCACTGGGCACGACGCGCCTGTCGGGTCCAGAGAAGCTCGAGGTGCTGCGGAATGCGGTGGAGGATGGGGCGGAGGGGTTGGGGAAGGAGGAGAATAGGCGGAGGATACTGGAGATTGAGAAGATGGGGCGGGGGGTGGGGGTGGGCAAGATTGAGAAGATGATGAAGATCAGGAGGGAAGAGGATGAGGGGGAGAAGTGGGATGCGGAGACTATTCTGAGTGAGTTGTCCTCATGTCCGAGATTAGGAGAATCGGCTCTTCGACTCTTCTCAAGTTGACCATGACCGTCTTCCATCTAGACTATGGGAGAGCGCAGCTGATCCATAGCTACATACACCAATACCGAGAACCACCCCGGCATGATCCGCTCTCGGAACGCAGCAGCCGCCAAAGCACGCGCGGGTATGGTGAACGGAAACCCTACTGTCCCCGCGCCAATGCCCGCATCGGTATCGGGCAATGGCGGAAGCGATGAGGACGATTCGGACGATTCTGGATCAGAGACGGAGACGGAGACGCCGAGAGTCACAGTGGCGAGACCGAAGGGGGAGGGGAAGGAGGAGAGGAAGGCGAGAAAAGCGGCTGTCAAGGCTGAGCGATCTGTAAGTCTGTCCGCAAACGCCAGCGCTCCTACCCCGCGCGAGAACCTGTACCGCTCAGGCTGCCTATTCATGTCGGCGTCCGCGTCATGGTCCATCTTCATCGTCCGCACCGGTTCCACGCTGACATCATAGGCCCGTCGGGTCGAGAAGAAGACCCGGCAAGAAGCCTTCGGAACCGAGCGCCGGACCGCCCTCGCCAAGCACAAGAAACAGGTCGGTGGTGGCCGAGCGGCCGATCTGTTGGTTGGGGAAAGAGGCGTCGTCTCGCTGAGCTAAGCCTGAGCTGGGCTAGCGAGTCGAGTGGAGCTGGGCCGAGTGGGTCCGAGTTGAGCTCAGCTGAGCTGTGTCATGGGTCAGGCGTCACGGCGGGAGTTGACCATCGGATATGGATAGAGGTCATGTGCAGTGCCACCCTTATCATCATACTTGCTTGTTGTATCCATTCTAGTCTGTATATGCATGCTTGACTCCAACCTCCAAGCTGCATCTCGGACATGCATCGCCGGTGCCCCCACCCCGGAGTCCAGCCGGGCGCAAAGTGGACCGCTAACTCGTCATAGCCGTCACCATCGGCTTTAAGCCCTTCCTCCCACTCATGCATGCCGTCACCGGCTTATCGCCGAAGATCCCCCCCGCCAAAACAGAATGCCACAGCTCCACGCTTCGGCGACTCGTGGATAACGCCGGGCACGAGCTAGCTGGCTTTTTTTGATCCCGCTCTCGGATCCGCGGTTTGCCACACTCAGCACCCACCAGCCAGTAGTCAGCCGGGTACGAGTCCTCCCTTGCTCGAAGGTCCTAGTGCTACACGCTTTGCCGCTCATATAAACCCTTTCCTTTCTCTTTCCGCCTTCTCCTAAAAACAGCCTCTCGTTTCTCGGTCTTACCGCGAATACTACCACACACACCTACACCGAAACCTATAAAACACATACATCAGGCAATATGGTAAGCTTTTCGAATGGCTCGACAAAGGGGAGGGAGGCTGGGTCAGGCAATGTTCGGGATGCGCGGGTGGCGCGATCTTGGGTCGATGCGACTCGGGCAGGGGATCGAGGGTACTTCAGGCTGGCGGACGTGCGCACGAGCGCAAGGCTGCCTGCTGGGGGTGCGAGAGGGGAGGGGATGCGTGGGATCGGGGCGGGCGCGGAATGTAGTGGCCACGCGAGCGGCAGGGAGGTGTAGCGGCAGCTCTCCATCAGAGGGTCGCTACACACTCCCGGCTGGATCGACCAGCCCTCGGGCTGCCCTCCTGCATCGCACTGCCATCTGCGATTCCCCCGATCCTCTTTCCTATCCACCACCTACCCGCACATTTGCCACCCCTCCCTAATCTATGCCAAAATTCATTGTTCGAACTCTGCTGACCCCATAGGCGCTCGCTATCGACCTCCTTAACCCTCCCGCAGAGAAGCACGCCCGGACCCACAAGCTCAAGAAGATTGTGCCCGAGCCCAACTCGTTCTTCATGGACGTCAAGTGCCCCGGTTGCTTCCAGATCACGTGAGTTCGGTTTGGGTTGAGGTGCAAGTGTTGGGCGGGTCAGTGTAACAAGACGGATGGGAAGGGCCAGGGTGCGTCCATGCGCCACATCCCGAAGGGCGGCGGGGCGGGCAGGGCGGGGCGGGGCGGGGAGCGTTGATCGCTCGAGTGACAACTGGATCGTGATTGAGCAAGAAGTGATAGAAAGGAGACCATCCGCAAAGGATTCCAGCTAACATCCCAGCACTGTCTTTTCCCACGCCTCCACCGTCGTTCAGTGCGGCTCGTGCGCTACCGTCCTGTGCCAACCCACCGGCGGTAAGGCTCGTCTGACTGAGGGTGAGTTTGTCCACCTGTTTGCCGCTGCCTTGTATCACATGTGCCAAGCTGACCCCCCAGGCTGCTCCTTCCGCCGAAAGAACTAGAGTGTTCGCTTCCTAGTTCTCGAGGGTATATATCGGTAGCCATAGCAGTTTCTCCTTCTTTCGATTGTCATTTGCATAAACCATCAAACGTCCATCTCGGTCAAGCACAAGCAGTTGACGACACCCACCCGCTATGTTCGTTTAGCTGTCGATGATACGAGGTGGCTGCGTGCTGCGGAGTTTGGGTCCATGAAGCAGATGACTGAAGTCCAAGAACGAGTTCAAGGCCAGAAAGAAGAGGTCGCTCGGTCGGCGCGCGGGTCTGCTCATACCCAGACAGCCCTCCTATATGATAACGAGTACTGACTTTTCTTGAGTAACTCGCTTCGAAAGATCTTGGCCTATCTGGACCGCGATTTATAGTTACTCATTATACTAAAGTTACATGATGGCAACAGGCAATCTGAACCAGGAGACCCTCGACTCAAAGATAAAAGCTCTCTTCCTCCACTCTGCCAGCCGAGATCCGCACGAGCGCGAGGATGGAAGACTAGAGGCGATATAACATCGGAACAGCATGATATTGAACTGAATCGAGATTATAGTTGTTGGACTATCGGGTCAGCTTGTCAGTCCGCGTAGAACATTCGCGGTGGGAAATGTCCGGTAGATAGCTCACTTTGCGTAATGAGGAAAGCCTTCTCGTCCTATTGACATCAGCAACCCCTTCTCAAGATCCTGCGCCTCGCTTCGGAGGTACTCACCGTGAATTGTTCATCTGCAGACGATCAGCTGCGTTCTCATTGAAACAGAACAAGAACCTGCCAACTGACCTTCTTTGTCATTATGGAAGTCCTTGAGGAAGGTCAATAAGCGCTCCTTGTTTCTCCGGAGGATACTGGCGATCTGCGGTGGTTTGCTAGGGTTCGCGACGAACACCTATAAGCGTCAGCTGATTGACCTTGCTCGACGCGCGGAGCCCTCATGTCAGCTGGTTTGACCGCCTCCCTCTCTCTTCCTCCCCTTCTCGCCTTCTCTTCCTATTCTCCTCCACGATCCCGTCCCCTTCGCACCTGCCACACCACTCACCTTGAACACATGAAACGCCTCAAACTGGATATTCCGACTCTTGTCCCTCAAAAAGTTCATCATCGTCTTGAGGTTCGCCTCGTCCGCGATGAACCGAGTCATGATGGCGTAGTTGGCCCGGTCGAGGAGGATCTCGCCGAGGAGCTTGAGGGATTGACGCTTGGTCACATAGTTGGAGGAGAGGATGAGGGTTTGATACATTTTGAAGAACTGCCGGATTAGCTCCGAGAAACAAGCTCATGGGCGTGCGGCTGGGCTGAGGAGAAGGTGGAGAAGTGGCGTACTCGGTCATAGTGCTGGTCTAGGTATTGGGCTACCATGGGCTTGTGCTTCGTCAGGCATTCCTACATGATCAGCTATGAGATCTTGGGCTCCTCCAACCGGACTACACAGCTCACCTTCATATTCGCAAACGCATCGCATGATATCCCAAATGTCGTCGTCTCGATAAAGTGCGGGAAGGTGTAGAACCTCAGGAGTCAGCTAGGTCTCTGCCAGAGAGCTGGAAGCTGACTCTTCAGAGTATAGCAAGATCCGAGCAAGGGGCTCATAGCGCAGCATCTCCTTCAATACGCCACCTGTATTGAGCGCGATTTCGGCATTTGAGTATCTACGCAGTCAGCTCAGACGCGCTCAAGAGGAGAGGAGAAGAGTGCAGCTCACTGCTTCAGCGCGGCAAACATGGTATCTGGCCGATTGGTGAGGAACTCGACGGTAGGTAGCCGGGTCCCGATCTGTCTCCTGAGCAGCGCGTTGATGATGGTACATGCGTCCTTTCTTGCCTAGATTGTCAGCTCCACAATGTCTTGCGCGTATACCGCAGCTGGTCCAGCCGACCGGCTCAGGCCAAGCCAAGCCCGGAAGCCTGGACTCACCTCAAACTCGAAAGCCTCCATATGGACCACCATCAACCGCATCACGTCCTGCGCATACACCTCATTCGCAACCTGCGTTACTGTTTCTGTCGAGGGTTCCTGGTCCGCCTCGCCCACTACCGCCGACTTGATGGCGGTCATATGACGCGAAATGTCATCTGTCGCCTATGAGGGCAAACGTCAGCGAAGATCCCTAGCGAGGGGTATTTAGAGTTCCGGACGCTTCGGGGGGTACCGCGGAAGGGGATGAAACGCTGCGCCTCCATGCTCCCTGCCTAGTCGGACGCCGAGGAAGAGGTATCGTGATGACGTCGTCATACCCAGGACGTAGTGATGATAGCCCGCACTGCGTCCATCGACGGATACTGCTCTGCCGCCGCCGCCACTAGCAAGATGCAAGACTCACTTTCCGATGGCTGTCGCCCTGCGGTGGCGCCTCTAGTCTGCCAATGTTTTCCCGTAGTAGCCGGACCGTATCCGACGGAGACTGTATCCGCGACTTTTGTCGACTGAAGAAGTTCATCCTAGCTGATTTGACCTGTGCCGGGTGAGGGTCGAGCGAGCGGAGTGAGCTGGGGGAAAGCTGTCCCGAAGGAATGGTCTGAGCGGTCTGTTTGTTGATGCGCTGCGACCAGAAAGGAGCCCTCTGTACGATGCCTGGTGTGCGAGCGATGTAATGAGCTGAGCGCGGAAGGTGGGGTGAGAGATGCTAGAAAGATGTATGATGGAGCGATGTGTTGCAGACCAAAGGTGCCTGAGACACCCCGGACACCCGCACAGACGCGTTCAAAGTCAACTTGAACTTGAAACACACTTACGGCAACACCGGGTCGGATTGGGAAATACAATTGATGCCGCTATTGAAATCAAGGGTAATTAGTGTTAGAAACGCACGGGCATGCTGTTGTTGCCACCCAGCGGACCTCGAAGTCAAAGCTAGCGCTGCAAGTACTGTACATCACCTGTAGTCGCAGCTTCTATTTCATCCCCCAGTACCCCACCATGGACAACTCACCCACGTAAGCTCACTCTTCATACTCAGAAATGCTCGACAGCTGATCCAGCTTCTCCTCATCTTCCAACCTCCCGCACTGTCCCTTCCTTTGCTCTTGTCTATCCGTTCCGCAGTGCCCTGTTTGAGAGTTACGACGAGGACTTCAAGGCACTCTTGGCGAGCCTAAAGGGGAAGCTCGAGGGGGATGTCAAGCAGCTCAAGGGTGGTACGTAAACAGCTGGCGAGCTCCTCTCTCGTCACCAGGGGGCATAGCTGATAGCGCTAGAACAGCGGAAAGCCGCATTGAAGAAGGTCTCGGAGGAGCTGGATGAGGCCGAGGAAATCGTGAGCAGCTCTCTGGGACTTTGGTGTTTGCCTATGGTGGTCCGAAAGCTGACGCTGTAGATCGCTCAGATGGAGGTAGAGCTCCCCTCTATGCCAGTCTCCATCCGTCAGACTTTCCAACAACGCCTGACTACCTCCCGTTCCGCTCTCGAACGAGTGAAGAAGTCACTCGTAAGCTGACTGACCTGCACTCATGTCGTATGAGACCATTCCCCGAGAAAAGCTTACATATCAGCGCGATATCCGAGCCGAAACCTCCCGCGCCGAACTCCTCGGGTCCGGCGCCTCCCCAGCAGACGATCCATACTCTGACGAACCTTCCGGCTACTCTACCCGGACACGCCTTCTTGCCGGGTCGGAACAGCTGCAGGATGGGTCGCGCAGGCTGGATAATGCGCAGCGGATCGCGCTGGAGACGGAAGATCTGGGAGCGGGGATCTTGAGGGATCTAAGGGGACAAAGGGAGCAGATTGAGCATACGCGGGATACGGTGAGCAATATCCCTCTCGTGGCTGAACATGGGTTGAGAAGTGGGGTGATAGCTGACGGTGTAGCTGACACAAGCGGACAGTTCGATTGATCGAGCATCGGGAACACTAAAGAAGATGATCTTCAAGTGAGCTCAACTGTTCTCGTCGACTGAACAGCGAACTCCAGCTTATACTCGCAGGATGTACCAACAAAAGTTCATCTCAGGTGCCATCATCGCCGTACTCGTCATTCTGATCTGTATCGTCCTCTACTCGAAGATCATCGGATAAGGCGGCGGTCGGTCTCCTTTCATGCGCGGGTTCCGGATGGTATAGATGGCGAAGGAGGTAGTGGTTGTATCCCCGATACAGGGTGTTTCAGGTATGGATGGCTTCGGCTCAACGCTTCCTTTTTTACGCATACTGATTGCTTTGTTGCTGAGCGTTTGTTTAGCCTTTGATGTGAAGGCCGCGCGGTCGGACGTTCCCTTCTTCCCTTCTTCCTTCTTGCGGAGCTACTCCTTTGTCGTGATACGGCTCGGCGTCATCCGCCTTCCGCTCCTTTCTTGTGCGGTGATCGTTCAGCCATACATAAGGCTCGGAGTCCACTCGCGATCCTGATCATCAACTACCTTTTGACACTTCAGACTGAAGGCGACCCACTCACCCCCCTCTGATAGACAGATTACAGCTCCAACTCCACTCAACCAAAATGCCCTCATTCGCCAAGCTCGCAGCAGTGGACGCTTCCAACCCCCTTATCGGGCTATGGAAGGATCAGTCCGGCCCCTCTCCTCTCAAAGTACGTCCCCCTCCCTCCCCTCCCCCCACACTCCGCCTCTCCCCACTTGATCGCAGACCCAAGCTGACGCCCAGGACCTCCTCACCGATCGCCGCACCCGCGCCGCCCAGATCCTCAGCGCCGACATGCCCTCCAAGCTCACGCACATACGCGCCCTCATCGCGGCCGAGTCTGACCCCTCCTCGGCCCTCTGGGTCGGTCACCTCGAGAGCGGCGATTTCACGCTTCCGCGCATGATGCAGCCGGACCACCTGTACCGTCTCCTTGCGCCGGGTCCGCTCGGACCTGCAGATGGGGAGTCGGGACTGAAGGGGGAAGATTTGGAGCCTGGGGAGAAGGTGGTTCTGCCGAGTCAGATCACGAGGGCGGATGGGGGTTTGGAGCTGGAGCAGGGACTGGACGATGATGGTGATGAGCACCTAGCCGGCGTGGCTAGGTTGAGTATGGGGAAGGCGAACGGGAATGGGCACTTAAATGGTGCTGGCAATAGGAAGGTCACTGGGAACGGCGGCGTCGAAGGCACGATGCCGGTGGAGAAGGGAGTCCGGGTCGGACCGCACTGGTTTGAAGTCGTGCCGAGGAACAAGGTCCAGACGGATCTGGCCAAGCTGGTAGTCAAGTGAGTATCTCTCCTTCAAGATGGGCAGGACGATAGCTGATGATCGATCAGGGAACACGAGGATCTACATGCGATGGTGCAGGATCTGAGGGTATGGCTGGAGCTCGAGATCCCACTTATTGAAGATGGAAACTCGTTCGGTGAGTACTGTAAACAAGGAGAAGTCTGAGAGAGGAGCTGATGGGTCAGGCGCGGAAGTGCAGAATCACCTCATCAAGGAGCTGCTTACCGCATACCAAAAGTCCAACAGCTATATCAATGCGAGCAGGCAGCACCACACCGACCGGATCAAGTTGATCACCGATTGGGTCAAGTACCCGAACGTCATGGTGAGCCATCTCCCTGGGCCTTCATCGCTATCCATTTAGCTCTTGGCGCAAATTACGGGCCGACTATAGGATGACGGACGACTCGGACAGGACCGAGAGGACGCAGCTGATATAGCAGGACTACCCCGCAGCCATCACCTCTTCGGATCGGTTCGACAACTTCATCTCCCGCTCCTACCTCCGCAGCTTGCTCATGATCTACGGCGGCCTCTTGACGCGCTTCCAGCGCAACTGGGAGAAGGTCATCAACCCCAAGGGGACCGGAGGGGGTAGTTCCGGCGGGGTATACTAGATGCGGATGCTTGATGTCGTAGACAAGGTATGCAAACCCCATTGTACCTATCTGGTGTTTGTCTCTGCAAACCCAGTCATTGATCAGCCCGAACTCGGTCAGCTAGGTAATGATCGATTTCATAAAAGATGGTGTGTTGTATATACTTTTCTAATGGGATAATATACAGATGGCTCCTGTTCGTCTAGTCAAGTGTCCATTATCGTCTTTGCCTCCGAGCTCCATTACTCCTACTCTCCCACTACCATCCCTACTATAAAGCATGAGGACTAGCCTCGAGGCCAAACTGCGGACTCCTGATTCTATCCGTCACACTGTCTGATCAGCGCAAGCTCCTTTGCCCTCATTGAAGTACTCACTCTATAGTCACCCTCCCGACCTCTCGCTCTTGCGGCGGCACATACCCGTACGCCATCGGATTACTATTCCGCCCGTCCCTCGGCATCTTTTCCACGATCCGGATGGACGTCGTCTCCCCCACATGCTGCATCGCCGGCACACCCCACAGCTCCAGCTCGCGGTTGTCAAAGTGCAGCCACGCGGGGAGCTGGCCCCCGCCGATGACTTCGGCGCGGTACGTCGAGGGTGGAGTGGACGACCACGTCGCGGCCGAGAGGGAGACGGTAGGTGGGGGGTGGATCTGGGGATGGATCGAGAAGGTCTCGTTGGCCAGTGCCGTCGCGCGACCTTCCGGGATGATGCTGTCTGTCTTGGAGCGCGAGTAGGCGGGGCTCGCGCTGGCCACTTGGGGTGGGGTGCCGGAGAGTGGACGAGCGAGGGATGGGGGACGGCCGAGCGAGGTGATGCGTGGTCTGACGAATGAGCCGACTGAGGGAAGAGGGGGAGACATGGGATGTTGATGCGAGACCGCCTGGATAGTGGAGGGTGGTCGATCCGACTCGGCCTGGCTGATCCGGTTATTGGGGTTGGGCGAGGCAAAGAAGATGGCTGAAGCGGGATACCCCAACCCCTGCGTCTCCCTGCTCCCAACACCAGACCGCCGCCTCTGCTCGTCCGCATCGTCAAACGCCCCGCTCGCATCCCCGTCCAGCGCCTGGCTCGACCGAGGGTTGGCCGCCGCGACAGATGGGGAGGTAATGCGCTCCTTGCTTGGCCTGAGACGCGGTCCGGGCCGCTTCGTGCTCGGCCGACGGGTCTCAAACGACTGCCTCTCCGCCACACCCACAACCGCCGGGCCCTCGTGATCCGTTCCCTCATCCTCGTCGTCCGACCGGAAATCGGTCGACTCGCCAAACCGGTTCAAGCCCGACGGACCAGACGGGAAGAATGAGTCTGGGTAACTATCGTCCCCATCCCTCGCCAGCGACTCCCGGCTGAACCCCTCCCCATCATGCTCCTCTAACCCCGTCCCAAACTCTGAAAACTTGGGCGAGTCCTCGACAGGCACACCCGACGTCAGCCTGTTGAGTACGGTAGGCGAGTTAGCGCGTGGATACCGAGGTGTAAAGTTCTCGCGAGGACGAGGGATGCTGTTGGCCGCTGAGAGCCGGTTGGGTCCCTGGGGACTTCCGAGCGCACCGCCTTCCGCCGAGCTCCACTGGAATGAGCGCTGACTCTCCCAGCTCGCGCGACTGTCCCCGCTCGATCCGAAGCTCTGGGTGAAGGAGCTGGCCCGATCATGACTAGGCCGGCCGATAGGGTCGCTGATCCCAATCACGTCCCCGTTGGCCATGAAGCTGCTGGACCGCCGAGGGAGTTGAGGAGTAGCGACGGCATGGATATTGTATTCTGGCTTGTCTGCCTCCTTTTCACCCACCGCCGCTCCGCCCCATCCAAAGATCCCCTTGAGTCCGTCTACCCGCTGTGGCTTCTCGACGTACGTCTGGTTGGTCTCGAATGAGTGAGCTGTGGGCCGCGGAGACGTCATGTTGGCATCGGGCGATTTCCAGAGGCTAGCGAGGATGTTTCGTGGTCCGCCGTCCATGTTTTGAGAGCGGCGGAAGGGGTCGTTGGCCGGAGACCGGGGTCCAGCGACGAATGAGTCGCCATCATTGTCCTTCTTGCCATCATCGTCGTCCTTCCTCTTCCGGCGCCTGCAACAGCAGAAGAGGAGCAGGAGAAGGAGGAGCAGAGCGAGGAGACCGAGTCCGACGCCAAGACCGATCTTTGCGCCTTGCGAGAGACCACCGCTCGAGTTGCCGTTCCCGCTGGTCGAGCCGGTAGGAGTAGGTACCGCCGCCGATGTTCCGCTTGGCGCGCCCGTGGTCGCCACGCCAGCAAGAGCGAGGCGGAGACTGGTGGTTCCAGTCGCAGCGCCTCTAGCCCCGGTCAGATCGATATTGACGACGCCATAGCTGGGGCTGGACGGCGGTGTTCCCGTCAGTGAGAGGTCCTGCTGGTTGAAGACGAGCCATTGGGCAGCCTCGGCGGGGACGGTGCTGGCGTTGATGGTGGTATCGCGGCTCCGAAGGTACGGGAGGAGATTGAGCGAGTATGGCGCGCCAGGCGTGGCGGTCTGATTGGGGAGGGAAAAGGTCGTGAAGGGGTAAGGGAGGATCTCGATCTGGTATGTCGCCGGCAAAGCGGTCGCGCCGGTCGCGGAGAGGATGAGGGGGACCGATAGCGCCGAGGTGGTACCGTTGATATACCTGTCCGGCACGATGCCAGAGATGACATTTGAGCTGGACATCAGCTAGATCCTATGTGGCAAACGCAAAACTCACCTGTCAATCGACAACCATGACCAGCTCGTTCCGCCCACTGCCAAGCTGACCTGCCCCGGCTGCACCGCCGCGCCTCCCAACGTCACGTTCGCCAGATCCACTGTCGCGCGCACATTCCCCCTCGCGACGCTGCTCGTCCGCCCGATCGTATACCCCAGCAACTCCAACGCGCGCGAGTCGCCCACCTGAATGACAAAGCTCGACTGAGCGGCAGTGTATCCCCAAAAGTCCGTCCCGGTCACGACGATGGGATAGCTACCCGTAGCGGGCGCGACGCCGCTGAATGTCATGGTCTCATTGTTGAAGGTGAGCCAGGAGGGGAGGGAGGAGGTGTAACGGACACGGGCGGCGACAAAGAGCTGGCCGTTGGTCGATCCGTTACGCGACAGGCGGAAGGTATCCGCTGCCCATCCGAGCGAGAATGACCAGTAGGGCGGGACCTGGACGCCAGTGTTATTGGGGAGAGGGGTGACCGAGGCGAATGTGCGCTGGGAGGGATCGGCGATTTGAGAGGTGAAACCAGAGTGGACCTCGGGGGAGAGAAAGTTGGTAATGATGACACGCCAGACAGAGGTGGTGGAACCGGTCGTATCCGTTGCAGTGACCGTGATATCCCTCTGTCCTATATCCCCTGCCGCCGGCGTCCCCGAGAATGTCCTTGCGCCTGGGTTGAAGTTGAGCCATGCGGGAAGGCTGGAGGTAGAGAGGGTGATGGAGTCGGTAGAGTTGAAGGAAGTGGGGAGGAGGTCGAAAACGAATGGCCGACCGACTCGGGCGACGGGAGGGAGCTGGTCCTGTAGAGGATGGACCAGTGTCGGCGCAGCCGAAATGAGGGAGAGAGCCGCTAGGGCGAGGAGGATGAAGGGAAGCATGGCCGTAGCCAAGTCCCACTTGTATGAGGTCTATCGATGCTGTTGGGTGGGGTACGGTGAGATGATGGATACGCGTAGTATGGATATACCGGCGCCTCGCGGAGGTCGGTCGATATACGTGTGCAGCGTCAAGCTGAGTGGAGATGGTCGAGTCTATCAAAGAACGAGTGTGTAGAGTCAAGAAGAGTCCGTAAAGAGCGTAAGAGATACAGTGATTCAACCAGTCAGACAGGCAAAGGAGACGACTTCACCAAAAGTTGCTCGCTGCACCGAACGATTAGCGCCCGACTTCCAGGGAGGTCAGGTTAGTACGTTACAACTGTAAACAAAAGCAGTCACGCGTAAAAGTCAGTGGCTCAGTGGAGGGATAGTTGGCACGCGACCTGACAGGGGTGCGGCGGCGAACAAGAGGGTTCGGCGCTGGCAAGGTGGCTTGTCACCGAAGGTCAGTCGCGTTACTGAAATCAGGGATTCGAAATTGCCCTTTTGGGTAATTTCGACCACGTTTCAGAACGCGTGACAGGCACGGCCGGTAACGCCGAGCGGAGGTAACTGTACTGCACATTCGGCCAGCTTCAGCCACGATACGAACTTTGAACGTTGAAATGGGTCCGGCTGTGGCCCTCTGTGGCCTCTCGAATGAGAGATGGAGCATGGGGCAATGTGTATCGCCTAAGTCGGCTTGAGCGCCAGGCTGATTGAGATAGCCAATGTAATGCCCCGAAACGCGACGATACTAAGCGCGTGAGTCCGCCAGCCGGCTCTTGTCCGTAGGCCGTAACCTGATGTACTGACAGGTGTACCACTCGCTCATCGACGTTCATTACCGCAATCAGATCTGCCTAATTACAGCTTCAGACTACCATAATCCCCTCCGTGACGCCTCAGGCTCGACTATCCACCCGCCCTTCTCTGGCAGCTGCCAACGTGTGGAATTGGTGCCGAGGTACTGAACTGTTCACCTCACTTGTACTGATCGGCTACTGTTTGAGCCTTCTTGTATGCATCTGATTATCAGCTGTATCCGCCTCGATGACATACCTCCAGCTCACCCACCGCTTTGCGCGATGTGTCCGCGCCGAATCCGGTCATGGCGCCACCCGATAATGATACCGATACGCCTCCTCAAATCCCATCCGCTCATACATCCTGCGCCCCACCGCATTTCCCACCGTCACCTGCAGATATGCCGTCGTTGCGCCCTCCGCTCTGCCCCAGTCCAACAATGCCTGCGTAACGGCCCGTCCGTACCCCTTCCCCCGGTGCTCCGCGGACACGACAATGTTGTATAGACCGACGACATGGTCTGAGCGGACCGCCTGACCGTACGCCACAGCGTGAGAAGCCTGGTCCAAGAGGGTGATATAGGCAGGGATGAAGGGGGTTCGGATGAGGTTGAGGGTCGAGCGAAAGGTCTCCGTGTGGGAGGGAGAGAGATTTGAAGCAGTGGCAAAGCCGCGCACCCAGCTTGATGTCGGGGCCGAGCTGACCGACGTCTTCAGGGTGCTATCAGAAGCGGGTGGACGGCGGTCGAGCGTACGTGTCATGACGATAGACGGATCGAGGTGTTTCCAGCCGAGTTGTTCAAGGAGCTCGTCATCCTCCTCATGTGCCAGCGGCGTGATACGGATGATCGCTGGCGGTCGGAGCTTGGACTTGATACCTGCTAGCGAGGCTTCCGTCAAGGGGGTGGACGGATCGAGCGGGGACGCCGAGTTGCCGCGCTTGGTGTAGCCGGCTGAGGACCGGATGAGCCACCCCGAGGGATGACTCTCCGCCGAGAGGGACGGAGCCGAGGCGAAGAAGTGTTGCTCGAGGAGCTTGACACTTGTCATTGCTGTGCTTGTCCGCAGCGGATGTAGTAGTGCTGGCGGCATATAGCCAAGCGGAGTAGCGGACGCAGGAGCAAAACGGTGAGATGGTCTGCTGCATCTGGTCGAGTCAGAGCTGGTTCTCGGCATCTCTCGGCATCTCGGGTTCGGCGCCGCTTCGGCCGCCGGAGATCTCACTTGATCTGAGTGCGGCGCGCGACTGGCGCCCGGCGGCACCCTCTCGGGTCTACTCAACACCAATGCGACGCCAGACAGCAGCATGGGCTGCTGCCAAGAGGCAGACTATAAGAGGCGAGGTCGCTTCGTCTCGCATCCCCCACACTTCACCAGACCATGCGCTTCACCCCACTCGCTCTGCTGAACTCCATCCTCACCATGTCTACCACCACAACCACTTCCCAAGTCGACCTCCTTATCGTGGGAGGCGGTCCTGCAGGTCTTTCAGCCGCTCTCATGTTCTCCCGACTCCGCCGACCCACTATTGTCTATGACTCTGGTCTTTACCGCAACGTCCAGTCCCCTACCGCTCACACCATCCTCGGTCATGAGCCCATCTCCCCCGAAGCATACCGGCGCAAAGCCCGCTCTGAGATCGAGCAGGGATATGAGTGGACCCAATTCGTTGATGGGAAGATCACCAAGCTTGTCAAGTCGGACAAGGGGTTTGAGGCGGAGGATGCGGAGGGGAACAAGGTGTTGGCCAAGAAAGTCATCTTGGCTACCGGGGTGAGGGATGTACTTCCCGCCATTCCAGGTGAGCTCTTCGTCAGCCAAAGAGGTACATGGCTGATCATCAGGTCTTCAAGAGGCTTGGGGCCACCGTGCTATCCACTGCATCTTCTGCCACGGTACCGAGACCCGAGACCAGCCTTTCGGCTTCCTCCTCACTGGCGCCAACGCCAAGTTCAATCCCATGATCATGGCCAGCGGCTTCAAGCTGTGGAACACCCTCACCCACCCCAAGACCTTCTTCTTTACCCACGGTATGCATACCACCACTCCCGAAGGTCTGCGGGATAGCGGCTTGGAGAAGTTTATGGGCATCATCAAGGCTCACCCGTATGTCTTCTTCCTCTTGGTCCGAACTGACATGAGCTAACGATCAGGGACAAGTACGAGATCGTGAACGACGAGATCACCTCGGTCGAGCAGTCGGCATCGACTCTCACCCTCTCCTTCGCCAGCCGAGCACCCCTCAGTATCCCCTACATCCTCGTCTTCCCCGAGCGTATCCTTCCCTCCCCCCACGCCGAGTCTATCCTCACCAAGGACCTGCTCCTCGCCGACCTCACACCCTTTGGCGGCAGCATCGCTGCTCCCGATCCCGCTCTTCCTGCCGCTGGTATGCCTCGGATGGGGGACGATCCCCGGACCCAAGTTCCGGGGCTCTTCTGGGCGGGCAACAGCGGAAGTCCGATGGCGAATGTCAATTTGTCGGTAGCGCAGGGGCAGCAGGCAGCTGCGTTTGCGGGAGAGTCCTTGGGCGAAGAGGACCTGCAGGCCATGTTGGCGAGCGTCTAGGCGGCGGGCAGAGCTGGCGGCAGGCTGGATCGTGACTTGACTTTGCAGGGCTTTGTTATGCAGATGATCAATATAGTCACTGCCATGCGCTGATCGCCTGTCTCTCTACATATCAGGATCTATGTCGCCATCTCTTCACGGCGGCCCGACCGCATCAGCTACCATATTTTAGCTGCACATGAGCACAAGAGCTACAGGAGCCGCGAGCGTGCCACCAGCGCCACATTCCTCGTTTCCCCTTCCGCTTCCGGTAACATCCGCGAGGCACCGGACAATAAGCCTTGGACGGGCGACGGTCGACGTTCAACACTGAAAGCGTTCCCACGTTCACCCGACCTGCATCTACCTCACCGTATCATGAGTATGCCAGCATGTCGAGCCCTGCTACTGCACTTGTGTGCTCACTGTTCACCGGAAACGACGGACGTCGGCTGAAGGTCTGGGTCGATCCAAGACTCGACCATCAGGCAGAGCTTATCTCCTCGCTGAAGGAACGAGGGGCGGAGACGTGCTCCGAGCACAGCGAGCCCGGAGTCCGGATCCTCGTGCTCCACGACAGCTCCACGGACGTTTTTGATGAGTATTGTCATCCGAAATGGCTCACGCTGAGCCGGCGATTGCGGTATCAGCGGTTAGTGAGGGGAGGGGCGGTCGAGGAGTGGAAGCGGAAAACGATGGTCTCGGATGGATGGGTGGTGAAGTGCTTAGCAGCGAGAAGGGTGCTTGGGGAGGGGGACGGCTGGGGAGGTTGCAGGAAGGGCGGGTGAGTCGATGGTCCAGGCAAAGCTGAAGGCAGCCCTCCAAGCGAGTCTCTGACGACGGCCGAAGCCGCAAGTAACTCGAGCTCGATATGTGCCGCCTTATCATCCTCGACGGTCCCATACAGCGCGTCTCTCCCTTTCATCTCACCTCTACCAATCATACCTGTACCCTCTCACCCAGCTTCCCCCTCGTCTATCCACCATGACATTGGCCCTCCAAATGAGCCGGAACCTGTCTCGGACGAGGAGGATCGCGCAATCTTCAAACGGCGACGGATACGAGCGGGAAAGCGGTCACCTGATGGTCCTAATTGGGCCCCCACAGATGCTATTTCTACGCCCAGGCGATCCCAGGGAGCCCAGGCCTTGTCGTCAGCTAGAAAACCCCCTACCCCACCGCGCACACGTCGATCTCGCAGCAAGACCGTTGCCTTCACCTACCTGGTCAATGCGGACGACAGCGATTCTTCCGACGGGGAGTCCGAGTTTCAAGGGTCGGATGGCTCGCGCGGTCCCTCGCCTGCCTACGGTGGCGCGTCCAGGATCGTCAGATCTGCCTCGACCTCGCCGCAACCGCCCGCAAATGACTATGGACGTACTCGCTCCGAGAAAGCTCGCGAGAGCGGGAGCAGCTCTATCCAGGCCGGTGGCGGTCTTATCACCCAGCATCACGGCTCTCTCAGTGCTCCGTCCACACCTCCCGCCGAGTCAGATCCCGCTAACGACTCGGAGTCGATATCTGCATATCCCACCCGCGCTGTGTCAGGCTCTGCGCCTAGACGACTCCCTCGCAGCGCCAGCCAGGCGTCCTCGGCCGTACCGCAAACGGTCACGTCTCGGTCGCTTCACTCTGGCTCGGAAACGGGGCGCATACTTCCTCCTTGGCAGACGATGAGCGAGAAACCGCCTCATCTCTTGGGCGGGCTCCGCCTCTTTGTCGAAACTGGCGTTCCAGGTCGGCGTCGCCTGGTCCGCAACATCAGAGTGAGTATCTGGTAGATGAACGCTGATTAATAGTACAGCGGCGGCAAATACGTGCGGCAGATTTCCGACGCCACGCATGCTCTCTTTGGTGCCTGGCTTGCCTACGCCAAGAAGGATCGGAGCGACCTTATGGAGACCGCGTCGAAGCTTCCTGTCATCTGCGTCGGATTCGAATGGCTCGAGGACAGCTGGGAGGCCGGAGAGCTGCTCCTGGCGGAGGACTATGACTGCTCGGGCGAAACGACCTTCATCCGGCGGGTGCCCGACACGCGGAAGCAGCTGGAGCTGACGGTGGAGAAGCTCTCGCAGCTCTTTGCTCAAGCACAGGATGAGCATCTCACTACTGGTGCTAGTCACGTCGATCTCGCGCGCGCTCTCATGAAAAAGGTGAGCACATTGTATGCTTGGCTGACATTCAGCATGCCACATACTCCTTAGCGGCATGGATGAACCAATACCGGGACTGGCGTTCACGGAAAGGGCGATTCGATCCGGACGCAGTCACTCCGACTGCTACCGTACAGGAGCTGGACGAGATACTACGTCACGCTCATGTCATGGCGTGGACGGCCAAGAAGGGGATACGGGACGTCGTGGCATATCTCTTCAAGAAAGTGAGTTGACCCTTGCTACTGTAGCTGACCGATAGCTCCCTGAGCAGACTGAGGAAACTTGGGAGCGGACGTACAGGTGTTGGCGTGAGCACGAGGGATGGTCCCGCCTATTGGAGGACCAGGACGACCACGTCCAGTACAGCCACCTCTTTCCATCCTACATCAGGCAGGTGGAGCAGGGTGCTACCCTCGGAGATATCGCAGACGCATTAGCCATCAATGTGAGTCCTGTCCAGATCGCGGCTGATATCAGTATCCCGAATATGACTTCGATTCTTCTGAATGGAACCGCCAATTCGGCAACTGGCTCAGAAGACAACGGCCGGCACCGAAAACGGTCGAGATGCCTCAGGAGCCAAAGCTGGACTACGCGGTACGACGACGGGTATTGCATGGCGAGCTGGCGAAGGTATTCAAGGCGAACTTCGACTCGCTTACGTTCACGAATAAAGAGGTCGCCGATATTGTCGCACCAGAAGTGAGTCTAGCTGAGGACCCAACTGATATATAGGTGGGATACTCGAGCAACAGTGTTGGGCTCTTCTACGGCGAGTGGCGGACACGCCGTCTGCGATTTGCCGATATCGACATCGCCCACCAATTCACCGGTCAAGGGCAGAGTCGGGACGAATACTATGCATTGCCCGCAGACCGTCAGCTCAACATGGGGACAGGTGGAGAAGGGAATGGTGAGACTACTCTCAGGCGGGCTGTAGGGATAGTTGGGACGGTACCTCGGCCGGGACCGCGGATACTAGCGATGAGGGTAGAAGATGGGCCATTGCTGGCACAGGTACGCAAGATACCGGGACGCTAGCTGATCGCGCAGATTGCGGCAAACCATGAATACAAGAGCGGCACGAACAGTACGAGGGACGGTACACGAAGCCGTACGGCCACGGAGGATTGGGCGAGACTCTTCAGAAACAACTTTGACTCTCTCAGCTATGATGGCAAGGAGGTAGCGCACACACTGAATGCCAAGGTACGTCCGCGTCTCGGTCGAGCTGACCTCAGACCGGGTACTCAACCTGGACGTTGATGCAATTGTACTCGATGTGGAAGAACTCCACGGCTCGCTTTTCCAATAACCCCAGACAGCTGGCTTTCACCGGTCTAGGTTCCAAAGCCCCACAACCGCCGCCGGTCACAGCGCCCGCTCCCGCCGTGACAGATCATCCTCAACTACCTCCAGCCAAGCGTCCAAAGGTCAGCTATACCCTGGAGGAGGAGCAGAATATGGCGCTGTACGCGTACGGTCGATTGCCCCAGAAGAGCACGAAGATTTCAGACTGGCAGGCATTCGCGGCGGAGGTGAGCCCACGTCAGAACCATCTGACTTTCAGCACTCTCATCGGACTGTTCAACATTGGTCCGCTCGATACCGGGCACAACGAGGGCGAATCGACAAGCTCTTGCCTGACAATGCGGATGCAACATTAGCGGAACGCAAGGCCAGCCGAGCGCGCACGGATGCGACCCATGACGAGGACGACACAATACCAGTACGTAGGTGCAAGGTACGGAAGGCCAAAGCGAACGAGACGTCTCGGCAGCGCAAGCGGGCTGGAGTGGTGATGGGGGAGTCTAGCGATGAGATGGTAGGGGCTCAGGCAGGGGAGGGGCGGTCAGACAGAGGAGGGGTAAAGCGGAAGAGGCGGGCGGGGGTCCGAGGCGGTTCGGAGGACGACGGCTCAGTAGACGGCGAGGATATGGAGGTGAATGATCTTTTGTGAGCTGGAGGGATAGCTTAAGATTGTGTGGGTCGTAGTATTGCCGTATTGCGCATGCGGGTAGGGTCAGATGAGCGCTGCAGAGCGGCGGCTCCTCGGTTTTGATATTCAGCGGGCACCGTCATGGCATCTAAGTGGACTGTCTGGTCATGCTGGGCCTGCAATACTTCTCCCTCCTCCTGCTACTCTAAAATCTCTGAGGCCTTTCAGGATATACACGTGCGAGCTGAAACACGTAGCCGGCGAGATGAAACGTGCCGCACGGACCTACGTCGGCCTACGTCATACCCCCGTCACAGGTGTTTTGAGAACCAGATCCTGTAGGTCATCATATATGCACGCAAGCTCAGCCAGTTTACTCCGTAGCTCATCTTTTCATCCTTGAATCGCCTCACAGTCAACACATAGTAGCCATGTCAGACCTGGACAACGACTCTGTTCAGAATGTCGAGATTGGGATCGTCGGCAGCGGGTCCATGGGAGGGGTAGGTCACTGGGTCCGCCGTGGCTGACAGCAGGGCATGACGATGCTGTTTGCCGAGCACGGCTCAGTCGTCGGCTGCTTTGACAAGGACCCCGAGCCGGTCAAGAAGATCCTCAAAACCGCAGAGGAGACCGACTCGGTCGACAACGCCAAGGTCCACGGCTTCTCGTCCCTCGAAAAGCTGGTCAACGCGTTCCCGAAGGATAACAGCAAGCCCAGGATCTTTGTCCTGAGTCTACCGCACGGCAAGCCGGTCGATGGGATTGCGGACGAGCTGCTGCCGCTCCTCAGCAAGGGCGATATTGTCATTGATGGGGGGAATGAGTGGTGGGAAGCAACCGAAAGGCGGCAGAAGAAGGCAGAGGAGGTCGGTGTGGAGTGGGTCGGAATGGGCGTCAGCGGAGGATGTAAGCGACGAGGCGGATATGGCTGACAAATAGACCAAGCTGCCCGGAGAGGCCCATCCATGTCGCCCGGCTGCAACAACCCCAAGACGTACGAGACGATCAAGCCTCTGCTCGAGAAGTGGGCGGCCAAGACCAAGGACGGCGAGCCATGTGTCGAGTACATTGGTCCAGGCGGAGCGGGAAACTGTGAGTCAGCTCCAGAAGGTAGCTGATGTCAGATGTCAAGATGCTGCACAACGGTATCGGTGAGTCGATGTGGTGTCGCCAAGGGCTCAGCTGACCGGTAGAACATGCCCACCTCTCCATCCTCTGCGAGACCCGCGGCCTACTCTACCACCAGCTCGGCATGTCGAATGCCGAGATCGCTGATCTTTTCGAGTCGTGGTTCAAGGACGGCGGACTCAGGGGGAACTTCCTTGTTGGGATCGGCTACAAGGGGTTGCGTTTCACGCATGGGGACGGGATCGATGATGAGGGAGGAATTGTTGACCACATCGAGGACAAGGTGACCCAAGACGTCGATCTGTCAGAGGGTACCGGGACCTGGTCGACAATGGTGAGCGCTCGATTCAGAGTATAGCTGACGATGCAGGAGATCGCCACACGCCACGTCGCCGCACCTGCTATCGCTGCGTCACACCAGCTCCGCGTCATCTCGGCCGACAAGGGCGAGCGACTCAAGGTGGTCGAGAACTTGAAGATGCCTGAGCCGTCCAAGTCAGACAAGAAGGTGGACCCAGAGTTCCTCAAGGTGGTTGAGAAGGCGGTATACGGCTGCATTCTCGGCGCCTTCGTACAGGGATTGGATGTGAGTACCGGATCTGACATCGCTGATTCCAGATCATCACTCGTGCTTCGGAGGACCAGAAGTGGAACGTCAGCCTTGCGACTTGCATGCGGATCTGGCGAGCCGGCTGCATCATCCAGTCTGGTGAGTGATGATATGGATAGAGCTAATGGCAGACGCCATCTCTGAGTTCCTCCTCCCCCTGTTCGAGCCATTTGGACCCTCCAAGCCCCTCAACATCCTCCAGGCTGTCCCCGAAGTCGCGCAGGCACTTAGGGAGACCTACGAGCCGATCAAGCAGCTCTATCGGGTAGCCCTTGACACGGACGCCGTTGCACCGGCCATCGCGGCGACGCTGGAGTGGCTCAAGAGTGTCGGTGGGGCCCGATTGCCGACTGACTTTGAAGAGATGGAGCTTGACTGTGAGTACTGCTTCTTGTGTGAGCTCATAAGCTAGACTTTGGCCACCACAACTATGATATCGTCGGTCAGACAGAATTTGGCCACAAAAAGGGCAAGCACCACACCGAGTTTGCACCGGCGTGAGGCAGAGCAGCAGGACAGCGCCAATATGTATTGTTAGTAAATGATTGTGAGATGTGAATGACGTGCTTCATCGTATTCAAGCATAAGACTCGCTCCCGCCTGAGTCGTGCTTCCGAGGATCTCCAGCAGCCTCCCACTTGCCTTCCGACGTGAACCGCATCGCACAAGGTGTACTCCTATGCGCTGGATATCAGCTGGGCCCGCATCAAGCCAGATAGACTCACCGGTGACCCATTCCACGACATGGCCTTTCTCTCTCAGCCCATCGGCCAACTCCTCCGAGTGCCCGTCGACCGTGATGCCCTGCGTGGTCGATGTTCTTTCGAGATATGTCACATTCGGCTGGATTTGGTCGTGGAGCCTGTTTGCGCGCAAGGCCTCCGCAGCTGACATCCCAAAGTCCTGTGTGTCAGCACCAGCTCCAAGGCTTCGTCTGGATGACGTCGTCGTGCTTACCAGCACGTTCCTGGCTACCTGGATGTTACTGGAGATGATGGTACTGCCTCCCGCTGCGCCGCCGGAGAGCACGACGCATCCTGTGCTATCTTCGACGATATAGGGACAGCTCGAGCTGAGCGGCTTCTTCCCGCCTTGCACTGCTTCATTAGCACAGTGCCGACCCCGAGGGGAGCGGGGACATACCGTAGTTGGCCGGTGTGGGCTCGTACCCGAACCCATTCGGCCGCCCTTGAACCGAAAAGTCGTCCATAGAATTATTGAGAACGAAGCCATACCCGGGCACCATGATCTTGCTGCCCCAATTCCAGCCAACGGTGGTCGTGAGGGAGATGACGAGTCCGGAGGAGTCGGCAGTCGTGATGTTGGATGTACCGCTGTCGTACTTGATCTCCGTACTGATGGTCAGCTGACTGGCTTGCGAAGAGCATTGAGACGGACGGACCTTGGTGTCATGTAGTATTCTGGCGGGAATGTCCTCTCGTCCGAGATCATCTCTGATCTTCTCCTGCTGCCTTCCTCGGATATCCAGGATGCCTGCTTCTCTTGGAGACCGGGAACGAAGGCTGGATCGCCCAGCTCGGTTCTCTGTCCGAACGCTAGCTGGTAACGTCAGCTCCTGAGAGTGCGGCGACTGCTTGTCACTCACTCTCAAAGCCTCAGTAACGCGGTGCTGACCCAATACTGCGCCCTCCTCTGTCCGATCAAGCTGACTGAGCATCCCCATCGCCGAGAGCCAGATCGCTCCTGATGCAGGCGCAGGGAGGGTCCATAGTGTATAGTCTCGGTATCTGGCTTGGATAGGGTCGATCCACCGAGGTTGGAAGTCTACGAGGTCAGCCTTCTTCGTATGACGGCCAAAGATCAAGCTCACTCTTCAGGTCATCCAGCGACATCAGTCCCCCTCTTTCCCTGACCACCTTGATCAGAGCCTCCGCGACTTCTCCCTCGTAAAAGCCATCCGCTCCTCGGTCTGCCAGCAGTCGCAGGGTACGAGCGAACTCTGGCCGAGGGTATTTTGCGCCGGGAGGCAGAGCCTTGCCGTCTGGAAAGAGCGGGGCGTACATCTCGTCGGTCTGGTAGAAGGACCCTTCGATCTGATCTGATCCGCCGGGTACGCATTCTCTACACGTATACTGTTCCATCAGTCTCAGTCCCATCCAACATAGCGCAGTTCTTTGGCTTAGCTCTCTTAGATCCCCGCCGACTGGCACTCCCTCCTCGGCGAATTTGATACTGGGCTCAAACAGCTTGGACCATGGTAGTCGACCATATTGCTGGTGTAGTTGCTCGAGACCGCGCAGCTCTCCAGGTACAGCCACCGCCGCCCCGCCTTTCGAGGTCGATGCGCCATTCTGATAGAACTCCATCGTGACAGCAGCCTAAACGTATCAGCCCACGATTTCTACCTTGAGTCCACGAGGAAGAGCTGACTGGGGCATGCTGTCTAAAGTCCAGTCCCTGATACTCTCCAGCAGGACTCCGGACAATGGCGAAGCCCCCTCCGCCCAGATCCGAATGATAAGGGCAAAGCGTATTGATAGCAAGTACAGTCGCAATCATGGCGTCCGCAGCTGACCCTCCTGCAGCCAGCATCTCGGTGCCCACTTGAGAGGCGAGACGGTGCTCGCTGCATACTGCGCCGGACAGTATGGGTGTGGTCATGATCAGATGAGGTAGAAGTGCGGCTAAGTACGGTCAATGGAGATTGGCCCAGCGGGAAGCTACCTCCTCATTCCTTGCTGCTATCGGAGTTACGTATACCCGAGACAGCCCGGTGTAGATTGTTTCGGCGATGAGGCTGGCTATATAGCACGCGACGAGGAGACGCCCGTACCCGTAGCTATCTGCTAGTATAGCAAGCGTGCATGTAAGCAGGATCAAATGAATTCATTCGGACTAAGCCTCTCCGCTGCAAATTGCCTCTACCTCCTTCCTCTCCCTCGGTGCCGTTGTCAGATTCTTCATCCCATCCTTCTTGACCAGCACCGCATCCTCAATCCTTACGCCCCCGACCGGGATGTACCTCTTCAGTACCTCATGGTCCACGTACTCGCTCGTCCAGACTCCGTGCTCATCCATTAACTGCGGAGGGAAGTAGCAGCCCGGCTCAACTGTAAGCACCATCCCTTCCAGCAGGGGTTGACGTATCCGGAGATAAGTGTACAGCTTGGCCGGTGTCTCCTTTGACGAAGTTGGAAGATTGGTCTGGGTGGACCGAAGGTATTGACGGGAGTCGTGTACATCCAAACCGAGCGAATGGCCGAGACCGTGAGGGTAGAATGCGCACGTGATGCCTGACTGGAGAATCGCTTCGGGGTCGCCCTTGACTATGCCTAGCTTGATGAGGCCGTCAATGAGGACGCGGTGGCTGTGTAGGTGGATAGTGTCCCAGTGCACGCCCGGACGGAGCATCGTTTCGCATTCCTACCATCAGCTTGATTTGTCGAAGAGACATACCTTTTGCATCCGCAGGACCAGCTCGTATATCTCCCCGGCCTCCTTGGTGAAGCTTCCACCGTTCCCAACGGGGACTGTCCGAGTGATATCACTGGCGTAGTTCTGCCATTCTCCGCCGGCATCGATGAGGAGGACTTGCGGCTCAAAGCTGTCGGCGTGGTAGGCTCCAATAGGGGTGCTGGCGGTGTAGGCTTGATGGTTGTCGGAAGAGCAGCATCCGCGCTGGAGGTGCCGGTGGAAAGAGCGGTCACCGTTCTGGCGAGGTTCGGCGAGATGAGGGAAGATCTGGTCGTTGCAGCTGTCGCGTCAGCACAGACCGAAGCTGAGACGGGCGACTCACACATAATGAAGGGTGCTAGCTCTTGACCCAGA
This sequence comes from Dioszegia hungarica, assembly GCF_025882075.1. Lineage (NCBI taxonomy): Eukaryota > Fungi > Basidiomycota > Tremellomycetes > Tremellales > Bulleribasidiaceae > Dioszegia > Dioszegia hungarica. The sequence continues at coordinate 464,465 of NW_026515767.1, read as the reverse complement.
AGCGCAGATTGGTAGGTATGCTGGCGTAGATCTGGTGGTCAGCATGACTGACTCATTCTTACAGTAGTACTCACCCTTGTCTTCTGCACGCCGCGACAAAGACAGCCTCAGCGTCCGCCTCCCCCTCGACCTCCCATTCATTCAAACCCTCCTTGCCTGTCCGCTCCTTCCCCTTCCCCTGTCCCTCCTTGCGCTTCTTAGCAGACTTCCCCAGCTCCCTCATGACCACCTCGTGTGCTCCCGACGAAATCCAATTTGCCTCTCGCATGAGCTCGATCTCAAAGTCGGTCTTGGTCAGACGGGCGATATGAAGCGCTTCGAGCAAGCGGGCTGTGTCGTGCTGTGTGGTCGATTTCGGTCCGTTCCCACCGACAAGATCAAGTACCGACTGAGGTAGGGCTGGGTATTCTTTTGTTAGGGGAAGAGTGTGGAGATGGACCGGGCCCCCGGCAGAAAGATCTGCCAAGGCTTGACCGAGGTCGACGGTGCTGCGGACGTGGTCCGAGTCAAAGGCGGCTTTGGCTTCATCCAGGGTGGGAGGCCGGACAGACCACATGGTCACCTCTGGAAGTGCTGGAGGGACGAAGAGCGTGTGCTCGAGGGTTGGCTCGCCATTCGAGCTGGACTTGACCGTGATGAGTACCGAGGCGTCCGCGTGGGGATACCCGGTGAGATAAGTGAAGTTGGCTTCTTGGTCTGATAATCAGCTCTCAGCTTCTCCGAGTTATATTCAGCTGCTCACGAAATGCCAGCTCGCGATCCGTATCGTGCCGACACTCCACCGGAGGAGCTTGCAGGAAGATCGCATGGGTCTGATATCAGCTGAGGTAACATGAGGTCAAGCTCGATCTGCTCACGCCCTCGGCCTTCTCGCCCTTGTACAGAGCTTCTACCACCTTTCTGGCATGCTGGCGAGCGGGGTACTTCTGGAATGTCATGACTGGGGTAGTGCGAGATGAAGTATGAAGGATAGAAGAAAGCACGGCCACGCATAGGACAATGTGGCCGACGGCTATACCCGCGGCCGGATCTTGTCTTGTCGCTAATATCTTCGAGCATTCTGATCTCTCACACCGCATCTCATCTGTCCAGCAGCCCGTTCATGCTGGAGCACGGCGTAGACCTCTTTCCTGATGAGATATGGAGCAGATCCTACTTCACCTGCGCAGGCCGATACCTGCCCCTCTATCGAAGCCTACTCGACCAGATCTCCAATTTTCGGCGCCCTTACTATCCGCAGCGAGATCGTGCAGGGTGAGTCTGAGTGCTGAGCATAGCTGACTTCAGTACTTGAACAACATCTGCACTCCTCTGATCTACAAGAGAGTCGTCACCGACGACCTCTACCGGTTCCTCTACCTCCATCGCAACACCTCCTACCGCAGGTCCCTCGCTCATACCGAACATCTATTCGAAGGGGGCAGCGGTGGCGTACACACGCCTATTGCACCCCGGGAGCCTATGCTGGGCTCATGTTGGTGCCAAGGAGGACGAGGCGGGGAAAACAGCACTAGAGATGCAGGAGTGCGAGCTCGAAGTCTCGGGTATCGTCGTTTTGCTGGATGAGCTGTCCAAGTACTCATATATCCGCTCCGCCCTCCCCAAACTCGGCAGATTGGCCATCGGGTCCATCTACGGCCGCCAATCGGACGTCGGGCATCAGTATCTCGATCACCTGGACGCGGTCGGGAGAAACAGCGGGGTCTTTACCAAATGCTCGGAGGATCTCGAGGCGATCATATCCACCAGCGCGCTCACGCATGTCTGCCTGCGGGGGAATGCTGGCCCGCTCAGCCTTCGTCCTATGTCCAGTCCCGCTACGAGGCGAGCCAGCCATCCCTCCGGCGGCTCCACCGCGCCCAGTGTCGTTTGCCACTTCATGCCTGACATGGACCCGCTCTGCGTCCGGCTCGGTCAACCGGTGAGATGGGTAGCGGACGGTCCGGCGAGCCAAAACTGGTACTTCTTCTACCAAAAGATGTGCTCGACATTCGGGTCGGTACCTAGCCTGCTCGGGGTCTACTGTCCGCGTCAGCCGAAGAAGGACACGGTACAAGCGATGATCTACGGATCCACAAGCAGGCTAGGCCAAGCCGGACATTGGCTGGCCTGACAGGCAGCCGATGGGTATCATGGGCGTCGACGTCGCTGCATTGCGCAGGAGGCAGTTGACGGACCAAGAGCAGCGGATGGTGGCGGAAAAGCTGGGAGCGGGGTTCACAAAACAGCTGTCGGCGACAACCGGGTTTAAGGACAGGGTGGATTGGAGGGTCAGCGGGGAGACGCCGGTATGCGAGGCGTGCGGCTCCGGACCTCCCTTGTGAGGTCTGGAAATTGCCGGAGCGGGTCGGAGATGGCGGTGTCTTGGGCGCTCAAGGACTTTTTCGAGGGGCAGAGGGACTGGAGTTGCGCTCGATTTGGCGACGGAGGCGGTAGTGAGAAGGTTAGCGGCTGGAGCCACCCTACCATATGGACAGGGTGTGGCACAGCGGAACTCCGCGGCGGCAATAGGGAGGAGCATTGAAAGTATTAATGCTGATATCATCGTCCTGTTACCGAACGGCTGATTCGATCCTATAGATACTGACGTGCCCTGCTTGGTAGCCCGTCTTCGAACCTGGTACGCTGTCCAGTACGGTCTCGCCTGCCACCCATGGCCCCGTGTCCAGCAGCACGCATCGAAGGACCAGCATAGGATGAGGTCAGTCCAGGCGGACGGCGATCCCCGCGTCTTGCCGAAGTCAAACCCAAATTAGGTTCAACGAGCATCAAGAGCGCGACTTCACCAATCCAATCCATCATCCATACTTCATCTCGGTCTCAGCCAACATGCTCGGACAAGGGCTAGAGGCCTTCCCCACCGAGATATGGATCAGATGCATCGGCCACACGCGGAATCCGGTACCTCCTGCCCTCTCACAGGCTCCTCGGTCCGACCTTCGTCAGCCAACGTTGTGCGCGGTGACAAGAGCTTGTAAAGTGAGTGCATGCTTGGGCTGAGGCTGATATTAGCTCTTCAACGAGATCGCACAACCCTTCCTCTACAAGACCGTCGTGACGGATGACCTACCCCTCTTCCTACGCTTTCACTCTCATCCCACCTATCGCAAGTCTATCGCACACACCACACATCTCTACGTCGAGTACCGAGGCGAGCGAGCATCCGTTCCTTACGGCTGCCTCTTGCTTCACGGGAAGACGTATTGGAGGCACGTCGGATCCAGGGAGGAAAGGGCCGGACAGGAGGCGCTTTCGTTGAGGGATTGCGAACAGGAGATCGCCGACAACAGCGCCGCCCTCGCAAACTTGATCAAACATGGCGAAACCCGGATATTCTTCCCAAATCTCGGCAATGTGGCGATCGGCTCGATCTACGGTACCGTGTCCAGTGTCTGGGGGCGCTTTGACAAAGATTACTGGAGCGTACACGGCGATAGCGCGGAGGAACCTGCGTCTGGCTGCCACGAGCTCTTTGAGAAGTTCATCGCCCTCAGCCGGATTGCGCACGTATGCTTGCGGGACACCGTCGGCCCGCTCAATATCCGGACCGTCGTAGCCCCGGTCGCGGCACGCGCAAAGGCCTTCTCCATCCTCCCCCAAACTCCAATCGTTACCGCCCATATCCGCAATCATGGCGATCAATTTTGCGTCGGCCTGGGTCGACCTGTGCGGTGGGTGATCGACATTCAGCCTGAAGCTAGTTGGTTCGGCATGTATCAACAGATATATGGCATTGTGTCTGGATATCCCGACTGGCTCAAACAAGCCTATCCGGAGCGGGGAGAAGCGGAGACAGTCCAGATCCAGCTCTACGCCTCGACGCCCTATCTCGGGTTCGCAAATCCCGCTGGCGGGATGCCCGTTGACAGGCTCGGGCTGGACCTTCCCAACCCGCCGATGGGCACCATGCCGCTGGAGCAGCAACATGAGGTGGCGGCGCAGATGAGCAAAGGGATCAGCGGGATGTTGCAGGGACAGACTGGACTCAAGGACAGGGTGGATTGGCGGATAAGGGCGGATGCACCAATCTGCGAGTGTTGCGGCTCTGGACCTCCCATGTGGGATCTGGAGCAGGCGGATGTCGAGAATGAGGAATCACGGAGAGGCTGAGGTGATAAGGGAGAAGGGGGGGTACATGATACGGGGAGGGGATACGGAAATCGTTGGGAGGTGGAGAGGGCGCAAGCACAAGGGATTCACGCGGCCTGGGGATCCTTGAGTTGAGCAGGGAGGAGGGCGGAAGAGCTTAGGGGACGGATACAGCCATGGTAACGGGAGGGCGGAGCAGTCATACCATCGATCGATCATGTGTAGCTCACGAGCCTATGTATTGTACATAGGTCAGTGGTGGCCTGACCATTGATCGAACTGACCAGACTGAAACTGATGCGTCGCTCTGATTGACACATCATGTGGGTCACTAATGACTACAAACCCATATCTTTACTTCTATAACTTGCGCTGGCCTTTCTTCCCGGACCCCAACTTGTCCGCGTCAAGTAGCATCTTCGAGCTCAAGATTATTGAAACACACCAGCAAATCAAAAGCTCGCCCACCACGCGACGCGTAATGTCCAGCTCGTTGGCCTCCTTCCAGCTGTCGAGCTCGCGATCGAAAGTCTAGATCTCGACGACAAGGCGCCTTGACTTCACAAAGACATCCTTTCAGTACCGCGTCCTCGAGAGGTCACGCGATCTGAAGGCGGCGATGGTAGGAAGGCGTCTGACACCATCCCATGGCCTGTCGACGCGGGCGAGCGACAGTCTCTTGGGCTTCCTATGGCGACTGGGGAAGGCGCAAGACTCGGAAACGGCGCATATATCAGGGCGTGTCTCCTCTCGCTTCGTCTTGACCAGTCTCCCCTCTCAATCTCATCCATACCAGTCCACATCGTCACTTCGACCAAATTTCCGGCAGCATGACGCGCTCAGACCGTAGGGACAAGGACCCGACGAAATGCTCGCTGACCTAGAATCAAACAGAGTCTACCTTGTACATCCTCGTGGCGGACGGGGGCGAGGATGAAGAGGAGGACAAATATTCGAGCTTCTCGCTGCCTGTCGAGATTGATGACACCTGCGCTCAAAGCATCCACCGAGTCTTTGGCACCAGAATCGGGCGGCTGTCAACACTACTCACGACCGTTCAGATCCCGAAAGATACACGCAGGACCATCAGCGTTCAGATCCGAGCGAAGATGGAGCGGATGACTGGGGAGTCGATCAATGCCATTACAATGGTATTGAACACGTATCACAATCAGCTCAGTATCAACCCCGAGTAAGCCTAGGCCAGGCGCGCTGAACAGACGGACTTTCGCAATTGATTCCACTTGTAGATGTTGCATACGTGTCCTCTACCTCGATCCGCTGGAGTCGGCTTGCTCTTTTGCAGCCGCAACTGACTTGCAGCGGTACCCGAGACCCTGTGACCGCCAGTCATATCGACGTGTATCACACCGCCAAGGCGTACCGTGCCGTACTTTGCCGTATCGCCCCGAGGTGAGACGTTCCGGGGACGAGCGAGACCCGTTGCGGGCCGGCATGGCGGGTTCCGGGGCTTGATGATGAAACGATTGTCCGGAAGGCGCGGTATGGACGACCCGCTAGATCCGATCGACATGGACCTCCTCCTTCTCCACCCTCGCCCGCTTGCCTCGCCCGGTAGCGATATCCGCCACTCCCTTGTCCATCAACAGCTTCTCCAGCTTCTCTTCCGAGATCGTCACCACCGCCTCGTCCGTCATCAGCTCGTCGTCCGTTGAAGTGCTCATGTCTCGCATGGCGGGTGCGGGCTTGATGGGCGCGACAGCTGGGGGAGGGGGATTGTTGGGTGGTGCGTAGTAGATGGAGGTACCGACGCCAAAGAGAACGACGACGACGATGATAGCTGGATGTCAGCCTGTGATGGACTAGATGAGGTAGCATTAGACTTACAGATCGCGCGCCGCACAGAGTCCCACTTGGCAGACTCAATTTCCGTCCGCAGGTCTCCAAGCGAGATGGTAAACTTGTTGTTGATTTCCTGCTATCAGCATGACACCGCCTATGATCCAGACCTAGACCCAGAGACTCACCTCAATCTCCATGTCAAATCCCTTCATTTCTGTCCTCGTATCCGCCTTCCTATTGTTCATGTCCATCTCGATACTGCTCGTCAGCTGGCTGCGCTCGGCCCTTGTCGAATGTCAACTCACTCATGCTTCAAAGTCTGAACATCTTCCTTCAACTTCTGCTCCAGCTGGTCCACTTCTCTTCTGATCGCACTCGACATGGCCTTGAGCGCCGTTCCGTCATTCCGCGTTCGTACGCTCAACTCCGTCCGCAGTTCATTCAGTGCCGCCCGGAAGAGATACGCCGCGTTTTCCATATCCTCCTTGCCTAGCATGCAATCCCGCGCGACCTCGCCTCTGCGCACGATGAAGCGCCTGACCGCCTCCATGAGGACACGCGCGGTGCCAAGGGAGACATCGTGCTTTTCCAGATAGGCGACAAAGGCGTGCGTATCAAAGGGGTGTTGGAGGTAGAGAGGGCGAAAAGGCACCGAGGCAGGAGGTGCAGGGAGAGACGTAGCCGGGACCGTAGCGGTGGTGGGAGACGTTTCCTCGGTCTGATTTTGGGGAGTAGGAGGCTCGATGGCGGCGTAGGGGTGCTGATTGCGAAAGGGATCAGAGGTGGGGGAGGCATCAACAATCTCGAGGGGTTGTCGCTCGTCCGACGGCCCAGGAGCTTGTATGACAATGGTCCGAGCGGGTGTTCTGCTTGGTATAGCATACCGTAGAGGTGTCCGCAGAGCTGGGGCGCGTGTGAGCCATCTCCTGGCCAGTATCGAGGGGATCATGCTATAGATGAACGCAGAAGATACTGCAGGATCCGAGCGCATTTGAGTGGCGGCTTCGCGTCACGTGGCAACATTCCTCATCGATTCATCCCCAGCAGGGCCCATATACCTGCCCTGGCGAAGACCCCCACATCGACGACTCCAGCAGTGGAGGGGTAAGCTGTAACAGGAGGTAAGACCGACATATAGGCATGCACACGACAATGTCCTACTCAGAATCACTCCGTACGTCCAGCGCACAAAAATCGCTCGCATCTTCCTCATCCTCATCGGACTGCTGCCCGTCGGCGTCATCCCTCTCTTGCCATCTTCCTCCCTCCGAGACCGATCCTGACCTGCGCACCCCATCCGAGACTGACTCAACAGTCGGACGAGGTCCCCGCTTTTTGCGTGGAAGCGTCGATACCGGGCCGTTCCCTGTAAACCGCAGATCGGCGGGTATTGAGTCGTATTTCTGAACGCCGCCAGCCCGCCAATGACCATAGTGCGACGCGACGACAGGCTTCGTATCGTCGATCTGAACGTGTGAGCTCAGACATAGGACGGACCCACCTCTTCACATAGCAGAGCCGCGACCGATGCAGCCGTGAAGGTCCAGGAATCGTGATCTCGGTTGGACAGGGTTGCCATCTCAATTCTCCTCTGCCGGGCTCGCTCTTGCCGCTCAGGCATGAGCACCCGAATGGGTCGGTTCTCGAGATCCCTGTCGCGTAGATAGTTGCCAAAGAAGCGGTTCCATTCAGGCACCGAGTGACCGCGCACGGGGTGGTCTTCCGCTATCTGCATTGCGATCCGGTCGAGCGTGACGCCTTGCTTGGCGAGGTCGATATGCGGCTTGAATGGATCGGCGTCCTGAGTCGACTCGGGATCTCGGATTGCCCCCTCGAATGGACCAGAATACGAGCGCCAGTATCTCTTCCAACCATCTCGTCCGCCGATGAAGATTCCGACGGGATATACAACGCCGGGCTGGCGGTCCGCGAGATGGCACGAGATAGAACTGGAGACAAGCGCTCTGGCTGAGAGGGACTGACCGGGCTAGCCATCGAGTGGCCGGTTCAAGGGGACAGGTCCGAGGTTATCGAGGCGGTGGATTGGGACAGGCCGGTAGAGGGTCTGACATCAGTATCGCCCAAACCATGACTCACCCTCCCTTACGACATCCACCCCAGTCAAAGTCTTCCCCTAAGACTCTCCCTGCTTTGACACAACCGCCCGACCCATTCCTCTCCAACCATAACTTTCCGCCTCCACTCCTCCGCCATACCCCCCTTCAGTAGCCGCTTGTACCGCAATCGCGCACTCAGCCGGAGCCATTCTGGATGACAGAAGTCCTTAAAAGTCCCTTCCGAGGATGGCTCAAGGATGAGGATAGTTGTGTTGATATGGGCAGGGTCATCTGAGATGAACGCGCCCTGAGCGGAGAGGTCACGGTGGATTTCTAGAGCCGAGGTCAGATTAGGGTCGACCCAGATCTGTAGCGGCCGTCCGAAGCTTGCCGAGGTGAACAGATCGCTCTGGCCTTAGCATCTCTTGCTCCGGGGCGGCATGCTACTGGTGTAACTTGCGGCAAGATAAGGGGTGACATGTGACAGGAGATGCGGAGGAGAGTCGAGGAATGCGGTGCGGAGCGTTGTTGTTGTGCTGACCTGTCGGCACGTGACCAAATTTACTGCACCCGTCATGGATTTTCACCTCAAGCGATGTCGTTGCGGCCTCTCATCCTGCTCAGCTCAGATCTGAAGCTCATAGACCCGAGGAGCATGTGTGCTGAGCTCTGTAGGTCTGACGCCGTTCCGAGAGGATGCATGGCGCCCTATTTACAACTTCCGCAGACTCTCACCCCTCGTCTTCCCACGTGATCCTCTGACGGCTGGGCTTAGCGGAGTGGAGACCACGCCAAGGGCTTGAGGATCGAGGTCTTCATGTCGCGAGTGAGCTTGACAGTCTGAGAGTCAGCCCAGAAACATGGGAGTATGGAGGGAAAATCGGGCGTACCTCTTGCACGGTGTCGCTCCATGTTCCGACAGACCAGGCCTGCTCCCTTGTGGCTTTCCGTGTCTCCATATCGCTATCACAGTGTCAGCTTTCGATTGCCCAGTCTCTAGGGGTCTAGCTTACGGGTATTGCCAAATGTGGTGGACTTCGTGCAGCTGCCCAACTTGCGAGAAGAATGCGCCGACCGGGGACTAGATGGATCAGCTCTCCCCCCCTTTTACATCCTTTTTGATGAGGAAAGACTTACCACAAACCTCCGCCTAGCCTCTAGACCTCGCCTCCATGCATTCTCCCATTCGAGCAACTTTCCCGGATGCAGTCTGTACGTCCGCATCTCAAACACACCGCCATCCTTGAAGCCACTATCCCTCGGAGGGGACGAGGGCCAGAATGAGAATTCCGATACGAGCTGATGTTGCCTCGACTGGAGATGCGGCAGAAGCGCGGCTTGGAGAGATGCCATTTCCTGCGTGATCAGCACTGCGCCTCCATAGCTCCCCACACTCACCTCATCACCCCGGAACCTCGCCTGAGCCTCATCGAACCCCTTGTACCCCTCATACTCAAAGATATGGACAAACTCCCCTACACTCCCCACGACCACCTCCCACGCGCCCGTCACTTTGATCCCTCCAAATTCCGGCGCACGCGCCAGCAACGCACGGTAGTACTTGTCCGCTGCAGCGAGGTAGGCTTCCCGCGCCGCAGGGTGAATGTGGTGCGTCACCACCTCGTGCACGTATTTGCCACGTCCGATGAGTTTCGAGTGGGCCTGGGCAGCAGCTGCGGACTTGGGAGCGGTAAGACCTTCGGATTTGGCGGCTGCAGAGCCGTATAGAAGGGCCTGAGCGTCAGCGCGTGTTAGGGGTCAACGGGGCTAATTATCTGTTCCTCATCGAGGCCGGCATCTGGAGCGTCGGCCACGCTTCCGCCGCTAGCCTCCAAGGCGCGACCTCCATTACGCCGCGTTCACACCAGCCTCCCTCGTATCGACAACTCACAGACCAAAAAGTCTTGCCCCCCTTCTTCGGATCATCCTCTGGCGGCGTCTCCGCGCGGACCGCCTGAGACGTCGAGAATGCCCTAAAGGTAGCAGGAACAGATTTCTTTCCTGCTTGCGCCAAGCTGCGACTCATAGGCTGAGCAAGTGTTCTGATAGACATGGCGCTCTATAGTATACGATGAGATAGATGGTGAACGGACGAGACCTAGCCGGAGCTTCGTTGGGTGAAGGTGGCAGGTCCGTGCGTCATTCGGCCCGGAACAGCCGGCGGAGTACCTAGTCTTGGTCGCAGCGTGCGGCTGCTGCCTGGCTGGCCGTACGCGGTGCATGTCCGACAGATACTACATTCCAGTCCTAGTCTACACAGCTACCTACACGATCTTCTCTAAGCCCTCTTGGTCATCTTCAGATCCCACTTCCCCGGAGTCAAGTTCAAAACCTCCTTGCCCTCCAAATACCTCTTCTCCATCTCCATCCTGCCTTCCCCTTCCAGTGGGACCGGCTCAAACTTGTACTCCTTCACCATATGAGTGATGAAAGCGACCATCTCGACCTCGGCGAAGCGCTTCCCGATGCACGCTCGCTGGCCTGAAGAGAAGCCCGTGCTGAGCCCCTTTTGGCTGTCGTCCAGCATCCGTTCGGGCCGGAAAGCGGTTGGGTCGGACCAAGTGAAGGGGTTGCGCTGGCAAGCGGGAGAGTCGATGATGAGGTGAGAGCCGGCCTTGAGGAGGCGGGTGTGGGTCGTGGCTTGGCCAGAAGCGTCCCAGGTGGTATAAGGGAGGTGGCAGTCTTCAGCGAGGAGCTTGGGGAGGGTCATGACGATATCCCGGAGTCGAATAGACTCGTGGATGCAAGCGAGGGCGTACTTGAGTGCTGGCATATCGCGGTAGGCTGGAGGTCAGCAACCGTCCAGGGAGAGGAACGGGAGACGTACTGGGGAGGGAACCACCGGTGATACCGTCGACTTCCTGGAGGATCTTCTCCTGGTGCTCCGGGTAGAGAGCGAGATAGGCGAGTGTGAAGCCGATGACGTGCGCAGATGTCTCGTGGCCAGCCCTACTGATCAGCTCATACCTCTACCCCATCGTAGGACTTACACAATGAAGATCCCTGAACATCAGCGTAAAACCTGCTTGAGACAAGGAGGTTTGACATACAGACATTCCCCACAATCTCCTCCGGCGTCAGACCAGCCTGCACCTTCTCCCCCGCCTTCAATTTGGACTCGGCCACCACGTCCATCTGGCTAGCGACGATCGCGCCGAGGACATCCGAGGGCGGCTTGATCTTGTCCCCCTTGGTCAGGATGTTGGTCTCGGCCTGAAGTGTGGCGCCTCGGCTGGCGATCATGGACATGATGTGGTGGATGAGGGAGGTCTGGGCTTTGGCGAGACGGCGGACACTACGAGTCAGCAGGGTAACAAGGAAGGGAGTGCACGTGGAACCTAAAAGACGTACCTGGCGAAGGGGTTGTACTTGAGTAGCCAGAGGGGAGCGACCAGCTGAGCAAACATGCTGTGCGTGACCACGTAGAGAGACTCGTCGAGGGGCACTGTCGTCAGCTCAGACGTCTCAGCTGACTTACAGATCTTGCCGCCCGTCTCGGCGATCCTCCACGGCCACTCCTGCCCGAAGCCAATCTTGCCAATTACCAGCAACGTCAGCTGTTTGTCAGCCCTGGCCCCTGCCTCAATCGCAAGATGACAGACCTGGGTCGTACTCCCCTCAATATCCTTCCACACCCCTCCCTCCCGTACACCTACCTCACCCCACATCATCGCCTGCGTCTGCACCATCGCGTCCCACACCCCTCGCATAATGGTCTCATTGAAGCACCCCTTGACGACCGACTTGTGCCGCTTGTGCTCCGCCCCAGTCTGACAGCTGACAATCTGTCGCCCAAAGATGTCGATGGCGACGTACCGGAACATGCTGGTCGGCTTGAGGTACTGCGCCGGCTTGGCCGAAACGGAGAGCGCGACGTGTGGGTTGGATGTGAGGTAGACGGCGTAGGGAGTGGTGGCTTGGGTACAGGCGATAAGGTCGGACTGGGCATCGGCGTACTCTGCTTATCAGCCAATATATACGGGTAGAGGGAAGGGACGTACTTTTCCAGGGATCATCGAGGGTGTACTTGCGAGCGGGGACGATACCGGGGATGTGAGGAAGAGCAGAGCGGTGCCCGGCCTCCATCACTTCGATAGCGCTGTGAATTACGGGTAGACCGCGCACTTGCTGAACTATCAGCCAGAGCCCCCTCCATGCCTGAAAAAGAAGAGACACTCACGAGCCGGACGCTGATGTACCGCGCGAGCCATTTGAGAAAGTACGCAGCGAAGACGCCGCCGAGGAGGACGTAGATATGGTGCATGGTGACCAGCTCGAGGCGGTCTGCGAGCGAAGAGGGGACGGAGGGGAGATTGAGCTTGCTCAGAGCGTTGGTCATATCGAATAGATCTGGTCGTGATGGTCGTCAAGATGCGAATGGGCTGCCCGAAGCTCGTTACCAAGATGTCAAGATGAAGTGAGAAGTCAGAGGGGAGGGGTTCAGCAGAGTTATATATACCGAAGCTCATTGGCCAGGCCTCAGGGTAGGCTGGAAGAAGACATGGCCTAGAAGTGGAAGGACGTCCCATTCCAATAAAGACAATCAATCCAAACACTCCACTCAGACGACCTAGCCCTTTAGCGCCTCCGCTAGCCGACCTAGGAACGCGCCACTCCGCCTTGTCCTTCGCCGCCGGCAGCGGCAGGGGCGCTGTTGCGGATCCGCGGAGAAGGTGGTGTGCCGAAGCGGATGTATTGTCCTCATCAGATACAATGAGTGTGACGGATGGATTGAAAGCTTATTGTGCGGCTTCTCGCGGACAATCCAAAGGTCGTTTCAGACCCCATCAAAGGGGTATTGTCCACTGCCGCCCAAACGGACATACGAGAGACTACCGCCCTCCGGCCCTCGCCGTCGAGCTGCGCTGAGCGGGTTACGTCGTCATTAAGCTCTCGATGAGAGACTGGGTATTGACGACATGGTCGCTGTACCCAAAACAAGGAATGCGGAGCTACATAACATTTTTCGACGCGAGCTGAAGCTTGCGCGCGCGAAGACGGGAGCTATGTACCACTCCGCTTCGCCCTCTGACAACGACATCTCGCTTTCACGCTCAGCCCTAGCCCTCACATACAGAAGGCGTCATCCATACTCACTGCCATGACTGAGCACATTCCGCGCGACAACGACGACCATCACCTACTCTGGTCGCTCGTAATCCCCTATCTCTCATGCCCGGTTCCTCTCCCCCTATCCGAGCCCCCTCGATCAGCTCTCCGGCAACCACACCTAGCCTGCCTTTCCAGGGTTTCCAAGGTCAGTGCATGATATTGCGTCGACCGACAGAGAGCTGACTCGTGCAGACCTTCTTTGAACTCTGCACCCCTCTGCTTTGGACCACCATTGTCACCGACAACCTTCCCAATCTCATCACCAAGATCGACTACTATGCCCTCGACTCCCCCAGTCGGTACACCAAACGTATCCTTGTGGAATACATGGAGAAGGGCGGCGAGGGGACCTACAAGCAGCTTCTCAAAGACGGCCAGTTCTGGAATAGGTGCGGGATGACGCGGGAAGAGAAGGCGCAGTGGTCAATCGGGGACTGCTATCTTGAGGCGGGAAATATGAAGGGGGGAATGGAGGACCTCCTCTGGATGGGGCTGGACCGGACGTTCCCCAACCTCCAATCTATCGCTATTTCATCAATATACGGACATCGGGATACGCTCTGGTCGGCCTACAAGGATACCGCAGCAGCAAATGACAAGTGTGTCAAGGCGGAGCAGGCCATGAAGGCCTTTCATGATGTCTTGTTGGCCGGCAGCAAGATTGACGTGTGCGTGCGAGACTTCTTGGGCCCTCTGTCCTTTTTTGTCCCTCCCGGAACCACCTCCCCCAAAGGCGACTACACGCGGTCCTACCACTTTGGCTCGTCCAACCCGGATTACCATCCCCGTGGACCACCTCAGATCTATCCCCCTCCCAGCCGGCGTCCCCGTTCAATGGCGATCGGACTATGCCGACCTCATCAGCCTCCCCCAAGTCATCAACGTCGTCTCGGTCGCCATCAACCAGCACATTAACGCGCGTGATAGCTGGTCGGATCGGGGCAAATGGCGACCGGTCGACCTCGAGGTCTTTGCCAGCACCGCCCGCTGCGAGGTCGAAGTCATCACTCCGGATGCCAGCAAGATACTCCGCTCGCTCAATCTGGGCAAGCTCAAGCGTGCGGACGATCCGAGCTACTTCATCTTGACGCCGGCTCAGCAGAAGAGTCTGGTCGAGATGAACGCCGGGCGTATGCTGGATGCTATGAAAGAATCTAGCAGGGTCAGAGGGGAGTCGATCAAGTGGAATCTCCAGTCTGACGCGCCTGCTTGTCGGGCGTGTGGGGTATGAGGGAGCGAGGCTGGCGGAGGTGGCGGGATGGCGAGCGAGGGGGAGGATGTCGCAGTGTTGGCCAGGAGGGGGCCGTGAGAGAGGGTGAGGCTCCATGAGCATGGACGATGGAGTGCGTAAGGGGATATCGTGGTCATGAAGACGGATATATCGAGGAGGCGGTCTGACTGGAGGGGGTCTGGTGGACGGAAAGGGGGGTCATCATGGCGGATTGGGGGTCGGGATGGGGCAATGGGGAAGGTGAAGAACGCATGGACTGTCCGTCGGTACCTTAGCAGATCTGGTTAGTTACCCAAGGCAGTCGGTGTGAATATCTTCTACATCTAGGGCACAATGTGATGAACTGCTTTATCATGAGTGAGACGGTAGATCAGCTGAGAGAGATAGTCAGATCGTGAGGAGGGATTGGTACGATATTGTCAGATAATGACGTGGTGGACAGACTCGTCTGACACGACGAGTGTATATCATTCCCAGCTTATCAGCCCCTCTTCCATCACCATGACCGCCTCACCGCCCAAGCCTCACCAACATCGATTTGACCTCCGCCTGACTGACTCTTGACCTATACCCGTCCCCGAACCGCCACCTCAGTCAATCAATCTCTCAATCTCTCAATTCGCCCTCCGTCTCCGCCCCATCAACCCATCTCAAGCTGCCTTCCGCTCCGCCCGCAACACCATACAAAGTGCTCGTCTCACGCTCTTACCCCCGGTCCTTGTGCCACTCCTCAATTCTCCGCTTCCACCATGTCCTCCGATCCCTCCGCCTCCTCGCTGCGCCATGTTTCCCCGGCTTCCCCTGTGTGCTCCGTTTCCCC
The DNA here is from genome assembly GCF_025882075.1 of Dioszegia hungarica. NCBI lineage: Eukaryota > Fungi > Basidiomycota > Tremellomycetes > Tremellales > Bulleribasidiaceae > Dioszegia > Dioszegia hungarica. The sequence continues at coordinate 449,353 of NW_026515767.1, read as the reverse complement.
TGGTTCCGACCCTGAGACTGGGCGCTTGCCGCACGCCGCGCAGATTGGAGCGTCCTCCCCGATACGCCACGTGTACCTGTCCACCGGTTGCTCGCTGTCATCGAGGGCGAAAGCTCGGAGGAACTGTCCGAATCTTTTGGCGATGACCATTCGCACGTCGGGCGGCAAAATGTAGGTCGTGGGCTTTTCCGTCCGAGGCAGGCCGCAAAATTCTTTGACGGTCGGAGACAAGTCGTTGAATGTCATGGTGGACGACGAGCAGAAGATTTCGATGTCCATGGCCTCGCGGACTCTGCCTTCCGTGGCTTCCTTCTCCCTCATCTTGCCATTTGTCATGCACGCGCTTGCGACACCCATGAACGTCTTTGCCCATTCCCTTTTGTCCTCCGATGTCGCTGACCCAACGTACGCCTTTGCTGAAAGGGGGGAGAGGGAGGTGCAGCATTTCCGGCCCGAAATGTGAGGTGAGCAAGAAGGGGGTTTGCTCCAGGGAGGACAGGGGTTTGCCTTGACATCTGCCGTTGCTGGCCGGTAGCGAAAAGGGCGAGAGAGGATCCCGCGTACACACGTGTTTGACGGTGCTGTGGGCGAGAAGTCCAAAGAGTAATGTGTGGCTGGACGATGGGTAGACCTGTTCGGTTTGGTCGCGACGCGCCATGTAATAATCGTCCCATCGGGTATCCCACCCGTACAGAGAGGCCACCGCGATGAACTCTAGGCGGGGAAACACTCGCTTCATGCCCGCCTCCATCCCTCCGGCTCTATACACCGCTGTCAGGGCATGGAGCGTGTTCCGACAGTCCCCCTCTGTGTCTCTCATTCGCGTCTCGTGTAGGTCCTCCGCCGAAAGGCCGATAGATTGCCAGAGGTGATTGGGACCTGCGCAAAGGTCGCCGTACGCCGGTTCCGCCGAAGGTGTAGAGTACTCAATGTAGAGTTTGCGGGTGTACCGTAGGGGATCTGTATTTGACGCGATATCGCAACCGCGCAGGACCATGAGGAGATCATCGGTCACGATCGAGTCGAAAAGCAGGGGGCGACAGATATCGTTGAAACTCTGCGGGGATCAGCTTCAACGCCAGCTCTTATCAGGCCTTGAAACTCACTCTGCAGCACTTGCTTGCGCTGGATAGATCTTGCTGTCGTGGCTCGGTCCGGTCAGGGCGGGAGAGGGGAAGGGGGACGGGCTTGAGTAGGAGCCGGAGGATCAGCAACCATATTTCTCGCGGAATTCGAGAGGTGTCGTAGGCATTAGCAGCTGCCATGATGCCTCAGGGAGGGCCGAGGGTTCGGCTTCGAGCATGGAAGAAGCATCATGCATCAGCGTTCTCCAGCTCGAGAGTCGAGAGCTGTCGGTACCGCCGCGCAAGTTCAGCTGGTAAGTGTTTATCTGAGGATTGATAGGTCTAACCGATACCTCCAGTCGGCCAAACCCTCCACGGTCCTCCTTCGTCGTCCCGTTGCGGGAACCGATGGCATGACACTTTGATGTTTCTCTCAGGCTTGGGTTCGGGATAGCATTTGAACAGCAAGCACTTCTTTAGCTAAGGTTCCAAGCAAGGATATGGCGCCATAAAGCTCATCTAGAACAAACAATCTCATCCTATCGGTGATCTGCACCCCTCCCCGACTGGTCCGACCGATAACTCCTCATTCCTTGTCGCTCAACGCTCATCCTTCACTTCCCCCTCCCCCTCCCCTTTGGCCTCCCCCTCGGCTTACTCCCAGCCTTTCCTCCCCGCTTCGATCCACTCTCCTCCTTGACTTCGGTCTCTTCCACCCCCTCCTCTGCCTCTTCCGCTTCCTCCAGCTTGACCCCCTGCTCCTGCTTGACTTCCTCCTCCACCTTCCTCAACTCCTCATTATCGACCTTGACCAACCTCGGCTCCTTGACGCCTTCATCCCCTATCCCACCATCTCCTTCTTTCTCCACATCGTCCAATTCTATAGGGTTCCCATCCTCATCTACATCCCCAGTCTCCTTTACTTTCCTGCGGTGTCAGCTGATCCCACCAAGTCACCTGATCAGGCCTGCATCGGGGATACATAGCTCACTTTTTGAGACTGCTCTTACGGCCCTTGGTGTGCATGCTTGGAGCAGGGTCTGGCGGACGCAGATTGTCCCAAATGACATCTTCGATCCCACTGTTGAGTCAGCCCGGCCTTCACTTCCATCGTCATTCTCCTGTACAATCCCACTCACTATATCCTGTACAACTCGAACACCGCCTGCTCCTTATCTTTCGCCTCAATCATCAAGTCCACATCATCCGGCAAATCAGGCGGCAAGCGGGCACACCGATCCGAGTGCGCTCGGCGCTCCATGACGCTCACCGCTCCTGGGCGGGGCTCGGACAGATGCTGTTTCATGCGAATACCCCGCTTGGCCCAGGTTTCGGCGATGAGCGGGATGAGGACGGATGGGGGGCGAGAGGAGGGGTAGATCCAGTCGTGGTGCTGAGGGTCAGCTTGACTTGGGTCTGGCGGGAGCAAGGAGAAGGGGACTGTTACATACATAGTCAAAGATTCTGTATGTCAGCTATGCGGTTTACCGGATGCACAGGATAGTGTAGCTTACATAGGTATTTCAAGCTCATTACAGACAGGCATGATATCGTCAACATTATAGCAGATCTACTGTGTCAGCTGTATCCTGTCACCGGAGTGAGAAGAAGGTAGCTCACTTCATCGTTTTCCAACACGAGCCGCTTCTTGACAGCATCGCTCAACCTCGTAGTATAGTTCTCTTTGAACCGCGCGAGCGTCGATTCCTTATCGCCGTAAATCCCGCCCATGTGGATACTGCAAATCAGTACGTGCCACTCCGCCCGTTTCCTCTCCCCTCTTCCTTCCCCACCTATCACCGGCATCCAACAAAGGAAAGCTTTACTCACATCATCACACCATCCTGGTCGAGCCCCATCCGATCCATCATCTCACACTGATAGTCCAGCTCCCTTACGCTCGCCGTAACGACTCCTGGCTTGGGCGATCCAAGCTGAGTAAACTGAAAATCAGCCATGCCCCTCCTGCTCCAGGCAACGGCTAGCTCACCTGTCCCGGATGCGCCGTAAGTCGATGCCCATACTTCCGCGCCAACGCCCCCGCCTCCTTGAGCTCCTTATCCGCAAACTCGAGGTCGTACCCATACTCCGCGTGAGACGCGAATGGGAACATTTCGGAGGAGAGGCGCATGAACCGGATTTTGTTTTGCTCGTTCCACTGCTGGGTAAGCTCTGCCTACTAGGCTGGGTTTCCGGTGAACCAAAAGCTCACCTCGATCATCTTGACAAGGTCTCGGCAGTTCATCAATGCCAACGCCTTGGGCAATTCCATGCCTTCCTCCTTGATACTGGCGATCCGACACGTCCTCGAGCAAAAGACACTATCGGGCTTCTGGGAGCGGAGAACCGTATTGAGGCAGGCATATCCTATCCGGCCTACTCATCAGCCCCTTTTCCCAGTCGCTGCCCGAACCAAGACTTACCCTTGAAAGTAGTCTCCAACCGCTCCACAGCCGGGATATCATAAATCAACTTTGGCACCACCTTGACCTTCCTCTTCTTCTTGACAATCTCATTCCCGTCCTCATCAAACTCCGGCTCATCCTTCGCCGCCATCCTCGACTTCTTCGGCGTGGGCTTCTTGGGTGTGCGTGCTTTCTTGGCTGGTGTAGCCGCCCCATCGGCATCCCCGTCCTCAGCCTCCGCGTCCGGGTCCACCTTGACCTTCTTCCTCGGTGTCTTCTTCTTGGGCGTAGGTTTTGGCGCTGATGCAGGCTCGGCAGTCAGGTCGCTTCCGTCCGACTCGGGCGCACTGAGGTCTGCTTCGGGGGATACTGCCGCCCTCTTCCGCCCTCTGGTGGCTTTCGGCTTTGTCTCCCCTGCCTCAACCATGGGCTCATCTTCACCATCATCTCCTTCGGCCTCTTCGACGTACGTCGGCTTCTTCACTGCCCGCCTCCGACGCGCCAAGACGCTCTTGACCGCTGTGTCGACTACCGACTCCACCTCGCTCTGGACCGGCGGCGGAGTGAGGTCGTCAGCGTCATCCCCCTTGGCCGCCGCTGCTGCCGCTGTTGTTGAAGTACGCTTAGCGCCTCGTTTGGGTGCTGCAGCGCCCGGCTGTTTTCTTGCCATGATGGGCGGCAGGACGGGACGGCAAGCGAGGGGGAGGAAGGGAGTGTGGAACCTCCTTGTAGACTTCAAGGAAGTCGGGGCGAAAACGGGAGGACGGAGAATGGACAGGCGGAGTGTCGTTATCAGTCGGCTCCCATATGGTAAGAGCATCCAATAGTGTTTGTGGTGACAGGGTCGGAGGGGTGTGGTTGTTTGAAAGCGTCAGAGTCAAACAATTCTCGCAGAAAGATCAAAAGCGATCGGTGGGAATCGAGTGACGTCAGCTAAACTCCACATTCCTTGTCACGGACATCGCCGCTACTGGGCGGGTGGTGAGGAGGGTGAGTATACGGCTTGCAGTGCAGATCGGTCCGAGACACCCCCTGCTCTCAGCTTGAGGTACTTGCAGCGTTATACAGCGCATAGATCCAGGTTGTGATGCATGCACGCTCACACCATCCTCCTTATGCACCAAGCAGGATCCACCTTTGCCCCGCATTTCCCCACAGCCAGGCGGAAGCAGAATTTCAGCAGATTCTCTGCGCGTTCAAAGCTCCAGCTTATGGCTGTTTACTTGCACCTCTCCTATAGCAAACTAGTAGCAATCACAAGCCAGCATGACATCTACTGCCCGACGTAACAAAGGCAAAGGCCGCGCAATGGAGGATGAAAAGGTGGTAGCTGCGCTTCCGCTCGGAAAGCAGCTCGCACATACCGGTGCGTCGTTGCCTTCACGTCGAAATGAAAGAACGCTAGAGTCAGTGGCTGATCTCTCAGATAAGGCTGTGCGGGATCGCGCTATCCGTTCTCTCGTGGCTTTCGTCTCACGTGGAGGTGGTGCTGCGACCACTTTGGGCAGCGGCGAGGATATCGACCTTGAAGCCCCTGCGCAGGAGGCCGAATCGAGCAGCTACGTCAGGCTCGAAGACGCCGAGATGGCCAAGCTCTGGAAAGGGTTATTCTACTGTGAGCTTCGTGAAACAGACCCATGGTGCGTCAAGCTGACTTGTAGGTTTCTGGATGTCGGACAAACCCCTCATTCAACAAAGCCTAGCCACCTCCCTCTCCTCCCTCTTACTCTCCATCTCCCCCTCCCTCCCCTCCACCCTCTCCCCCGCCGAATGCTCCTCGGCTCGCCTCTCCGCCTCGCTCGACTACTACCGCGGCTTCTGGGAGGCGATGGTGCGCGAATGGGAAGGTCTCGACCGATTACGGATGGACAAATTCTACTTGCTCATCCGGCGGTTCGTCAGTGCTTCTTTTGGACTGCTGGCGCGGGAAGAATGGAGCCAGGAGGGGGTGGAGGGGATGTGCGAGATTCTGGTCGGGAAGAATGGGCAGGGTCCATTGAAGTGAGTCCTTGCGCATCTCTGCACCGAGAAGGAGCTGACGGTTAGCTACTCCAACCCCAAGATCCCAATCTCCCTATCAACCCATCTATCCGATATCTACCTCTCCGAGCTCGACTCTATCCTCTCCTCCTCTCCCACCCCTGCACCCCTCATTCCCCTCCTCCAACCCTTCATCGCCCTGCTGGCCAACTCGCCTACCCCCGTCGTATACAAACGCCTCATCGATACTCTGTTTGCCCCCCTCCTCGCGGCGCTCTCGACAGGCTCGGCCGATATCGACGCACCGGCCCTCCCAAAGAAGCGAAAGAGGGCGGATGAGGTGTACCCTCATATACTGATGAACTGCAGTACGGGCCACGGAGGGGGCAAGGCGAGCGTGGACGAGCTGAGGAGCGCGCTGTTGCAGGCACTGTTTATGGAGGCTGCGAAAGTGGGAAGCAGGGAGAGTAATCGGAGAAAAATATATCAGTTGTGGCGCGAAGAGGGCGGTGATGACGAGTAGCGAGTGTAGTTGGCAGGTTGATGATGAGATTGATATTGGTACAACATCTACTTGTTCCCTATTCTAGTGAAGATAAGAGGCGTCAACAGCGTTGCTCCGACCGCACACAGGCCCTGAGGCGTCAGCTGATATCCTCAAGCCAAGAGGGGTAACAACTCACGCCTGCAACCAGGAAAAGCATCTCCGGCCTGCCCATCTCTGCAAATACCGCATACACACTTCCCAGCAGGATGGGCGATAGGAGTCTCGCCGCATTGAAGACCATATCCAGCGCCGCGAGGGATTGGCCTGTCTATCAGCCGAGTCCGTCCGAGACCGACGGAAAGACTTACTAGCATGCTCCTCTGGCACCGACGCGACGAACACCGACTTGTACGTCGGATTATCCCCCGCCCCTAGCGCAAAGATCCCAAACGCGACCAAGGCGTGCTTGTAGTCTTGCGCGAGAGAAACACCGACGAGCGATACCGCGTCGATACACACCGAGAGGAAGAGGAGGATGACGTCGAATTGGTTGGCTTCTTCCTGCTTGGCCTCTTTGCTCTCCCCGCCATTGTTTTCCAATAACGGCTGCCTCTCCCCCTCTCCCCCTGAGACCTTCCCCTTGCCCTGCCCGTACTTGTGGAACACCCGCCTCCCCCATCTCTGAATAGAGGGAAAGACGAGCGTGAGGTACCCTCCCTTCGCGAATGCCAGGTACGCCAGCACCCACGCATTCGATTCCGGGTTGAAAGCGAACTTATCCGAAAGGAACAGCAGGCTCGCAGTGACGATAAAGACCGTTCCCGACGTTGTAAAGAGTAGCGAGACCGTGAGGATCGATAAGCGCCAATGCCACCCGTCCGCCTCTTTGCGTGGCAATAGCAGCCGTAGGGGCTTGATGGGTTTGATGACAGGCAAGACGATCGCCTCGATGATTCCCTCTTGCGAGTGGATACTGTCCACCTCGGCCCGTGTATCCGCGGGTAGCGTCTCGGGCACGGCGATCAGGGCGTAGAGGGTAGCGAGGAACTGAGAGCCGAGGGCAATGTAGTATGGGAAAAGGATGATGGGGATGTATCGCGATGAAAGGGCCGAGAGGATGTAGGCGGATCCGGGACCGAGGAGGGTCACGGCCTCGAGAAGGGAGTAGGCTTTTGTCATGCCGCTTTCGGACGAGACGTCGGCGATGGAGAGGGAAGGGACAAAGACGGATTTTGTGGACGCCGAGACGAAGATCCCGTTCAGGGCGAGGAGGAACCAGGAGAGCGTGGGGTTACGGATCATATCTGCTCTCAGCTCCGTCTGTCTTACCTACTGATAAGAAGCTTACAGGCGATGACCATAGAGCCTGAAGCGACCATGGCGAGTAGAGGAAGAATGATCATGAGTGGTCGTCTGCCTGAGCTGTCCGCCCATCGCTGGACGTAGGAGGTGGTCAAGAAGGCTGGGAGTCAGTTCCACCGTCTCGCGTTCTCAATCAGCACCTCGGTTGACTTACAGAATACCCCATCCAGAGTGGCCAGTCCAGCCATGACCGAAGCAGTCAACGCGCCGACATTATGACTGTCGCACCGTCCATCGCCAGGCGAAGGCTGGTGTTCCGCATGCCGGGAGGTATCGTAGATACACATCAAGTAGCGCTGGAGCTTTAGCCTCCTCACTACAAGCTCCTGATGGCAGACTCAAACGTACGACGACATAGAGAGACGTAGCGGCCGTAACGCTCGGTCCTATCGTGCACAAGAACGCATAGGGTAACAGGCGAGTCACCGCAGATTTGGCCTGGGGCGAGGCGGCAGTAGTGGACGAGCCAGCCTCGCTACCTGCGTCCGAGCTGAGTCGTCTGGATGCCATGTCTGTGGCTGTATGAGCGTGAGTGACCGCCGGGTGAGATGGAGAGATAAGATAGAGGGCAAAGTTTGGGTGGGACTAGAGCGATCATTTGCATCGTCATCGCTCGCTGGACATTTCGGCAGTCCGTGCGTCCATCTCATCCCTTCTGCCCTTTTTCGGAGCTTCCAACGTCTCTACCTTCCTTAACGTCGAGCCCAGAGCAATAGTCCATCGCTCAAGAAGGCAGCCATGCCCCCAACGGGCCCTAGAGGCGGTATATTCGCCCCACCTTTCGGCAAGATATACCTCGATCCCTCCTTACCGTCCCACACCGACCTTCTCGCCCTCCTCCGAAAGAACGGTGCCCAGCTGGTCGACACCCCCTCTGACACTTCCTGCCGAATCATTATTCTCCACCCGTCATCTACTGCCAGCTTTGACGCGTACTGTCATCCGGTATGGCTCACTATGGCCGCGAGGTTTCGGTATCTGCGGAAAATACGGGCGGGGGGCGTGGAGGAGTGGAAAGTACGGACGATCGTCTCAGAGGAGTGGGTTGGGAAGTGTGTGGATGCGAACAAGGTCCTGGGAGAGGAAGAGGGATGGGGAGGGTGTAGGAAAGGAGGGTGAGTCGGCTTCCGAGAGAGGGGGACGGAGGCTGATGGTAGACCGCCGATCAGACCTCAAGTCTCGCCGACGGTCCCCGTACCTCGGACCTTCGCTCCTGTCGCTTCCGAAGCTACACCAGCTACTCACCTTCTATCAGCATCAGCGAACACAATCTCATCCTCGACTCAGATGATGGGAGCGGACCCAGAGAACAATGCGTCAGGCTCGTCCCGCTCGACCTCGCTCGCGCCTTCGGGGCGAGGCGAGCCTACCCCTCCCCCGCCTCCTCCCCAGCCAAGGAGCATCGTCCTCGCACCTAAAGCCCCCGCTCTCAACACGTTCAGTAATGACTGGCAACATGAGCGATCCCCGCCGGTCATCCTCGAAGGGTTCAAGATCTTTCTCGATAAGGGACGGTATGGGCGGAAACAGACCATGGCTTCCATCGGGGTGAGTCCCGCTTATCTTCTTCGCTCCGGATAGTCCTGGTGGTCAGATAGAAGCTGACAATATAGAAAAGCAAAGGCTTGGTCGTGCCCACTATCGAAGAAGCGACCCACGCCCTCCTCTCGCCAGTCTTGCGCGCCGAAGCGCAGAACCGCGCCGACACAATCCGAAGAGCCGCAGCTCGGGGGACATGGTGTCTATGCTATGACTGGCTGGAGGAGAGCTGGACGGCGGGCAAGGTGCTGTCGGAGTGGAATTATGTGTATGAGGGCGGGGTGCCAAAGGGTGCAGCAGAAGCTAGAGCTTCCGAGGAGGAAAGCAAGGGCACACCAAAGCCAAAGGTGAGCGACACTGGTCCTTTTGCTGACGATAGGCTTTGGTAGCTGCGGCAAAGCACACAGTCCCGGCTGCAACTCCGGCGTCCCAAGGGTCCTCCGGTCCCGTCAAGGAGAATGCAAAGCGCAAGATGCCAAATGAGCAGCTTTGCCAGATCTTTCGAAACGCCCAAGCCTTCTCGTTGAAGGATGGCGAGAACAAGAAGACTATGATCCAGAAGCTCGTCGCCGATGTGAGTTCATCTTTTTCTACGAGTCGCCGTCAGGTCAGGTCAGGTCAGGTCAGGTCAGGTCAGCACTGAAGCTGCAGCATCCGGAGTACACCGAACACACCTTTCTCTACCTCTATTCAAGCTGGAAAAACAGCACGCATCGCTTCTCCCCTTACGCCAAGGACGTCGAGTACAAGAAGCATACCGCCCTATTCGCCCCATTACTTGCTCTTGTACGGACCGGCGTTTCCCTCGGCGATATCGCTACTCGACTCGCATCCGATCATCCGGCTTACGGATTCTCGGCCCAGGCGTGGGAAGTCCATCTCGGAAACTACCTGCGTGACCTCGAACCTCACCATTGGACCAACACGAGTCACAACCGGCGCATGGAACTGGTGACGATCTTCAAAAGAGATCATGATCGCTCGGAATTGAAGTACGTGGATGTCATTGCGGATGTAAGCAAAAAAGTGGGTCTTAGGTGCTGGTTTGGTAGGGCGGGGCTGATGGACAGACTGGGGAATCGCGCCCATATGTCGACAAGATTTATAGGCTGTGGCGTCTCGGTCAATTGAAGGATGTCCCGGATGACGCACAGCCGTCGGCGATGGTGAGGTCCGAAGGCGTTACGGAGGCCGGCGCTGAGGCTGGTGTGGATGGGGAAGGGGACGGGAACACACCGGGCTTGACGGCTGATCGGGCTTCATCGTCAAGTTCGGTCAAGCGGAAGGCAGTGGGCAGCTCGGGGAATGGGAGATCAAGGACAAAGCGGGCAAGAGAGGACGAGGAGGACGAGATGATGCTGGATATAGAGCTGGAGGTGGGGCCGGACGAACCTATTACGAGGGCGGCGGCGAGGAGGGAGAAGATGGCGGCGGAAGTCACGGATTTGTGCTTTAGCTCGGGGGAGGACGATTATGAGATATAGGATAGGAGAAGAGAGACCTGGCGATAGGTGATGTATGCAGAGGCGCTGTGCGTGGCTAATATGACAGGGCGCTGGCAGCCCATCATGCATAATACAAGTGCTCGCAGCCAGCTAGAAATCCTTGGGTCTCCCGCCAGCGCCAAGCGAAATGCGCTTTGCGACGCTCACCTGACCTGATTATCAGCATCGATCTCGACCCAAAATCGACCAACTTGCGTAGTCCGCGCCGAAAGGCAGGTTGGGGCGCACTCCCACAGTATCGTGAACAGACACTCGAAAGATGGTATCGCCGGGCGTCTGGTGACGACTCTGGTCTGCGTTCGCGGAAAAGATGACCCCTCGACCGTCGCACGCCCCCGGCTTCCCGTCCCGGTTGCAAAACTCGCAAGAGTTGACCAGCATCATCGGCGGGTCGAGCGAGATAGCGGTCATCTCGTAGATTGGCGCCATAGCGACGTTCGCCCGGTGACAGGGGACGCCCTTCTTACTGATACATCAGCTGGTACTCCTAGTCGCAGAGCTGTCTACTCGCCACAGCGCGTGCGGCGGAGAGGCGTAGTAGTCTCCCTTACCTGCTGCTCCCGGATCGACCGCAGCTCTATTCGCCGCCGACACCACCGAGCTACGGAGCCACCAGGACGTCCAGACCCCATAACCGGGCGTTCTGATGTGCTTTCAGCACCGTGGACCAGTCCGCGGCGAGGTCGCCCATGTCTCCTTGTCGACAGGCAGGTCAGCGGTGGACAGAGAGACATCGAGAATTCGCCCATACTTTTGGGCGAGGGATGGTTCGACTTGGGGGACACTACGAGTCAGCTTGGTCCAGAAATCCCAGTCGCAGTGGTGCAGTGTTGGCTCACGTAGTACGATCGACGTCGATGAGTGGAGGCGGGGCATTTCGTTGCGCAGGTCCTCGGCTGGACCACGGCGGCTCTTCTTCAAGTACGCGGGCTTGGGATGCAGTATCTTGGAAAATGGTAGGACCGGCGCACAGCCCTCTCTGGGCTTGATAGCTCCGCCCCATCCCCCCTCTCTGGTCCCACCCATGTCACCTTGGCGACAGCCGGGGCAGCGGAGATTGGCAGTGGTGGGGGAGGCATCGTTGCCACCAAGAGGATTTGAAGCCCTAGCATATCAGCTGATGATTAGGGGATGACGCTGAGTCGCGAACTCACTGTTGCACCAGAAAGGCTCGCAACAGAGCTCGTCTGGGGGAGCTGGGCGTCAGCATTGCCGCAGTGCTGCTTTTAACTGAGAATGAGCAACTTACAAGCTTTCTTTTTCCTCCCTCCAGGAGCCAGATACGCGTAGACCAAGGCCTCTCGAGTATATCAGTCCAGGATCCCGCGACTGGATTATGAAATGACTCACTTGCGATAACGAGCCAGTGGGCGGCGTCGACCACTAGTCCCCCTCCGAGCCCCGTCGTCGGCTTCGATGAGTGGAAGATGACATCTTCCGGATCGATACGGTACTCCGGGTGCTCGGGGTAGTGAGAGACCCAGTATCCACCCAGTGGTCCGGAGAGGGCGGGACCAGGAACCCCGGGATCGCCGACCATTCCAGCTCATACTCCGTCATTTGGGCTTTACGGGCGGCCTGTCTCTGCTCCCTCAACACCACATCAGCCAGGATCGCGTCCGCGATTTTAGCCCTCAGCTCTGGCGTCCAGTTTGCACCTGTATGTCAGTGTTATCCCTACCAAGCGATCACGGTGCGAAACGGAAACCCACGGGCATCAGCATTCAATATCTTGATGCGAGCTTTTTGCTCCGGCGAATATACAGAGCCTGATCCTCAGCCATATCCACAAACACGCTCGGAGGCCATGACAGTCGTGGGAATAGAATGGACTTGCGTGCCTTCTTCAGCTTTTTCAGCTGGGCCGCCCTCTTGTCGATGGATACACCGGCCATTCCCTTCCGAATCTGTAGAGGAGAAGGATGTATAGAGGTACGAGGAGGAGAGAGGGGAAGAAGCAAGGAGCAAGAAGGTTGAGGGAACCACAGAAGCAATATTCTGGTTCCGATGGAAGGGGCTTAGTAGCTCGGTCCCTGCGGCGGCCCGCCCATCTGAAGAGCTGCATCTGGAGTATAGTACCGACGCCCGCCCGGCTCAGAGGCAACACCCAGAGATGCTATCAGTCTGTCCGCAACAAAGGGAGTTAGGACAGTAAGCGGTCAGCAGTGTACACGGTCAAGGCAGCAGGTCAGTCGCCCGGGTTTGCGGACCGGGGCCAAGGTCGAAGGGCGGGTCTGACGGGACGGGCAGACGTTGCCCTTTGGCCGCAAAAAGGACGATCTGGCAGCTTCCGCAGCACAGGACAAGGGCTGTTCAGCTTACAGTACTGAACATGGTCGATACTTCGAGGAAGAGAGGTGAAGCTTGAAGCTTGAACGAGACTTGTTCCACATTCCTCAACCGGTTATCGCCTCACCCGACTCTACCTTTTTACCCGCTTTTCACCTTGCAATGACGCCCATCGCACGGCGATGCTCTGACGCCATGTTGCCTGTCCGCGCCCTTTCTGAAGCTGGCGCGGGGATATTCATCACCAAGACTGGCGAGCCTTTATCAATATATGTCGACCCCGCCCTAACATCCGCTTTGACCATTACGAACCTCATAAAGAAACACGGCGGCCTCGTCTGTCCTTCTCCCACCAATAGCCAGGTCCTCATCATCAGTCCTGTATCGACCGGTATCTTCGACGGGCACTGCCACCCGCTCTGGCTCCCTCTCTCCCAGCGGCTGAGACATCGGAGACGCGTACGCGCGGGCGGAAGGGAGAAGTGGAAGGAAGGGGTGATTGTTCAGGAAGAATGGGCTGGGGAGTGCGTGCGCAGGGGGAGGGTTCTAGGGGCGGAGGATGATTGGGGTGGGTACCAGAAGGGAGGGTGAGTCTAACATTGGGGATTGACCAGCTTTGATCGAGAAAGGCTATTCTGCTGCATGATGAGCGGTATAGATGGGACAGACAAGATGGGATATAGCTGAAATGGAGTGTGCTGATATCTCAGACCCCCGGTCACTTCCTCAGCTCCGACTACAACCTCAGCAATCCATCCAGCTGTCTTCGATCTCAGCCTGCTCCGAAAGCGTTCCGCCACTCTGCCGGGCGACCGTATTCTGGGATCCACATCATCTGCTGCCCCAACCGCAGAGATCGCCGAATCCCCTCCTGATCACAACACGTCCGTCTCATCATCGGGGACTCTAAGCGGTACTGCGTCCGACCCAAAGACAGCGCCGAAGCGTGCATTCTCGGTGATGACCAGCGGTACACCCGAAGCGGGACCAGTGAGTTTGCCGGGCAGGCAGCTCGGAGCCTACTAGCTGACCGGTTGCCAGTCTACTTCCCTCGCTGTTTCACCGCCCATGCCACAAGATGAAGTGTTCAAGAAGATACGGGTGCAAACTCCTCTGGTACTCGATGAGATGATGGGCCGCGCGCACCCACATGGCCTGAAGGACGGCCAGGACAGGATTACAGTGCATCGACTTTTGGGCGAGATGGTGAGTTCGCGATAGCCATATGAAATACCGGACAGGATGGTGCTGACATATAGTACCCGTATAGTAAGAAGACATGGGCAAAACTCTATAGGTCCTGGCGCATGCAGGACGGTCGGTTCGCCCAAGGTCGCCTACCAGATGGTGATTACATGAAGCATATCGACATCCTCGACCCTCTGCTGCCGTTCATTCGCCAAGGCGTCTCGGTAGACGATCTCGCCACTGGGTTGGCCATCGACTCGCCTTCGACGACGCAGTCAGGGTGGCAGGTTAGAATCCGCGCTTGGTTACGTACCTTACCGCCTAATGACCCGGTATTGCAGTCGGAAGTGCGGAAGCGCGCGGCGGACAAACGGAGATTGGAGGTGTCCAAGATCTTCAAGGTGTCGTATGACGTGCCGGGTATCAACGCAGAGGTTGTCGGCGCAGAATTGTCTGACACTGTACGTCATCATCCTCGGTCGAGAGTGTGGCTGATCGACAGTTTCCATACAGGCCTCAGGCTATCGCAGTATATTATCGCGAGTGGAGAATCCGAGCCCCTCGCTTCAGGTTCATACCCCACGAGTTCCAATCGACGATCCCCATTCGCCCTCCGCAAGACCCGACAGATTGGCTGGGCTCAGAGGATGCGGCAGACTCGACATCGCAGCGGAAGGCTAAGTCGTCAGCAGCTAGCAGCGGCAAAGCTCATCCCAGCCTAGTAAGGTCAATGAGCGCGGCGGGGTCGGAGATCGCGAGGGATGAGGGGACGGAGGTGGTGTATCTCGACTTTGGCTCTGAGGAGGATGAGAATGACTACTAGAGTCTCGAAGGAGTGTAGATTCCGGGTCTTAGGTAGCGGGCAGCGTCTGATATGAGTCTTGACTGCCGTCTTCTGTAAAAACTTTTGCCCAACTCCACATGCATTCCCCGTTGACGGTGAATTACGTCACCCTCAAAGCCCCTCCCTCTAGAGGCGGTGATGGTCAGCGTGGATTGGATTGCGAGATGTGCGGAGGCCGGAAGACTATTGGGAGAGGAAGATGGCTGGGCAGGGTGTAGAAAGGGAGGGTGAGCGAGATGAAGCCTCATGATTGCTTGGACCGGTCTGACATCCCAGTGCTCCTGTCACGTTAGCCCAGGTCGAGCGGACGACATCCACCCCTCAGCCCTCGAACATCAATCCAGCAAGCGAACAGACTGCTCCTACGGCTCCTCTCCAACCGGAACCTACTGCACGGACTCGTGCCATTTTCTCGCCCTCGTCCTCGGACGTGGCTCCTCTTTCACTTTCCCCGAGTGGGGATCTCGGCCTATCGGCGTCACTCCAATCTGCCAGAGAAGCGCGCCTGCGACGGTCAGAGGAGACCAGACTCTTGGTATTGAGGATATTCAAGCGGGATTTTGATCTGCCAGGGATCTCGGGTGGGACGGTCGGGGCAGCTGTGGCGAAAGAGGTATGTCCAGGTACCGCTTAAGCTGATAGATAGACGGGCCTCCTGCCGCAAAGCATCGGAGTCTGGTACTTGAAGTGGAAGAAGCGGGATGAGAGCTACAAGAATGTTCCAGAGGAGTTCCAGCCGAGCAGGAAGAAGAAGGGCGGAGGTGTGAAGGGGCACACTCCACCACGAGCATCGTATCAAAGCGTCACACGGGTAGCCGTCCCCGCTAAGCGCAAGGCCCCTATGCTGGAGAAGGACACCACTCGCCAGGTAAATTGTCGTGCTCATTTGTCGCAGCATTCGCTGACTCTCTCAGGTCCGGGAGGCTCCCACTCCTCCCACTGCAAATATACAGCCCCGCAAACCATCATATGAACCGGGAGAAGAAGACGCCCGAGGAGCTACATGAGCTCATGCGCCGAGCTCATCCCCTTGCTCTCAAGGATGACGCAGGCGCAGAGGATGCGCTCCGCTGGCTTCACAAGGAGGTGAGTCGAGACTCGTTCAGCGCTGACCGCAGTGTGCTGAATACAGCAAACAATCTTGGCCTAAGATGTATCGAGAGTGGCGTCGTGGAGAAGGTCGCTTTGCCCAGCTCGATTTTGATACCTACCATACCAAGCACTCGGCCATTTTCGACCCACTTTTACCTCGTATCCGACAGGGCGAATCCGTCGACCGGCTGGCCGCTGAACTCTCAAAAGGCATGTCGACTGCTGTCTGGACAACCCGACTGACCGACTGGCTACGTACCCTCCCGCCGAATGTCCCACTTCCCCAACAAGACCTGTCGAAGCAAGAGGCAAACAAGAGAAGGCTGGCAATGGCAAAGCTGTTCAAGCAGGGTTACGACGTACCTAATCTCAAGCTGGCGAATGTCGGAGAGGAGCTGGCGCAAACAGTAAGCCAGGGTGCGGGCTAGGCTGATACAATCACAGTGCGAGTACGGCGCTACGACCGTCTCTTCCTATTATAGTCTCTGGCGGGCTCGACATCCACGATTCGCCTTCCTTGATGAACAGTTCCAACCCACACTGGCCGTCTACCCCCCTCCAGCGCCGGCACGCCAACCGGCTGCACTCTCTTCCCGGGAGGCGCCCAGCGCCATGTCGACTGGTCAGGCTTCGAGGAAACGACGAAAGACAACGGGCGTCGCGCAGCTATCGGGCGGAGACAGGCATGAGGTCGTGCGATCTACGTTGTTGGGGATGGAAGAGGAGGAGGAGGATGTTTCGGAGAAGTGCCTCAGCTCGGACGGGAGCGCGTATGGGAGTGTTTACGAGTGCTAGGGATGGAGCTGGATATGTTAAGGTGGACCGGGATCTTGGCTGGATGTCATACATATCTACCAACTAGGTTGCTACCACGAAGCTAAGCGCTTGGGCTTGTCCATCTTGGACCGGATCGCCGACCTCGGGCATCGGGCCGCGACGAACCTGCTCCGCATTCCTCAAGTTTGCCTCTCGCCTTCTTCAGATTCCATCAACCAACGTTAACAGTCTTGATTCCCGGCGAGACTGTGGCGCCATGGCGTCCAGCCGTCAGGTGCCTCGTACTGCTGCAAAACTCTTTACCGGCCAGAACATATGGGTCGACCCAAGTCTGCCTTCCGCAACGACCATTACGAACCTGATCAGCCAACACGGCGGTCTCGTCTGCTCTTCCCTGGCTACCAGTCAAGTCCTCATTATCGATCCCACGTCGACAGTGGTGTTCGAAGAATACTGCCATCCGAAATGGCTCCCGCTGTCGAAGCGGCTGAGGCATAAGCGGCTCGTCCGGGGTGGGGCGGTCGAGCAATGGAAATTGAGAGTGATGGTGGGAGAAGAGTGGGTGGGGGAGTGTATTGCGGCAGGGAGGATGTTAGGTGATGATGATCAGTGGGGAGGCTATCGGAGGGGAGGGTGAGTGAACTCCTCTGAAGTCTGACCAGCATTACTGTGCTATAAGAGCGGGGAAAAGGAAGGAAGGGGTTGCTACAGCTTTGATCAAGGTCAGCGTGGACAAAGCTGACTGTGTAGGCCACCTACGGAAGAGGGTGATGATCCACCGGCCCAGATACATGTCATCAACCACATCACCCAAGTCGATCCTCCAGCCGAGCAACTTCCCCAGTCCCCCTACCAAGCCCCTACTTCACCTCGGCAAGTCATCAGACCGGCCAAACGGCGCCCTTCTGGATCGTCGCAAGCAGGTATGGCATCGCCGAGCCACTCTATCCCAGCAACGACCTTCTCGGGCCTTCCGAGACCGGCCAAAAGAAAGCAGCCCTCCACTCCGGACCGCGACGAATCGTCGACTCTTTCGTCGGCCACCCAAGCGCGCTATGGCCAATCATACGAGAATAAACTGGCTCTCGCCAAGATATTCAAGCGGGACTATGACACGCCATGGGAGTGGGCGTCATCGAGCATGGTAGCAAAGGAAGTCGCCAAGAAGGTGAGTTATAAAACAGCTAAGAGCTGATTCGAAAGACTGGCCAGCTTCCTAAGAGCGTGGAGAATAGGTTCGGCCAGTGGCGCTGTCGAAACGATCGCTTCAAGGACATCCCAGAAGAGTTCCAACCGAGCAGGATTGGCGACTCGGCATCCCGGCCCATCCCTCCGAGTCAAGGGCGATCCGGGTCTGTGGCGTCGGACTTCAGCTCTGCGCCATCTCTATGGAGCCCGGAGGAACGGGAAGCAAAGCGAGTTCGTGGCGATACCGACGTACGTCCTTTTATCCTGTCTCATATGGCGCTGATGTCCCAGCACGCTCCTCAATCGGCGACCGCGAAGAAGCGCCGTCCTCCCCAGCCCAACCCGGCGACAAAAACGGTGGAGGAGCTAGACGCGCTGTTCCGACAGGCGCACCCTCTCGCTCTTCGCGACGGATCCGATACGCTGTCTGCGTGTCGATGGCTCGAAAGTATGGTGAGTGGCCATTACAAACGGCGGAATTCGCAGCTGATCAAGAAGCATACGGGCTACTTACCCCACAGCCTTGCACCTTTATACAAGACATGGCGAGAGGGACAACGCCGCTTCACCTCCTTCAACTTCGATACCGAGTACAGACAGTATCTGTCTATACTTGAACGTTGTATCCCACTCGTCCGGAGAGGTGTTACGGTCGAAAGATTGTCGGCTCGGATGGCCGCGGCGCAAAATGATGGCCAAACGAGTGCGGCAGTTTGGGAGACGCGCCTAGGGAACTTTCTCCGCACGATCCCACCGAACGACGCCATGTCCTCACAAGAACGGGCCAGACAGGAGGCGGATATTGTCAGGACTGCGGTGGCGAAAGTGTTCAAGAGGGACTATGATGTCCAGGGATTGACCCCGGCGGAAGTGGGACGTGATATGGCAGCCAAGGTAAGTCCTGATATGAGCGCAATCTGACAATAGCTACCCGAATACTCGGCAGGCTCCATAGAAGGCTACTATCGAAAGTGGGCCCGCCGAGACTTCACATTCTCCCGCATACCCGATGAACTGCAGCCAGTTCGCGCGAATCAGTCGCCCTCTTCGGTCATCAGGGGCAATCTCACTCCCTCCAAGCGGGAAGAATTAGACGGCGGTCAGAGACCACACGAGACACAGCGGTCTATTCGATACCAAGCCGGAAAATTCGTTTCCAGAGGCGGGGTGGTTTCGCCGGCCGGGAAGGTGAAGGGGCGAGAGCCATCGGTGGACGAGGGGCTCGTCTTCAGCTCGGGAGAGGAAGATTTTTAGGCGATCATGTGTGTATCTGAGCATATAGAGAGACAGAAACTTGTCAATGATCTGAGCAGGTAGGGGCTTCATATACGAATGCTGCATCTTAGTTCCAGTATATACCGCTCGAAGACTTCGAAAGCCAACTCCGCATTCCTCAACGGGGCATCTCGCGCGTGTGCTCGTAAGATGTCTCCGCCTCATCTATGAGAACATCCTTATCGCTCGACGCTGGCTGCAGTCAGACAAGTGGCCTGACCGCACGCTCCAGCGGCGAATCTGATCTGCTTTACAAACTCAGGGGGCAGCCCGGTCTCGCTATGGGTCGACCCTGCCCTTCCCGCTCCCGACACCATCACCCGACTTATTCGCTCCAATGGCGGTATTGTCCCGCCCACCATCACCGATGACTCCGTCCTCGTGCTGAGCCCTACATCTACCGCTTTGTTTGACGAGTATTGCCACCCCATGTGGCTCCCTCTCTCTCGGCGACTTCGACACCAACGACTGGTCCGGGCCGGCGCGGTGGGGGAACGACAAAGCCGGGTGATGGTGTCTGAGGACTGGGTCATGAAGTGTGTGGTGGCTCAGAGAATGTTGGGGGAGGAGTATATGTGGGGTGGATGTAGAAAGGGAGGGTGAGTGCTGAGCGTGGAAAGGGCTGATCCGAGATCGCCTACGGACTTGTCCTCCATCAAGCCTCATCCTGGAAATCCTCCCGGTCAGGGGGCCATCTCGACGGATCATGAGGATACTCGTCGGATCGCTCACATCTCACTCCGCGCTCGTACTGCATCTACCTCTCCCATCACCCATCGGCAGTCGACTACAGCTCCAGAAGGGAACGCTCTGCCCAACTCTGCGTCGGCGTCGGTCCCATTCGTCTCATCCACCCGCTGCCCATGCATCGAGATTCCTCTGGGTAGTCCGTCCCCATCGTCTGCTCCTCACGGTCTCAAACCTTCCGCTGGAGAGTTGCCATCCAGCTCATCAACACGGCTGAAGCGGCACAGCGGATCCCCTTCACTCCCATCAATCCCATCCTCTCCGACACAGCGGTCAATGTCATATATGCCTCAAACGGGCGGCTCTCGCTCTCCGACGGCGACGTCAACAGAAGGGCGGAGTGCAGCTGGCGACTGTACCCCGTTATCCCCCGCTGTCTCCAGCCTTTCTCAACATGTGCTTGTACCGATGGGAGAAAAGGAGCAGAAGGCGTCAGGGATATGCAGACAGGAGAAGCGAAGGATCGTGGCGGAGATCTTTCGGAAAGATTACAACGCACACGGCTACAAGTGCATGTCAGTCGCGAGGGTCGTAGCGGAGATCGTGAGTGCGAGCCAGAGCGAGCTGAGAGAAGACCGGCTATCCCTGCAAAAGTACGTCGGCTTGGTACGGTATGTGGGTGAAGAATCATCCCAATTTCGAGTTCCTCCCAGATGAACTTCGATTCACTGGGAGCGATCGCCTCCGTATCGAAGCTCCTTCGAAGCGCCAGGTACTCAGGGACTTCAACGAGGCTGAGCGCCTACGTCATCCGCCTGTACCCAGGATGGCGTTCACCGATGGCGACGCGAGGGCCATGGCGGATTACATCAGTCGGGTACCGGCAGATTCTGCCCGTCGGCGCGCTTACTGGACAGACTTCGCACACGACGTGAGTGCAGGCCGATGTAGCGGCAAGGACTGATCGTAGCATCCATCACGGTCCGGACCCGCATGGGAGATCTTGTATAGGCGGCATGTAACGAGGATCGAGGAAGAGGTGGCGAGGGGCCGTGGGAGGATAACTGCCAAGAGTTTAAGCGGGTGATGGGCGAAAATGGCTAGCTGTATCGAGGAGCAGTGCAGTGATCGTGGATCAGGTGGCTGATACGATTATGGACGATGATTGGGAAAGACCGGGAGACAGGTATGTTCTGTATTGGCCCGGCTGAAAGGTCCGAAGTCGAGACGCAAGACGCCAACTATCGACCGAAGACATTGACGGCATCCTGCGTAGCGCGCATTTGCTTGGGCACGCGAGCGGGAAGGACGGATTCCAGGCTATCAGGGTGGTGCCCAAGTGGCTAGTTGCGAATGTGAGTTAGGGTTTGATCGGGCTGATGACAGTATCCCCAGTATTCACTCTCAACGTGGAAGCTGCAGTATGTGGAGTGGCGATCGTACTCGGGTCGATACAGGGTCAAGACCGAAGAGCCTGCTCTAGTCGTCCACACCGATCTGTTCCCACCCTACCTCCCCCTCGTCAAGCAAGGCGTCACGCTCGACCAGATCGCCTCGCAGCTCTTATCGGATCATGCTACACTCGGTCACTCCCAGTCCCTCTGGGGCTTTTGGTTTGGCAATTGGCTCAGAGCGAGCGACTATGAAGCCACCGCTGTAGCGCAAGCCAACGAAGCCGAGACGATGCGAGCGCAGAACAAGCCGCACCGCCCCAGACTCGAGCTCGCCCAGGCGTTCAAGAAGAACTTTGACGGACCGGGATTCATCGGTCCCGTAGTGGCCAAGGCGCTAGCAGAGAAGGTACGTCATTGAGTGATCTTGCTGATGCAGAGATGGGATATGGTCTCGAAAGTATGGCGGGGCTATATATTCAATGGCGGATTCGCCAAGGCAAATTCAGCTCTCTCCCGGAAGAGGTCCAATATTCTGGGCCGGTCATCGATGGAACGGTCAGGATCCGGAAGCAAGCTGCGAGAAAATCGGTGATCGATCCCCACGCGCCTGCGGAGAAAGGGAGGGTAGAGCGGTCTCGCATTGCCAGCGGGTCTGGACGTGGAGCGAAGCGGAGGAGGATGTCGACGTCTGAGGCGGCGGCTGGTTCCGCCTCTGATTCGTCGTCACCTGGGGCTGTATCGGGAAGGTATAGGGAGGACACGGAGGATTCGGTCGACGCGGTGGACGGTCTTGCGTTGGGGAATGATGATAGTGATGAAGATTGGAGGGCGTAGTAAATTGTTGGCTACTGTGTTAGTGTTATCGCATTCTGGGTGCTCGTCATGTTGGTGAATCAGTACTGTGTAATGTCAATGGGTAACTCGAATCGGGATCTCAACCGCGAACTGTTTTCAACATCATCCACATTCAGATCCTGAGCTGCTCCTGCTGACGAGCCCCTCCAACCCTATGTCCCTCCGTCACCGCCCCATTCATCATCTCTGGTCCGCCTTGCCGGCGTCGTCTGAGCTGGGGAGGGGTGAGGTGGCGCTCGCTCGGCGTGGGCGCGAGCAGGACGAGGTGTGATGGCCAGACCCGATGAGGAGCTGTCAAATGCGCAGCCATGTGATCGACTCTGGCTTCTCCAATGGAGTGTGGCTAATTAATCAGCTTCGTCGCCAGGAGCGCCTGGAGACTCACTATGCACAATCTGACGTCTCCTGTGACTACTCGCCTCCATCCTACTCAGATGGTGAAGAGAGCAGCGGATATTGCCATCTCGCCATATCTTGTCGATCAGCCAATTCCTCCACTTGGAAGCAGCGGTACTTACTATGGACTTTGATGCGGGTACATTCTCCTCGCTACATCTGGTCGATCAGCCGTATTCTTCAGCTACAAGCTGCATCGACTCACTATACACAATCTGACGTCTATCTCGACGCCTCCCTCCATTCCTACTATCTCCTTCCCCTCCTTCCCCGATCTGGCACCTCCTCATCCACCACCCCCAGCGCCGTCCCATCCCATGGCGTCCTGGACCTGCTCCGATCCCCGCCCAGATTGAGATTAAGCGAGTTACTCGGGCTATTCGGCGAGATGGCGAGGTGCGGTGTAGGCTGGTGTGGCCGAGAATTAGAGGATGAGCGGAAAGAGTTGGTAGGGGAAGGGGGATTAGGTCTCGCGGAAGGGGTTGGGAGTTGTCGGCCTTTCGACCTAGACCGGGACGTACGGTTGGCGGACGGTGTACGAGCGGCGAGTTCTCCCGCCTCGCGTGCTTCGCGGGTGAAGGGTAGACCGGCGACTTGGGGTGATCGTCCCCGGAGATGGAGATGGTCCAGCCCCATATCGTCCGGATCGAGATACGCCCTGGTAGTGCTCTTCGAGCGCGACCGGATCGTCGCTCTCGACTCGTCCCTTCCTCCTCTCGATGTGCTCGCGTCTCTTCCACCCCGACTCCCATCCCTCGGCCGACTAGTGAGCGGGTCCGCCCACTCATCCACCCTTCTCCTGCTCCGACTCCTGCTCTTGCTCCGCTGCTTGACCTCCTTCCATCCCTTGACCGCATCGCTGTTCCGCACCCTATCCACCGTCCACCTGGTGTGCCGATTCCCATCCAGACACCCCTGTAGGACCTCGACCCATTCCTTCCCGAGATGGTCTGGGACTTCCCACCGCCCGAGCAGAATCTTCTGTTGGAGCCGCGGATCGAACGCGTCGACAAAGGGGAGCTTGCCAGTAAGGAGGGCGTAAAGGACGACGCCGAGCGCCCAGATGTCTTGCGCGAGACATGGAGGTGTCGGGGGATGGGAGAGGAGCTCGGGCGGGGCGTAAGGGAGGGAAGCAGAAGGAAAGTGAGGGGGAAGACCGATGGGTTCGAGGTGGGTCGGGACGGACGCGCGGGGTCGGCGCACAGGAGGAGGGACCGTCGTATTGGTGATGATCTGCGCCATGTAAAAATCACACACCACCACCCTCCCGTCGTGATCCACCAAAAAGTTGTCCAGCTTCAAATCCCCATGGAGCATCCCCCCGCTAAACCCCTCATACCCCTCGTGCATCGCCGCCACGGCGTCCACTACGCCCGGAAACCATTTCCGCGCCGTCCGGTCCGACCCTCCTTCCCTTCGCAGAACATCCAGAAGGTTCCCGCCGAGCATCGCGGGCGTGATGAGAAAGGTAGCATAGTCCGAGCGCTCCATCTCGAGTAGGGGGAGGAGGGAGGGATGGCGAGGGAGAGATTGGAGGATACGGATTTCTTCCTCGAACTTTTCGAGTGAGCCGGAGCGGTCTGACAGGTCGTCCCGCTTGACAATTTTGCAGGCGTACTGCTCGCCTCGGGCGTTGGTGGCTAGGCGGACGGTGGAGAAACCACCGCGACCGAGGACCTTGCCGAGGGTGTAGCCGAGGACGACCGAGCCTGACCCGTCTGGTGACGCCGCTGGGAGAGGTTTGGAGGATGAGGTTGAGGAGAAGCGGGAGAGGAAGGCTGACGCTGGTGAGAAGGCCGAGGAGGTGGACGAGAGGGAGGGAGAGGGGGGTTCCGGACCGGTAATGGCGACAGGGGCCGAGGGGGAAGAGACGACCCGGTGATGGCTGAAGAGCGCATGGCGCGAAGCGAGAGGAGGATCAGGCGACAGTGTCGCACCCGCTGCTGTAAAAGACAACCCCTCTATCCCTCGGCTAGACGGCGGTGCCCTGCCTGGGATACGCATGGACGCTGCGCGCCGGACCCCTGCGTCGCTCCCCTCCGCCTCGGCGTCGGACGTCTCTGCCGAGCCGGACCCATCGTATGATTTCGAGCGTTCGTATGTGTGTAGTCTTGAGAAGAAGGATGGCTGTGCAGTGTTTGCGAGCATCTGATGGGTAGGTGCAATGTCAACAGCTGCAGAGGGAAGCTGGTCGAGTTTGGGTAACGGCCCCGGTGGGGTCTCCAACCGGCAGGAATATTACTTTATTTTATTTTCTCCCGTTGGTTTGGCAGATCTGCCCGGTAAACTCCGCCTCTCCCCTTGGCTGCGCCAACACGACCCTCTCTTTTGCTATTGTCGAGCATAACCCTATCCTCACCACCACCCACCGACATCAGCAACAATGTCGAAGTCAAAGAACCACACCAACCACAACCAGAACAAGAAGGGTGTGTTTTAGGAATTCCATCGAAGGGGATATGGCGGGGAAGAGATCAGGGGGAAATGCTGATCCTGCAGCGCACAGGAACGGGATCAAGAAGGTCGCCTCGGCCCGTCACCCGTCGATGAAGGGTGTTGACCCCAAGGTGAGCTATTGTCGGGTGGATGGAGGCGGATTGCAGGGACGAACTTTGAAAAGGACAAAGCAAATTTGGATGGAGGGGGAATTGCTGCTGGAATTTCCGCGGCGACCGGATGCGGGATGAACAGGATGGACTGTGGGAAGCAAAGGGCCAGTGGCGACTGAGCCTTTTTTAGGGCGACTGGATGCGGCAGGATGATCAGGATGGACTATCGGGAACGGAGGGGGAGTCGCATCTGGCGACTGGATGCCGGTGGATCTGCAGGATGGACTGAGGGGAACGGAGAGGAAAGAAGAACGGAGGGGGCGAGGTGACGGAGGTTGTTGGGGAACCAGTCGGGAATTGATATCGGCCATATCTGAATCAGGTCTAAGCTGACCCTAAGTTCCGCCGAAACGCCCGCTTCGCCGCCAACGGTACCCAAAAGGCAATCCGGGAAGCACGCGCATCAGAGAGCTCTTAGGGAGACGGAGAAGGGAGAGGGATCGGTAGACTTGCGCATGGATTTGGCGTAGCAGACTCCCGATGGGATTGATCAGGTCGTAGGACGGGGTCGTCGAGGGTCGTGTCAGGGAGAATCGGAGATGAAACTGATGCGTTCTGACTGAGTGTTGCAGGCGATCTGATGATTCCGGCCCAAATGCTACCCTCATAAACTAGGATGTCGGCGAGTCGCGTTACACACCTACTACTGCTACTACTCCTGATACTACTTGAGGCGCTGCCCAATCCTCTCCAAGCATTTCATCTCCTCCTCGTAGACACCTAGTGCCGCGTGAAAGACCCCTCTGTCGAGCGTGACGGCGAGCGTGAGGGCGCCGTGGCTGGGCACAGGGCAGGCCCATGTGCGTTTCGCAGCTTTCAACCCGTCCCAGAGGTCGAGAAGGAAGTCGTGGCCGAAGCTGCCGGTAGTGGACGCCTCGCCGAGGGGTTTTGCGAAGCGGTCTGCCCAGCGCTTTTGTGACTCCGGCATCTCGGCAAGGCCGGCAGACAGGCGCTGCCCAAACAGCGTCCTCCGCTCTGCCGACACGTCCTTGATGCGATCCGGGAGTGCCTCTTCCATGTCTGCTGACACTCTGGCTCCGTCCCTGACGAGTGCACTGATCGTCCAAGCGACCCAGGGGCGAGACAGCAATACCGCGTCCGCCGAAGCGATGAGGTGCTCGATGAGGACTGGGACCATGTACGCGTCCCCGATGGTGTACAAGTCAATGATGAGGTCGAGATCGCTGGTGGTGAAATCCGCGATCAAGGTGGCGCGTTCCTCCGAGCCTTTCAGCCTATAGTTCAGAGCTGGTGCGGATTTCTGGGCGAGTTCGAGAGACTGTAGGTAGTGGTAGGTGTATCGCATGCCGGACGATGTCGCCGATGGTAGCGATAAGCGCAAGATGTCCGTGCCATCAGAAGGAGGGGTAAGGCCCAGGTCCGGCAAGTCTGCGATGAATTGCGAGTATTCCGCCAGCAGAGAGTGAGGGAGTCGGAGGATGGGACCGTCAGAGGTCTCGATCTCGATAGGGTGTGGCTGAGAGAGGGTGGTAGGCTGGATGAGATCAGCTAAGAGTCCTTACTCTACAGTGCAATTGGGTAAGAACGAGGGCTGCTTAATGTTTGCGGTATGAAAGAGCTGCTCACTGATTCGACTTGACTCTGGTGCTCCTTGTTCCTCGTATCAATCCCCTTTGATCTCTTCCGTCTTGAACGCGGCGGTGCTGCCCCCGGTATCTGCCATACCGTCAGCGTCCGCTCAGGAGTGTCACTAGATCCGACCACTCACAAGCCGGTAAGGCTGGTGATTGCCACTCGAGCCGCTGGGCTTTGCCACCGGGTCCGGGATTGGGTCGTGAGTGATAGCTATCGGCATATCAGCGATGTGCTGCAGGGAAAGAGCTGAAAGGACCCACTTCGACTATTACTTTTATCACTGCCGAGCGAAAAATCCGGACCAAAGTGCTCATGTCCGCAGCCGACACGGAGAGTCTTGAGCAGGCGCGTGATGTCGGGGCCTGGGATGTCGTTCATTGTTTGATGATGAATTCAGCGAAGCTTTACGTGTGAAGGCCACAACGAAGTAGATGAGAGTTTTCGCTTCTAGTCGAGCAACACACACGATCTTGCGCTCGTCCCGCCCGCCCCTGTCGACCGTCGTCAAGCCACGCGTTTCAAGCCGTGTTTCAGAGCCACGTGTGATGCGGCTTGAGGAATGCGGAGCAAGAGGACGACGGCCATGGATCTGCGCGCAGTGACGGGGATACTCGCTACAGGGCTCACACAGGTCTACGGGCTAGCTACATCTACAGCCTCGCCTAGCAAGTTCTACGAAACTCCCCTATACTAAGCTATAACCCCCCTCTCCGCTTCTCTCCGCTTTTCCAGCTTCTCCCTCACCCTCGCAAACGCTCTCCAATACCTATCCCACTCAGGCCCCCTCTCTCCCGCATGTCCCATCGCCCGCTCAAAGCATTCTCCCGCCACTTCCAGCTCCGCCCCTTCCTTTGCCTTTTCCAGCAGTACACCCCGCGTGAAGTTTGCCTCGGCCGCCAATGACTGTGCGTCCCTCGCCAGCAGTTTCGCCGATGGATGAAGAGGACTCGAGATGGGGTACGAGGGTAGGCGGGGGATGATACTCTCGGATAGAGTGGCAGCTGTGGTGGCTGATTCTGTCGCCGCCGCGGGGAGTTTACGCGCGTGCGAGACCGACGCAGAGTGGAGAGTGAGGAGGGCGGTCCTGTGGGATGTCCAGAGGTCGTGGAGAGCCGCAGGGGATGAGAGGGAGGACGAGGCGGGGGGGATGAGGGAGAGCGCGAGTTGTTGGACGCGGGCTGACTCGGCGTATTGGGAAGAAGTGGCGAGATTGGCTTCGGTCGAGATGAGGACATTGATGACGGCTCGCAGAACCGGAGGGGATAGACTAGGCGGGGTTGCGATAGGCACAGTAGTGACTGCTGGTGTGGTCTTGCCGAACCATCCCTTCTTCTCCACCTTCTGCTGAATTCCTGCAGCCGGCAGCTCTACACCCGCCCTCTGCAAGCCCGCCAACCACCATCCCTTCCCATCCCCTCCTGTCCTCTGCGCAAGATCCCCAATCTTCCCTGACAGCCGTACCGCCCGCGCCACATCCGTCCCCCTCAGACTGTCCAGCACATCCTGGTAGATGCCCTTGGCCTGGACGAGGCTCTGCTCCGTCGCCAACCTCTCCAGCACGCCCGCCTTGAGCAGCAGCAGATCCAGTGCCGTCTGATCCGCCTTGCCCTGTCCTCCGGGGAAGACAATGCCCCGCTTCTCCGCCTCCCCGATCGCCAGATCGACATACTCCTCCGCCAGCTCAAATCCTCTGTCCACCCGGTTCACTTCTACGCCGCTGCCTGTCCCACTTCGAGGACCAGGATGGATTGTCCGTCCGATACTGCCTGCTGGCCCGCCTGCTCCCCACTCTTGGCAGATCCATGCCCCGCGCAGCGCATGCCGTCCTTTCCAGCCTAGACGAGGGTCGGTCCCGCCTTTCTCTCGCCCAGTCCACGATAAGACCTCGCCAGACCATCCGTACTCGTCCTCTGAGGCACCAGAGGGGGTCGCCATGAGCCGATGCTCAATGTAGAAGTGGAGGCCCTCGAAACCGACCAGACCGGCGGCAGATATTCCGAGCGCCGAGTAGAGGAGTAAGCGGATGATGCGGGAGAGGTAGGATAGGGTGTAAAGGGTAGGTTCGGCGTAGTTCTCCCTGGGCATGTCAGGGGGCATGGGTGGGCGGGCGGATTGAAGGGAGGAAGCGAGGCGGCGAGAGGTCGGGATTGAGAGAACACCATTTTGGGGAAAATGCCGAGGTCGAGGGATCGTTCGCGCTAGCGCACTTCCCGATGGCGCCGATAGGGCTCTCAGCGTTAGACGATATGGCTGTCTGCTCATACTGCTGTGAGGTTGCTGGCTAGACGATGGTGGGCAAAGGAGAGATGAAATCGCTGCAAGAATTGAGGAATGTGAAGACCTCCACCTCATCTGCTTCCGTCACACCCAAAAAGTCGGCCGAGCACCATCCACCACCATCATCTACATCCTATCCCGCTATATACCCACCAACTTTACAACACACCTTCGCTATGTCTTCATTCTTCGGTGGAGGAGCCGCTTCCAGCGCAGGCGCATCTTCAGGTGCGCGAGACTCCATCGGGCCCGAAGAGCAGAGAGCTGACGGGCAGATATGAACGCTCGGAAAGAGCAGATGAAGCAGCAGATCCAGCAGGAAGTGAGCTGCTTATACGCCATGTGGGGCAAATCCCAAGCTGATATGTGCAGCTTGCTGTCGCAAATGCTCAGCAACTGATCACCAAGATCAACGAAAATGTAGGTCTTGCCGTCCGATCTGCTTTGGGCGGAAACCGTATTAATGGTCGTATCGCGGCTGGGCGACACGAACATCAGCTCAGCGGGCTGAGGGCGAACAGGAGGCAATTGGAAGCGAACATAGTGCTGACCTCTGTAGTGCTTCGAAAAATGCGTAAAATCACCATCAGCATCCCTCACATCATCAGAAGAGGTACGCTTCGCCTCGACGCCATGGACAGGTCGAGCTAAAACTGCAGCAATGCCTCGGAAGGTGTATGAACCTCTACATGTCGGCGTTTGACCAGGTCTCGCGGTCGTATGTCGCTCGAGTGAGCAAGGAGCGCGCTGGCGGAATGGGCGGAGGTCTATGAGGCGTGTGAACATTCGAGAAGGGAAGGGAAGATCCGACGCATTGTAGCTATCACATCACTCATCCTCGCTATCTCCTCATATACTGACTCTTGAAAGAGATTGATCTCATTATCTGAGTGAAAACATGATGGATAACAGAGTGACATTATTGGGCGGTTCAGCTCACGCGCCGCTTCTTGTGATCCCTTTCGGTGCGAGAAGTGAATGCTGAGTAGGATATCGAGCGGTCAGGCATCTACTACCAGCTTATCGGGGCCGCTTGCATGAGGCCGCAGTCGGGGAGAGTAACGAAGAAGGACAACCTAGCGAGCCCCGAAGCTAGAGGCTTCAGTCTGGCCCTAAGCTGATCGTCCGTGCTCCCTGCTCCGCCGCCCGTGCGACCTCCTCAGTCCTCCGTGCTTGATAGTATCCGCCGCCTCCACCCCTCCATCCACCACTGTATCGGCCTGTCGATACATTGCGCTCCGCAGCGGAAAGTGTCATGATGTGATTCCGTTGCGAGATCGTATCTCGGTGACGATCTGGACATAAGCGGAGCCGGACAGCTGCGGAATCCCTCGACTTACTGTTTTGTGCCAAGCACAGCATTCACCGAGCGGAAAGGCGATAGAGTCACCGACTGAAAGGTCAAGGAGCGGACGGCTGGGTGAACTGGCCGACATCCTCGGGAACGACATTGGGCGGAATACCACGGAGGCATATCCCAATAGCCACTTGCCATGCCGCTGGATCGGGACAGAGCGCGTACAACTATCATGAGCCCAAGCCTACATGGCGAAACTCACATTGGCAGCCATATGTACCGAGATGACCTCTACCGAGACGCCTCTCCGTATCGCGTCGACATGCTGTAGTATAAAGCCACGTTGACTCAAGAGAGGGTGATTCTCCTCCGGCGTGTCGAAGGGTGGTGCGCAGTTCAGCCAGTTGCGATACATTGCCAGACAGATTTCCACGCTGTACCCATTCAACTATACGTCAGTCCAGTCGTCAAGACCTACTCACATTCAAGTGCAAATACCGAGCGACGTCCATTTCTCCTTTGCCGTTCACCAAGCCCAGCGGGTGAGCAGTCCGAATCATGATGGCTAGTTGGCCGGACGCCTTCTTGTTGATCCACTGATTGTAGAATGATTTATACTTTTCCAAAGTATAAATACCGTGCTTTGAGATTAGCTCTGCCTTGACTTTGGACTCACTCCCTTCCACGCCTCTCGAAGAGCAATATCGAGCGTCATCCCCGGTCGAGCCGCCTGTTGCTGTACCAGCTCAAACAAGGCCTCACGCTCCGCTACTGTCATGTACGTCCGAGGTCCTGCTGGGCCCAGGTGCTGTGGAGGTGTGCCACCCTCATAGACATATTCCCTCTCCGGTAAGAGCCTGCCGGCGTTCCAGCTGTGCTCGATCCAGTCAAAGCTGACACACCACGTCCCATTTGAAGCGGCAGTAGCGACGAGTTGCTTTAGCTCGTCCAGCCTCGCCCCGGCCCGTGGTTCCAATAGAGCATGCGAGGCATGTTGGACCTTGGATACTTGTTGACCTCCGCTTTTCTGTATGTCAGCTGGGTTGTATGGGGTGCTTACGACGATGTTGCTGACTGTGTGTTTCCGCCCAGCTCGATTTCCAGTAACGTAGATGCTGTACCCGTTAAGGATACGCGGGACGGTCTTCTGGGCGCTCTGCCATTTGCTCGAGGTCTTGCCTTGAGCGCCCCCTATGCTCAGACTGCGACCTTCGGACGGGGCCACTGGCGTCGGCGTGTACGAGGGGTCGAGGCTGGCGGAAGCGGAGGGCGGGTGGGGAGGAATGGCTGAGGATTGCGCTTCTTGCGGGACCTTCGGTGCGGACGGATCTGTCGAGGCGACAGTGGGCCCTGATGGTACGGATGGGGGGATATTGCGATGAGCTGACGGGCCCAAGGGCGCCGATGGGACAGTCGAAGGTATCAGGGGGGTAGGGGCACGACTTGTGTCGGGAAGGCGATGCGGACCTGCAGGCGATCCCGTGTGGCTGCGCCCAGCGGCGAGTGAAGGTCTAGCGGGGGCTGACTTGACGGTGGAAAGAGAGAGAACCTTGAGCGCTTGGGAGGAGGGCTGAGCGGTCTGCTCGACGATTCGGGGTTCCGCAGCCGTGTCCTCGACATCTCGTTTCCGCTTAACCCCGTTACCCAGGACGGCAGCAGGAGGCGTACCAAAGGCCCTGGGCTGAGTCGGGGCAGGAGCTCCTATACGACACGGAGTGGGAGGTGCCAGCTGAGCCTGACCATTCTCTGCAGGTCGTGGCATGAAGGTAGTGGCAGCGGGCTTGTCGGCCGTCGCGGCAGGAGGTCTGCATTAAGCTTCATCCTCTGCTATAGACTCACCCTCCCTTTCTACACCCTCCCCAATCATCCTCTTCCCCCAAGACCCGTCCTGCCTCGACGCTCATCTTGACCCATTCCTCTGAGACCATGACCTTGCGCCGCAATCCCCCATCTACCGCCCCGGTTCTGACCAGCCGCTGATACCGAAGCCGCTGGCTCATGGTGAGCCACACGGGATTGCAGTACTCGTCGAATGCCTCCTTCGAAGTGGGATGTATGACGAGGATATTGACATCTGCAGCGATGTGCGAGTCGGAGATGCTGGCTCCGTGAGAGATGAGGAGGGGACGCAGGTCCGGAGAGGAGGGGAGGGTAGGGTCGAGCCATACTCGCAGCGGCTGACCTGACAGGGTGGTGAAGATGGTCTCGACCGCATCGCGCTGCATCAGGACCGCCAGACGAGGCGTTGATGGGTGTTTGGTTATAGGTACTCGATGCGAAAAGTGAAACTGAATGGAAATCTCAACTTTTGCTTTGACGGAGCTGCCCGATGAGCCCTTGGCTGTGGTCGACCCAGCTACAGAGATCCTGTGCCTGTGCGTTCTCGACCGCCCATCTGCATAGACTAGGCATATCTACAAGCAGCCCCCAAGAGAGAAAAGCTCCGATCCGCCACCTCGATCCCACCTAATCACTATCCAAAATCTCCACAATCTCCACATCCTCCATCTGCCTATCCCGCTTATCCTGCGCCGCAACAAACACGATCGACCCGTCCGAGTCCGCCGAGCCCGCTCTTGTCCGCTTTGCACCTGATCGCCGACCCGGTACATGCCCTCCCAGCTTGATGACGAGGTTGTTGATTCGGGCGCGGTACCGGCCAAAGTGCTCCGCGTATTGCGTGGCAGGTCTCGCAGGATTCTACATCAGCCCCATCAAGCCCAGACTCACCTCTTTTGCAAACTCCTCCCAATCCTCTTCGAAAGCTTCCGTCAACTTTGGCGCCCTCCTCGTAATATACACCGCCATCGTCGCCTCCTCGACGCCTGAAAAGTCATTCTTGGACTTCTTTGACACTCTGACCCGGGGCGAAGCTGCCTTGGCCCCGCGCTTGACGGGAAGAGGCGACGCTTCCCGCTCCGACTCCTCCTCGGGCGAGTCAGGCTCGCCGCCGGTGTATCGTAGTTCCTCGGGGAGATTGGCGAATTGTTCCTTGCCGTTCCGCCAGTGGTTGTACCAATTCGACAATGAGCCGATCGCAAAGCGGGTCTAGCATTAGCAAGATCGCATGGGAGACGTACCTGTGCCGAGAGCGCTTCCCCAACCTGACGAGCCGTGTACGCTGGCGTATCGAAATCTTCCCGGAATATCCGCGCGAGATCCGTCTTTTTCATTCGTGCTCGTTCTGTCCGCTTAGGCGGTATCGACCCCGAAGAGGTCGCTGGCTGAGCTGCTGCCTCGTCCGGCTCGGCAGTTTCGTACAGACCCCGTCTGAGCCAATTGCCAAATAGAACGTTCCACTCGGACGCAGTGTGATGGAATGTTGAATGCTGAGATTAGCTTTATCAGGGCAAAAACTCACCTCTTGAGCTAGTCGGTCCGAGACGCTGTCGAGCGATACACCTTGCCTCACCAGGGCTACATAAGGCGCAAAGACCCTTGTGTATGGTGCATAGTCGACATGGTCGTCGGTAGCTCTGAACCGCCCGCTAAACTTGCGCCAATCGTAATAGTTCTTGGTCCAGCTGCCTTCGGAGAGATCCTTGTACTATCTATCAGCCAGGCTTGGGCTCCACTTACGATGGATGCGAGATGCCGAGCGACGTCCACATAAGCCCGATCGGGAATCAGACTCATCGGGTGCGCATTACGGAAGATCTTGTCCATTTCGATGGTACCGGTCGTAGGTGCCGACAGTGCGGTCGTGGGTAGCGGTACGATTCGTTCGGTGACTGGCTGTTGAGGTGCGAGATTGGCAAACCGGCCTGCCCGATTTCGCCACTGCGTAAAGAACTGAGACCAGGTGCTCCATGTGTAGGTCCCGTGCTTCGCCATCAGCTCGTCCAGCAAGAAACTTACCTGTTCGAGAAGCTCGACTGCGATCTGAGAAGCTGTTTTGGAGCCGCTAAGATAGTCCCCGTGCGCCTCGGTAAAGATCGTATCCAGCTCCTCGTCCGATAGGCGTACGACCGACGCGCCAGCCCGCGGGGCACCCCCCTGATAGACGTAATTTCCTTCTGGCAATAATTGACCTGCATCCCAGCTCGACTCGAGCCACTCGAAAGCGACGCACCAGACCTGCTGAGCGGCAGCCTGTTTGATGTATTCTAGGCGGGCCGTCTCTTCTTCTGCCAACACGGGCGAGAGCAGAGCATGGGTCGCCTGGCTGATCTCGTGGACCCAAGTACCGCCGCTTTTCTACCGTCAGCCATGTCCGTGACTTGAACATACATGAATACTGCTGATGGTGTTCCTTCGTCCATTACGCCCACTGTCCACAAAGATCCGCTTTCCTGCGAGAATGACAGGCGGGTCTGCCTCGTTTTGCCACTCGCTGACGAGGGAGCTAAGGGGGGGATGATCCTTGGGCATGACGACGCTCCGATATTTGTTTCGCGCTCGCCGGGTCTGCACTGCCGTATCGGGGGTTTCGGACGCTGGTGCGGTGCGTGACAGCTGGGAGGAGGCTCTGCCTGGCCGCTGTGGAGTATCGGTGCGGCCGGGCGTGATCGGACTGGCAGCTGTAGTGATTGGTTGTTGCTGGGCATGGAGAATTTTGCCAGAAGCGGAGAGCTGTGCCAGTCCTTTTGAGATGGCGTTGATGCTGGGGACGTTGAGGGAGACCGAGCCGAGGGGTTGTGGCATGTCAGCGGGCAGAGGTGGAGGACTGGATCAGCAATGTCTACAGCTAAACTCACCCTCCCTTCCTGCAGCCAGCCCAATTGTCCTCCTCGCCCAGCAGCTTTCCAGCTTGGATGCAGCTCCTCGGCCAATTCTCCGCCAAGACCAGCTTCTCCTTCCATTCTTCCACTCCCTTGGATTTGAGCAGCCGCTGGTAGCGGTACTTTCCGCTCTGAGGTAGCCATGATGGGTGGCAGTACCTGTCGAATACGTCCAGGGAGGACGGATGGAGGATGAGAAGATGGGTGTTGTGGTCGGCAGAGTCGGTGGAGAGCTCGGCGCCGTACGCTTGGACGAGCGGGGCGAGCTCTGCAAAAGAGGGCAACCTCGGGTCCAGCCATAGCTTGAGTGGCTCTCCGCCAGCTGCTACGAAGAGGCTCCGCTGCTGGCTTGGCCCAGCTTGCATGATGTGGTGTGGACAACAGCTTGACTTGTGCGACGACAATAGAGTTTAGCCGGAAAGAGGGGACCATTTAAACCCACGCGGGGCCCAATTCGCGACTTGTCATCGTTCAGCGTGTCGCATCAGTGCCTCATTCCTTACTATATCCACCATGGCACCTAAAGAGTAAGCCCTACAGACAGACAGAGCTGACATACAGAGACTGGGAGAAATGTGTGTATCGCCGCGCCCGCAATGCTGACATTAGACGAGAAGAAACTCGACGAGAAGGAAGAGAAGATCGTCGCGCTTGACGAGTCGGACATTCAGATTCTCAAGACCTACGTGAGTAAGCGTATGGCATAGCTGACTCCAGGGGCAAGGACCATACTCGATATCCCTCAAGAAGATCGAAAATGAGCTCAAGGAGATCCAAAAGCGGGTTAATGAGAAGATGGGCGTGAGGGAGTCGGATACAGGGTTGGCTTCTGCCAACTTGTGGGATACGGCGGCGGATAAGCAGAGGCAAGGAGAGCACCCCCTCCAGGTGGCTAGGTGTCAGACCATCATCAAAGCTAGTAGGTCTATGTTTGAGCAGAGCTGATGATAGCCGATCCTGCGCTTGTTGGCCAATCAGCCAACCCGCAAGACGGTGCTGGCGCTGGCAACCCCGACGGCGACAAGTACGTCATTAGTATCAAGCAGGTGGCCAAGTTTGTCGTGGGTCTGGGAGATAGGGTATCGCCTACAGACATAGAGGAGGGGATGCGTGTAGGGTGAGTAAGGCTTTGAGCTGGCTGACATCAGGGTCGACCGGACAAACTACAAAATCATGATCCCCTTACCGCCCAAGATCGACCCTTCAGTTACAATGATGCAAGTCGAGGAACGCCCATCAGTCACCTATGCCGACGTCGGAGGATGCAAGGAGCAGATCGAAAAACTGAGGGAGGTTGTCGAGCTTCCGCTTCTGGAGGTGAGTTGCTACTCGGCCAAGCTGATGTAGCCCGAACGATTCGCCAACCTCGGTATCGAACCGCCAAAAGGTGTCCTCCTCTACGGTCCGCCCGGTACCGGAAAGACCCTCTGCGCCCGAGCCGTCGCCAACCGGACAGACAGTACCTTTATCCGCGTCATCGGATCCGAGCTCGTACAAAAGTATATCGGAGAAGGCGCTCGCATGGTCCGAGAACTGTTCGAAATGGCTCGCTCCAAAAAAGCCTGCATCATCTTTTTCGACGAAGTCGACGCGATCGGTGGTGCGCGATTCGACGACGGCGCTGGGGGAGACAATGAGGTCCAGAGAACAATGTTGGAATTGATCAACCAGCTGGACGGGTTCGACTCGAGGGGGAATATCAAGGTCATTATGGCGACCAACAGGTGAGTCTAGGGTTGGCCGTGCTGATCTAGACCTGATACGCTGGATCCGGCGCTGCTTCGGCCTGGACGACTGGATAGGAAGATTGAGTTTGCGCTGCCGGACAATGAGGGCAGGACGCATATTCTCAAGATTCACGGCAAGAGGTGAGCACTAGCCGGTCTCTCGCCTTGAAAGGACAAGTACACTAGTTGGGAATAGGGCTGATCAAGCAGTATGTCGGTCGAGAGGGATATCCGGTACGACCTCATTGCGCGTTTATGCCCAAATGCGACCGGTGCGGAGCTGAAGAGTGTGGCGACAGAGGTGAGCTGGAATGTAATAATGCGGGTTCGCGATGAACAATCAGCTGACAGACCAGGCGGGTATGTTTGCCATTCGGGCCAGGAGGAAGGTGGCCACCGAGCGGGACTTCCTCGATGCGGTCGAGAAGGTTATCAGGCAGGGGACAAAGTTCAGTAGTACGGCTCTTTACGCCCAATACAATTAGAGGTTGGCCCGTTTGGGCGGCAGCGCATGTATTATATCGGCCAAGCAGGACACGTAAGGATTGGGGTTTGGGCGCTGTTTGGGCACTGTTTGGGCACATTTACGACTCCGTCTGGGGAAGAGAGTAGGTTGTTATGGGAGATACTCTTCAGGTTGAGTAGGCATGTTATACTTTGTGCTCGGTGGGGATATGCATCAAGGATAGAACGGGCTCCCGTGACATGCCATGCGCCGCGTCAAAGATAATGCAGAGAGGGAGGTCGTCCAAAGGTCAAAGGGAAGCAGGATTAGCTCTGGCAGAAGTTTAGCTCAGTGGTGACAGCGCGACACTATACCGCGACACGGAGTTTAGCGGCGTTATAGATCTCGTAATCGAACTCGGTACACATTCCTCACTTTGTGGCGCCGTGGTTGAAGGTGGCTGGTCGGCCTACTGTGCAGCGTCCCGCCCTACTACCGGCCGGGTATAGGTGATCATGCAAGGGTGCTGTGGCACTGTCAGGGGCGCGGGGATGCGCAGAGGGGGAACAAAAGGTAAGAGCGAAGTAACTCCAAGCCGGGCGGCAAGGGACGAGTCCCAGCAAAAGGTAAAAGTGAATGCCTCCTAGCTGATTCGAACAGCTGACCTCGACATGCGCATCTTTCGAAGCGAGAAATACTAGTGTCGCGCTGCTACCACTGAGCTAAGAAGGCGTTCTAGATGATTGGATGAAAGCCCAGAGACTGCAAACAATATAATCCGCAAAGTTTCGGGCTCCAGGATGGCCTGGTATGGACTTTTCCGGATACTCATTCCTCATCTCCTCTTGTCTCAGATTACGTTATAGACGACGCGCTAGTGGTGCTATCGCTCCTCAGTCACCTCACATACTGCAGCACCAGACCATGAAGGCTAAAAATCGTTCGAGATACCGAGGAAGGCAGCCCTTACCAAAGTATATCAACCTTTCGCAAAGGTTTGTCGCCCAGACCACCCGGGCGGCGGGGTATACCGGCCGGACTTCCCCTTCCCTGGTGGTGAGACTATACTGCTTGGTAAGCTACGCTAACACCTCTACCGCAAGGGCTGGAGACGATCCATGTCGCTGATCTCCAGACATACGACCAAGTACTGCACTTTCAATCCCGCCAAACTCCATTCCTCATACCCACAGCACCCCGTCCGCACCACGTGCACCTCGTAACACCCAATATGACCGTATGTCTTCCAATATTGTAGCTAATATGCTTTCCCTCTCGAGCGACGGCTGGAACCATCGCTGAAACACTATGGCGCCACCGGGTTGTTTCTGGAATCGCCCAGCAACATTATCCTTTGGTACGGCTCACCGCATTCTCCTTTCACTGACTTGCCTCACAGATGTTCTACATCACACTTGACTGGCTATAAGATGGTACGCTAAGGCTACTGAAGACTGTCCAGCCCAACTCGCACATCCTCAGCCACGCTCATTTATTACGCCTCCGAACCAACCAAGATGATCGGTACTACTTCCTATCTTACAGCGCACCCGCCAATAAGTTTTCGATCCCTACTCATACGCACTACATGCAGCAAGCCAACCACTCATCCAACATCAACCCCAAGCACACTCAGAGACCTCTCTGATGGGACACATACCAGCTCCATGACACCTACCGAGCCACTCGTCCTATCCTGCGATACTTTGTACAGCCTCGAGCTCGTCGAGTCCCATATCGGCCAGAACACTTTGATTGGGGACTGGCAGAGTGATGATTCTGCCACCTACGAACAGTCAGTCTCTGAGATTCAGGATCAGCTCAGCCACGTCGAAAGCCAGTACTCTGCCCTGTCCGGCGGCGCGATTCGTCGAGCTTCTCAGGCGCCTAACCATGACCCCGCAACTGCGCTCTCGACCTTCCACTCCGTGTGTAGCCAGCTCTTGCGAGAAGGGGAGGCGGATCTCACTGTCTATGTGGAACCTGTACTGAAACTGAGGGATGATCTCGCCGCGGCGGTTATGAAGGTGGAGCACAAGCGAGACGATGATGCTCAGAAGCAAGGAGGGAGAGGGGTCGGCGGACCGGAAGGCCACGTGAGAGGCGCGATGTATGGCGTCCAGGAGATCAGCAAGCTGTGATTGATATGCTAGCTGTCGCAGCGACTTCCGGTATTATAGACAGAAATACTCATTGATCTCTCGCGTTACCCTGTCATGACAGATCCGGACTGCGATCACACCTTCCTAAGTTCATAGTGACTCACACCTCTGACAGTGAGCGCTTATATATGACTTGCGGCAGCATTTGGAGATCCCTAGAGACTCATCAAGCCCATAGCTACACGAGACACTCCTTGCACTGTGATCGGCTGATTGGCTAGGACTATGATACGTTCTAGAATATGCGACGGCAGACCCCTTGCTTTTCAGCAAGAGAGGCTGTGCAGATTTTAAAGGACCGACAAGCTGGAACATTCGAGTCGAGCTGTGTCACGCTCTGGAACGCACCAGAGCTGCAATCCTTTCAGATTTGCTATCTTCGATTCCTTTCATTCCCTACACTGCTCTGTAGGGCGTTTGAGTAGCAACGGGGTATATAATCAGCTGTTCACCGCCTTATTATCGGTACACAACTCCCATCTAAACACCAGAGTAGACCCAATCACCCAGTCCCACTGTGCTGACTGATCACAGACTACCAATCGATTGAACCGCCTCATCACATACAGATCACCAACATACATCTTACGATGGCCAGTCACACAAGCGACG
Source organism: Dioszegia hungarica (assembly GCF_025882075.1). Lineage (NCBI taxonomy): Eukaryota > Fungi > Basidiomycota > Tremellomycetes > Tremellales > Bulleribasidiaceae > Dioszegia > Dioszegia hungarica. Next base: position 409,580 of record NW_026515767.1, on the reverse strand, counting down.
TCCCCTACATCCAGACAGATCCCTCATCTGACCACGACGTGTCTGGGTCCTTCACATCATGCCAATCTACTGCAGGAACGAAGAGGAAGACTTATGCAGACAGCTCCAGGCGCTGCAAGGCCAGGGATTCCTGGCTCGAGAACCCTGCACAAAAGCGAAGCCCGATCTCACAACTCGCTTCATCCTTCTCCATCCTCCAGGACCACCTCGACAACACTACAGGCATTGATCCCTCATCCCCCTCTCACCGATCCGACTACGGCAGCCTGTACAACGACACAAATCGCATTCTGACCAACTGGAAGCGCTCAGGTCTGTTCGATCCCCCAACCGCCACAGAGCCCACCGCCACCCCTGTCTCTATCTCGCAGGCGTATTCCAACCTGTCTTCTGCTATCGGGAGTAAGCCTTTCACCGATGAATCTTTCGCCACGGCTGCGGATCGGAGCTCTTACATGAATGCTGTGGAAGATTACAGGTCTGCTTATACTTCCTACAGAGCATCAAAGTCGGGGAAGAGCTCCAGGCGTGGGAGATCCCAGTCAAAGGCGTCGACGGGCAAGAGCACTGGGACGACCGTGAAGGGGAGGCGGGGTGATTTGAGACTAGGCCAGGGATCTGTTAGCTTCTGAATATATCCGAAAGCTCAGCCTCATGTAGAACAGGTGTGCCTTTCAGACCTGAAGAGCTTTGCTACCTGCTGCGAGCAGTGCCACCTTCCGCCACTCAACCGCCACCTTCACATTCCACGCACGGACCTGCTATGACGCTGTCAAGGTGTAAACGTGGAATTCGTCTCATCTCTAGCTTGTTGTTGTACATCTACCATGCTGCTCTCCCAGCTCATCATCCGCCTCGGTATAGCCGCTGCTGTAGCCCCAGCATTGGGCTTCCAGTCCCTAGACAGCAAGCGCGCGAAAAACGTCCTCGAACCGAAGCGCGAGGGCTACTGCTCGGTGAGTCAGCGACGCCCTTCAAGCTGATACCAGCCCTCTGGACCGATCGAGTCGACGCATTGCCTATATGAGACAGTAGAAACGCTCAATGCGGACCTCTACCCCGCTCTGAATCGTCTCGTCCACTACCCCTTCTTTCGACATTACAAGGTGGACCTGTTCAGGGAATGTCCATTCTGGCGGGAAAATGGATTCTGTATGAATCGGGATTGCGGAGTCATGGCTGCGGATGAGGCGGATATACCAGAGAAATGGAGAGCCAAGGCACTGGGAGAGATTCGATCAGGGGTGAGTCCAATCAAGGCGGAGCTGATAGCAGGACGAGTCGAGCTGTTATTTCCGGGATCAGGACTTTTGCTATATCGAGGATGATACCACGCAAGGTGGGTCAATGTCCAAACGGAGCTAATGTAGATGGGGAATATATTGATCTTTCGCTGAACCCGGAACGCTTCACGGGGTACGCTGGAGATTCCGCACACCAGGTCTGGCGGGCGATCTATGAGGAGAACTGTTTTGGGCTGTCCGAGGCGGGCGCGGCTGCTGCTCCTATCGGGTTCAGCAAGCTCAGCGAGGGGTGGGGAACAGAGATGGTCAAGCAGGACGAAGAGTGCGAGGAGAAGAGGGTGTACTATCGGATCATATCTGGTGAGTTTTCCCAAGGCATATCGCTAATCAGGCCTCCATGCGTCCATCTCACTGCATATATGTCAGGAATATCTCGATCAGGCGACGGGCGAGTGGTCGCCCAACCTGCAGTGCTTTGTGTCCCGACTCGGCGCGCATCCCGAGCGATTGTCTAATGTCTACTTCAACGCGCTGCTTCTTATGCGAGCCGTGGCGAGAGCGGCTCCGTATCTCGAGCAATACGACATTTCGGTAGCCCCTCCTTCAAGGATACAGGAGTCGGACCGCACAAAGGAACTACGCAAGGGCGATGAGGAGGCGAAGCGGTCCCTGGCGGACGTGATCAGGCTGGCAGGTGGGAAGGGCGTCGAGCGTGGCTTTGACGAAGCGGACTTTTTCAACGGTGCAGATGCTATGGTGAGTTTTGTCCTGGCCTAGCTGACAACAGATCCTCAAGGACCAGTTCAAGAACCACTTCCGGAATGTGTCCCGCATCATGGACTGTGTCGGCTGCGACAAGTGCAGGCTATGGGGGAAGCTGCAGGTGTCCGGGCTGGGGACGGCACTCAAGATTCTTTTTGAGCTGGACGAGAAGGCCCTAAAGTGAGTCAGCGAGTCAATGAGGTGGATGGGGAAGACTGGTGGCTGGGAAGGAGTGGAGGCGAGGGGAAAAGAGGAGGGTGAGCCTGAAACACATGTCGCTCCCGGATGGAAAAGAGATGACTGGGAAAGCGAGAAAGAGAGGGCGAGGCAAACCAGGAAAGGGATGAGACATCGCCCTGGATCCCAACTCGGTCCCCAATTTCGGGCTTGGGCTAAGCTGATTCCAGCCCCAAAATCAACCCCGACCTGCTCCAGCGGTCCGAGGTCGTCGCGCTCTTCAACACCCTACACCGAACGAGCGAATCCCTCGCGGCGGTGGAGCAATTCAGGCAGATGTACAAGGATACCCAGGACGCCGAGGCAGCAGCGGCAAAGGTGCGAGCAGAGCAAAAGCCCAAGCCAAAGAAGAAGCGCAAGGTGAGTACGCGTCTGACCCAGCTGACCCCAGTCTGCCAAAGCGCCAATTTCAGCGACCGGAATCTTGATCTCCGCTTTTGAAGCATTGCGGCGGAACTGTAAAGGCTGCTTGGAGCTATGCTGGCGGTCCATCTCACAGGGGCGGCTGCGCGTCTTGAAGGTTGTGCGGAGAATAGAGCTTTAGATTAAGGTTTTCCACGTGTTGCCACAGGGACGCGTTGTTGACGTGTTTGACTTTGACTTTAGCGCTTTTCATTTTACCCTGTGTTGTTGTCATCCCCATCTATACTATACATTGTTCATACGTTCATACGTCCAACCCACTCTCTTTACACCCACGCTACACGCACAAGATGATCTTCGCCTTCCTCTCCCTCCTCACCGTCGCCGCCGCGATCCGCGTCACGTCCCCCTCCTCGTCGACCGTTTGGGCCAGCGGCACGTCCGCTCAGACCATCACCTGGGAGGCGGTCAGCTCTGATCCTACCAGCTTCACCATCCAGCTCGTCAACCAAGTGAGTCTCTTGTGTCGCTCCGCTGACATCAGGCCGGCTTCCTCTCCAACTCCCCCGTCACCATCAAAGAGAGCCAGTCCAGCTCCACCGGCAGCTCCAACTCGGCCAGCATTACCTACCCGGGCGGAACCTGGCCCGTCGGGACCGCGTTCCAGATCAACCTCGTCACGTCAACCATGTCCAACCAGGCCATCCTCGCTCAGTCCAACCAGTTCAACATTACCAACTCTGGCGCGGCGGCGGTTGCGTCGAGCTCTACCGGAATGGCGCCCACCACCGTGTCGTATGCGAGCGCGTTCGCGACCGTGTCGGCCCCGTCATCAGTGGTGACTGTGACGAGCACCTCTGGCTCTGCTGGAGACGCGTCGGGAGGCATTCCCAACTCTGTGAGTTTGAAGTGTGAGCAGCACTGACGACAGGCCGCCAGCTCCCGCTCCGCCGGCGAGAAACCCGCTCCCTCCGCCTTCATCTCCCTCCTCCTGGCCGCCGCCGCGGCGTTCGGCATCCTCGCTTGATCCTTGACGGACAATGTATCTATTGGACTCGCAAAAGGCTATACATCGCGTGAGATCTACCTAACTACTGATCATTTGCAACTGAATAGGACCTCCCCGTTTTCGGGGTATTGAACGTGCCCGTCTTTGGGCGCTTGGATGATAAAGATCCGATCGGCGGCCTGGACCACGTTACCGTTTTTCAGGTACGCTGTGCACTGATACGTCAGCCCTGTGATCTTGCGTGTTACTTACTTTCTCTGTGATCTCGGCTCCCCCGGGCGGCTTGTATTTGACGGTCCACTCAATGGGTTTGGTGTTAGTAGCCAGACCAATCTGACCCTTGATGTTTGGGCCGGTCCACTCAACAGGCTTGGTCGCAGGCGCTTCTGTAAAGTCGGTGACGGTGACGTATGGCCCGATTGCCAGCCACACGCGTGGGGGGAAGGCAGACGCAGAAGCGACGGCAGCTGAGGACGACGATGACGGAGTAGCACTGGAGGAGCTCGGCGCACCCGCGTTAGCGGCTGGGCTGGAGGAAGAGCTCGGCGCAGCCCCGTTAGCGGCTGGGCTGGAGGAAGAGCTCGGCGCAGCCCCGTTGGCGGGCGGGCTGGAGGAGGAGCTCGGCGCAGCCCCGTTAGCGGCTGGGCTGGAGGAAGAGCTCGGCGCAGCCCCGTTGGGCGGGCTGGAGGAGGAGCTCGGCGCAGCCCCGTTAGCGGCTGGGCTGGAGGAAGAGCTCGGCGCACCAGCATTGGCGGGTAGGCTGGAAGAGGAGCTCGGCGCCCCACCGGGCGCCCCACCGTTGGCAGCGTTGGCGGGTAGGCTAGAGGAGGAGCTCGGTGCACCAGCGTTGGCGGGTGGGAGGGAGGAACTTGAGGTTGGGGCAGCGGCGTTCCCGGCTGGCGGCGAGGAGCTGGAGGATGTAGTCGAGCTAGAAGATATGACATTGGCGAGCGCAGGGAGCTGTACCGAGGTCGAGCTAGACGCAGTGCTGGCTGCTGGTCAGTGGATGCCGGTTGGGCTACTCACAAGCTGGGGCGCCATTGCACACCGTCTGTGTAATCGTCATCGTCACTGTGGACACTGTGGCCCCCGCTGGATCTTGCAAGTTTCGAGCGACAATCCGCGCGAGGCCCAAGATGAGAGCCGAGTATGCAGTTACGAGCATTTTTGCTGTCAAGGTACTTTCTGTAGATGGGGACCAGCCTGGGACCTGCCCTGATACCACCGACCACTGCCCAGCTCTGCTCGGACTACCACATCCTTCCATGCCCAACTTGTAACATGCACCATCTTGTCGATCCTTTCCGCCCCACCCGACGCGTTTCATCACCCCCTTTACGCGTCGCACCTCTCCTATGAAACTCCTCGCTTTCCGCCTCCCGGATGAGATACCACTGGAGGTATGTCCCTGCCAGGTCGAGCTGATACGATCAGGATTATGAAGCACTCCTGAACCTCCTGGAAGAGGGGGAACGACCTCGGGTTCAGCGGTTTCGGATCGTCGAGGATCGACTCCGTACGTTGCTTTGTGGACAGATCTGACGCGCAGGATCACTACTCGCACGACTGGCGGCACGGTACTACCTCCTCACGCAGGGCTTGATCAAGCGGGATGAACGTCCGACGTTCCGTTCGGGGCCCAAGGGCAAACCCTACCTGGTCACCCCCGCTCTCGACCTCGGGTTCAATATCTCGCATGAGGGCAAGTGGGTCTTGCTCGGTGTGGGCAAGGGAGAGGTAGGGGTGGACGTGATGGATCCCCCGCAAGATCCGGAAGAGATCAAAGAGGCGTTGATATCTCAGGTATGTCAGGTCAAAAGGCTGGCTGATGTAGATGACTGTGCCGGAACGACTCGCGCTGGCGGTGCCGCTCACCCCGCACGAGCTGCGATGGGCCTTGACCACCCTATGGACACTCAAGGAGGGATACACCAAGGCGATAGGCGAGGGCGTGGGCTTCGGGCTGGAGCGCATCAATGTCGTCTTTGATGGCCTTCAGGCGGTGAGGGTAGAAGTGGACGGGCGGGATATCGCGGATGATGGGTGGAACTTTCGCTTGGGCCGTATCGGAGAAGGCATGGAGTCGGGGTATGCGGTGTACTGGAAAGAAACAGACTGGGAGGGTGTAGACATTGTACAATGGTCACAGTTGATATCAGTCTTTGATGGCTAAAATATACACTAGTGCAGTCCCGCTACAGCTTCCAGCAACCTCGAGACGTCTCCCCGATCCGCTGCCTCATTGGACCCCTTGACCACCTTTTGCACCCGCTCATGCACATTCGAGCCAGCCAGTACCTTGTCTTGCTCCTCGCTATCCAAGAATATTTGTACGCTACATCAGCCAAGCCAAAAACGAACTCACAAGTCGCCATCGACAAAACCGGCCGTCTCCCTCTTGATGAGCTCCGATCCGCCTCGCCGCCAATCTTTCCACTCGATCCCTGGACCCTTCATCAGACGCGCCATGTTCCGCTGCAGATCATCCATCGTCTTGGCGGCCGAAGGTGTGAGCTCGCCAATCATCCCCAATCTACCATCGGCAGTCGCGTAGAGGAGATCCGGGTTGATGACGTCCAGTGCGGATGTAGGCGGTGCGAGCGAGCCATGACGGAATCGCACCACGTCCTCGTGCAGCCCGAACGAAGCAGCCGTTTCGATCTCCTGCTTGAAGCGGAAGGTAAGGAGATTCGAGTGGCCCTGGGATCAGCTCAGTCTTGGGTTCACTCACGTCAGACACGACAACTCCCGCTCCACCATCCCTGACCCCCTCCATCCCCAGCACACAGTGCGTGGCCATATCCCGCTGATCCCCAAAGATCTCCCCACTGCCCTCATCCACGTCCAGCACAAAGATACTGCGCATTCCATCCCCGACGACGAGGCGGTCCTCTGGGTGCTCGCTGGTCCGAGGAGCGACACTGAGGTGCTGCGCGATGAACGCGGAGGAGAAGGCCGAGAGCTCGACAAGAGTGGCCATGGGTCCAGGAGTGAGGCGATTGATAGAGATCTATATCAGCCGTGTCTAGCGCAGACTCACTCTGCTAGCTGCAGCGACCGCCAGGAAACCATGAATGACCTTGAGGTCGTGTACCGGCCCGTTCGTCTTGAGTAAAGTAATCATGTTGACCTCGGGCGTTGGCTCGATGATCATCACTCGCCCGTCCTTGGCGGTCACGCGATACTCGTTGTCCAAGACCGCATCTTCAAAGTCGGCCTCGGACGAGAAGATGGCAGTACCGACAGCGAGGTAGGATCGGCCGAGAAGCACAACCGGTTGAAGGGTGGTGATGACTTCGCGCTCGAATAGTTCCATGTTGCCGATGACTGTTATCAGCTCAGCTTTAGTATGACTTACCTCTCATCGTCACAGGATCCCTCAGCTCCAGAACTCCCGCCTGATATATCTCTCCCGTCCCGCTGCTCATGGACCGAGTGACGCAACCAGCAGCCAAGACCCCCTCGAGGTGCGCCAACTTGGTCACCGACTTTTCCTTCAAATCGAGCGTCTGCACCGAGAGCTTCTTGAGCGAGTTGACCTTGGTAATGACCAGACCGATGCTTGTAGCGAGCACAAGAGCCTGTCCCTGAGCAGTCTTGACGGATGTCGCGGCTGTCACATCCTAAAGTCAGCTCTGCCTCGAGATGGCTCACCTTTCTGCTGACCGCCGAAAAGTCCACCCTGTCCTTGGACCCAAAGAGAACACTCATCCGCTCCGTCAATCCCACCGCGAGAATCTGTTCCTCCCCTTCCCAGCCCTGCACGGGATGTAGCTCGAGCGGCCGGGTCCCAAGACTTGACACCTTTCGTGATTTGACAGTAAGGCCGTCGAGATCGTACACGACCAGCGAGCCATCGCTGAGTCCAGCGAGGAGCTTGGTATGGAATGTGAGGGAGTTGGCGTGATAGTCGTTGACGATAGTGGTGGGTGTGGAGAGGTCCGACAGAGAGTAGAGGAGGATCTCGTTTGTCCATGTTCCGATAGCTAGGGTCGTGGAGGTGATCGCAAGCGATGCGGCAGAGGCGTTGATCGTACTGATGTCAGCTACGCAGAAGCAGGACTCACCCTAACTCCTTGATCCCATTTGTTAACACTACCACTTGGGATGCCACAGCAACAGCGACGTGTCCCCCTCCAATCGCGGCGGTGACGACGCCCGACGCCGGCCAGGATGCCTGGCTCCCGCTCGCAAGGTCCGACCAGACGTCCACGCCGCCCTCCTTGACAGTAACGAGCTTGTCCCCGATCATTCCTGCGGCTATCGTCGACGTGGACGCAAGCGCAGCGCACAGCTCCACTTCGGCCGGTTCCAGCGTGATCATGGCCGTCGACGATGTCGTCGAGAGCAATATCCGCTCGCCCAGTGTCCACATCCGCTGAACATCGGTGACCCCCTCAATGACCATCGTATCCTCCATACCGACACCACTCCGAACGATCCGAAGCGAATTGCTCGTAGCTGCTCCTGAAGCGACAATGAGATGAGACTACATCAGCTCGGTCATACCCAAACTCACCACTGCCCCGCTCTCATCCGAGACGACCGTAAAGTCCTTGACTGGCGCCAGGTTCATCCACCTCTCAATAACCTCTAGTGATCCCTGTACCTGCTCCACCTCGGGCTCAGCGTCCCGTTTTGGTTGTATCTTGCTCGAGGATCCAGGTTGAAGACGGACGAGCTGATGATCGCCTGCGGTAGAGGTGATGAAGATGTGATTGGGCGAGAAGGGAGTAAGGGATGATGGTGGCGAGATAAGGCCGAGGTCCAAGATCTGTACCCGCGTCGACTCAAGGATACCCTCGCCGTGTTCCCATCCTATCGCCGTAGCTCGTCCATTGTCGTCCCCGATAAGAACGCTGGCGCCGCGCTCATCACTCCGTAAGACCGTCGCACTACATCAGCTCAGCCAGGCTCCAACTCACGCCAACACCGTCCCGAACCCCTGCCGTATCCTAAACACAGGCTTCATCTCCCACTTCTCGTCACTCTTGCTCGTGCTCGACTTGCGCCGCTTTCCTTGTCCACCACCAATCATCTCATTCTGCGGGGACCGCTTTGCCGAGGCGCGCGGGCTGATCGATGGACCCGAAGCGACTGACGAGCGCCGTCGAGCTGGAGGCGCAGCGACGAGGGTGATGGAGTAGAGGACAGAGTACTCGTCCCCCATGATCAACGCCATCCTGTTCTTTCCTGGCACAGGGAGTATGCGCCGCGCGGCTGGGCAGGAGAAGGGAATATCGGAAAAGTCGGTATTGGCGTCAACCGCCTCTCCGGAGGGCGAGGCGACATCGATAGGGCTCGACATATCGGTAAAGGAGTGCGAAGTTGGCGAGAGGAGACGAGTCTGCATCTGGAGAGACTGGCCGGGGGTGAGGTAGAGGAAGCTTGCGAGTGGACCGGAGGGTAGAGGTTGAGGGAGGAATGCGATGGAAAGGAGGTTATGTTCTCGGACACTAGGGTCAGCTTGCCCAGATGGACACTCACTTGATGTTATAGTTGTCCTTGAATACAAGCTTGCCGTCCGTCGCGACGCTCTTCCGGCGCCCCTTCTCCTTCTCCACCTCCATCTCGATACAGCTCAAGACGCCCACCCAAAGGCTGACCAAAGCGGTCGATTCGTGCGCAATCACCGAGGTGAAGAATTCTGCGCGGCGGAGTGACGGAGTGGGAGGAACCAGAGCCATCGTTGAGGTGACTGCGAGGGCCCCGCTAAAGGTGAGGAGGAGCAGCCGAGCGGAAGGCGGGGAGAGAAGGACGAGGATGTGAGGTCGAGCGCCCTGATTTCAGCTACGTCAGATCGCGGCTCACCTTGACGTCTACAATCTCTACGCTGATGATATTGCCCCAGACCTGGATCGATCCCTTCTGGACCAGCCCCGAAGCCTCCACATCCCAGACCTCGACCCGATCGGGCTTGGCTAGGAGGAGCGACTGCGATCCCGGCGAGGTGAACCCCGGGACGAGCTTCGAGTCGACGATGGACGTCGGTTGTAATGCCTATCATCAGATATGCCCTCATCAGCACCTACCGAGGCGATATAGAGCATCTTGGGGGATAGGCAGGGGTATGTATGGAGTCATCGACCAATGCATGCTCCCTATCGCTGACAGTGCCTCGGCTACCGGTCCTTACGATATCGGCGATCTCCGAGCCTACTTGACGGCTTGCCGGTTCAAGCCAAGCCTCCGCTCTGGGTAGCGATGCAGAGGTTCCGCTGCAGCACATGTGATGGTACCAGACGATAGACACGCCTCTGATCGAGTGTACCGTACAGAAATGGGGCGAATCTAACCAGAGGAAGGCCAGGTATCCTGTTTCAAAGTTAGGGGTCGAAGGTCCCCTGTTACTAGTCCGCTGCCTTGTCCTTCACTAGACTACCGCCTAATCGCCTGTCCTTATTGCTCACCGCTAGAAGAGCGACATATGAAGTCGCATGATAGTCTTCTGAGATCAAATCTCTACCCAGATCAAAGCGCCATCACCCAGTCGTAGTCTCGCGCTCGCCTACTTGCTGACCTCCACCACGACCTTGCCCCTTGCCCTCCCGCTCTCGATCCGCGTGAACGCAGCCGGTGCATCCTGCCATCAGCTCCAATCATCCCCGAACCTACCTTGTACGCGTGCACCGAGTCGATCTGGACCTCCTTTGCGGTCTTCATAAATTCGGCTATAGTCTCAAACATGGCCTTTGACGGGGACAGCATGATGCAGGCGTATCGCCTGCTAGCGAGCGCACTTCTCCCCGGGAGCCACGATGGAAGATAGTCATTAAGTCTTCCTCGTAGCTGCCTGATGGCTTGCGAAGGGTAGTAGTACTGCTGCTAGCGAGGTCAAGGGTGAGCTTACATTGGTGATTGCGCCCCCCATCGCATCTCTGCCGGTTTCTGTCGTCAGCCCAGTCGTCGCACTACTTACTATCTCCGACGATCGTCACGTAGATGCCCAATTGAGGGGCTACCGGATCGTTCAGGATCAAGTGGTCCAGATGTGGGATGAGATCCGTTCCGCCCACACAGTCCAATACGACGGCGTACGGGGCGTACTGCGAGTGCAGTGCTCTCTGCGCAACGTGCTCCTGGGTGTAGTCGATCACCTAAGATGAGCTTTGCTAAAAGCCAAACTCACCTCGTCCGCGCCGAGCTTCTTGACAAAGTCGGTATTCTTGCCGCTGCAAGTAGTGACCACCTTGAGCCCCATTTTCTTGGCGAGCTGGATACCCATGCTCCCGGTCCCGCTGCTCCCGCCGAGGATGAGGACACTCCTTCGTCCCACATCAGCAGGATGAGGATTGAACGCAAGGCGACCGTAGTTGATCAGAGCAGTGTAGACGGTCCCGTATGCCAATGGGAGGGCGGCAGCGTCCGTCCAGGACAGCCCTTCTGGCTTTTTGACGAAAGGAGCTGCTGCGGAGACCGCGACGTACTCTTGGAGAGAGCCGTTGCCTATCGTCAGCACCGCCAGATCATAAACTCACCGGTCATATTCGGAATCATGCCAAAGACCTCATCGCCGGCTGAGTGGTCCTTCACACCGGCCCCGACAGAGTGTATGATACCCGAAAAGTCCCAGCAGGGAACGAACGGCGTGCCCATGGGAGGTGCACCCATGAAGTTGAGAAGAACATCAGGAGATTGAGCACTAGATATCAGAAATGGCTCACGTAAACCATACTCGGCTCCTTCACGCTGTAGCCTTGCTTGTAGTAGCCGAAGTAGATAATATGCTCACATCTGATTCTCCACCGGATTGAGAGCGGCCGCCTTGACTTTCACGACTACCTCGTCCGCTTTTGGGTTTGGGATCGGCTTGGATACCTGCTTGATGGTCGTACTGAGCCGACCGCGGGTGGTATATTGCCATGCTGTGGACATTGTGCTTGACTGAGATGGACGCAGAGGGGAGATGCTTTTCGCTGACACAGGTCACCGCAAGTGGAGCGTGGAGCCCCGCCTCCACCTCCGGGTGGGGTATGTGAAGTGGGGCGAATCACGTGGCGCCCAAAGCGGCAACCCAAAAAGCTTCCGCTCGTCAACAGCGCATTCAGCAACCCTGTACTCGCTGTAGCTGTGTATGAGCATAGCATCTACACATCTCGTACCTACTATCGCCCATAGTCTTCCCATAACAGGTAGACGCGCAAAATGTCCAGCGCCAATAATGCCGCGCCGACTGCGCCCTTGAATCTCGCTCAGGCGTCTACATCCGCCTCAGCTTCCGCCTCCACCTCTGCCAAAAAGCGCAAGGCGTCCCCCCCGCTCGTTCGCCTCGCCTCGGTCGGCGCCGACCACACGGACGATGACAGTCAGTCCGTCACGTCTCGGATGAATCGGGACCGCGAGAGCAAGCGGACACGCGTTCACTTCTCCTGTGTTGAATGCCACAGGCGTAAGCAGAAGTGCGACCGGAAGGAGCCGTGTAGCCAGTGTGTGGCCCGGCGGGTACCGCAGCTGTGTCGGCCCTTCCTCAACGGTCAAGAAGATCCTAGCGCGTAAGTTTGGCTATTGGTGGAGCTGAGGATAGCGCGGATGTCCAGAGTCGCCTCAGCTCTATTGAGAGCTTACTATCCCGCCTGGTCTCGTCCCTCCCGGCCACTACCTCGGCGCAGCCCTCCTCCCCGGCGGACCTCTCGGCCCTGCTCCAAGGCTCCGGGGAGGACATGTTCCATCCCGCGTCCGAGATGAAGGACAAGGAGATGCCGCTCAAGCCTCCACCGTCCGGGCAGTTCCCCGCGGGTCAGGCGTATACGAATACCACCGGAAGATCAGGGTACGGTTGGGGATTGCGGGAAGGGCGCATGATCAATCTGTCTCTTGACGATAATACGGATCTTCAGGATGTTCTGACGACGCTCAAGGAGAGTGGGATTAGCAAAGGTCATCTAGAGTGGTTGATTGCGGGCGTGCCGGGGCGGCGGATGGCGGATGGACTCATCGACCTATACTTTAAGGATATAGAGTGAGTCTTGACCTAAACTCGGCTGATGACAGCTGGACGCGGTACAAGATCGACAAGCCATCCTTCCTCAAGCGATACGAGGTGTTCTTTGACTCTATCGGCCGGAACCCAACCAATCCCAAGGTGGACGGGGACACCCTCCGCTGGTTGCCTTTAATGTTCATAGTCGTGAGTCGAGACAAAGATAACGCTTACCCAGCTCGCGATCACCGCTCTGTCTGCACCACATGAGCTCGTACCGTCTGCCGATCAGGCGGCATGGTCTCGACGTTTCTATGGTTCCGCTCGGTCTTCTCTGGAATACGCCAAAGCTCTGCAAAGAGACAACCTCGACGTTCTGTTTGCGGGACTCCTAGCTTCGCGGTACATGTGAGTCTAGATATGGCGGTACTGATCCCAGGCTGCTCACTCGTCGCCCCGCAGAAGGATCTACACCCCTCACCACCGCCTTTCAACTCGGCCTGTACCGTGACGGCTCCATCCTGAACATCACCGATAAGCGGGATGTCGAGGTGCGGCGTCGGGCATGGGCCATGCTATATCATCTCGACCGCACGATCTCGCTTCTCGTCGGCCGGCCCGCTAGCATCTCGGACGCACATACGGATACCCGCATGCCCGCCAATCTCGAGGACGAAGAGCTGGAAGGAGACTTTGATCCCGCAGGTCATCCTCTCACTGTTCCTACCGTCTACACCTACGTCATCCTCAGGTGAGTCCTACGCTGGCTTTGCTGACTCCAGACACAAACTAGCGGAAATCATGGGCCGGATCGCCTACCATACCTTTGCCATCCAACTCCCCGACTACCAGACCGTGCTTGAACTCGACAAGGAGTTGCTCGCTTGGCGAGAAACCCTTCCTCCCTTCTTCCGAATGACGAAGCCCGACCTCCAATTCGACAAAGACCACTCGTACCTCTTCGTCCAGCGCCACTTGCTCGCATGCGAGTGGTTCTACACCCGTATCACCCTGAACCGGCCATACCTCCTTCGTCGAAAACCCCAAGACTCGCGCTACGCCTACTCAAAAGATGCCGCTATCGAGTCTGCGACAGCGGATCTGCTGAGTCGGCGATCCTTCATCATGGAGAAGGGGAATTTGATCGTCAATAGTGGAGGATACAGGGTGCTGAACTCGTACATGGTCTTGGGCGTGACGATCAAACGTGAGTCCTTTCTAGGCTGGGCTGATGATAGTCGACCCAGAGTCATCTCAGGCGGATAAGCTACGCCGATTACTCAACGTCGTCTCCGGTCGTGCGCCAGATGCGAACGGCCGAGTCTCGGAACCGCTCGTCAAGGAGGAACTGGCCATCGTCGAGTTCCTCACCGCCAAAACCAACATCGCGCCCAATTCCAACTCTCTGCCGAAAGAGACCCCCGTCGACCTCCTGCTCGGTCTCGCCAAGACCCGCTCGGGCCGTCGGGCGGCCGAGGAGGAACGGCGGCAGCTCCGGCAGCAAGCGGCTCGGGAGGTGCAGGAGCAGTCTGCGCAGGCAAAGGGAGGAATGTCGAGCAGTCCGTGGGGGTACAAGCCGCCCTCCATGCCCGGCTTGGATGTACAGCAGCCATTCAGCATGTCTGGGCAGCGGCGGGATGGGCCACGTCCCCTCCAACCTCCACCGACGAAACGGGGCAATCCCCAGACCAGCTGGTCCCCGGACTATAACAACAATACCGGCATGGCCATGCCCCAGCAACAACAAGCTACATCGCAACAGCAATCACAACAACAGCGCTTCGACCCCTCTCCCGAAAACCTCTTCCCCTCTCCCACTCAACACCCCAACTTCAACCTCGACTCCCTCACCGCTTCCACCTCAAGCAACAACTACCAGCTCTCCCCCTACCAAAACATGCTTCCACTCGCTTCGCCCCAAAATGGCTCCCTCACCCTATCCGGCTCGGATCCTTTCGCCGCTGGCAGTCTGGAGCAATTTTTCGCGGACAACATCTCTGGCGGAGGGGGAAACCAATCGGGCGGACCGCAGTTTGGGAATGCGATGTTGGATCAGTTTGATTTTACGAATCTGGGGCTGGATTTGGAGAATGGGCCGGTGGATGGAGGGTTCAATCCGTTTGCGCTGCCGCAGACTGAAGAGGGGTGAGTTATGCTCTCGTTCGAGATAGGGGGGTTAGGCTGATCGACAGGGCACCGAGCGAGCTCAGTGCGGATGACGAAACGCAGTTCTTGAACTACATCTTGACCAAGTTTGCGAATAGCCAACCGGAGGTGCAGTAGGCGAGAACGAAAAGAGGTTCGATCTAGCGAGGTGGATCAGAGTATGTATCTGGCTTCTCGTAGCCTAGCACAGAGGAACGCGGATGTACGCTTGGGGTCAGGATCAATCGGAAAAAGGTTTTTCGTCGAGGAATGAGGAGAGATTTTCCGCCAGCCAACAGGTTGCGATCTTGCCTTCACCTTCCCCGTCTACATCATGGCTTACTCTGACACGGAAGAGAAATACCCTGTCGATATGCCAGAAGATCCTGGACCTGGCCTGCGCGGATCTCGCGATTCATCAACACAGCACGGTGCAGCAATGGCATCGTCCCCGCCTCGGTCCGATAGCGAGTTATCCTCCGCACCGTCCTCTTCTCCTTCGCCCAAGCTCTCGGTTCAGTCTTTCTTCGAGGCTGAGGACGAGAAAGAGGGGGAGAATGAGGAGTGTGGCAGGATGGAGGTTGATGGGAAAAGGGTGGGCCCTGGAGAAGACCGGCGGATGAGAGGAGGGGCCGGTGCACTTCGGCTCGGATTGCCAGGGCCGGGACCGTCTCGCGAGAGGACCGTGAAGGTTGAGGTGGGAGTTGAGGATGTCAAAGGGGAGCAGAGTACGGAAATCGTTCAACCTCGACCTCGACCCATCCTTCGCGCGAGACCATTCCGCGAGCTCGTCGTCCTCATACCCCTCAGGTCCCGGCATCGCGCGCCTCCTGCTCAAATCCCTCCATCCAACGGCGAAACTTCCAAACGTGAACCGGCACAATCCCCTCCTGTCGACGTCAAGCCGGATGTACAAGCATTGTCCCTCGCGGCACGCGCCCAGCGGCGGCACGGAGGGGGAGAAATAGAAACGGTGGTCAAGGTCGAGGGGACGACGCATGTCAAGGTGGAGCCAAGGGAGACAAGAGAGCATAATGCTGGTATTGACCTGTCGGGTAATCGTCCAGCTCGCAGGCCTTATGTCCTCCTACCGCGCCGTGCAGCAAATGGCCGCTCAACCTTCCCCATCGACCTTACTGCACCATCCCGCCGAGCAAGAGGTCGGTCTGTCGCAGTCGCCGAGGTGTCATCGGATGACTCGGACTCTACAGGCGGGGAATCGGAGTATTTCGAGTCGGAGGACGAGCCGCCAGTACGGCGTAAACGGTCACGTCAGCTAGTCAGGTCGGTGGACCACTCGTCTGACTCGGAGTCATCGTTGTCAAGCCCCCCAAGCAGTCGGGCCGGGGACTCTCCCGCCGAGCCTAGAGCATCAAGCTGTAGGCGCCGAGCCGAGAGTCCAGCCCCGGCTTCGGACGACGGCGATCCGAGTCGCTGGGCATCCCGGCTGGGCTATCTCCAGCTCAAGTCGAACGCCGAGCTCGTTGCGATCTTTACCAAGGCGGAAGAGAGGCATCAGGAGACGGGGCTATCGTATGAGAAGCTAGGCAAGGAGCTGGCGGAGCAGGTATGTGCGACACAGGTAGACGCGCTAATGTCCAGGACAAGACTTACACGCTCGTCACGTGGAATCACCTCTTTCGATGGTGGCGTCAAAAGGCGGAGCGATTCTCGGACGACCGACAGATTGCGACCAACAGCATGCTCTCCACGCCAGAGATGGACGAGATCCTGCGCAATGCCCATCCGCTCAGCGTAAAATCTGGCGGAAGCTACGAGGACGTCGTTGAGCATGTCCACGCCAAAGTGAGTGTCTGTCAAGCTACGCTGACGGCCAGTACCCATACTACTCGCAGAAGCGGTGGAGTAACCGATATTGCCATTGGAGAAAACATCGAGAAGACTTCTACACGCTACCGCACGATCCACATGTCGACCAGTACTCCGCATTGTTCCCGCCGTACCTGCGCAACATCAAGCGGGGCGAGACGCTGGATACGGTAGCGGCCATTCTCGCTGAAGATGTAGGTCCCAAGTCGTGGTGAAGGCTGACAACAGAACGCTGAGCTCGGACACTCCACCAAAGAGTGGAACCTATACTTCGGTACTTGGCTGCGACTCCATACCGACAAACCAGACCCTAGGTATTTGACTGGAGGTGATGCCCGCGACGCCCGCTACGAGGCCGCCAGAGTCGAGATGGCCAAGCTGTTCAAGCGGGATTATGATTCTAGTGTATTCCTGCACAGATTAGTAGGTGATGAGGTTGCAAAAGCGATGGTACGTCTCTTTCAAGCACCTCTTCCTGAGCGATTGCTGAAATCCTAGCCGAGCCATATGGCATCTACGATCACTCTCATGTACGGCGAATGGCGGAAAGGCCGCAAGTACTTTGCGACGCTCGACAAGGAGCTGCATTTTACTGGGAAAGGGAACACGGATGCTTTGGCGGGGATGGCGACGGCAACGGCGGGAAAGAAGCGAGGGCGGCCTCGAAGGTCCGACAAGACGGGCGAGCGGTCCGGGCGACGGAAAAAGAGGGCTATCAGGTAAGCTCGTATGGAGGAGCTATGCTGATCGATCAGACACGATGATACGGCCGTACGATGAAAATACACTGATCAGACGGTGTCAACGCAGTGCGCGAGGGAGACGGGCTGTGCGGAACGACCAACTCACGCGCCGCAACGTCCAATCGCGAGTCTCGCTATGGGTCCACCCATAGCGAAGGCCATGCCTTCACCAGCGAGCCATCCCAGGACACCCGCGATTGGTCGTGTCCAACCGAGGAAGGTGACGGTTCCACCCTCAAGCCCAGCGATGCATTCGTCAGCAAGTCATCGCCCAGCGCATACGATCCATCCGCACTAGCTACCACGTCTACGCCTGGCCAGTCCTCCGTCATGCCCAGCTCCTACGCCCCGACGGCTGCTTCAGAGTGGTAGGAGATAGAGCAGCGGTATCGGAAAGACGGGGTGCGGACAGTAGGCTGGAGGACCACGAGACAGGAAAGGGCTTAAAACGTTCGAATCGGCTGCATACGACACAGCAACGTACTTGTAAATCAGCTGCATTAGAGTATTTGAGTTGGTATCTGAGCGCTGTCTACTCCCCATGCATTGAGGCTTGCGCTGTCGAGAGAGCAATGATATTCACGCACGCGCATGCCGATCGTGGTGAGCCTACTGGCGAGCACCATCTTGAGCACCATATAGCTCTGCAAATGCCATGGACGCGTACGCGAAGCGAGGCCAGAACGCAAGCTTGAAGACAGACGTCGACTCGTCACGATTGATAGGTATCATTGTATATTGTAGTGTACACTCTACATAGCCTTGTAGCCATTCGCGCTCATAGCATATTTGTCTGGTATACACATGATCTACAAGTTGCCCTTCGCCACCACGAGTTGGCATGCTCCATTCCCACTTGTGCTCTCCTACTGTTTGTCCGCCCTTCCCCTTATTCTCCGGTCTCCTTTACCGGTCCCGCTACCGGTTTTGGCTTCTGGTTTCTCCACCTCTTGATAGCCCATACGGCGAGGACGATCAACGCCGCGGCCCCAAGACCGTAGCCGAAGCCAATCAACTGGGCGAAATCTGGTGACTCAGCGAAGGCACAACTGGAAATGGACACTCGCTTTCCGTCGACCTGCTCCTCCCGACCGCATCATGACCAAGACTTACACACAACGCCTCACCGTCTCGTCCTCCATGCATTTCTCGGCTGCAGCGGTATCGGCGCGCTTGAGGAGTGACATGTCGATGATCATTTTGTAGACTTGAGCGGGAGATGCTTGTCTTTTCAGTGTACGAGTATGTATAGACTGGACTACTTGGCGCCTCACTTGAGCTCTTATATACACCTGCCCAGATCCTAGACATAGGCGTCCAGGGGCGGGTCAGGAGGCTATTAAGGGACCTCTCGCGGGTTGGCTCGGGGATACCCATGTAAGGTCGGCTCAGGCCTGCAGGGGTAAGGTCAATACAAGTCGTCCTCTTTATCTATCCTTTGACATGATGTCCCCTTCGACCCCTGGATTAAGAAAGGTCAGTCTAGGCCGGAGGAGCCGGGATAAGTGAACGACACTGTGCCAATGGCTGGAAACGTCAAGATTGACAGGGCTAATGACGCATATCGTTTTGCGCACTGAATTCAAAGGGAGGAAGCGAGACACCCACGCCGACGACTGGTCGGCATCCCTCACCCAGCAGAAAGCGTGTCAGCCGGAATCAGCAGTCTCTCGGCTCTAACACGCATCAGTAGAGCAGTATAACAGCTTCTCGTGGCCGACCGCTGAGCTATGAGGAAGCTCTGTGATGTCAGCTAAGGCTGCGGTGACTCTCGTGCGCACAGTTCAGCCTGAGTATCAGAGATCAATGCATGGGGATTCTCGCGATTGACACGTGGCGTTCATATGCTTCATGGCTTGTAGTCGGGGGGCCTCATCTGCTCGTCCCCCTTACTCCCCTCTGATGTTGCATCTGCATTCGGCATAACTCCCCGTTCTCCACCAACAACACCGATACTTCCTAGGCCTGAGGTGGTATCCCCCCGTGACCGCCGAGCCAGCCGTATCCGCCGAACAATGAACCAGGTGAGCGCAAGAAGTATGCAAATCACTACCACTACGCCCGCCATGATGATGCCTGTCAGCGCCCCTGAAGTACATTAGCCGATACAGGGAGATGAGTAGACTTTGACCTGCCCTTGCTAATTGAGCTAGTCCAAGACGAAGTTTCTGGACGCGTATCATGAATGACCGGCGGTGGCGAAGAGCCGGGCGGGAATGGGAGTGCTATGTGGTTGTTCATCATGCCATGACTGCTGATATGTGTGAAGAGGGGAGCTTGAGCGTGGATCGATGGAGCTTGAGGAGGATCAGGGGTCGCAGGCGCGCGCCACGGAGAGGTGGAGTCAAAGGATACCTTTCGCGAGTGATCAGTTTGTGAGTATGAGTATGGAACCCAGATGGGCGAGCGGTCTTGCGGCGCCATTCGATGAGAATGTGGAGACTTTTGCCGAGTCTAATGTCCACGAATCGTACATACCATGCTGTCCCGGCTATCCTCCATGCCGCCCCTACTACCCTCCATGCTCTCGACCGACGAGCATGACCCTAGCGCCCTTACTTCATCTTCTCCAGCGGCCTGTTGAATCCTCCCCGACGGTTCATATACTGCCTCCATGTCCTCTCCTTATACACCTGCGCCTTACCCTCGACCACTTGATCAGCTACCTTTTTGTCCTGTACGTCAGCTTTGTCCAGAGTCGCCTTTTCCGGATCGACCCGCAAGATGTAGCTTACTTTGGTGGTACCGAAACCGCCGAACCCCATCATGGCCGCCAAAGCTGGGTCCATGCCCTCTTCTTCATCGTCTGATCCGGCAGCTTTTGTTTCAGGCTCAGGCTCCATTGGCAAGTCGCCTTCTTCTGTCAATCATCAGCTCGGGTCATCAGGTACTGAACGTAGTCAGAGTCAGACATGGAGATAGACTCACCCTCCTGTCTCCTTGCCTCGGCGACTGCAGCTGCTCGCTCCGCCTCTCGCTTTCGTCGTCCCTCCTCGATAGCTCGGCGATCTAGTGGCCGGTCGTAGTCTCCCCCGCTGGGACCATTCGGGCCATTTGGTCCGCCTTGGTAACCTCCATAGCCTCCTCCTCCACCATATCCACCTGGCCCAGAGCCGCCACCATATCCGCCGCCACCTCCGCCGCTATAACCGCCCCGTCCACCGTATCCCCCTCTTCCACCTCCTTGGCCCTGATTGGGGTATCCTCCTCCAGATCCGCCCTGACCCTGATATCCTTCACGCCCGCCCTGAACCTGGTAGCCCCCTCCACCTCCTCCCCGCGGGCCGCTAGGATAACCTCCTTCCCCTCGGGGTCCCAGACCGGACGGGCCTGCTGGGGGTCCTGACCTGGCGGGAGGACCAGCATCGGCGGCTGTCGATCCGCTTCTGCTGGAAGACCGAGGAGCGTCCAGCTCTCGCTGTGTAGGCTTGACGTCTGGATCTAAGTCGGGAAGACCGCCTCGTGAGCTGGGCGGTGGGGCATCGAGGTCGCGTCTGGATGGCTTGACGTCGGACTCAGTGTCCCGCCGAGATGACCCGCCACGGTGTCGGTCCTCGCTCCTGTGGGAGCCGTCGCGGTCGTATCGTCTATCTCTCCGATCTGCCAGATCAGCTTCGCTATTCTGGTTCGCGAGGACTGTACAGAAGGCAACTGACCTCGCTCATCGTATCGGCTTCCTCCATGCCGTTTAGGGATCCTGCTCCTACTCCGCTCCCTCTCCCTTTCTCTATCCCTTCCACCATGCCTCTCTCCCCGTCGCTCATCCCGCTCGCCACCGCCATACCGCCTGTCCTTGCCTCCGTCACGCTCGTACCTCTCATCCCTGTCTCGGCGGTCGTACCTGTCCTCTCTGGACCTATCGCCTCTCTCTCCATCCCGGTCTCGATGATCGGAACCACGTGTATACTCTCGGTCCCCGCTTGAGACGGAGGGCGGTAAAGCTGCGCGACTGGACATGATGTTGTGATATGTATGATAGAGCAAAGGTTGGCTCTGTGCAGAGGTCCTTGTGAGTGGACGGGAGCAAATTTCCGCCCTATTGTTGGCTGCGCCAAAGAGTCATCTCTCCACCTTCTATACATTGTCTATATACACCCATCCGTCCAAATAGGATGGCCTCTACACTGCACCCGCAGCTCCAAGCGGGCCTCAATAGCCTCCTAGGTCCCGGCGCTTTGACCGACCCGGGAACGCTCGATCCCGGCTACGTTTCGAGCTTGACCTCTAAAGTGGAGGCAATCTGGCGGCCTGTATTCGAGGCGTACGGAGACGGCCTGGGATCGGCTTCTAGCTCGACAGCGTCAGCCAACGAGAAGAGGATAGATATGGTCCGGACCGTACTGGAGCTGGTCGGGAAGGACGTGGTCCTGGCGCCGCTTATGGATGGCGAGGTGAGCCCCTCTCATTCCCGCGGCTACCTGTCGCTCCAGACCATGGCTGACTAGCGAGCTGCCTGAGCCGGAGACGAACGATACAGGCGGTCAAGAGGCTTTCCTCGGCGCCTTGAGCTACAGGCTGGACCTCATTCTGACGCTGTATGAGGTTGTCTACGCCAGCATGCCAGGTAGAATCCCCCGCCTTTTGAGGGAGAATCTCGGCTGATCAGGCAGATTCGTTGTCCCTCGAGCCCGGAAAACTCTTCATTCCACTGTTGGAAGAACTTATCGAGCTCTTGTCCGTCGAGATCTGGCGAAATCTCTGGAAGTATATCGAGACCCGCTCGAAACGGTTCACAAAGGTACCTCTCCCTCTTTATCTTTCTCGGACTGGGCTAACCAGTAGGATATGCCAGCATCAAGAGGCAAAGCTCTCCCTCTCCTCCGTACCCTCAACTCCTTTCTCCGCTTCCTACCACGCACTCCTGAAGATCTCGTCTTCCGCGGCCGGATCCACCAATTCGCAAGTAGCGTCATCAGCGTCGCAGACAAGAGCGCCGTCAACCTTCGCGGGGACTATAGCGACATCCAAACAACATGGGGGGCCGAGGAGGAGAAAGACGTGGCAAAGGGGGAAGGCGATGGCGATGTGGAGATGAAGGAGGAGACCGGGAAGAAGGAGGATACCAAGGAGACAAAGACCAGCGAGGAGGAGCCGGACTTTTACTCGACACTCTGGTCGATCCAGCAATACTTTTCGAACCCGTCTACGCTGGACGGTCCGCCTACTGGTTCGCCCCCGGTTTCAGGCTTTGAGCAGTTCAAACAGAAGACGGACTTTCTCCTCCCAAAGCTATTCGAGCAGACGCAAAACGAAAAGGCGACTTCTAGTACCGAATCGTCTACCAGCCCCTCTCAATCGTCGCGGAAACGGAAACGCGAGGACGGCGGCGACCCGACAGACTCCGCTGTTACTGCCGACCCCCTTCCCGCTTCTACCTCCACGTCAGCAAATGCCTTCTTCCATCCTCGGTATCTCACCGGCCGGCGGCTATTCTCGCATGAGCTCGCGGACCCGTCTTTCCGCCGTCAAATCCTCGTCCAGTACACCATCCTCTTCCAGTTCCTCCTCAACCTCACTCCGTCCCTCGTCTCCAAGCAGGCATACACCGGCGGGATCTCCAAGACGTTCGTGCTTGGTCCAGAGGATCAGGAATGGGTGCGAAAGAAAGCAATGGGGATTCGAGAGGAGTTGAGGAAGATGGGGAGGGATGGAAAGACTTTTGAGAGTACGTTGATGAGTGTGATCCATAGGGAGCGGCATTATGTGAGTTTTATCATTTCAGAGTCGGGGTCCAGAGCTGATGAGCAGGCGCAATGGAAGAACGAGGCATGCCCGGAGAGCGTCTTTGACGTTCCACCTATGAAGGAGGACTTCGTCAAGGAGGCTGCGGAAGGCTGGAAACGGCATTGCGAACCGCCGGCGAGGTTCCCGTTCAAGCTGGGGTCAAGACCGTTGACTCTGCTCTGGCGCAATGGGTTTGAGGGGATTGATCAGCTAAAAGGGTGGAAGCGGTACGTTCTGCTGTTTATCCCATTTGGGAGACGCCAAGCTGATATATGTAGGTCAACCACGTTCTACGGGCTCGAAGAGGAGCTGAAGGCTATGGAGGAGGGAATCGAGGACGACAAAGCGATGGGGAGAGAGCAATCCGAGGACGACCAAGCTGCAAGTCAAGAGGTATGTCTTCGTCTCCGCTCTGAAAGAGAGCTAGACTGACTCCCAGCTACGTACCAAAAACACCTGGCGCGGACTACGTCTAGCCTCTCACGTCGGCCTTCGCTTCTTCCAAGCCTGCCGAGAAAAGCGTGACTTGCATACACTTGTCGACGCGATGAAGGCCGAAGAGGAGGGCAAGGGTCTGCGGTCCGCGCCCCGCCCCGGAGGACGGGAGGGCACGGAGGATCGGACGGAGGATGAGGCGACCAAGGAGATGGAGGAGAGTGTCAAGGCGGAGGCGGCTGTGGAGGAGGTTGAGGAGGCGAGGGCCCTGACGCCGCCATTAGAGGACAAGAAGGTGAAGGATGAGGTGAGTCTAGGCTATTGTTCGGGTCCTATGAGAGGGGCAAGTCTGACGGTGCAGAAAGTGGAGGTTGTGGGTGCGGATGTGGAGATGGCGAGCTAGGCGGCGGTTGGGACTGACCGTGTGGATGTATCGAGCTGTTGGACAGGACGTTGGCAGGCGCTGCGCAATAATTCAACACTCACGGCTTCTTGCAGATCCAGACTAGGTCCGAGACCGCTCCACATACTGACGTGACTCATACTCATACTCATACTCATGGGATCCGACCCGACACTCGCATACTCACCAGGCAGGTTCCTTCTTGAAGACGGGGCAAGCGGGATAAATACGATCAGGGCAAGAGCGAGGGGCTTGCGCGATACGAATAGTGATGTCGAGATGAAAGAGTGCCCGGTCCGACATGTGGGGATGGACAGATAGGACCATCGTAGCGAGGAAGCCGGTAAACAAGATACCTCTATTGATTCAGCATATATTGAGTGTCCCGGAGGTCCCAAAATCTGTAGCAACGGCCTCGCGCCGGCGCCGGGATTAATCGGCTTAAAGTCGGTCCGAAGAGTCGGTATGCAGAGTGAGCACGTGCAAAAGTGACATCATCAAGCCGCCGGCTCTCGGATCTGTTCGGATCTCGGTGCCCAGCGCTGAGCGCTCCGCCGAAGCCCATATGGACACCGCACTGTACACCGCTTCACTAGCTGGACTGTCAACGCGATGACTCCTCATAAATAGCGCAACCTACGTGTCCTCCCAGCTTCGGATACATATAAAGTACCAGCGGCCAGAAGACAGACCAAAACTCAATCACAACTCACAATGGGCAAACTCACTGATCTGCTGGGTCGATCCTCCGCGTCCGACACGCCCGGGCGCGGGTCGTCCGGCTCCCACCTACACGCGCCAAGTTCGGAACAAGGTTCTGAGAGCTCGACAGGGAAGGAGCACCTCCTCAAGGAGGATGCTTTCGATGGCGGCAAGGTGGAGAGCGGGGACGAATACGACGAGGTCGCCTACCTCAACACCGCCGATGAGCCGCAGAGCCTCGCGGGGCCGACTGGGGTCTTCCCTGCGTATTGTGCCCAGGGCGGTGCGGTCAGCATATCGATCAAAGCCGATTCGGCGATGAGTGCCGTACGTTTTTCACCCTATCCTTGATTTCCCCTGTTCGAGCGTACCCGATTCGATATGGGGGTTCCAAGCTGATATGGGGCAGAAGAATTGGACGATCAAGGACACAGGAACGGGCGACGTCGTATTCAGTGTGAAGGGGAAAGATATGTCCGTCAAGGTGGAGAAGGGTGAGTTTACTGGCAACGGGCAGCGAGGCTTGCAGCTTATTGGAGCAGTATTCACAGACGCGAAAGGCCAGGATGTGTTGAAGCTGCGACGTCATAATGCGTGGATGTATGGCAATTACTATGTCGAAGACATGGACAACCAGGAGGTTATGACCTTCGAAAGGCGTACGCTAGGTCCTATGAATGGCCTAGTATAGAACACAGCGCTGACTCTACAGATGGAAAAGTCGTCACGGCGACTTTTGTCGACCATATCACGCAGCAGCGCCGGGAGCTACGAGTCGACGCAAAATGGAGCAAGAGCCGAGGATGGGTGTTCGTGGATGGGATGTACCTCGGTGTGATAGCGAAAGCTGCGGATTCATCAAGGAGCGGGATGTGTCCTACTGTACGTACTTGCCCGACGGACACACTCCGTGCCCCTCTTCCACCCGGCCTTATCCCTGAAATCTCATAATACGTTCGATAGGTGCTGACAAAGCAGTATCAAATCCGCGTACCAGAGGGCATGGACGTCTCCTTGATGGCGGCCTTAGGCGTGGTTTTTGCCCGACTGGTGACGGAGTGGAATGAGGGACTCATGTCTGTGACAGCGGGAGTGGGTCGCGTTGTGGTGACGTGAAGCAGAAATGTCGCCTGGTAATATGTGATGCATCAGCAGACTGTACGGTCCACTCCCTCGCTATACGTCGGCTCGTTATTGACCTGACCCTCGACCATGTCCCGACCAAGCTCCATGCACTCGCTCCGTCTCACATCCCTTCCCAGCCCCACGTCCGCCTCCCAACCATATGACCACAGCCCTCGGCATGTATCCCGTCCATCCCTCCTCGCCCATCCACCTTGCCACCCTCATCTCCCCGCCTCGGTGGTCCCTCACAGTCCGGCACTGTACAAAGCACACACGGCGGGGGATTCGAGTTATCATTGGCGTACAGCTCCGCATCGGCTTGCCTATCCTTGTAGATCGCGAGATATGTGCTACCCTCCGGGTCGATCTGAACGAGTCCTGCGGTGGGATCCGACGGGGTTGGACCAGCAAGCGGAGTTGCAGATTCGCCGGGGAGGGGATAGCGGTAGAGACGGATATCCGTTGGCGGACGGGCAGTGGGTACCTTCAGCACCGCCTTCCCTTTACCCTTCCCCGCCGCATTCGCAGATTCTGTTGCGCGCAACTCCTGCACCGCCCATTCGTCCGCTTTCCGCCGAGCTCGCTCGTACCTCTCCCCAATATGTGCCGCCCATCCTGCCACTTTGGCCAGACCTTCCCTCCACCCCGCATGAAACTCGGCGTTCCACTCGCGCGCCTGAATCGCCGAGAGTCGTGCTTCTCCGCCCACGGAGATGGTCCGGAGAGCTGGCAGTGGAGGAAGAATGAGGTAGAGGCGGTCAGGAGGGCCGAGGATGACGCCCGCTGCGGCAGCTGATGACCCGGCTGCCGATACGGATGACCGCCGAAGGTTGCTATTGCGCAGCGAAAAAGTCGCCATACCCGCTGACCGGTGTCCGCGCCGAGCTCGAGCGAGATTCAGTTGCCGCTCCCTCTCCTCTGCAGCTTCCCGCGCTTGTCGGCTGGCTTCCTCGATGGGCGTCTCCTCTCTCCTCAGTCCGCCACCACCCCCTCCACCACCATGATTCGCCCGCGCAACTGCTTCAGCCTGAGCGATAGCTGCACGCGTCCTATCCGCAACGTCCCACATCGCAATCGCTCTCTCCCGGTCCTTTCCCCTCGCTAAACCCGCTGAGGGGATCAAGCCGCCCAGGTTCCGGCATAGCTCAGCCCCCTTGTCCTTCGCCTGGAACCCAAACAGATTGACCCGATCCATGACAAGGTGCTCAACCTGCTCGTACTGCCGGAGCATGGCGGAGAGGATACCGTCGAGCCGGACGTTGGTCGTGGAGATGTCGAGATAGGTGAGAGAGGGAAAGTAGGTAGATCCAGGTGGGGCGAGGAGGAGGGATACGACGTCTCGCGAGGGCACACGCAAACGGAGATGGGTGAGGTGACGAGCCGCAGGTGCAGCTCCGAATCGAGCGATGCACTTGATGTCGAAAAAGACGATGGGCTGGGCAAAGGTCTTGGGTCGCGCCCAAGCGAGCTTGTCCCCGAGGTACTCAAAGGGTCCGTGCCCGGTGTACCCGCGGGGCTCGACGACGGGTGCGACCGGCTCAGCCGGTACCTCCTCGTCCGATCCCAAGTCCAGGGCCGCGACGTCCGCATTGAGACTGTCTGGAAGGATGACGGGACTGCCCTGGGACGAAGGCACCGTGCTCGCAGCTGTGGAAGCGACGGTGCTCACAGCAGTGCTAGCGTCAGCGGTAGAGGCTGTGGTGCCGGCGGAGAATGTGGGAGCTGGGCGTTTCGTCCGAGGTGGTATCTCCTGGATGATGGCGAGGCGGGTGAAAGTAGGCGACTCGGGCCATCGTTGCGTGAGCATTTCGATGGCGGTGTCAAAGTACGAGCCTGATAATCAGCAATGCCCAACCTATAGCAAACTCACCCTTCAAAAACTGATAGTAGCTCGCCTGCTCGACATACGGCTTGAAGCGCAGCTCCAGCCTCTGCATCGTTGGCCGATGCGTCTGAAACATCTCCGCGAGGTGTTCAGGCGCAAAGTTGGTGCCCATATTGAGGCAGAGTACGGGTATGTCTGGTAGACATCGCAGAGTACTGATCATTAGCTAATCCTATAGCTCAAACACTCACTTGTTGAGGATATCAGCGTCCCCCCTCCAGGACTCCATGACGAATCCGCCCACCCTCGCTCGCATCCCTTCCCGTTCGACTCGCTCCCGCCGTCGCCTCGCCGCATGCCAAAGCGGTACCAGCTGCTCTCCCTTCCTCACTGTCACATATCGCCAGAGATACTCCTCCGTCACCCGAGCATCGGGGAAGACTTGGTGTAAGGCCAGGGCCGTCCGCTGAAGCTGAGACGCTGGGACGTGGTCGAGGAAATACGAAAAGATCTCGGGCGGGAGACGAAGGATTGGCGCTAGTGAAGTCGTGGACGCCTCGACGTTGGTATCGGAAGCCTCCGAGTGAGTGAGCGAGTGAGTGAGCAAGGGGGAAGCCTCCCTCTCAGCTGTGTTGCTGCTTGTCATACCAATGTACGGATGAGAAAGATGAAGGAGAGATCGTCGGAAAGACGTCATCGTTTTCAGCGGGTGGCAAATCCGGATCCGGATCCGGATATTCAGATTCTGGTCCAGCAGCGCATGCGCGATACGGTAGCTCTGAGTGCACAGTATTGGCGGTCGATTGCAGGAGCCGAGGTGATCTGATCAATGGATGACCTGGGAGACTGGCAGGATCCCACCATGCCAGCCAGCTCCTGCTCAACTCTGGACTCCCCCACTCAGAGGACGAGTAGGGTGGGGAAAATATTACGTAACTTGCCTGAATTTGTGCAAAGATGAGTCGCGATCATCACGACTTTCCCTCACATGCTCTTCGTGTAAGGACCAGCCCTTTGAGCGACCGCGACATCCTCATCAGCTCTGGACGAGCCGCGCGGCTGGCTCACATACCGACCCACTGAGCTGGCTGGGCGAGTCGCTGCCCCTCCCTTCCCTCCTCCGGCCCGACATGCTCTCCGGCCGTCTGGGCCGCATATCCCCCCGTCGACGCCTAGCACTTCGCGTCGCGTTCGTTTGCGCCGCACTTGCCCTCCTACAATGGGCTCCGGTCAACCTGTACATATTCGGCGGACCGCTCGCGCCACCTGGAATGCGCCAATTCGGATGGGCCGGTCCCCTTCCCGGCGCGCACCTAAAGCAAATCAACGTCATCCTCGTGCACGTCGGTCACTACCCTCCGCCTCCATACCTAGCATCAGCTATCGCTCAGGTTCGGGCTACCAACCCCTTATCTGACAATGTTCATATATGGGTCATCATGGACTACAATTCGACGATATTTTCGTCCCTCCCCCTCCCCCTCGCGACGTCCACCGGTATCGTCGACCCGTACATCCACTTTGTGGCTCCTTCGTCGCTTGTCGCAGATGTCGGGAAGGGCCACTATAAGGATCAGGGATTCTGGCGTATGACGACCGAACGGCTGTTCTATGTGGCTAGTCTGGCGACGCGGGAGGATCTGCGCAATATCATCCTGCTCGAGTCGGATAATCTGCTGTATGCGCACCTGAGGGAGCTGCTCCCGCAATTTCAGGCGTTGTATCCGGGGACGGGCGCTACTCGAGACTCTCCAGAGAGGGGCATAGCGGGTCTCATGTGGTGCGTATCTAATCTGCAATCGAGGCTGCAGCTGACTTGCAGGTTTGCGAATCCCTCTTCCCTGGCCCACTTTGGCAGCTTTGTCCGTAAAGAGGCAAGGGCGAGCGTTAACGAGACAAACGATATGATCCTCCTCAATCGGTACTTTGAGGTCTACGGCTCTGACCCCTCCATCCTCTCAAACCTCCCCGTCCTTCCAGAATACCACGCCCTATCGGCCGGATCACACATGCGCGCCCGGGAGGGAACGACAGCGGTCACCACCGTCGAAGGGGTGATGGCGTACGCTCGCAACAACCGCGCATTCGGCACGTCTCGAACTCACGGGGTCGTCGGCGGTATCTTTGACGCAGCGGCGGTCGGCCAGTACCTCTTCGGCACCGACAACCCGCGGGGCAAGTGGACTGCGGGCTTTATCAACGAGGCAGCAGTCTACCAACTCGGCAGGTGGACCTACGTCTGGCGGGTGGAGGTCTACGCCAATGTCTCTGGCTACTGCCCCTACCTCGTCGAGAATCCCGATGCGCCCGAGTCGGACTGGCGGCTGCACAAGATCAACAATCTGCATACGCACCACAAGAATCTCGCGTACCAGCGAGCGCAGCCAGATGGGCCAGTCATCCGTTCGGGCGCGCTCGTACATGAGAGGGAGCCGCGCTTGGAGACGGAAGCGGAGGCGGGAATGTGGGCGGATCGGTGGAATGTGCAGACGACGGAGTTTCGGTCGGCTATGGAACAGGGTAAGCTCTTTGAGATCTTGCTGAACACGGCTGAGTCTCAGCCGCCGCTCTGCCCGCCGACCCTCACTCTCGCCCCTCCTCTTACCCTCTGATCTCGAATGACGGGTTCCGCCTCATCGCAGACTTTGGATCGTTCGACGAGACGGCCGACTACTGGACTTCTTTCGATACCAGCCGCCTCTCACCCGGAAGTATCGTCATGATATCGTCCGACTTTCTCCCCATCTTCTTCGCCCTCCGCCCTCGACCTACCGTCCCCTACATCCTCATCTCTGGCAACTCTGACCGCGGTCCAGCACCTGATATGATCCGTCATCTAAAGGACAAACACCTGCACGCTTGGTACGCCCAGAACCCTTCATTCGTCCATCCTCGACACCACCCCATCCCGATCGGCTTCAGGAACGCCGAGCGGCTCTTCAAGCTCGCCCAGGCAGTACATGGCCCGCTATCCCCCTCTGACCAGTCGGACGGCGTTTCTCCCTCCACACGGGCAGACGAAGTGAAGCGTCGCGATATACTGCTGTACGTGAAGCTCGGCGAGACCTATCCCGACCGCGCGAGGTGGTTATCAGCCATCAAGAGCTGGGGCGTACCAGTCAAAGACGTCTTGATCATCACGTCCCGAATCTCATTCGGCGAGTACGCCTCTCATCTCGGTCGGAGCCGCTTCGTCCTCACTCCGCCAGAGACCGGGCTTGACTCACATGCGACATGGGAGGCGTTGTTGTTCGGTGCGATTCCTATCGTCCAGTCTGTCCCGGCGCTGAACAAGCTGTATAATCATCACCCGGTGCTGGTTGTGCGGGATCCGGAGGAGGTCACGAGGGAGATGTTGGAGGGATGGCAGCCGGAATCTTGGGGACGGAAGAGTGTGTGGTGTAATGAGTGGTATGCGAGGATAGCGGAGGATCGGCGAGTGTGTATGGACATGGTGAGGGATGGGAGGAAGGTCAAGGGAACAAGAGAGAGGGGGTAGTGTCGGTCTTGAAGTGACATCAGAAGCGTAAGCCGGATTTCATCCTCAGGATTTGTCTAGAGCATCGAGCTGACACTGCAGATCTCCGTCGCCACTGCTGCCGGTACTATATGCTCCCAGCAACGCACAGTCACCGAATACTCAGGTGTCGTCCCAGCGGCCTGGTCCCTCTCCACGGTCAGTGCGCATCTAGCCGAGGGAGCGGGGAAGAAGGGTATGGCCGGACTCGGGAACTGAACGATCTCGTGAGTACTCGCCGCCTGCGTCTTCACCTTCTTCCATTCGTCGCTTCCCTCCACCTGCCTGAGCTGGGGGTGGGTTGAGAGGCAACGCTAATATTTGAAGAACCAGATTCCATCATCTTGACATACGGCACGGCGCCGATCCGGCCTTGCTGCTCTTACTGAGTCGATCTTCCGGTCTCACGACGGAGTGCAATGAGGGTAACATCTTTTGGGATATATAGCTGTATATATGCACCGTATAGCTCGCCCGTACTGCTACTCCCCTGCAGTCTACAAGCCTTCCACCCTCACCCCTCCACCTCGGTTACTACCTCGCGCAAGAGTGGGGATCACAGATCTATGACGCCATTGTTACGCAACCCACCTGATTGGCTCGCGCTCGCCTTCCGCTCGCCGCTGCAGACTTCCTCCTCTGTTGTATCTGTTCACTTTGTTCCCTCGTCCCAGACTTATACTGCAAAGCTCCATCATCTACACCTGCACTGAGATCTAGGCACGATGGCTACATCCACCTACCCCTCCATGGCGTCCCAAAACCCTCTCACCCAACTCATCGCCCACTCAGCCCTCAAAGTCGCCCAAGCCGGCGCCACGGTCCTGCCCCCAGCCTACCTCGTCTCGTCTCTTATTCTCAGACGGGGTACCGGCTTCTCCGTGAGAGGTCTGATGAGAAGCGCCAATATGGCTGTACTGGGAGGCGGGGCGTTAGGGGCCGGCGCGGCGTGGGTGAGGTTGAGAGGGGCGAGTGCGGAGAGTCTGGAAGATAGGGTGTTTAGGCTGGTACGTGCCTCGCCGGGCCAGCAGACCGAGAAGTCATATGGACGAGGAGAGAACGCGGCTGATGAGGTAGTCACACAGCACGAGCCAGGTCCATGTGGACGACTACTCGTTTATCGGCTCGGCACTCTCAGCAGTCGTCATACCCGCCATCTTCCTAAAGCGGGCGCCGCTGCCTTCGTTAGTCACTGGGGGAGCGAGCGTGGGGCTGGGCGTAGGGAGCTGGACACATATAGCGGGGATGTTCAGCCAAGGGAAGGATGTGAGGCCAGAGGGAATGGTACGTCCCGCTTTCTCACACCCTTGAGCGCTCGGACGGAGCTGATGTATAGGTCGGGGAGTTACCTGTTGTAGGCGGTAATAACAAGCCATGAGATACCTTTACTGCTCTGCCCAGTTCAGCCGGTCTATGGGCTTTACTCATGCTGACTGTGCCTGACGTATCTGAGTCCTCAAGCCAACTCAGGGTAACTCCAGATCAGGCACACATCTCCGCACACACCTCATTCCTCTGCCTCACTTTTCGCATCAGATCAGATCTAATCAGGCACAGCCCTTCAATCTTCTTCTTTCCCTATTGTTCTTCCCCCTTCTACCTCCTCGCCACTGATATCTCCACCAGGCTGTGCCGAACCCCTCCCGCCTTGCCTCACATCGGCCTCACTTCTGCCTCACTTCACCTCGCCCACCTCTCTCTCCATCACGCAGCACACACAGCACAGCTGATCACACTCCCTCACGACCGGGAGCGAGACGCTCCCGAGCTTCCTACGGACGGTAGAGCCGACTCGAATCGACTCGACTCGAGGCTAGCCACACGTCACCCTGGCAGCGTGTGTACTGTGTACGTGGAACGCGGGTATCCGGCTCCGGCGGCAGTATATCCATATCATCGAGTAGACGCATTTTTGCCACCCGACTCAGATATAACGCTGTCCATCTCCTCTGCCTTCTTTCCACCACACTTCATCCTTCCCTCACGACACTCCAGTAATCGCATCGATAGTTCTCAGCCACATCCCCCACTGCCGCTACCCCATACCGCTCCCGCCTCCTCGCTCGCATCATTCAGCTCCACGCTATCCCCCTCACCACCTGCAGCTGCCCCACCTCGGCCCTGCTCCTTCTCGCCTATCCCCCTCGCCGGCCAAACAAGCTTCGGAAGATGTCGATCCCGTACAACCTCTGGGGTCATGCGCCTATGCATGGGCAGGGGTATGCTATACCCGCTATCCTGCCTTCTGTCACGTACGTCTTCCTTCTTCCTGAATATCAACGGTCATCCCTCTCTTCAGGCCCGCTCACTCGCTTGGCTTCCTTCCTCCTTAATCTTAGCGCTGCTCTAAGCTCTTGCTGACCCCCAGCCCCACGGTCGTCAACCCCGCCGAAGCCATCCGCGACTACACCGAGCACGTCATATCAGGGGACCGCCGCGCCATGTGCTCCGAGGGCGACAAGCGGAACCTCGAAGAATGGGGCAAGAACGACGAGTACCGCAAGGCCATCATGGCGGTCATCAAGGCCCGTCTCGACCTCCCGTGGCCGTACAACTACAAAGCCCTCGACGCCCTCTCCTGCATGCCCGTCAGCGAGATGGCTGCTGTCCTCGACAAGACCACCAAGCTCGCCGAGGTCGCCGCGAGCGTCGAGGGCGCGCAGCATCTCAAGCAGATGGCGAAGGGGGTGGTGGAGAAGGGCAAGAAGGAGAAGGATCGGGTAGAGGAGGAAGAGGCAAAGAAGAGGATGGCGGCTGTGGCGGAGATGTGGGGGGGGTTGTGGAGTAATCAGCCGACGGCTCAGTCGGCGGCGCAGGTCGGGATGATGCAGCAGGGATGGGGAGGGTGGCCGTATCCCTGGGCGGGACCGCCGGGGGTTGCGATGCCCCAGATGGCGAGCGGAGGAGGTATGGGGATGGGGATGGGGCCGGCGTGGAATAGCAAGGCGCCGGAAGGGTGGACTCCGTGGGTTGTTACTCCAGTTCCGATGAGTGGGGGCGGGGGATGGCAATTGTACCAGGGGTTCCCGCGGCAGGCGTAGGTGACGAGGGAGCAGTGAGCGAGAAGGACCCCAACTCTGGAAGAGGAACAAAAGCTGACCAAAGCGGACCCTACTCTTCCAACCCACATTCCACCTCTCCATTCGCATACTTCCCTTTCCGCCTCCCACCTGCTTTTGGACCGCCCTCGGACCCGGCTCCCCCACCTCCGCCTCCGCCCGCTCCGGAAATTCAATACGTCTACCCTCCTTATGCCTTCTCCCCATACTCCGGCTTAAACTCGGAACCTCCCCTCCCGCCCGGTCATCCATTCCCCTACTCTCGGTGGATGTCACACACCCTCTCATACCCTCTCGGCCACGCATGATTCCCCACGCCCAGCACTCATCCTCACGGTCACGGTCACTTCCCAATCACAACAATCGTCCAGCCACACTTATGCTTTCTCAACTATGCGGCGAAACCGGTACCCCAACAGATCGAAGATCACACCCCATAATCAAATCTACCCCTTTTCACGTACGGGCTACTATGCGCTCATGGCGCCGCCAGAGGTCAAGCCGGAGGTCCAGCCTGTTACGTGGGTCAGCGTGGGGACTACCCCTCGGTGAGTTTCGAGTATTCCACATCTGCTCTGGCGGAATGAGGCACGTCAAGCTGATGCAGCAGACGAGACGCAATTGCCGCACATCCCATTCCGATCAAGACGGGCAATGTATGGAAGGACGCTATTGCCAAGCAAGCAGCAAAGGAGCAGCAGCAAGGGTGGTTCAATATGTCTGGAGGGAATCTGTGAGGTGCAGCAGGGGAGGGGGGGGGGAGGGGGGGGGCGATGGGGTTGTACATGGTCTCGCGGATTGTAAAAGTAGCACGACGCGGCATGATAATGACCAGCAGTGTAGTCAGGTATATCATCAGTAGGAATGAAAAATGACTAGTCAGACGTACAGCCAAAAGTCTCGGCATTCAGAGTGGTGGCCCCCCAGAGTTCCTGAAAGGTGCATCTCGATCTGCATTGCAAGGTTCCGCTCATTCCGTAGATGCTCGTTTACTCCTGTGCGGTCTCCCCTGGCACCCCGTGCGCCGCTTTCCGCTTATACGTCGCTTGGTCCCGGAGCCATCGGCGATATGTGGGAAGCGAAGTGATCTATTTGTCAGCTCTACCTCACTTGCATCTCCGCAACATCGCATGTCCTCCTCCAGATTTCTTCCTCTCGATGGATCCTTCTTTGCCCCAATCCCTACGCCCCCTCTTCCGCTACCTTTACCCCCACTCGGGGTCTTCCTTCCACGTTCTGAACCCTCACATACCTTCTCGCCATAATAGTCCGGCGGCAGATTATTCACACTCTGGAACCTCGGATCCACGCGATTCCGCTTGATATGCTCAAACAGCTCCCTGTCCATTATTTCGAGCGGGGAGGGTGAGCCGCGCGAGTAGGCCGGGTGGGTCAGGGAGAAGAGGGAGGAGCCGAGGGTGGGGCCGATGAGGTAGCCGAATACTGCGAATCAGTCAGCCAGACCACTCGCTTCTCGCTTCTTTGTACAAAACATAGTCACTCACTCATACATCCTAGTCTGGGCATGGATTAGCATGGATCAGTCAGTCAGTCAGTCAGTATAGAGGAACATACGTAGCTCCACCGTATATCACCCTAGATGTCAGCTCCTGACTTCACTCGCCATGTTCGGAGCCAAGCTGAACTGACAATGGCTCCAACCCCATGATCAGCTCTGTCGGGTCCGCCTCCAACCCCGCAAAGTACCCTCCGCCCACAAAGAGCCCGGCGGCCGTCGTGGGGATACTAGTGAGGGTGGACCATAATCTCCGACGGCGGCGGAGGGCTAGGTACGAGGGCCAAGTGAGGGGGAGGGCGGCGCTCGTTGAGGCCGAAGGCGAAGGAGTGGCGGAAGAGAGGGGAGGAGTGGAGGTGGTGGTTGTGGACGCCGGGCGGGCGAAAGCGAGGGATGAGGTGGTCGGGAGAGCTCGCTGGGCTGTGGCTGAGCCCAGGAGTGTGCTTGTTAGACGCCGGGACATTTGGGCTGGCGGCTGTAGGGTCGTAGAGGTAGCTGTGAATGAAGAGGTTCAGGTGTGAGCTTGAAGCTTGAATCTGGCTGCAGGCGAGAGAGATCGCTGATCAGGACGAGGATGACGTGGCGTTTGATGATCCGGTTGATTAGGAATTCATTAGGAATTGATGAGGAATTGATCCTAATGAATTTCCTAATGGTAGTCTCGGCTGATACCTTAGCCGAAGGCCGAAGTGGAGGTCGTCATGGTCAGACGACAAACGATCGAGCTCTCAAGCTAGACTTCGACTGTACACCACGCTCTGACGATACTGACGCCTACTGCTCCTCTGCGGCCCATAGAAACACAGCAGTCTATCCAGACAGTATCCAGGATGATAGCTGTGGCCACCTCCACGAGCCGGGAAGGTGCGGCTCCGCCCTCGCCTCCGCCCGCCTTGCAATTTCTAGACCTCCCCTCTGAGATCCACAGTCAGATCGCCGCGTAAGTCCCCTTCGCCCCTCGTCAGTACATCCAGCTGATAGAGATAGCTACCTCCCCCTCACCCAGATCATCCCCTTCTTATCCCTCCACCCGACCCTCCTCGGCCTGTCACGCAGTAATCTCACCCCTCTCCCGCAACTCATCCGCGAGGCACTAGACGGAGGATGGCCATACCATCCCCTTCTCGCCAAGCTTCCGTCCCTATCGCTCTTCTTACCAGATGACGGAGGCGCGATCTTCCTGGAGGTCTTGGTCAGAGCGAGACCGAAGTGGGTGTTGGAACGGCTGGAACTGGGACGGTGGACGGAGGGGGTTTGGAAGGAGGCTTTTGAGCGGAGGTTTCTGCCGAGTTGGAAGAGGTACAAGGGGGAGGGAGATACCTGGCGGGCTGTATTCCTGAGGTGAGTCCGCACAGGCACAAGAGGGAAGTCCGAAAACGGCCGGAGCTGATCCGGTAGGATACTCGGGAGGCTGGAGCACCGGAATTTGGGCTGCACGCACGACGAGTCCTGGACGGTATGTCCTCGCTATGGGACTGCGGAAGTCGTCTTCCCTGACCCAGCGCTAACAATCCAGCGCTTCATCACGCTCCACCGAAACGGCTCCGCGTCCATCAACCGTATCTATTCCCGCCAATTCGACCCATACCAGATCTACGACGAGCTCAAACATCAAAACAACTTCGCCGCGGAACCCACCACCGTCCGCGTCGTTGTGCATCTGCAGGACGTGCGCGTCATCGTCCTGGGGGTACTGTACAAGTACCCCAGTCTGTTTGTGAATCAGAATGCGCACGATCTGCTACATCCGCCGCTGCTTACCGAGGTGGAGATGGAGCGGGGATCATCGAACTTCAGTGGCGTAGGGAGCTCGGGTCGGGCGGGCAGCGGCGAATCACCCAGTCAGAGACCGGCTGTCGATCGGATAGCATCAGGGACTGCATCCGCCAATCCCTCTTCGGCAACGAATGAGGTCTACTACCCCCTCGTGCGGTCGCTCTCCCCCTCCGGCCCACAAGATACCTCATACGGCCTGACAGACGGTACCTTCACGAGCTCTTCGTCTACCGCGGCGTCTCAACCCCCGCCTACTACTCGCCGAGCTACACTCTCTAGCCTTCTCTCGCCCTCCCTGAGATCGCGCCTCCCATCATCTCAAAACGTCAACGGGAGCGGTAGCGGCAGCGGGATGCCAGCCTACCCCGCTCCAGAGTCTCCCTCCTGGGCGCCTTCCAACGGGAAACGGGGTCTCGGCGCCCGACTCACATCCAGCCGGTCGCGGGATAGCGACGATACCACTCCCAAATCGACGGGAAAGAAATGGGGATTGGGTCGAAGGCACAGTGGGGAGGACAGGGGGACCGTGATTCCCGCGTCGGCGCTGTTCTCGGGCGGAGGGAGCGGTTCGGGCGGGTCTGGTGGATCAAGTGGAAATGCCGTGGGGACGAACGGTCACGAGGCGGAGGGCGCGAGAGTCATCCCTGCTTCGGCGCTGTTTGGGGAGCAGGGCAGACAGGGGTCTGTACCGGATTCGAGTCGCGCGCCGGGTCCGTCAATCCTCGCAAACTCGACGACGGCGACGCATACCGCCTCAGCGGTGTCAATAGCTGTATCCAGCTCGTCCAGCCCATATGCGGAGGTATCGCAACCTACAGGAGCTGGCCCGGATACGCGAGAGCCGCAAGCGCAGCCCCAGACCGGCAACGACCTGATCGCTCCCCGACCTCGCCTGCACCTCCCTTACCCACCCATGCGCAGACCCCAGCCTGCCCCATCTTACCGCTTCTACCCCAACTACACACCGCCCCCTTTCCCACATCCCTCCTCGGACTCCACGTACAAGGACGGCGTCAGCGCCGGAGCCTCGGCCGTCCTGTTTGACCGGAGGCAAGCGCACCAAGTGGTCGAAGACGATTATGCGGGCAATATCTGGGCGTACAGACGTACAGCGGGGGATGGGCTGGGTGGGGTAGGGGACGGGGACACGGCCGGGTCGGCGGAGGGAGGGGATGAGGTCTGGGGAGGCGGAGAGAGGTATGTTGAGTGGGACGAAGCGGAGGGAGGGCGGAGACGGTGGGTCGGGCCTATGCTGTGAGTTCTGGGTTTTGCTCCTTCCTCTTTACTTCTTTCCCTCCATTCCAGATCCTCACAGACGTCTAACCCTCCACACGTTGATTACCTATGCACGCCAAAATAGAGCTGACTCCTCAGCGTCATCGCCCAGCTCCACCCCACACACCACCCCCGCGCCCAACCGCCCGGCGTGGACCCGTCTCTCCCGACAGAAGGCTCAGACCCCGATCTGGGCCCGAAAGGGATGTACGCGAGTCTAGGGTTTGAGGACCTTGAGAAGATCATGGGGTGGGTCGAGCTGAAGGGTGGGGGCGCGTATGTGGCGGATCCGAGGAGGGGCGGGATGGGGTTTGAGTGAGTGAGCGCGAGGGGGTTTGGGGAAGTATTTCGCAGGAAGAGCAGTGTCGATACGTTATTGACTGGTGTATCACCGCTCCATAATACACGGGCTCATGATGAGCGGTGATCCTGGCCATGTGAGGCACATTTTGACGCTGGACAAAGTGTACAGCATATTTGTAATCGCCAGGACTACTAAGGTATCTTATCTGCAGACCACTCTATCCTCGCGCATCCTCGCTACACCCCCTGAGCCGTCACGCCCTGAGCCCCCTCGGTCATCCGATCCCACCGAGATCCCCACGACCTCGCCGATCCGGCTCCCGACCTCTTGCTCACAACCCTACCTGCCGCGTCTCCCCCTTCTGCACCCGTACCCGACCCGTCCCCGCCCTTGCCCGTGTGCGCCAAGTATGCCATCGCGTCCCCTACAATACTCCGTATATCCAGCGCCCACTTCTTCTCCCCATTCTCCACCTCCACCTCGGGGACGTCCAGGGGATCAGTCGTGCCTGTGGACTCCGTAGAGTCGTTTGTATTCCCCTGAAGGACGTTCAGGCTTGACCCGAGGTGCCCAATCGGCTCTGGCTTTGGCTTGACAGGCGCGCCCTGGCTCTCTGGGATCCCGTCCCATTCGCCCTCCTGGATCCCTTGCTCCGTTCCTTGACCTTCTGATTCGGGTCCTGGAGCAGCCGGTGGCCCCGCCGGTCCAGCTGGAGGATCCGGCCGCGGAGCAGGTCCCGGCCGCCCAACAGCGTCACCATCGCCTGCGATACCCTCACCACCACCAGCAGGCTCCGGCTCCGGCTCCGACTCTGGCACAACCATATTCGCCCTCTCCATCCCCAGCCCCATCCCCATCGCCCCACCCATATCCGCCGCCGCCGCCTTCTTGACCGTCTGAGGCGTAAACGGTAATGACAACTGCGACTGCATGGAGAATGGCGCAGGCGTCGGACTCGCGCTTGACCCGATACCCGCACCGAGGAGCTGGCCCGGGGGAGGAGAAGAGCTAGAGGGGGGCTGGAAGAGCGGGAATGTGATGCTGAAGATCGGGAACTTGGTTGGGTTTGGGGTCGCCGAGGATGAGCGGGGCGGCTGTGCGGATGACGAGGAAGAGGATGAGGATGAAACGGGGACCGGGACCGGGGCCATCGAGGGCCGAGCGAGGACGGTTGTGGATGATGAGGATGAGGATGAAGAGAAGACGGTGGGTGGTCGGGCTGGTGCTA
Organism: Dioszegia hungarica; assembly: GCF_025882075.1. Taxonomy (NCBI): domain Eukaryota; kingdom Fungi; phylum Basidiomycota; class Tremellomycetes; order Tremellales; family Bulleribasidiaceae; genus Dioszegia; species Dioszegia hungarica. The sequence goes on along the minus strand of NW_026515767.1, from coordinate 369,438 downwards.
CAGGTTGAGAGGACGGTGTGGGGGATGGGGATGGTGAGGGAGAAGGGGAGGGTTTGGGTCGTACACGCCTAGTTGTGGACAACGACACTGAGGAGCTGGGGACGATCGATGCGGGGGGAGGGAAGCCGGCGGACGCGGTGATAACGATGTCCCCAGACGAAGAAGAAGACGAAGATGAAGATGGAGCTGGGGCTTCGACGAGTACGAGCGAGGACGCCGAGGACGGTGCGGGTCGGGACCGTGATCGGGTCCTGGTGGAGCTGGAGCTGGAGCTCGGCGTAGGCTCGACCAGGACCGGCGTCTTTGGGCTGGCACTGGCGCTGCTAGAAGAGACGGGGATGACGACAATAGTTTTGGGCGAGGTGGATGCCGAAGATGCCGAAACTGACGCAGAGGCAGACGAGCGTGAGAAGACAGCTGGGCTGGGGATGACCACGATGGTTTTAGCGGAGGATGAGGGAGAGGGGGTAGGTTCGACGAGGACGAGCGTTTTGCCGCTGCTGCTGGCGCTACTGCTAGCACTGCCAGGGACAAGAATGATGGTCTTGCCGGTAGTGGACACGGACGACGACGACGAAGAGGAGCTCGGCGCAGGTTCCACAAAGACGACGCCGGCGGAGGAGCTCGAGGACGCCGATACCGATGAGGCGGAGGCGGAGGATGAAGCCGGGACTTCGATCAAGACGAGGCTGGACGAGGGGGATGCCCGAGCGGAAGAGCTGGAGGACGGTGCGGCTGGCGATGGAGTCGGTGTTGGGGACTCTACAAAGACCGCCGGGGGCGACTTGGAGGCTGACGCGGACGGGGAAGACGAGGAGGAGGGGACCTCGACGAGGACTAGGGTTTTGCTTGCTGTGGCGCTCGAGCTGGAACTAGAACTTGTATTCACGGCGGGCGTCTCGACGGCGACGAGTGGCGGGGCACCGCCACTGCTACTGGAGCTACTGGCGCTGCTTATGACCGTCTGAATCACCGTCTTGATCTCCGTAGTGGTCTTTTCAACAGCGACGAGCGGGGGAGTGCTGCTCGTACTGACGCTGCTGGAGCTGGAGCTGATCTCGACAGCTACGGGTGGTGGGGGAGCGGGCGGAGATGGCGATGGTGCGGGTGCAGGCGCGGGTACAGGATCGGGCGCTGGTTCTGGGTTCGGCTTGGTCTCAGGCCTGGGTCCCGCATTCGCTTCGAGCTTGAAGGAGGCGGACCATGCGGCGTCGTCGGGTGCGGTCTTGGGATCCGGGAAGGTCAGACCGGATGGAAGGAATGCGTTTCCGCCACTGCAGCGAGTCAGTTCCGGTCCTCTCCGCCTTCTCCGACTATCGCTACCTGAAGGAAAGGACTTCTTCGCTGGCGGTCAAAGGAGAAATCGGATGAACTTACCAGCCCATCGGCGCCCACGTATCCGTATTCAACAACAACCCCGCTGACGTCGCATCCCACATCTGGTCTTCGGCGCCCTTCCACTCGAGCGTCCGCCCCTCGAGATACCCCGCCTGGGCGGGACTGATGCCCATCGCGCACCCGGGTGCCCCGCCGTTAAAGTTGGCGTAGATGGCCATGGACGATGCCTGCCCGGCGCCACTGCCGGAGAGGGGCCATTGGATGGCTGATGCACCGGCACCGGGACAGATGGGGCGGCCGGCGGTGTAGGTGTTGGAGGAAGGGTCGATCTGAGCGAGGACGATGCATTCGGAGGGGGAGGAGAGGGTGATGGTGCCTGCGGCAGAGATGAGGGTTGGGTGGAGGGAGAAGAGGAGGAAGAGGAGGGGGAGGTGGGTGTAGGTGTAGGTGGGCATATTGGGGGGTTTTGGGGATGGAAAGGGGGAAGGGAAGAAAGGATGGGAGAAGGACCGATAAGACGTGAAGGGCCTCAAGAAAGAGTGTGGACGATAGCCAGCTATCGGAGGTTGAAGAAAGATGAAGGCAGGTGCAGTGTTCGTGAAAGACCAGCGGAGCAAGACTCGTCGCTTGCTGTCAGAAGATGAATATAAGTGAGATACGAAAGCAAGTGTCCGATGTGCTTTGAGGGCCCTGATCGGTCTCTGCCCGCATGTCACACCCCAGAGACCCTCCTTCGCACCCAACAAGGGGTAATCACCACTTCATCGCTTTCAACACCCCCAATTCACCTCTAAAGGGCCTTCCCCTTGATTTCTGGACTGCCATCTGCCCACGATGAGCCGCGAATAGATCAGTTATACAGGAGCTGCTTTGATAGACCCGATCAGATAGAGTCAGAAAGGAGCGGGGCTGCGAAGTCGAAGACTCTAAGGTGTGGTCCTTTGCTGGAGCTGAGCTTTGCTTTGTCCTTGATCCCCCGCGCGCGGATTGCGGTAGGGATGGAACCACTCCTCTCCGCTTATCAGGATGGAGCGGGATTGCGTCAGGCCCCACTTCAAGCTAGGCGGTACATGTGATATGACAGATTGATCAATGGATGCATGAAGCTTGATGCTGGTGAGGACGATTAATTCAGAGCCGGGATAACACCGCTAAAGGCCGAGTTTGGGACTACCAACACGACCACGTGCTGGAGCAGACCAGATCAGATCTGGCCCAGCAGCTCCTTCTCCTGCAAGCTCCTGCACTAGTACTGCACTGCATACACCTTCTCATCCCTAACCAGCCAGTCCGGAAGACGCTGCACGACGCTCACCTCCACCCCACAATCGCTCGCTCGCAGTTCAGAAATGCCTCCCGCCCCGCCCCCCGCCTCGATCCACACCCTCCTCTCCTCCCTCCGCTCCCCCATCTTCCACACCGCCCACAACCCCACCTCTTTACGCACAGGCACCAAATATCTCCGGCGCCGGCTCGTCGGTCCCTCCGCTATCGCCTACTACCCGCGCATGCCCAAACTGGCGACGTTGAATAAGCTGGTACCGTGGAATGCGTACGGGGGGTGGAGGGGGGAAGGGACGCCTGCTTATCGGGCGGAGGTGGTGGAGAGGGGGTCGAGTGGGCAGGAGGGGAGGTGGAGCGCGACTCCTTCTTCCTCTTCTGCTTCCGGCGCGACCGAGAGCGAGAGTGTGGTGAAGTCGGGGGACGAGGGAGGGGAGATAGGAGTGAGGTGGGCGAACCAAGGGATAATGCTTCCCCAGAGGGAAGTGGTGGAAGCCGGTTGGGTAGAAGTAGGGAGAATAGCGGGCGCAGGGTGGTTGGACGATGCGAAAGAGAGGACGAGGAGGGAGGAGGTGGCGTTGAGTAAGGAGAGCGGGAGGGGCCCGCCCAAGAAGGGTGAGTTTCTGAGCTGAAACAAATACTGGACGGGGACGGGGAAGGGGGCGAGAGCTGATAGATTCAGGTCAAGGCAAGAGGTCACAAATGAAGAAGAGATAGAGTGGGAAAGAGGAGACTGCTACCCTGTGTCAGGTGTGTTGCGTACTCTACTGGGCCGGCACGGAATGAGCTTAAGCTGATACGGTAGATTATGCATCGTCTGAGATGTCCTCGATACTGCCCCGTGCTAACCTGGAGGATTTTCCAGCCTGGTCGCTTCCTCGTCCTCGTGAAAGCAGCTTACCCCTGACTGGACCTCACTCTGTCCTGCAGTCAATACTGACCCAAGACCGAGCACACCATCTACCTCGCCCTCTTTGCTTGGACCTTCAAGCTTGATATCGCTACATGCCCAAAATCCAAGCTGGACCAAAATTGCAAAGCCCTAGAGATCGAACCCGGGATAGGGTGGGCCCCACTCGACCGTCTCCCACACATTCCCATCCAATCCCGTCTTTTCGGGCCACGCATGACATTTCACCTGGCTCGGCGGTCTGTCACATCAGCACTGCCCTGTCTGCTCGTGCGCTCGGAGTCAGGGTCGGAGAAACGCCAGGCCAAAGGGGGCAGAGGGAGCGGGAGGCACAAATCGAGAGATAGCTGAACTCACTCTCTCTGCCAGTTGATCGTGTGGTCATGCTGTGGATTTGGGGTCTCTTCATACCACCCCAACTCGCCCATTTGGGTAGAGAGTGTCGAGACGATATCGGATGCGACGTCCCGCTCGTATGCCAACTAAAGTATCAGCACTCCTGCCTCCTTTGCTCGGTCCCCTTACGACTCGCGCCTCCATTTCCACTCCTCTCGCTTCCCTTCACCCCGACTCGTCTCATCTCGACCCCTAACTCACCTGCACGCTCGGTACAACCTGCACTCTTCCAAACCCCCTCTCCCACAGATCCCTACAAATCAACTCGCACTCCGACCCAGCACACTCATCCTTGCGCATCGGATCGCTCCGCCGGAATCTCAGCCCATTCGCTCCGAGAAAGGGCGTAGCGGCGAGCACGGCCATGCCCGCCCAGCTTGCGAACGCCTGAAAGGGCTGTAGATTGTCGTATGCCTCGCGCGAGACGGGTGAGGTGGTGAGGAAGGCGTCGGAGGGGGACCACGAGGGCGGGGAGATGGGGTAGAAGAGGTCGCCTTGCATCTGGGGGTCAGCCTGCCTGCTTTAAACCGACAGCGGGGGGAAAGGGAACGTACAGTTCTCGCTACCCATACATCGTAGAAATACTCTGGATGCCGCCTCCACCAATCTATCCCCGTCGTCATTCCCGTCTCTGCCCCCGCCTTCTCCCCCGCCCTCGTATGTTGATGCAACAACTCCAACACGTCCCTCGCTCTCAAATAAACATCATTAAAGTACACCACAGCAACCGTACTCTCCCCCCATCCCTCTTGCGTCCATAAGGGCGCCAAAGCCTCATTCCGCAACCCCGCCAGCGCCTCTATCCTATGCACCGCGCTGAAATCCACCGCTGGCCTGTCCGTCTTGATGATCACGTCCTCATCCGGCACGCCCAGCTTCCGCAGCATAGGACCGAGGGTGTCGGTCAGTATCGCCGGTGTCTCATCGGACGAGGGCCCTTCGTATATACTAAACCTGACCCGGGAGGCGCCGAGGAAGTTGACGAGTACAACAATGGTATTGAGTAGATCGGGGAGTTGGGACTCGATGTTCCGGGTCAAGGTGACAAAGAGGTATTTACCGTGGGTGGAGGGAGAGATCCGGTCCGAGTGGGGTATCCGGGGATGACGGAGGTGCGCGTACCGACGTTCTTGTTCCCGCTTTAAGCGGGGAGAGGGGAAGACGAGGTGTGTAGAGGGGAAGAGGTAGGAGGGGAGGAGGCCGGGGAGCTGAAATGTCGGTGAAGAGGGGGAAGGGCGGTGGAGGCCGGTGAGGAGGAGGAGGGAGGTGAGGCCGAGGGAGAGGAGGAGGTAGGGATACCGAAGGGGCATCGCGGCGGCCCAGCGGGATAGGAGCCCGGGCGAATGGGAAGCGATAGGTTGGGACAAGGAGAGGGGTATGTAGCTGTCTATTATAGGTGGTATTGCAAAGATATATGGGGGGTGGTCAGTGCTGGCGGGTGGAGGTCACAGAAGGAGGATGACGTGGTATTTATGGCCGAGTCCCGGGGGAGAATACACGATAACGGGGCGCCGCACACAGAGGGACCCCGCTGATGCTGACAGCCTATATACCTTGCAGCCTATCATACCTCAACCATCCTCTTCTGGGCCTGATCATATCATCACACCATACACTGTGCTGGGAGCTGCGCACCCTCTTCCAACCGAGCGAACCAAGGACAAAGCTCCGAAACCGCAGTATCAATCAAGCAGCAGCCCCCCCGCCAAGCCCTCTGACGTCTGTCTCGTAACACCATCGCCGGACCCTCTCGCCAGGCCATCAGTACTAGATGTCTTCCCAACCCCCTCTTCGTCCTCTTCTCCGTACCACGCTCTCCTCCCCCAATACCTCGTCTGGCCCAACCGATCTCCCTACCACCGCCTCATCGCTCGCTCCGTCCCCCTCCGCATCCTCTTCGCACATCTCCATCCAGACCCCTCCGGCCCCTGATCGTACCCACTCATCCTCCACCCTCAATTTTGGCGCCCTCGGTGCACTCAACATGAACATGAATTCCCATCCAGAGCGCGAACGCAACAAGCGGCACTCGCACGGCGCACTCTCGCCAGCCGAGATCCACTCGGCAATGCACCGCGAGGGATCGGGACATGGGAGTAGCCCCGGCGGCTCGGGTGTAGGATTTCCCCGGACGAATACCCAAGGATCGGCGGGCGAAGGTCGATACCGCCGTAAAGTCGGGTTTGAGGCGTTTGAGGCGGGCCCAGAGACGCTGTTTGCGTTTACGTGCCAGGCGAAATCGGACGGGTATAAGCGATCGAGAAATACACGGGTGTTTGCGGTCGCGGTGAGCCCGGATGAGTCGGGAGAGGACGCGCTCGAGTGGTTGATGAGCGAGTTGGTGGAGGATGGGGATGAGGTCGTGGCGATTCGAGTGTTGGAGCTGGACGAGGGCGGTAGGTCTTTTTATCTTTCTATCTTTCAGGGAGTGGGTATTGGGCTGACAGGTAGAACGTCATGATCCCACGGCACTGAGCGACTTTAGAGAGGAAGCGCATGGGATCCTGAGGACCATGCTGGAGAAGAATGACGAGGCTGAGAATCGCAAGGTCCGTCACGCCTAGATCTGAGACTAAGGGAACGAAAGGCTGATGGTAGATCTCGGTTATTGTCGAAATGGTAGCGGGTCCGGTGCCGGACATGCTCCTCAAGATGATCGCGTTGTACAGGCCAGACTGTAAGCCATCATCGATGCGTAACATGTCGAACCAAAGCTGACATTTAGCTTTGATTGTGGGCACTCGAGGCAGTCGATCAAGACTCCAATCTTTCGGCAGAGCCCTGGGAGGTGAGCTACATCACCCCTGAAGTCGGCTATGACAGCAGGCGAGACAAGCTGACTTCTACAGCACCCGGAATGGGTTCCGTATCCCGATACGCAGTCTCCCACTCCCCCGTGCCCGTCATTGTCGTCCGGTAAGCCATCTCCCGACCCGTGACTCCTCCAAGAGACGAAAGACCTGACACAGAGCAGGCCCGAACGTAAAGTCAAGAAACACCTCGCCAAGCGTCAAAACGATCCCAAACGGGGTCATTATGCCCAGATTGTCGGGCCGAACGGATTGGAACTGTCGAGGAGTCGATCCAGGGGAAGTATAGGCGGGATGAGCGATAAGGAATGATCCAGAGAGGGGGGGTCTGGGATTGCGGGAGCGGGACCGGGACCGGGACCGGGATCGGGACCGGGAGTCTGTGGGGGCAGATTGTACATATCAACAAGGGGTATCAAAGGCTTGTAAGTATTTTAAAGAAATGGATATAACCATCGCTCGTCTCTCTCCTTACAGTACTGATTCTTTTGCGATCTCGTCTTACAGCTCACTATGTACCGCGCGCCAGGTTCAGGGACAAGGGTCGGTCAACAAATGTCCCGTCATCCGTCCTCCCCTCTCAAGCTCAATCTTCAAGCTTCACACTCCCCTCCAGATCATCATCGACATCCGCGCCAATCCCCGGACTGATACTAACCATGGTGCTTCCGCCCCTCTCCATCTTTTGCGCCTGAGATTGTTGTTGCACCTTGATGGCCCGACGACGGTTTTGGAACTGATCGGATCAGCTGACTGGTCGCATCTAGGACGAGTACCGGCACGACCAGTACTACTACTACTACTCGGGCGACCCGATCGTTCGAGGGCTTGGCGGAGGGGACGGACTCCAAGTCTGCGAAAGGGGACGGAGAGGGGGGGGACATGGCATAACTCACCCAAATCTGAACACTCCTGGACGTCATCCCCAACTCCCGACCCAGCGCCTCCCGTTCCGCCGTCGGAGGGTACGCGGACCGCTCGAATGCTTGACTGAGAATAACGCGCTGGGACTCGTCCACTGATAGAAAAGCATCAGCTCTGCCCCACTCTGACTACCGTATAGCTGAGAGTGCACTTACCTCGTTTGCGAGATCCCTTGATACGTGGGGGAAGGGGAACTGGTATGGGTGGTCCTACAGGTCCAGGTCCAGGTCCAGGTCCAGGTCCAGGTCCAGGTCCAGGTCCAGGTCCAGGTCCAGGTCCGAGTGCAGGTCCAGGTGAGTCTTGCGTGCTGCGATGGTAGGGAATGCGGTGGCGCGGGAGATAGCTGGATGGATATCCGGCAGGTACCGATCTATCCCTTGAGTAGAGGTATGGATCCTGCTGGCCTAGCCTCATCGACGTCGACCGCTGACTTCCTCTGTGGGGACCGAGCCGCTGACCGGCGATTGTCCCATGACCAGGACGGTCTCCGAGATCCGTTGCCCAGTCACCTGCTTCGGCCCCGATTGCGGCGCTGTGGTCAGACCCCTCATCCCGCCGCATCCCACTCGAGAACCCCCTCTTCGTACTCAATCGCTCCATGACCGTCTTCCGCGACCGCTCAGAGTTCATCACGCCCTCAACTCTCGATCGGGGATTGAGCAGCCCTCGCGCTCCCGCTTCCATGAGGCTGTACGCCCCCGATCCGATCCCCGTCTGCGCCGCTTGATCTCCCATGCGCTCAGTGTGGTCGACAATGGAGGTCCCGTGCACGTGGAGATCGTCATCGATTGGGGAGTGATAGCGCGGGGTACGGTCATTAATCCTAGGGAAAGAGTAACCGGGTTTATCATAGCCTTCGCGGTCGCCAATGTGGGACCGGGGGATGTGAGGCGGAGCTTGAGGATGTGTGCACGGATCCCAAGGACCAGAGGGGCGAAGATCTGGATCAGGACGGCGGACAAGAGGGGACGGGCGGAAGCTGTACTCCTCCGCGTGCCCATGTCGACGTCGCTGATCTTCAACCGCGCGATCGTGGTCCGAATGGTACTGATACCCGCCGGCGCCGTACCGAGTCGATCTCTGCACTTGTCTCATCAGATCCCTGCCGTCCGCTTTGTCGTTGTCGTGATGATCGCCCTCTCCCCCGATAGAGTAAACAGAGCTGTCAGACCGCCCATCCGTCTCGTCGTACCCCCGCCGCTGAAAGCTTCGTCTGTGAGTCCCTCGAGCTCGCTCGTATTCCCGTTCGTCGCACCGGTTCAGGTCGGACGCCTCGTCCTTTGCTCGCTGGCCTTGTTGATATGGGTATACGTAGGACCAATGAGGGTCGTCCTTGACGTCGACATCCACGTCGTTGTTCTTGGCGTACCTGTCGTACTCGAGCTCGAGCTCGTCGTGTGGTAACTGGCCCCGCCGATCGATTTGCCGAGTGTACGAATCCGAGTACCGCCGAATACTGCCTGTCGCACTGACCAGTGGCCCATCGCCGTCCAAGTCGAAATGGCGACTGCCTCTCTCTCCAGGACCAAATATCTCGTACGCGTCCCCCGCTCCGAGTCGGTATTGGTGTCGACGAGAAATAACGCTGGGTGGCGAAATGGGTGAGCTCCAATATCGAGACTTGATGGCCTTCCGATCCCGCCTCTCTTTACCTTCGTCCCCTTCTTCCCCTTCCTCACCTCCTGTCACCTCCTGCCTCTTCCGCCGGCGTCGGCTCACGCTCAGCCTCATATTTCGATCCCCACCGTCCGCGTTATACAGTGCATCATACCCAATCCCGTCCTGTCCACGCCAACTGACCTCTGGCCCTGGTAGGCTACACCCTGCTGCCCGCTCGTCATTGCGATCGTCAAATCGGTTCATCAGACCAGCACCAGCACCAGCATCGTTTCCAACACCACTTCCCGTCCCCACAGGCACATCCCCTCCCGCTCCCGCCCCTGCCCCTTCTTCCCGGTAATGCGGCTTGGCCGGACTGTAGTACTGCATGGAACCCCGCCCCGCATCGTCCAAGACGATATCCACCGAGCGGGGTGCAGACGACGCGGAGGATGCGTGGGGGTAAGAAGGGCGCAGCGCGTCGAATGCGTGAGGGAGAAGAGGCGGGGAGCGAAGGTGGAGATGGGGAGTGGGGACTTGATATTTCGCGTGAGGGTGTGAGGTGAAGGTGCCGGAGGTGGAAGTGAAACCCATGGCGATCAAGGGGGCGGCCGCGGTAGCGAAGTGGGAGGTACGTCTGACGGCTTGGCGTTTCGGAGGGGATGATGTCGAACGATCATGGGAGGCAGCTGGGGATGCGAAGGCCGAAGGGGAGACAGAGGGGGAAGGGGAATGAGAAGGCGAAGGCGAAGGCGAAAGCGAGAGAGTCCGACATCGACTCGCACCTGCAGACGTGTGTTCGTGTCGATCCAGGCTAGTATGGCTGGGAACAGAATAGAATTGAAGAATCTCTCCATCTTCTCCTCTATCGTGGGAGTCAGAGTCGGACGTAATGGACGCAGCGTCCTTCTCAGACTTGGAGTCCAGTGTCGCGCGATGGTCAGAGGCAGGAGCAGGAACAGGATGTGACGCGTCGGCTTCATCGTCCGATACGTTGACCACCAGCGTCATCCGTGCGGAGACGGGAAATGTGGGCGTGTGTGCTTCAACGGGCGTCTGAGCCGCGCTGCCGGTAATGATCGTTCTGGAGCGTAGAACCCGGACCGGAGTGTCGGGGGGAATGGATGGAGAGTGCGAGTTCGGGGAATACGCATCGAGGCCCGCGCCCGCTTTGGCGTTGGCGTCGACGTCGGTCTGGACGGACGAGAGAGTGACGGGCATGCCGAGTATGGTCGATATATGTCAGTATAATGAGCGGTGTCTGTGTCTGAGCTGTGCTGCAAGATAACAGCAAAGAAATCGATCAGTAGAGTATCGAGCAGTCGGGCTGAATGGCAACGCTTGGCCCAGGGGATATAAAGGTTGCGCAAGTGTGTGAGCTATGTTAATGATGCCCGTATAGGGTCGGAAGGATTAATGGATGATATCCGTAACTAGGGATGCGCAAAAGGGGATGGAAAAGGGGGTAATGAAGAGATTGATATGATGATCAAGGAGAGGGGGTGTATGATGATTGGGGGTCAAGTCAAAGGTACGGGACAAGGGGAGGAGTAAGTGATTGAGCGGGGCCAGTACTAATGGGAGGTGAAGCGAAGCGAGAGGAGGTGGAGTCAAGGGAAGGATAGTGGTAGTCAAAGGATTCTGCTGGGTCGAACGCGTGTCATTGATACTTGTAGAGTGGGGACCGGGGGAGGGGGAAAGATCAAGACCCTCGAGGGAAAAGCGAGGATGACAATGCAAAGGAGCAGGTAGATGGAAAGATGGATGAAGGCGATAATGAGTGATCAGGTCGATGTCGGATCGAGGTGTACCGACGGGTCAGTATCGTCAAGACTGGGCTAGAGGATCTCGGCTGGAACGAGTGTATCTCGTCAGGGACCGGAAGATAGAATACATGATATACCTGTACTGTCAGCTCTGATATCCCGCAGCATGCGATGTGACAAAGCGTGCACTCACCCTCTTGATCCTCTTGATCAGCGAAGGAACTACAAGCAGGGATTCTGAATGGTATCAACAACAAAGAGATAGTGGGGAGCCGATGGATTGTCGAGGCCGTAAACCTGAAGAAGAGAAGAGAAGGCGAAGCGGATGATTGGTGTACTCGTACAAGAGGGCGAAAAGTACAAGGCAGGATAAGGAGATATTGGGAAATCGTACAGCTGATAGTGATGGCGATATCGATACAAGAGGATCTGGGCAGGACGGTGGGTAAGGTGGGGTGCGGTGGGGGATGGAGAAAGTGTTAGGCGGGTGACCGCCTCGAGAGCATAGCGACCTCTTCGATCCGGGGTTTGGCGTCCCTCCTCCCTTCCGGACGCTCAGTGATCATCTCCCGCTCGAGGATGTACTTGTTCTCCTTGTACTTTTGTTCAAACTCATATGCAAGGTCCTGCGTCTCAGCTTTGATATGACCAGACCAGACCAGACCAGACGGTACCAGGCGGAATAAGGGGGGCTAGAGAAGGCTGGATGATACTCACATACTTCCACCCGAGGACGGTATGGCAAACCTTGCACGATACGTCCCGAACGGTATGTTTCCCTGTGCGCATCTCGCGCTCGTCCGCTTTGCCACAGTAGACATTGACTGCGTGGTCGACGAGGAGGGCTCGGCCGTGTTGACCGTGGAATTGCTACGGGCGTTAGCGATATTGTCATAGGAACATGCCCTCCTCCCCTGCTAGAATATCCCCTCTGCTCTGGTGGTTCCATGACCCAGCGTCCGTCTGATCCCCCTGTCCCTTCCGCTCCGAGGTATGTAGACGACCCAAACTCACCTTGGATATGACACTCTCACCCACCGCCAGGTGATTCCCGCACTGCCGACAGACAAAGACCGACTCGCCAGCGAGGTACACCCTGTACTGCTTGCCCATGGTCAAGTCAAGCTCAGAGTCACTCTGGGTCCGACAGGGTTGTTGCCAGGTGGAGCTGGGTGGCAAGTGAAGGGGAGGGGACCGCGGTCGGCGCTGATAGGGTTTGCCGGAAGGAAGGGGCGGCGGAGGGAGCTGGAAGTTGGCGCTAGCTGCAGGTAGACGAGCGAATATAGGACTGCGAGTGTTTATAGCTATAGGCTCTCTTACTGAGGGAGATAGGGCGATATTGGATGCTTGTATGATGCTTGAGCGCTGAGCTTTCGCTTCTGTATGGGCCGCCGCCGCTGACGTTCAACACAGCAGCTATCGGAGTATCCTTCACCCGCTTCGGACCCGGCCGGCGAGCCAAGTTTTCCCACGATTGCTAGGAAGAGTAGAGCACTTGTGCTCTGATACCTCAGCGCTGCAGGCGGAGGCGATGTCCTACCAAGTAGCTCTGAGCGCGCGATATGTATAGGATGATAGCTACAGTGATGATGAAATGATGAGTGAAGTCCATAGTATTCCCCTTTCTGCCCCCCACCCTCCTATATTCCCCCACATTCAGCCTATCTCCTCCGCTTCACATCTCGATCCTCCCTCGGACCCTTCGGCGGCTCCTTCTCCACCTCTCTATGCTTCCCAGTCCCTATCCTCTCCGCCATGCTCAGACCCTGCGTTGGAGGCGCAGGTGCGGGTGCGGGGGGTGCCGAACCCGGTACGACTCTCCCACTCCCTCCCGATCCCATCTGTCCCGCACCGCCCCGACCGCCCGAGATTCCCGGCTCCATCTTGACTGACCCATGTGCCTGCCCATGCCCAGACCCGACCGACCCCGTGGATGCTGCTGAGGAAATGGGTGGTCGTTGTCGGTTGGTCGAGGCCGACGGTGCGCGGGGAGGGCCAAACATCCCGGACCCTACCCCTGAGCCGGACGCGGAGGATATGGAGGGTTGTTTCGAATGACCATGGCTGTGTCCGTGTGATGGACGGTGTTGCGCCTGGACGGGGACAGAAGGAGGTGCGGGCGTGGATTTGGCGGAGTGGAGTTCGGCGCGGAGGGTCTGGATTGTGCTCAGGTGATGGGTAAGGTCGGAGCTGCTGGTCAGTACGAGAGCTGTGTGAAGAAGTGGGGGATGGGACGTACTCGAGGGATTGTATGACAGCTTTTGATTCTGGCTGATCAGCTATGGTCTGATCCAATATCCCGACATCGTTGTCGACCCAGGAGCGAGGTGTTAAGTACCGTCTAGTGCCTTCTGCCATTCTGCTTCTTGCCCCTCAAGTTTCCCCCCCTCGACCACCATCGCCCCCAGCTCCTCGTTCTCCAGCATGATCGCCTTGACCCTCTGTACGACCTTGTCCAGGTCGACACCTTGTTCCCGTGCCTCTGCTCCCCGCATTGCGCCATCATCGATAGACGCCTGGTCCACTGATCCCAGTCCTGCACTCGGTACAGTCGATGACCCCGAACCCACTCCCGCCCGCATGACACTAGCAGGTGATGCTCTCGCCGCCGCTGCAGTAGCAGAGGCGCCGGGAGGACCGAGGAATGTATACCGCAACGCGGCATTCTCGCGCGCGAGCTCCTCGACGTGCCGCCGAAGCACACCAAGAACGGGCAGGAGTGCATGGGGAATCGTTATGGGCGGTATTGGTCCGGGCGTCTGGGCCGGGGAAGGGAGAAGGAGGGGCTCGGAGGTGGATTGGGACTGGGCGGAGCGGAGGCTGGATAGTTCGGCCTGAGTGTCAGCGCCCAGCCCAGCCTGAACAAAAAGCCAGGGCGTACAGCTAAAGCGTCGCGTTCTTTCTCCAGTTCCAAGACTCTCCGGCCTAAGCGGAGCTCATTGGCTGAGGGAGGTGAAGGTTGGTCGTTGATAGGTCGTTTTGTCGTCATCTGCAGGTAAGGCCTGTTTCCTCGTTTGGATACGTCGAGGTGAGACTCACACTCTCCACTAGCTCGTCAGCTACCCGCTCGGCTTCTTACATTCGTGTACTGGCTAGTAGCTCACCGACCCGCTCTTCTCCCAAGAGATCATCAAAGTCCACATCGTCGTCCATGTCGTTCTCCGCCTTTCGTGCCTTTCGTACCCGGTCTCTCCGAGTTGAAGTCGTGAACTCCTGAACCAGCCAGTCCCTTTTGATCGTCGCTGATCTGTGGTCTATGATCTACCTAGTGTCCTTGAGCACGTACCCCTATCTAGAATGCTGGATGATGGCTAGTTAGCTGACGGGCGCGCAAGGCGAAGCTGCAACTGCTCCGTCTTCCGCTTCCGACGGAACTGCAAAGTCATCATGACGCACATGACGCGGACGACCAAAGCAAAGATTTCAGCTTCACTTCACCTCACCTGTTACCCAGCTCTGTTAAGTCTCCAGACCAAGGGCGCCATGCCCACCCCTCCAGCCGCTCTCGCGTCAGCAGGGGCTACCTCCCCGACCCCTCCCTTCAGGCCGACCATCCTCACCCACCCCGACCCCAACTCCGCCTCGGCCTCCACCCCGAGCTCGGGCGATTGGATCCCCCTCCTCTCCTCTCCCGCCCACTTCCCGCTCCCCATATTCCTCTCCACACTGAAAGATCTCTGCCTGCATCCCGAACGCAACTCGTCTCTCATCTTACGTGCCGACTCCCTCCCCCCTCGTCCCATACCCGACTCGGACGTCCCTGATGACTTCACCCCGGTAGAAGAGGTCCGCGTGCGCCTGATGCCTCGTCAGCCCAAGAGGGATGGCAAGCTCCTCCAGCGATGTCTGTTCTTCCGGGCGGAGGAGGACCCGGCGGAGGGCAAGAAGGAGGAGGGACAGGTGTTGTATCTGCCGGAAGTGAAGGAGAGGGGGGAGGTCCCGTTTTATTATCCGCCAGTGAGGGGGTTGAGGTATAGGTGGGTCGCGGAGCCGCCAGCTCTTGACGAGAAGGAAGGGGAAGCGGACGAGGAGGAGACGAAGGAGGAGGAGCTCGGAGGGCAGGAACAAGGGGAGGTCAGATCGGAAGAAACGAAACCGCCGCCTATTCTCGGTACGATCTCAATCTCTTACCTACCCTGGCCAGATGCCGCCCCTCCCACATCTACGCCCCCACTCCTCTCTGCTCCTCCCAACTCCCTCTCCCCAGCCCGATCTCTCCCGCATCGTCGATCCCCACTCTCCGCGCCGCCCATCGGAGCGGACGGGGAGACGGAGCATGAACCCGGCGCGGCCGAAGCGGACGATAACGAGCCTGTTGCGCCTGCTGCTGTTGTGCTGGATGCGTCGCCTCCGCCGAGCGCGGTCGTGAGCGATGTGAAAAAGTCGACAGAGAGGATAACGCGGATAGCGGCTGTGCTGCTCCAGACGGTGTATAAGCATGGGTTCGGGCGGATGGTGGGGTACAAGAAGAGGGTGCATCACGATGTGAGCTAATACCATTGAGGGTAATGGAGAGTGATTAGGGAAGCTGATCGAGCAGGTCATCGTGCAGAGGGAACCGTTCCAGGATCTGTACCTTGTCTTGAAAGAACGGCATCGCCACCTTGATTCGAGAGCGCCCAAGCCGGGAAGTACAAGTACAAAAGTGGAAGATGTCAAGCGGCATGTATTCAAGGTATGTCCACATCTCAACTTTCCCTCATAGTGCTGTGCCAAGCCGACACTCAAGGATTTTGACGTGGGCTTACCAGACGATCCTCTCCTCCCCACCACATCCCACTCTCATCTACGCACTATCGATACCCAACTCTCTCCGGTCGACCTATCCGAATGGGGCCAACAGGACGTCGCGATCGCCGCCTTCCTCATGCTTCTCTGGAAAGACACGTATCCTGCGCGGGAAGCGCCCCTGAGTTTGAAGGAGAGGGTGGAGGAGGACTGGGACACGTGGGGCAGGCCGCCCGGCGGCTTTGTCGATCTAGGCTGTGTAAGTCCACCGAGCTCCAGTCGCCTTTCCTGTTGCTAGCTTGACATAGTGCGGTGTGAGTATGTGAGGGGTGAAGCTGACGATACAGGGAAACGGTCTCCTCGTGCATGTTCTCACGTCAGAGGGGTATCACGGGAAAGGCTACGAACTGCGCAAACGACGGACATGGCCCGCCTATCCGCCCGAGACACAGCAAAACCTCATCGAGCTGCCTATTGACTTTCCGAGCTGGTTTCCTTCTACTATGGCCGAATGGGAGGCGGGGAGTGGGAGGGAAGGGCGGAATGTCCGATCGGGGATGGGGTGTTTATGGTCGGGAATCATGCGGATGAGATTACTGTACGTTCCCTTTTTCTGCTACTTGTACTTCAACCCTCTCGCCTGGACTGAAATGGGCGCTTCTCCAGCCAATGATCGTAATCTGAGGTGAACGTAGCTAACGCCCTCAGCCCTGGATCCCACTCCTCTCCCTCCTCCCGCCCACCCCAGTCCCATTCCTCTCCCTCCCATGCTGCGCCCACACCCTCGACTCCGCCTTCACCCCCTCCGTCTTCAATCCGCCCCCGCACCCCCACTCGCCCTCGACGGGCTTTGACGCAGGCCTCGAGGCGGGCCAGAGCAGGTACAAGGCGTACCTGATGTTTTTGGGTTCGGTGGGGTTGAAGTGCGGGTGGGAGTGGGAGAAGGAGGGGCTGAGGGTGCCGAGTACGCGAGGGTGGGGGATTGTCGGTGAGTCTTTTTCTGTGCCAGTAGGGGAGATGACGAGGGTCAGGACCGTGCTGATATGGCAGGAAGAAATAGGTGGGCCAAGACGCCCGAAGAGCTACGGGAGTGTAGAGAGTACGCGCTGGGTGAGGTCAATCAAGTGAGGGCGCGGGGGGCGTTCAAGGTCCGGGTCAAAGAAGGGAAAGAGCATTGACGATATCGATGATCGCATATAATCTGACAGGTACGAGTACGATATCATTATGAAGTTATACGGACTCCCCGGACCTGATACTCCAGCACAGATGTCCCGCTACTTGCTTGCTTCCAGACTGGTTCGGGTTGCGAAAGTCATATCCCCAATAGTGGCCGCCAGGTCTGAGATCTGGCGGTGTACTTGGTCTAGATGCGCCTCGATAGCGCTGATTTTCGCGTCGTAGAACCTCTGTTACAATCAGCTCCCGCAATGATGATCGATGCGCAATGCGTCTCAGCGGATCGGGGACCGGAGGACTCACATTGACTGTCCGAACGATAAGGACCCCGCATCCCAAAGCCCCAAAGATGGACATCACTGGTATCACTGCTGCCCTTACGCTTGCGGAGCGGCCGTGGTGGCTGTCGCTGGACGCAGCTCGCCAGGGATAGGATGGGGTACAGGGCCTGGCAGTGGTCGCGAAGCGGCGGAGGAGGAATGACATTGCTTGCTGTGGTTCTGCTTTATAGCTGTATGAATGGAGGTGAGTTTGAAGTACTAAGTATGGTCATGGATAACGGTCCGCTTACTGATAGATAGCACGAAGACTACAAGGAGACTCACAAGAATATGATGGTAGGAGAAGGAGGAAAATTTGGGTTGTGTACCCCGAAAGAATGCCGCTGAGGGGACTCGTATGACTAGTCGGGGGTGCCTCGGTCCCTCGACGCGCGGCCTGACGAACTCGGCAGAGGTCGGCGGCCGGCCAAGTGAGACTTGTTTTGGAAGAGGATGCCAGATCCAATTTTTCCAAGCTCCTCATTCCTCATGCCGTAATGCAGCCAGCGCAGTACTGCCTATATGTCTTTGCAGATTCCCTCATACGCTGGGTATACTTCCGCCCTTCTCTGGACCGACGGATCTTCTTCTGTCGTATCAACGTACACTCTTCCGCACCGTGCACTCCTCCGCCGCACCGGCTTGAAGAAGCCCGAGAGGAGCCAAGAAAAGATGATAGCAAAATCTACATAGCAACTAACAACATCCGCAGATCCCCCCCATGCCCCCGCTACCTGCTACCTGCGCTACCTACTACCTATCAACCCTATCTACCCAATCTCCCTACCCTACATACATCTAGTAGACTTCCAACACATACCTCTCCTCCTCCTTGAGCTCCTCAATAAACTCTTCCGCCCGCTTCCTCTCCATTCCCTTCTCCTCCACCAAGCTCCCCACCAGCGCCTCATACACATCCGGTACCGGCCAAGTCGGTCCACACAGGTAAAAGTAGGCCGCCTCGTCCCCTTTGCCACTCATCAGATCCGCGAGGAGCTTCTTGTCTTGCATCATCTTGTGCTGGATGTACACCTTGTCCTTGCCGTCTCGCGAGAACGCGAGCCCCGCATGCGCAATGACGCCCGAAGCAATGTACGCCTCGATTTCCTCGCCGTACAGGTACTCTTGGGAGCGGTAGCGCGAGCCAAAGTAGTAGAGGAGGGGTCCGACGTCGATGCCCTGCGTGCGCTGCCAGGCACGGTGCTGCATAAAGGCGCGGAAGGGGGCGGCTCCGGTACCGAGACCGGCCATGATGATGGGTTGCTTGTCGGAGGGAGGGAGCTTCATGACGGAGGGCTTGATAGAAACGGTCACTTGGGCGCCGGGGGCGAGGGCGGCGAGGTACCGCGTGCACTGACCATACCGGGGTGAGCCTGCATGTCAGCTCAGTCTCATCTACTCTCAAGGACATAAACATACCGGTAGAGCTCAACCAGTCAACCGTAACAATCAACAACTCGACCTTGTCCCCAACCGCCTTTTGACTGCTCGCAATCGAGTAATGCCTCGGCTTGATCTCCGGAATCAACCCCACCAGCCCCTCGATCCCCGGCCTGGCCGTCCTGAACCTGTACAGCACATCCGCAAACGTCACCGTCTCCTTTTCTGCCATCTTCTTGAACAGTTCCGCGCCCTCTGGCGCCGAGATGAATTTGAGCGTCATCGCGTCCGATTTCTTGGTAGCGAGCTTGGCGAGGGCCGCGTAGTAGGCTTTACCGGGCCGACCAAAGAGGTCGACGTTTTGCTGGAGGAGTTGGAAGATGGTTCGCGTCTCCATAGTGCCCGCCTTGAGGGGGTTGGGGAAGGTGACGAGCGCGTCCGGGTCAAGACCGTACCACTCGCAGAACGAGAGGACTTCGGGCCCGTCATTCCACCCGTGGATCCCGATTGCCTCGCCAATCTCGTACTTGAGACCCGTGCCCGCCGAGTCCAGCTCCAGGTGGAAGACGTTCCGGTCGTACGTCTGGGGAGTGAGCCGCCGGTTCTCGGTGACGGTGACGAGGAAGGTCTCGTCGTGCGTAGAGGGCCGGAGAGTGGAGATGACGGGTGTGGGGCCGTTGACGTCCGCATCAAGGTCGAGCGACTTGGTTTCGGGCACGGCGAACGCCTCGCGGAAGAGAAGGTGACGCGCCGCGAGCTCCTTGCTGAGAAGCTGAGGAGCCTCGTCCGTGTGAAGATCGATAACGCCCTCTTGGCCCGGAAGGGCATCCCACTCCCACTCCGCCTTGACCTTCTCCTTCTTGCCCTCTTCCAGCTCAGGCACAGCCCACTCGGAAGCGACCAGCTCGCCGAGACCCGCTTGCGCCTCCTCGATATCCTCTCGCCCGACTTCGCCATTGTAGAATGCGTCAAGAACCTTGCGGACGCCCTGGGGAAGGACCTGCTTGCCCGTGTAGAGGAGCAGGAACGCGGCCGCCTCTTTGATGGGGAGGGTAGGCGATGCGGGGTCGAGGTCGAGCAGGAAGACACGGATGTTGTTCTTCTGGATCGTCTGGATCTCGGTGCGCGACAGCTTGACAGCCACCTCCTCTTCCTGCCAGGGCAGCTCGAGAATGAGGATGCCGCCGGGCACGAGCGTGGAGAGGACGTCGGTGGACTTGAGGACGTTGGCGTCCGAGACCCAAGCGACCTGGGCCTTGGTCGCCGGGGTGAGCGGCGCGGGCTTGGTGCCAGAGGGAGAGAGCGCCAAGATGGACTTGACGCCACGGGACGAGGCCGAGCCGAACGCCGCAAGACGAGCCTGGAGGGAAGGCGACGAGAGGAAGAGGTGAGACAGCAGCGCCGGGAGGGGAGAGGTCGGCGAGGTGAAGAACGAGATGGTCTTGCTGTCTGCGACGCCTTGGGTAGAGGGGACGGCAGCGTCAACGACGACCGACTTGACCGAGGGTAGGACCTGGGAAGAGGAGCTGGACGCCGAGTAGAGCGCAGAAAGGACGACCGCCTTGAGTGCATCCGCGTCGGCCTTGGTACCGCCAACGACAGAGACCGACTTGCCCGCGAGCGCAGCGGCGAGTGCGTCCGGAGCGGGCGAGAGCGAGTGGAGGGTGATGACCCCGCCCGATGCGGTCTGGGCGTAGAGTCCGGCCGGGGCGACCGTGACGTCCTTGCCCTCGACGTTACGCGAGGAGAAGCCGATCTCGGCGGACGAGGTGGAGGGGAAAGTGTAGCTGGTAACCTCCCGACCCGAGTAGGTGGACTCGACGACGTGGATGTACTTGCCGCCCGCCCCATAGATCTTGGCGGCGTTGGAGACCGCCTCTGCGCCGGACGAGAAGACCACCTCCCACCCCTCCGGAAGGTTGGTCAAGCTCTTGAGCACGCCCGCGGCAAAGAGGGTATCGGCAAGGACGAGTGAGTCGGCCGGTGCGGTCGTCGCGAGGTGGATAACGACGTTGTCGCCCTTGATGCTTCCGAGGGAGGAGACGAGGTTGGGGAGGGTGGTGGTGGACGCAAAGACGCTGAGCTTGCCTTGAGACTTGGCAGAGTATCCCGCCAACTCCATACCTGCGCCCGACCTGTTCTGAACGGGATACACCTTGTCCGATCCCCATCCGACCGCCTTGGCGCCAAAGCCAACCTGCACGGCGTCGTCATACACCCATACCGCCGCGCTCTCCTGCACCGCCAGCGCCTCAATCACCTCGATGGCCGAGCCGTAGACGGTGGATCCGGCCTTGCTCGCTGGGCCGGGCGCGGAGGAAGCGAGAAGGTTCACGTAGAATTGGCTGTCGGTGGGGGAAAGACGGGCCGAGGGTAGGTTGGCGTCGACAAGGGACTCGGCGGTGGCCGTGGGAGAAGCCTTGGAGTTGTCTCCGTAGTCAGAGACCGCGGTGCTGGTGGCGGAGTAAGGAGTGGATGAGCCATCGAGCGAGACGCCGTTGTTCTTGTTGACGGCGGCAATTTGAGATTTGCCAGCCGTCTGGAAGGAACCCGAGGTGATCTCGGTAGCAAGAACGGTAGGTGCCATGTTGGGTATGGCTTTTGCGGGTAGTGAGATGATGGAGGGAGATGATCAAGAGCTGTATCTACTTTTCATCTGCTTTGCTGCTTGTCCCCATCGATGATTGCTGATGGCGTGATAGCCGGTCGTTCGGAAAAAAAAGTTAGGCCCGGGAACTCGGCCCGTGCCTGACCGGGTGGCGATCTCCGCGATCATCCGATGCGCATGCAAAGCTCAAGCAAGTGGCTGAGTCAGGCATGCAGCGTAAAAGACCAGTGTAGCACAGGCGGGCGGGGCCAGCAGCAATGGATCCAGCTTGTCGCCGGTGCAGAATTGTATTCTCATCACGATAGCTCCAAGGCGTGGGAAACCCTTTTTTCCCGTCACATCATCATCGACAAGATCCATGCAAATGATCATTATCTAGGCCTTGACGAACTGCTCTCCCTTCTCGATGTTCTTCTTCAACCTATATATGTCAGCTTGACCCCCTTTTCCCGACCTTTCCCGGAAGCCTAGAAGCTGAAAACTCACTCGGGCAGGCAAGCCTTCATGAGCTCCTCCTCCTCGGCCGAGAGAGATCCAACGGGGTGGATCTTCTTGACACCCTCGGGACCGAGCTCGACGTTGGACGCAAAGTACGAAACGCCCTGGTCCTTGTACAAGGGGGAGAGGACAAAGGTGGGCTCAACGACGTTGGACTCGCCGTTCATGGCCCGGATAAGGGAATTGGTGAAGCGCGCGCCGGCTGGAATAGGTCAGCCGCGGGCTTATCGGGAAGTATGGGAGGGAGGGAGGGAGACAGGCGAGATAGAGGTGTACTCACCGAAACCCATCGAAAGGGTGGCGGACCCAGTCCCGGCCTTGGCCTGGACGACCTCATCACCGCCAAACTGGATCCTCTTGACGAGGTCCTTGTACTGCTGGCCTGACACGTCCTTGCCGGCCTCGACCTGGCTGAGGAGGGGGATGATCGTGACACCAGAGTGGCCTCCGACGACGGTGACCTTGACATCCTTGGGGTCCTTGGACTTGATCTCCCCGAGGAAGCGGGAGGCACGGACGACGTCGAGGGTGGTGACACCGAAGATGCTAACGGGATCAGTGCTACTCCTGGGAGGGAGGCAGGAGGAGGGAGGGATGGAGGGAGCGAGGGAGGGAGGGAGGGAGGGGAGAGATTGGGAGATGAGGACGCATGAGAGGACTTTTCAGAAAACAGGAGACACTAGGTGAACGGGGAACATGTCTCTTCCTAATGCACCCATTCTCCCATCATTCTCCATCCGCACATTTCACCAAGCTGCCTAAGCGGCCCCTTCTCCTACCTCCCTTATAGAGAGACCTGCTCCCATCCATGACCGTCCCACTCATACCCGTCCCTGTCAGAGATTGAAGTTGGACTTACCGCTTCTCGTCAAACACGCCCTTCTGCTTGTACACCTCGGCGAAAATGGGAACGGTCGAGTTGACGGGGTTGGAGATAATCAGGATGTGGGCCTTGGGGCAGTGCTCGGCGCAGGCCTCGGCAAGGGACTTGACGATGGATGCATTGGTGTTCTATTCAATCAGCTACGCTCTACCCTGTCGCCGGATCGGGTCGACGAAACTCACGAAAAGGTCGTCACGGCTGATCCAGTCAGCTTTGCTCTCACCCGCACAAGGTGGTTCCATGTAGAAGACACTCACGTCATTCCGGGCTTGCGGGGGACACCGGCAGGGATAACAACGATCTCGGCGCCCTTCAGGGCCGCTCCGATGCTTATGAGGTCAGCTCAGTTCACGACAAGCAAAGCGAGGAATGGGAGATGTATAAGTGGGGAAAGGTAAAGCAGTACGATGGAGGGTGTCCGGCCCCTTCTCTGTATCCATATCTGACCCTCTGTCTCTCGTCATTGCCCGCCCTACCCTTCTTCCCCTCTTCCCGCTGGACTGGTCCACCACCAGCACCAGATGCCCAGTTCGGTCCCTATCTCCATCCATCCGCTCTCCCAGCATTCCATGTCATCCAGCCGTCTACCCACCCGACAGATCGGCCGAAACGGGCCACTTTAGGCGTTTATATCGGTGACTTACTCATCCTTCTCGAAGCCCTTCACTTCCGAGTGAGTGTTAACGTGGCTAATGTCCGCGGCGACACCGGGGGCACCTCGGACATCGTACAGCGACAGCTTGGTGACGAGCGGGTCGGTCTTGAGCAGAAGAGACATCGGCTGACCGATACCGCCTTTTTGTATCAGTTCTATTTCTCGCTGCGAATCTCGACCAGAACTGCCTCTCCTCGTTGCGTCTCGGGTAATTTCCCCGTAGGCCACAGCTTTTCGCTTCGATTCGCTGTACTCCAGCCCCTCCATATCCAATTCCTCATCTCATGAGAGGATTTCTCGCAGACCCCCTCTCGAACGTATGATGCGCGATCGACAACGCCCTCCCTCCCGATCCTCGGCCACGCCTTGCGGAAACTCACCAGCTGCGCCGAGAACGGCCACATTGCGCTCAGCCCGAGCGGTCGAGGCGAAGCCACGAGCGAGGACGCGAGAGGAGCGGATGACTGACTTGGAGAACATCTTTTTGATCTATGTGGATAAGGTAGAGAAAGTAGAAGATACAGAGGGAGAGAGACGGTTAAGTTCGGCCGGAGACGGAGCTGCAGAGAGCTGGGTTTACGTTCCTTTCGCCGAACGTGGCACTCTGGGGGCCGTTGGTGGGGATGGAGAGGTCCACCCTATGATCTGTGACCTACGCTTTTCTACGCTATCTAGGTGTGAAGCTAATATTTCAGTGCACAGAACTGGGCTCCGTATTGATACTACTCGCCTACTACAATTTCCTGACCATATGTATACTCTCCCAATAATCCGTATCCCGCCCCAACAGCTTCCACCCCATCTTGGCCCACAACTGCTCCGCGCCTGTCAAGAACGGCTGGGTATGGAGATACAGCACCTCCACCCCGTCCTTCTCCGCCTCCTGTACCAAGCGCTCTATAAGCCTCTGCGCTAGGCGCTGGCCCCTACACTCTGGCGAAACGAAGAGACGGACCACCTCGGCCGTTCGTTTGCCCTCCCATACTAGCTCTGGACGGAGGTTTCCTGCGCTGTCCCTGTGACGGTGGAGATAGGGCCGGTAGGCGCAGATCCCAACTACCTTCCCTTTGGGGTGCCCGCTGGAGCCGCCGTCGCCAGAGCCAGAGGGGACGGAGTTGTCCCGCGCAGAGAGGAAGCAAGCCGGTCCGGAGGTGGAAGGGTCCGGAGAGCAGTAGACGGCCTCAAAGTTGATCAAGTCGGCAGGGAGGACAGAGGGGTCGGGGTTGCGCGGGGCAAAGAGGAGTTTGAAGGCGTCGATCCCGAATTGGAGGACGTCGGGCTCGAGGGAGGTGGAGCGGGAGATGGAGATTGTGGACTTGGGGTCTGACATGGCGCTTGTGGGTGTGCGGGGATGGGTGGATGGGCTTTGGAGCTTGGGGCGGGAGAGGAGGTGGTTACTGGGAGGGTGACTGATACTGGACACCTTCAGGTACACTTGTAACACCTTTATATCATAGGAGGTCGGCCGAAAGATAGTCAAGGTACGCGCCGCTTAGGCACGCCCGATATAAACCGCCTTATCTGCGACGCATGATGCGGCTCATAGCCTCCTTCCCGACATGTCCATCATCGCGACCTGATCAAACCGAGTGACCTACACCTCCGTGATCTTACTGATGCATGTTCGTACAAACAAACGATGACAAGGCTCTCAACACTCATATCTCCCCCTCTCCTCGCCTCCAGCAGTCGGCTACTCGGTAGCAAGCTCGTACTTCATCTTCTGAATAGCCAAAGCCGGGTTGAGGCCCTTAGGGCAGGTCTTGGAGCACTGCAAACATCAGCATATATCCCGCTTCCACAAACCGCCAGACTCACGTTGAAGATGGTGTGGCATCGGTAGAGCGACATGGTGTTCTGCATCTTCTCCTTTCTTTGCGCACCGTACGAGTCCTGGACCATCAGCACCACTCCTCCCATCAGGCACGTCAAGACATACCCTGGAGTCGGCCATCCATCTGTACGCTTGCATCAAGACCGCAGGGCCGAGGTAGGTGTCCTGGTTCCACCAGTACTGAAGCTGTCAGCTTCTCCCTTTACTATCCGCAACTGAGGGATGGTATACTCACTGAAGGGCACGATGTTGAGCAGCACGCGCACAGGATACACTCGTACATCCCATCCAGCTTCTTCCTGTCCTCGACCGACTGGATGAACTCTCCCTGCGCGGGTGGGTTGTCGTTCTTCAAGAAGGGCTCGACCGACTTGTACTGCTTGTAGAAGTTGGTCATGTCGGGTACGAGGTCCTTGACGATATACACTGGACGTCAGCTTGGATCTCGTCCAATTTGACTAGAAAGGCGATGATTAAGGCAAGGAAGCAGTAGAGGAGAATGCTGAACTTACTGTGGGGAAGGGGATAGATCTTGCTTGCAGTGTTGGTCTGCTTAGGGATCCGGCAGAGGCACGCCAAAGTGTTGACACCGTCAATGTTCATAGCGCACGATCCGCAGATACCTTCTCTGCATGATCGGCGGAAAGTGAGGGTAGGGTCGATCTCGTTCTTGATTTTGATCTGGTCGTGAGTTCCAGTTCGTACGCATCTCGCATCAAGTAGCTCACCAGGGCATCCAGCATCATCGGTCCGCACTGCGCCAGATCGACGTGGTAGCTCTGCAGCTTGGGCTTCTCGGCCGGCTGATCGGGGTTCTGCTACATCAGCCACTATCCTCTTCGCCCTGCGACTCCCGATCGCGCCAATTCTCGCTCGCGCCTGCAACAGGACCAAAAGACCGAAAGCTCACCCATCGGTATATCTTGATCTCCTTCATCGTCGACGCCTTGCCCGTGCTGGATGCAGGTGCGTCTCCAGTAGGCTGCGCAAAGCGCTCCGCTGCTGAGGTGTGGAAGGCAGCCGCACGAGCGGCAAGGGGGAGGGCGGTAGCTGTCGAGCTGGACGCGGACGCGACGGCGCGGAGTGCTGATGTTGCGGGGCGGAACATGATGAGTGGTGTGTATATATTGTGTGTATGGAGCTGTCGAGATAGATGTCGGATGTATAGACAGTAGAGATGCAAGCAATAGAGATGAATCTCGATCTCGCTGAGCCAGATCGCTCCACCGGCCAACTCCCAATTTCCTAACGGAACAAGTCGGAATCGCCACTTCGGGTAAACTCGCGAACCAATCAGGTACAAGCTATTCGCAGCACCCGGTTATGAGGACCACCAGCCGGGCAACGATGCATGTCTTTTGCGGTTTGACTCTACTTATTCTCCTTGCACTGGGATGTACTGATGCGCACGCTCGGCGCTGAGTTCGAGTTCGGGAAGTAGTACACAGTGTTCACGTTCTCTCTCAGCGTGAATGATCGGGACTCGGAACGCTGCTGAAGGTCGAGGCGGGCGGAAAGGAGCAGCGAGTGCAAGTTGGACCTAGGTGTACGGGTGGATCACTGAGATGCCTGACTGTACTCATCTGTCCTTCATGCTCTCGGCGATACTAACAGCTATAATACAAGGACGGATCGATCTACGGCTGGCGCATGCTTCTCACCTCGGGAGAGGCAACAGCGGAGAGCTGTCTAGAAGCTCCTCCGACCCCGCGTCAGCTGGGCCCTCCGGCCAGGCGCCGACCCAGCCATGTTTCCATCCGGCAGCATGAGATCCCACACCTACTCAATCAGTCCTGGCCTGGTGGCAAGGTAGGTGGACCGCAAAGACCCAAAACTCACCTGCTGCGGATTGTTCTCGTTCGCAGTGGCGTTGGCGCAAGCCCACGTCTGGACGTCTCTCTGCGAGATCCAGCCCTTCCCTTCGTATACCGGCGATTGGAGTCGAATATCAATGCACTGATTGCCTATTTGATCAGCCATAGCCTGACCCAAGCCCTAATCATCCCACGAAAGACATCGGCTTACAGTTATTCTTCATATTCTTGATACTGAGCCGAGTGACAGCCCACATCTGACCCTTATCCTTAGCCGCACCAGCGTCCACACACTTCTCCAACCTCGGTCGCGCGGCGTCGGACGTATCGTCCCCGATACTGAGACAGTATTGCGCGTTGGACGCCTTGATCTGTCCGCCACCGCCAGCCTGGGCGAGCTTCATGTCCCACTTTTGCCAGTCGGCGCGGGCGGACCCGTCGGGCTCTACGTACGCGCTGAGGGCGCGTCAGCGGATGTGCCATGACTCATGAAAGGGAGGGAAGGGGAGAGAGAGAGAGGAGCTTACATCCCCACTTCGGCACCGCCGATGATCTCGCCACCTTGGACAGTGATGCAAAGATCCGACCTTCCCTGCGCTGTCTCCTTTAGCGGCTGCTCTATCCATCCGGGTTCAGGAGGGGGACTCACGGTGGATCCGTCTCAAGTTGGTCCCTGCAGCAATAGGCTTCGCGGGATCCTTGGGCGGAATGGGGGTGAGATACTGGGTCTGCACAGCGTTGATCAACTTGGTTGCGCTCGGCTCTTGGACGCTCGCAAGGGCGAAGGGGAGCATTGAGGCCAGGATGGCGAAGGAGATTGCGACGCGCATACTGCTAGCTGTATGTGAGTGGGTTGATTTTAGAGTAAGCAGTCTGGGCAGGGCCTGCCTTGTCGCTTAGTTGTGTAAGATTGATGAAAGAGCGTTTAAGAGCGTGGGCTGGGGCGTCTGCTCCATTGGAGGGAGGTCGGGAGTTATATGGTCAGTCCCAGCGCCAGCCTGGAAAGCTGGGATAGCCACTCCATCCCTGACTCCTGAGACAATCCCTTCGTATTCTCCCCCGACAAGCACCCTAGACCGGTCTCGCCCTTGTTGTAGGGTACATGGGACTTGTCAGAGGTCAGACATCCTTTCACAGCCCTTCATCGACCTTTCTGATGTTCCCCCTATCTAGGGACGAGCAGAGTGTGGGGTAAGCCATCTTGCGGCTGGGCAGAAAAGTTCCCAAGGGGTCAAGGGGGGAGATTGGCACCAGAAGGGGATGAGACGCGTTCGGCACGATCCGTCTCGTGTGACACCATCATCTGGCGATTGGAGCTCCATCAAAACCCGCTTGATTCCCCAACTCCTCATTCCTCGATATCCTCGCTCACCGTTGCACCATGTCCCATCAGCCCACCTGATCTGGCGAGATGCCAGTCTGCACGACCTGCGCCCACCCCGCCGAATACTTGTACACCACATATCGTACCAAGTCCAACATCCGGCTCGGAGTCTGCGTGCGTACCCGCATGAACGGAGGAGACACCAGCGCTGACGCTTCAGCCGAGATGCTCCGCCTTCCTCGACCCGCTCATAGAGCATCCGCCCCTCCTGCTCATACTCGACCTTATCCTGCTCAAGCCTCGAGTGTTCCTCCATCTCCTGTATAACAGAGGGACTCGACCGCTCGACGCAACTGCTCCATCTATCAACCGAGTCGTGCAGACTGCTCCTGCTGGACCGGACGAGCGGGAAACGGTGCTACGGCAGGATCTGGTCCGCTTGGTATTTGTCACCATACTCGCCGAGGCGCTCGTCCGGATCGGAGCATCCCAGGGAGGTCTTGCGGGGAGGTCTGAAGGGAAAGGAGGGATAAGATGTGTATGGCCGGTCAGCGGGATATTGCTCGGCGTCATGGCGGAGATGGCAGTGCAGTACGGGGTGACGCTGATACTCGGCTTGAGTGTTCTATGGGCGAGGGGCTGGTGGACTCCGGCGCCTGGTACCCCGTCAGAGCGGGTGCAAGGAAGCGGGAAAGCCAAGGCAGAGGATGGGCGGAAGGCAAACTTCAGGTGAGCTCTTAATCTCTCGCCGGCCGTAGCTTCACTGAGCCCCTAGACCAATTCTCATCCCCCTCACCCTACTCTACACCTCCATCCTTCCTCTACTCCTCCATCTCCTCCTCTCTATCTGGTATAGCCCGCCGACCCACCCTTCCTCCTCCACACCACTCGACACGCTTCACCTACCCTCCATGCTCACCGATAATCTACCCCTCGAGCTCATCTCGGTGATGCATACGCTTCATCATCTCTGGAATACGACCGACCGGATCTGGGCGGGTACGCGCCTGCTGGGCGGCATGTCGGCTGGATTTGGACTGCGGGTAGTTTTGCCTACAAGGCCATGGGAAACAACGGGGATCGTATCGGCTGGGTGGGGTGCGGCAGCTGCCGTCGGCTGGGTTCTGCAGGGGCCTCATATCTCGGTCCTGGTATGAGAGAGTAGTACAAGGTGATACATCGTCTGGTCTATGTTGTAGTATTCTAGTATACAAGATCTAATGCCCAAAATGCCAAACTGTCCATGTTGCTCCCCTCAGTCACTCCTGACGACGTACTGCTCAATCTTTGGGTCCCTTACTATTCCCCACCAGAAAGCCCTCCAGTGCAATATGGAACCCTACGAATGCATGAGCTGCATTCCCCCTCGAGTAGGCTCGAACTTACTTTTGTTCGCTTCATGACGACCAATGTTCCCACGCCGTCCGTGACGGCCTCGTTGGAGGTGAAGATGAATGTGCCGTACACGGTGCGATTCCCTGCTGCTTTGCGTACGATGATTCCGATATCTTCATCTGCCCATTCCACATTGCTCGCGCCCAGCATGTCGATCAGGTAGGCGAATAGCAGTTCTGCGGCGTGCTGGACGTGCAGAGCCAGCCAGAATCGGGTAGTGATGCTGTTCTCTAAACCCCCTTGGGTCTGCATATGTCAGCGTGACACCTCGAGTGACAAGTACAAGGTGAGAGAAGAACCGCTGAATGTGGGTCCAAGCGCAACTTACGATGTTTCCGGTCCCACGCATGAACTGGCTTTCTGATTTGGTGTACCCATCTCCATCGTCCATGACTTGGCTAAATTGTCAGCTTTCGCTCGCTCGGCACGTCGTACGTGAGTCCAGCTCACGAGTGATTGTAGTTCTGACTAGCCCGAGTTATTGGATCGGCATAAGCCATCATTCCCGTTTGCCTCAGCCCTTGGGTGAGAGCCTCGGCCATCTGCTCTCTTCTTAGTTGAGATGGAGTCATCGACCAGGGGTGCTTGTTGATACCGTCGATCGTTATCCGGTGATTGGGGTCGATAGTGAGCATAGCCAGCAATATCGCTGAGACTGTCAGGCCCTGCTCGATCTTCCGGGCCTCGAGCGACTCACCTTTTGCCTGGCCCTTTATCCTTGTCCACGGGTCATACTGTAACAGTTCGCCAGTCATGTAAGCTCTGAACTCTGGACTGTCCTCCGATGGCTCATCCCAGGGCGTATCTGAGAGATCAGCGAAGCAAAGCAGGCTAGTGAGATGGAAGACTCACTCCCGACTAGCAGGGTGTACAGAACCACGCCCATTCCCCATATATCTACCGGCTCCGCAGCGTAGCCTGTGCCGACTGGCTGCCCGAGCTGTACTATCAGCTTCATGACCACACATCAGTAGGATAGGCGTGACTCACCTCCGGCGCTACGTATGGCAGGCTGCCACACCTCCCACTGAGCAGCCGCGTCTTTCCATTGTGCTTGAAGACCGCACAGAGCCCAAAGTCGGATATCTTGAGATCGCCATTGGCCTTCAGAAGCAGGTTCTCGGGCTTGATATCTCGGTGGGCAACTCCCTTGCTGTGGATGAAGGCCTAGGCCTCAGCTTCAGTGTCATGGGCGATTGGCTAGAAAGACTTACCATGCCGGAGACCATTTGAGCAAAGTAGAACTTGGCGAGATCTTCTGGAACCCCCACATCAGGAGCTAGTATGAGTCAGCTATGTCCGTCCATAATCCGAAGAAGCGATACTCACCGATCTTATCAAAGAGGTCGCCACCTTGAGCCAGCTCCAAAAGGATATACAATCCCGGATGGAGCCCCCTTTTTATTGCGGTCAGGTCAAAAGTTTCGCACGCCATGAATTTGAGGATATAGTCGTGCTGTAGCGCTCGGTGTACCTTGACCTCTTTTTGTAGTTCGGGCACGTTGGGTGGAGTGCCGTGTTTTTGGTCGGGGGCTTGGTAGATAGCCACGACTTTGCAAGCAGCCAGATGGTCTTTCCCCTTGATTTGCGCCGTTGCCAGAAAGACTCTACCTCGTCAGCTATCTGTATCTGGATAGCAGGACGAGGACACCAGAGTCTTACTTGGAGAAACCCCCTCCGCCAATTTGGGTACTGAGCGTATAGCCAGCGATTGATGGATAGACGAGCTCTGCTCGAAGCTTGGACCGAGTTCCGGGGAGCGTCGCATCGGAATACTGGGTCATCTGGGAGTCCATGGCGAAGGCGGCGTACTGGTAGAGAGCTTGAGGATGGGCAGTGTGTAGGGAGTGAAGGTAAGGAGGCAAAAAGTTCGGTGGACCTGTGGGTGGACCTGGTTGACGGTGCTGCCGTAATCGTCTCGACGCGTCGTGATAGTGGCGTCATAGCGCAACGCGTTGCAACCAAGAGGTATCCTTTGCATCTTTCCTCCTTCTCTCGCCCTCATCGCCCCGTGTCCCCTCTGTACCCCTGGGGTCTCCTTCACGTACGCAGACTGACAGGATAGACCGAGAGCAGGGAGAGTTGAGTCAGGGAGTGTGTCCGACATCATCATCGAAATCCCCCCAACGTCCATACATCATCCTCACTCAACTTCTACCACAGCCTTCCAGACCCACACCCACACTACCCAAATCTTCACGAGACTCACCATCCTCACTCATACCAAACAAGAGCTCTCACATCCCTCCTTATCTCCAACACCAGCAATCACCAACTTCACACTTCACACCGCCGTCATCCCTACTCACTGCCAACACACCCATTCCCGTATCCCGCCCTTGTACTAATTCGCACTCTATCGCAATGACTGAAGAATCAAGTGACGACTTCAGGACTGGAGCAGCGAGTTCAAGGACACAGTCAGGACATACCTCGACTTCGCGAACAGCGGAAAACCTTTCCCATCCTCTACAGACTCAACGAGGTCGTCCCCCGGGCCTACAAGTGCCGAGTATCCGCGTCTTGCCCGGAGCTGGACGTCGGCAACCTCACAAGACGCCTCTACACTTCGCGGTTCCGCTTCTGGATCGGTGGGAGATCCCTCGTGGGGAAAGATGAGGGATGACTCGGGAATGTCCGACCGGAAGACGACATCTAATACTATGGATGCGTCCCGAGGTTCGGACAGTCTGTCGAGCTACAAGTCAACTGGTCGAAGATCTCGAGGAGTATCAGCGCCGGACTCTGAGGCGTACGTCATGCTTATGCCTCTCTCACTAAATCATGGCCGCCGAATTCGCACTGACACTGACAGAAGCGAGCGTGACACAGAGACCGGATCTATCTCCTCGGTCAGCTCGCTGAGCGGGGCAGCCGCGAGCTCCTACCGTCGGTCCACCAGCAGGAGACCTTCGTCCCTCTCGGCCTTCATCGCGTCGCTGGACTGGGGCGCCGAGGGTAGCGCTGCCAGGCGGGCCCGTGCAGAGGGCTTGGCCCGGAGATTCCCTAATCTTGCCAGAGAGGAGACCGCCGCCGAGCGCACGGCTAGACGCTCCTGCATGGAAGGTCCGATACCCGATGTCTCTAGTGCAGGTGGGACCAGTATCTCTTCAACTGTCTCTCAACCCCCTTCAAGTCGAAGGTCTGTTACACGCGGACCGCCATCCTGGACTGAGGCGGGAACCATCAAGGGCGGCGATCGATCTATCTTCGGGCGCTGCTCGTCATTTATGAGCCGTCATCGTCCCTCAAGGTTCCTTACCACTGCCAAACATCTCGGTCCCAAAAGTACTGCGCCTTCCATAGGAGCTGATACATCGACCAGCAGCGCGGTTAGGAGCTCTGCCTCGCTGATGCCGTCCTCACACCGTGAAACGTCCGCCAGACCATCATCATCCCCCTCAAGCACCGACCGCGTGGACTCCATCGATGCCACGAGCCGCTCGCGATTCAACCGCTGTACGTCCGTCATCAGCAGATACTGCACAAAGATCACCACTGCCGCCAGAGAGCCCTTCAAAAAGCACCGCAAGCCGATATGCACAGCTCCAGACGGGCCCGAGAATCGTGATAGCAATTTGACACTTGCAACGGCGGATCCGACCTCGCTCATCCCGACTGCATCAGCCACGGCGACAGATGCAGCCAGCGCCTCTCAATACCGAAACCGATAATCCTACCGAAGCGCCGCCGCTCGATCAGGAAGGTCCTCCTCGCCTCCGACGACGTCAGGTACAAGACACCACATTGCGTCGCTTTACGATCACTGCTCAAAAGTCGCAAACAAATGCAAGCGCTCAGTCGCCACGGCCTTCGAAAGCAGAAGTGATGCCCCATTCAGAGGCTGCTTTGCGTCCAGCAGGAAACCGACTGCAGACGGCATCGCCGAATACTCAACTGGAATCTCCATACCGGTGAGTGACGCAGCCAGCATGACCGTCGAGCCATCATCCTCCATGGAAACTCAGTCACCCTCGTACGGAAACGGGACCAGCAGGAGAGGTTTCAGCCACATAGCTCGCTCATTCTTCGGTGGCGTATCTTCCGCGGTCGAAAAGTCAAATGTGACCTCTGGCTCGGTCCTGAGCCGGTTACCGGTGTACCGCTAATCGACATTCACCAACAAGTACAGCTACGCCAGAATCGCCACTGCATTTTGCGCAGGTGCATCGTGCCATTCGGCACCTACGTATACTATAGGTCGACGGAGACAGGTACCACTGGGGAAATTGGGAGCCACATGAAGGGGACGAGAGGTAGTAGTCGATGGTTTGGGCATCGAGACCAGGCTGCGACAGGCGGAACGCTCATCGTCATTTCGTTATGCGTAGGCTTGACTGTAGTGAGGTTCATTGCGCCTCTGATTCGCGGCATCCTGTCACCTAACAGTCTAATGCTAGGGCGTGACGCGTCAGAACTCGGCATCCCTTTGTCTGACCCCCTGATCACGCTACCCTCGTACATGTATGGACAATGGCTCTCAGACGCCAGGAACGTGCTTGTGAAACAGCACGCTGACAGATGTCAGACCCTACTATACATCTCCCTGCCAAATTGATCTCCCACAGTCCCCATACTAACATATATGCGAGCACGATACTAGTCCAAGCCCTCCCAGATAGCCGTTGCCACAGCCTGCCTGATACTACAGGCTACTGCCCGATCGACCCTGTTCTACGGTAATGACCGACTTTGCCACCACCACATCGCCGTCCTCCGTATTCCTCAAGCGACCTGATACACCCGCTCAGACGACCGAGGAGGATGGCTACTGGAGCCCTGGGTGGTCTCCCGAGGATAGGAGACGCCTCAATCTCATACAAAGCGGAGACTCTGTTCCATCCCTCTCAGATACAGATCCATATCGGCCTGCCACCTACCGATCCACAGATGTTGCTCCATCACAGGAAGAGACCGAATACGTGCACGACCACACGACCTCTGTACCCAGTTGGGTCAGAGAAGCGGTGGACTCCAGGTCATTGAAGGAGTACTTTGATCCATTGAAGGAGTATTCTTCTTCCGATGATAGCAGAGGGGAAGACTCATATTCTGTTCACCCAAGTACAAACACCCCTGATGACCAGCTGTATGTCAGATCTTACTATGCTTACAACTCCAGACCGGTACTGACACTCGCAGCGTCGAATACTGCGATACGAATAGTGGCTACACCTCTTCTTCGAGCTCTTTGAGCAAGTGTCCAGCTAGCTCGTACGCTTACTCGCAAAAAACCACCAACAGACCCTCAGGCTCCAACCTCCCCAAACTTAGCGAGATATCGGATGAGCTGTATTGCCATCCGAACTACACAGCTCGTAGTGCTGAGGGGGTCGCAATCGCAACGGCAATGTCATGGGGTCCCTCGTTTACTGAAGACTCTGACCTCGATCTCTCTCGCCCTGCTTCTAGCCCCCCTTCGGATTTACTGACTCCGCTTCCCCTCTTCAGTGGCGTCCCAAGTCGGCCGAGTAGCGCAGGCGACACCTACACTGTCCCCACGGATGTCGCATACTCTTTCTATGACCCTTCCGCCTGCACCTCGCAGTTTCCGTCGCGAAGCGACATAATATACCCGAAGTCAAGAAGGGCCGTCCGCTCGTCCGACCTGTGCAGCCAGACCAGGGCCAAGCGAGAGTCCAGGCGGAAACGAGCCTACTTAGCGGCCGTCAAGCTCTCCATGGCCAAAATCGGCTGGCGGCAGACCAGTGAGGAGGAGTCCTTCAGCTGGGCCCACTCACAGAGCCTAGACCGCTATCAAACCGGCGCGCCGGAGACCAGTGCCTATCCCACGACCTCTCGACGACAGTCCGGCCCAGGCGCTGATTCACTTCAACCGCGTCCTCTCTTCAGCTCCGCGCCGAGAGACGTTTCATACTCTTATGCCAGCGCCTCCGCAAGCTCCACACAGTCCATGTCGCGGACTGGCGAACCAGATCCTCAACTCAGAAGCGGCGTACAATCGGTATACGGCCGCTGTTCGTCCGCCGTGAGCAAGTGCTACTCGAAGATAGGCACCGCAGTCACTGGGCGATTCACAGCGGCATTCAGATCGAGACATGCGACGACCGACGCCATTGCCGCCCAGATCCCATACTCGTATTATGACGGTGCGAAAATGGCGTCACCTTTGTCTGAGTATACCGGCCGGACGGGCACGAAAGGCCTCTTCAGCTCGGCTTTCAGTCGCTGCTCCGCCTTGGCCAGCAAATACAGCTGCTCCAATATCGCCACCGCCATCTCCTACAAGAGCACGGCGCCTTTCAAGGGTTATTACAGAGCGACTGCTGTGGATGTGGATGCCGGAACTGGTCGTGAAGGCCTTGCCGCGCGAAGCGGGGGAGGTTCAGCGTATGATGAGAGCGGGACTTTTGAGGGCGGTCCAGCGCCAACGTATAATTACTATGCGTAGGCTTAGCCGGTATCTTCCCCTCTGGAGCCTTCGCATGCAAGTCACATTGTAGCCACAGCCAGCTGTAATGAAATAGCCAACTCAATACCAGCCAGCCAGCAAAAAGCCAGCCAATGATAAATCACCAAGAGGTGGGGTGGTGCCCCACTTTGCCCCACTTTGCTCTTGACTCGATCCATCTCGATGCCTGTGTTGCTCCGCGATCATCTCGTACATAACCCCTTCAATCTGTTGTCGCCATGACGACGATCTCTGATCTCAGCCGTCGTGACTTCAGCGAGGTCTTTCCGACTTTCTGCGAGATCTCTGCCAAAGAGACATCCCCAATCCGACACGCCGTTCTCTGGCCCTCTATCCCCCTCTCCTCCCAGCTCCTACCTTTCGACATCCTCCCCACCACGTCGCACCATGGCGCATTTCTCCCTCACTCGTCATCTTCCCCTCCCACTCTCATCGCCTGCCTCACAATCACTCTTGAGCGCTATGCCCACCCTCATCACCTCGATCCGGTCATTACCGCCCGCGCGCGGGAGCACTATCAACTGCACAAATTTGGCGTACTGCAGGAATATCAAGGGAGGGGGATAGGGAAGAAGTTACTGCTAGAAGCGATACGGCAGCTGCGTAGGCGGATAGGGGACGAGGGACCGGTGCTGCTCCATTTTGACGCGAGGGAGACGCAGATTGGGTTCTATGAGAAGCTGGGTTTTGTGGTTTTGGAGGATGAGCGGATAGTGAAGAGAGGTCCGACGGGGAATGGCCCGCCCGTGATGTACCAGCGGATGGGGATGCTGGTGCAGTCGAGCCACGGATATCTGTTCGGGTGAGGCGACGCAGTGTCAAAAGTCATATAGGCGCACGGACAGTGGATAGCATAGTCGTGCACAGATCGAGCAGTATTGTACAGCTAGCAACAATAGAAGGCCTAAAACTCCATCACCTCAATTCGCGACTTGGCATCTCCTGCGTGGCCATCTAGGTCCGGTGTCTGAGTGTCAGCACAACAGCGTCATCGGAATTAGACCTGACGACTCACATATACAGCAATCAACCTCTCATCGTCCAACAGCAATACCTCCGCCTGTCCCTCCATCTCGACAAAAGTATACGGGAACTCGCTACCGGTTCGCACCTCATACGCCAGCGGGAGTATGTTCCGGAGGACAGTCTCGCCAGTAATGAGCGTGACGCCCCTCTCTTCGCCGTCGATACCGGCGGATGCGTCTGCGGGGGCGATGGACGGTGTGGGAGGCGATGAGCTGCTCAGCAGGCTGAAGCGACGCTTGAGTGAAGGTGATGAGATTGGGACGGTGGCGGATGAGGATGCTGTTGAGGGAGGCAGAGCGTGTTTCCGACGCAGGGCTTCCCGCTTGACCCGAAGCGGATTAAAGTCGTACAGCCTGATCTTGGCGTTGTAGTCTAGCGGGTCGTGCGAGTTCCGCCTGGAGCTGGTAGACGCCACGTAGCGGTCTTGATACACGTAGCAGACCCAGTCTGGGCAATCAGCTAGTCCCTGTTGACAACATGGGTTGCAAACTCACTGGAAGACTTCATGTCCGGCCCAAACATCCTGACCTTTGGGGAGATCGTTTCCCACTTAACCACCGGCGCCTGCCTCGGCCATGCCTGCTTCAGAAGCGGACTCGTCGGCGCAGGCAGGTACTGTATGAAGGTCCGCTTCTGGCATGCCATCACGTAGTGCGGCATACGCCCAGCAGGCATCTGGCAGAAGAACTCGATGATGATGACGCCTGATTCCGGATGGGGCGAGAATGGCTGGACCAAGTCGACTGGATGAGTAGGGAAGGTATGTCGAGGGGGCGGGTCGGTCCGGATGGTCATCCTTGGCGGGGGCATTTCGTCCGTCAGGTCGACGACGAATTCGGGGAGATCAAAGGTAGTGATGTGCGTGACGGCGTGCGGGGGTGGGAAGGGTTCAGATGAGTCGTCGGGTAGTGAGATGGACGCCAGGGAGGGGAATGCGTAGAGGTGGAGGTGGTGGGTCCAGGAGAGGTCTGAGGGGTTGTTGAGATCTTCCTGTGTTGTAGATTCCGGATCGAGATGAGTGATGATCGTAGGGACAAGGAGAGAGGTGGGAGAAAGGAGGATGAAGCTTTCGAAGGTCATGGTGGGGAAGGCTTTGAGTGTCTGCGCATCAGCACATCTCACTGCACGATCTGGAGTTCACATACGACTGCTAAGCGCCCACTCGTCCACTGCCACCCGCAGATCTGATCATACTGGCCCGACCGGATATTGTGGTTGAGCACAAACATCCCGTCATCGCAGATCTGGAAGCCCAGGCTGACTTCCTTCCGACTATGCACGATAGGCCATTCGAGCACATGCTGACGAGCGAGCGGATGTGGTTCCAGCGTTTCGAGGGAGAGGAGGTGGAAGAGGATCACATATTGCCGGGCCGACCGTAACCTGCCTGTCAGCTTCCGTGCATCCAGGATGCAATCGTACTACTCACTTTACTTCGACTAGAACAAGAAGGTCCTGTCCTGGATCTACCGCAAATTCTGAGACGCCGAAGTCAAACTTCTTGGACCGGCGTATCTTCTCCGCGACTTCGTCTCCCTCTTCCATCTCTTCCCAGTCGTCCTCTCTATCGTCATTCTCAAACACCTGGTCATCGATAGTCATGGTTCCGCTGCTCTCTGCCGCTGCGGGAGGTGGAGGAGCAAGTGCCGCCTGGACCGCACCGACTCCCCGTACATCGTATATCCCGATCGTATTGGTGGGACGCCCTCGACTTCCGCCCACGCTCTTCAGCAGTACCCCCTCCAGGTACTCGTATAGCGACCCCTCTGTCTCCTGCATCCGCATAGAGGTGGTACGAGTGGGGTCCAAGCGGTCGAAGCGGTCGAGTCTGTCCCGTAGCCTAGCGAGCAGTTCGGCGGGGGATGGCGGTGAGAGGTGTAGATTCGTTTGGGATGGTATAAGCGCATTTGGATTGAGTCGGAGGGAGGAGAAGGAAAGGAGAGTCTGCAGAGCCAGGTGGGGATTAGTAGTGAGAAGATCGTGTATCGTCCCGCAGACCTGATAGATGAGCTCGATCCACGGGAGCTCCGGCGAGAAGCTTACCCTCATACATCTCGCCAGCGAGACCCTGTCAAGCGCTGAGAACACCTTGACCAGCAGCTCCTCCGGTAGCTCGATGAGCCAGCATCTCCCCGAAGGATCGGGCGTCTCGTATGCCGCAGGCAGGATGGGCCGAGGAGCGATCCGACCAAAGGCAGCATCGAGCGATTGACGACGGGCAGCGGGCAAGGGCTCCCCCTCGGGATTGGGTTCGTCGTCTCCTGCAGGAGGACCCCTGCGCCCCTGATTGCGCAGAAAGTTGAAGATCGTGCTAGGCGTGATGTTCATCCTTCTTCTGGTGAAGCGATGGCAAGGATGGTGATGAAGGCCTAACTTCACTAGAAATCCGTCAAGCCGAAGCCAAGCTTGCCGGAAATGGGTCAGGCAGGTTTCACGTGTGGGAAAGTGACGAGATGCCTGAGCGTGACTGACTTCGCAGGTTGAGCTTGCTACACTTTGATACTTCTATGTTCGTACAGTATGACTGGCATCCAGATGGCATACACAGCTCCTCATGGAAGGCAGCGAGGTAATATGGTCCCCGAAGGAGCAGGGGCTGGCTGGCGTATGACCCGCTCGACGCCGTCGGCCTTCGGCCTCCGTCGTCTCGCGCGGGCCATCTTGAGGCTAGAGACAGGGAATGTGAAAGAGTTCCGTATGCATGGTGACTGTACCTGTGGCGGATCCGTTCCTGGTCTCAGGGTGCATGGGAATCTGCAAGGTGAGTACAAGGTGGTCACAGTGCTCGTGCACATCACCAGCAGCTGCACATATGCATGCGAGATGAGGCGGGATCAATTATAGCCGCACGGACTTCAAATGCCGGCACAAAAGCCGCGTCAACTCGTTTTCGTCAGCTGACCCAGCTATATACAAAAGCAACGCATTCCATACATCTCCACTTATGCATGATAACAAGGTGCTATAAAGAGTACCAAAAGATGCGGCGCCAGCAAAATAGCCAATCTGGACTTTGAAATCGTAAATTGGGGACCTGTAGCGAAGTCAAAGCGAAAATCCAATATCTCTTAGAGGATTTGAAGTGGTCAGTCTAAAGCCTGACCCACCGCGATATCGTACACTGCAGCTTAAGCTTGCAGCTCGTGCAACGGAGGTATGACGTAACTCCCTTCTGACCTCCAGACCTCGCCGGCCATATTGCGCCAAGGATGACCGGCCTGTCTCGAAGCGTCTGCCCGAGAGGCGCGCTTGGTCGTCGTCATGCCAGCCATGAGATGAGGCTGCATATGTTCACTTTCCCCAGATATGGATTCTAGGATTCTATTCCCCCATTCTCATCTTACAATTTCGCCGAACCCACCTCGATAGGCTCCACCGGCATCTGCGCCT
Source organism: Dioszegia hungarica (assembly GCF_025882075.1). NCBI lineage: Eukaryota > Fungi > Basidiomycota > Tremellomycetes > Tremellales > Bulleribasidiaceae > Dioszegia > Dioszegia hungarica. Next base: position 328,947 of record NW_026515767.1, on the reverse strand, counting down.
TACTCCCCCTCAGCCCCGCCTTGAAGCTCAACAGCTCCTCCTGATTCCTGATCCACACCGTCTTCTCATCCAACTTGTCCTCCCCTGCCCCATCCGCCCCAGTGCTCGCCGTAGCCTCCTTGCCCTTCAACCCCCCAATCATCTCCCTCAATTCCATACCGGCCGCCTCCGCCAACCCCGCCGCTTTATCCACAGCCGCCAGCGCAAAGTCCTTTACTTTTTGCAGGTCCGGCGCGGACGCCATGAGGGCACCCATGGCCGACTGATCGACGGCGACATTGTGCTTCATAAAGCCCGCCACGAGGGGTTGGGCCGATGCCATGTCGAATTTGACGCCAGAGTAGGTGGATTTGAGGTGTGTAGAGAGCTTGGACCGGGTGGGGGAGGTAGGAGCAATAAGGTCCGTAAGGAGGGAAATGACGTCTGCTTTGGTCGTTTTGCGCAATTCTTCAATTTCCGCTTGACCTAAACAGTCAGCTCAAATTGCCCAGCGTCTCTGGCATTCGAACCACTTACGCCGCCCAAATTCATACGTCTTATCCGCCACTCTAGCCCAGTATCGCTTCGACTCCTCACCCAGATTCTTCGGCCTCTCCTCCCGCTTCGCAATCAGACTCGACCTATGCCGATCAAACTCCTCCTCCGACAGACCCTCGAGCAACACCTTTGCCTGAGCAAGGAACGAGTCCACCCTCGTCTCGAGATACACCGGATCCCTTTCGCTCTGGATGAGGACTTTCCAGCCGAGCGAGCCGACCCGGGAACTGACTGACGTCTGGACGATATAGCCCAATTGCTCCTTGGTCCGAAGCTGGTCGAAGGCTGGTTCATGTACGATCTGGTCAAACATGTTGAGGCGGGTCCGGAGGGCTTGGTTGTCCGGGTCCCCGATATGGACGTGGTAGATGATCGCATTACTGACTTCGGCGGGGTTGGGGTGAGGGAGGGAGAGGACGTGGTTCCCGACGGGGACGATGAGCGAGCGGTGGCCGTTTTTCTCCGTCTCAGTGATCGGTCGAGGAGACAGGGTACTTTCAATCATGTCTTGCATGGACTTGGCGCCCTAATTGTCAGCTCTTCTCTTACATCCTGATGGCAATGCTCACCTCCGGTGTGGTGTTGCCGTGAACCAGAGTCTCGATGTACGTCCGCTGGAACACCTCCTTGGCGAAAGCCTGGACGTCCGCGGGTGAGATATCTACGAATCAGGTCATGCCACAATATAGCTAACCCAACTCACGATCCAGCTCCGCCAACCTCTCAGCCTGAGTCCACGCCACCTCGCTGGTAGCATAAGAATCCCAGAACCCAGCCTGGCGATACGGTTCCCCCAACTTAAAGTTCTCCCACATCAATTTCAGCTATCCCGTCAGCTCCGTCCCTTTTCCGCGCACCAGATTCCGCAACTGACCTGATCGATAATCTCCCTGAACCTCTCCGGGTCAATCTCAAGCTTGACCAATTTCCCCAGCATCCGCTCGCTCAGTACCGACAGCTTGTCGCTGAACCCCCTCGTCGTGATCCCGATATAATCCCCGCCCGCATAGACACGGAAGTACAACTCGGCGAGCTCAGCATCGTACACGTCCTCCGTACCTGCGTCGGTGAAGACCTCGCATAAGAGCGACGTGAGCACGGCGTTGCGCGGGGAAGTTGTAAAAAGGGGAGAGGTGAGTTTGGCATCGATGTTGGCTTTGGGAAGCCAGAAGGTGTCGTCACGCTTGTACCAGAGACGAGAGAGCGGGGTGTTGCGAAGGAGTTCGGGGCGGAGGGCGGGCTGCATGTCAGCTGAGCTTGAGCAAGGGAGAAAGGGAGGCAACGAACAGTTGCGACGTCAAACTTGGTCACATCCAGCTCTTTGGGGATGAATGGGTTAGGACCCGGCAGCTTGAGATCGCCCGGTACAGCACCTGTCATAGCCTAAGAGTCAGCGTCAGCCGTACTATGTCACCACACGCCCAAGCTCACCTCCTTCATAAACTCGTCGCTCACGCGCACGCGCTTATGTTCCGTTCCATAGATCGGCTCCTTGAGATCGAAAGTCCCCTCCACGCCCTTGGGCAGCTCTCTGGACGTGACGCCAATAGCAGCCTTCCGGGGGTCGAGGTACAGCAGCGTGCTTTCCAACTCTTCCTGGTTATACTCCTCGATGAGCCATTTGGCAGAGATGATCCGGTCGCGCGGGACGGGATCCTGCATCCCCGCCGTGAGCTCAACGCAGTACATGTCGGGCTTGTGCTTCTCGGCGAACCGGAAGGAGATTTCGGCCATTTGCTTGAGGTCTTCAAAGATGAGGGAAGAGGGTGGGGCGGAGCGAAGGAGGGAGATGTATTTGAAGATGACGAGGGCGACGTCGTTCCAGTGTTCTGGCGGTCAGCCTGGGATTAATACAGCGAGGATGTGAGAGACTCACGCAAACCCTCAGGGGTGAGGTCGACGGTGACTTTGAAAAAGTCAAACCCGGCCACACCGTGCGCCATCCCCGCTCGGAGGTAGTTGGTCCACCCCTTGCTCTTGAGGTAGCTCAATACCGAGCCCTTGCCCTCGTGCCCGAGGAAATGCGTGATGTAGTTGGTCGGCTTGGACTTGTATAAATGCGTAAGGTCGGGGAACGGGAATGTAATCTCCAATCCTCGATTGTCCTTGACGGGCCGAGCGAACGTGATGACCTATCCATCAGCTCCATCCACAACCTATCTCCTGGATCACTCACGCCCATCTGTTCAGGACCCATCGGAGACTCATCAAATGCAATCCTCACTCCCTCGACACCGACCGGCGGCGACCCCTCGCTCCTGACTTCCACCCGCTCAAACCGCTCCCGCACCCACTTTTCCAAAGTCTCTACGTCCTCTTTGCCATTGACTGCCAACTTCATCCGCCTCGCGCAGTAATACTTCTTCCACCATTCGATGAGCTGTTGCCGCGGGTCCCGGCCGTCCGCTTTGGGCCTAGACCAGAGGGTCTCGTAGTTGCCCGTCCCGAACTTGTGGTATGGGTGGTCCTCGCGGAAGACGTGCTTTTCCATCTGGAAGAATCGCCACATGTCATTTTGAAGATTCTTCTTGTGCTCCGAGTCGACGGCTTTGATTTCGCGCTCCGTACAGTCCTGGGAATCAGCGAGAGCCAATGGAGGGTAGGCTAGGCTAGACGTACCTCGTTGAAGAGGGGCTCGTAGAAAAAGCCCGAGAATCGGTCGAGAGCACCCTCGAGCGCGTCCGCGCCGACGTCGAAGAAATAGGTGGTGCTGGTCATAGCTGTCCACGCGTTTGAGTGACCATTGTTCTTGGACAGGTACGCCGAGTACTCATTCTCCGAAGGGAAGGTCTTGGTACCCATGAACAACAGATGTTCGCTACACTATCAGCTCTGGATACTCTCATTATCTTGATCGACTTACCAGAAATGAGCACAACCGGGCAGATCGGCCGGATCGCTCAGATGCCCCACACCTACATCCATCGCCGCGGCCGCCTTATCGGCTTTCGGATCCGATACGACAATCACCTCCATCCCGTTCGGAAGTGTAAAGTACTTGTGGACGCGATCATCCGTGGGTGGGAGATGGAGGTTGACGGGGCCGTCCGCCTTGGGGATGGCGGGCACGGGGGGAAAGGGGTTCGACATGAGGGGCGAAGCGGGTAGGTGGATAGGTGGGAAGAGGGGTGCGGAGGGGTTCGGGCTGAGGAAGTAAGCGATAAGTCCGGTGAGGAGGGAGGGGAGGAGCATCGCTGTTGCGTTGGCTGCTTCCCCTCTGGGTCGGTGAAAGGGGAGACGTACATTTCTACTGCGGTCGCGAGGTTCCGGTATAGAGATCGGATAGGAGCTGGCGCACCTGCGGTAGTGGAGCCTGGCAGAACGGATCTGGGCTGGGCAGGTCTGATGAGAGAAGAGGTTGATCGACTGGGTGGAAAGCGACTCGTGGGCGAGATCCTCGTTCGAGTGAGGTTCCGAATCGGCAGCGAGTGTCGAATTCTGGGTATCATACAGAGACAGATGGAAGCGGCGGCCGTCTTGGCCTTTATACAAGGGGAATAGATGAGATTATAGACGGTTGTGGACGAACAATAAGCGACTTTGGCCAGAGTGGCGAGCCCATCGGAGGGATTTAAGGTTTCCACCCGTTCCAGACGCAAATTACGTCACTAGACGCACGGATCACGTTTCAGGTTAAATTGCTCCCGAAATCTGATACACGCGTTATGCCTGTAGCAACTATCCGCCAGCTGCATGGGAGCAGGCCTGACAATGGCCGAGCAAATAGAGCAAGGGGTATCATCCAGCAAGAGTACAAACCATATCCTCAAAGAGAGACCACCCTAGAAATCCTTCCACTCATCATCCTCCTTGCCCCAACTATCCTTTCTCGGCCTCCCCGCTGCCTGTCCTTGCACCTTGGCCCCGCCCGCCGCACCTGCACCTGACGCCGACCCTGCCGCTCCGCCGCTGCCGCCCAGATGACTCCCTGACCCTGGCGCATCATCCCACTCGTCAAAGAAATCGTCCTTATAACCCCCCTGCTCTCCATGTTCCGCCCTATCGAGATTCCCATACCCCATTCCCGTCCCATTGCGTCCGCCATGCCCACCTCCACCCGCAATGCCCAGCTTGCCCAGCTGTTCATTGAGATCCACGCCCCCCTTTTCCTTTGCCAGCTCGTTCGCGGCGCTCCAACCTTCGTTGGCTCTCTGCCCGGCCCACGTTGTGGCTGCTTTGGCCCCTTGGAGCCCTGTGTTGAGATACGACTGCCAGTCAAGCTGCCCCTGTCCATGCTCCCCGCCCGCGGTAGAGCGGGTAGTGGCGGAGCTTCCGACGGTAGAAGCGAGATCCGCCGCTCGAGCCACACCGGGCTGGACGACCGTGTTGTTGATCTCGCGCGCGGAAGTGGCTACCGCCGATGAAAACAGTCCCCAGCCTTTACTGAGCGCACCGAGGGGGTTCGCCTGTAACTCTCCAAGAGTAGGAACGGCGTGGCTGCTCGTACCGTACGCAGCAGGGTGGAGGGGTTCGGGCTCGTACGTAGATCCGAAACCCGCATACTTGCCTCCTTGGGACGGAGGGAGGTCCGCGGGACGAGAAGAGTTGGCGTTGCCCATCCGCTCGAAAAAGGCTTCATTGCCGCTCCCCGCGGGAGGCTGGGGCGTGACGGAGCGAGACGCGGGATTGAGGGAAGATCCGACGCCTGCTCCAGCTCCAGCGCGGGACTTGCGCGTGGCCTGAGCCGAGGCGGGGCGGGAGGGCATCTGAAAGTCGGCAGGCCGGGGAGAGGGGGACCATTCTTGTGGCGGATCGGCACAGGCCGCGGTGAGCTAGGTTGTCAGCTCAATCACTGGAGAGGAAGAGTCATCTCACCTTGTCCCGATACTGAGCAGCTGCCCAAGAATGATACTTCTCCTTGATATCCATACCTTTGGTGTAGCCGCCATCGGCCCCGTAGTTCTCCATGAACGACTGGAATTTATCGTTCCCGCCAAGCTAGATCGTCAGCTTGGTTCTGACCAGATACTAGCTCAGAAGCAAGACTCACCTTCATCTTGAGCCTTTCGAGATCCTTCCACTTGTCCATAGTGATCGATCTAATGAATGAGATGTGGACTCCGAATCCTGCTATCAGCGTCTTCCTCACGGCTATCGCTTCTTGGGCCTCCAGTGATTCCACTCTCGAGGTCGCGGTAAGTGAGCTCACCTCGGTGGATGCCAGAGCACTCGAGGCACACAAAGGTACCATACGAGACAGACGCCCACTGTGGGCTGGGAGCACCGCAATCTACACAACCTACAGCGTCAGCCTGTACCTCTAGAATGCTAGGAGGGGGAAGAGGTTTGCAGGAGACAGCGCCCAAAACCCCTCGGAACGTTCCGCGCCCTGATTCTTTGGGAAGACTCACGTCTGTTCCCTCCAGTCGCCATGAGCTCCAGGAGCTCCTTCTTCTGGTATTGCTCGCTCATGGTGAGGTAGATGCAACGGTGGGCAAGGCAGAGATAGGGATAGATGGTGTTTGAGCTTGGAGTAGACGCGATTGGCGCCACGTCATGCTCGTATCAGTGCTATGACGTAACTAAATAACCTTATCGGAGCGGGCGAGTTGGGTCCGAGCTCGGGCGGACTAGACACCGCATTCCTCGCCTCGCCATCGTCCCTTTCACCTTACCCTTGACATAGGCGCTATGCCAAAAGATACAGCCGCAGACGAGTCCTATGCTACCGGCGGGGACTCATCCAAGACGCTCAAGCGGGGCGACGCGTGCCTTTACTGCCGCAAACGGCGGATCAGGTGTTCAGGCGGTCCGTCCACCTGCGAACACTGTAAGAAGCTCAGGAGGGAATGTGTGTATGATACGGGCAAGCCCGTGAGCAGGGTGAAGCAGCTGGAGGAGAAGGTGGCGGAATTAGAGGCGATGCTTGGGGGAGGAAAGGCAGGCCCCTCGAGGAATGGGTCGGGGTCGGGGATGGGAAGCAAAGGCGGGGTTGGAATGGGGAGCGGAGGGAGCAGCGACTTTGCTCTGCCAGGGAATGGCTTTCCACACCCACAAGGGCCTCCAATCGACTTCTCGAATATCTTCGCTGGTAACGATATGGCCGCGCCTGGCCCCAGCGGCGGCTTCCGCCCTTCGCAAGCCCCATCAACCTCCTTCTTCCCCCAATTCAACAACACCGATATATCCATCGAGGACACGTTCGACTTTTCCATGCTCGATCCAAACTTCATGAATCTGATCAGCACATTAGCGGATACCTCGACGGGTAGCGACCCATTCGCTGCGCCGTTCGGACAATCCAATGGTTCCGCTCCAGCTCCGCCCGTCCCGGCGCAAGCGTCAAATCCCTCGTCCATGCAGTACAAAACGACTGTCTCTGACGAGCTGGACGATTCCGCTCTCTTTGAGCTCTTCACAAACCCCACTCCTTCCAACTTCTTCGACCCTGCTCCCACCCATGGCGCCACCCACACCAGTCCACCCATCCTCCTCGACCCTGGTACCAGCAACGGCAACAGCAACAGCTTCCCCTCATCCAGCACCCACTCGTCATTCTCGGCCGGACCTTCCGTTCCCTCATCGCATGCACCTCCAGCTGGACCGGGATATCAACCCTTCCCATCATCCCAATCTACTCCCTCGTCGAACAACCACTCATCCTCCTCACCCTACTTTGGTATGGACTGCTCGGATCCGAACGCGATACAAGACAAGCCGCCTCGAGCCCAGACCAAGACGTTCGGGTTGGCGATGGCGTCTCGGTCAGGAGCGGACGATACGACGTATGACCCAGCGTTCGATAGTCTGCCGATGGTGGGTGGGTGGTTTGACGCGGCGGATCTGCCTACTGTTGCGAGGGATCATTTGTGAGCTATCTTCCCCGGATACTTTCGGATCTAGCTGACCTCCAGGCTGGACTTGTTCTTTGCGGGAATGAAGATTGTCGGACAGGAATTCCAAATTCCCCGTTTTCTAGCTAGGTGAGCTAAGAGCCCTTGTTCACGTTCTGCCATAGCTGACGATCCAGCCTGTCACTCCCTCCGCTGAAACGTCCCCACCCCTGTCTTCTATACACGATGTACCTCCTCGCCTCGCGCGCATCGACCCACCCGCCCATTCGAGCCCTCGAGCACCACTTCTACCAGATCGCGTTGACCAAACTCGAAGAGTCCGTCTCGATGGCGGACCGGCTCCTTGACGCTACGCGCGCAGCGACTATGCTAGCGGTTTACAAGTACGGGCTGGCAAAGTACCACGAAGGGTATATGATGACGGGTATGGCTGCTCGGTAAGCCTCTCTGCGAGCATTCTCGACTACCAGAGCAATCGCTGATACTGCAGACTTGCGCTGAGCTGCGGTCTGCACCAGATCCCATCGAGCGTCTTCAAAGTCCCGGAGCAGCCGTACGACCGGCGAGCGGATATGGGCGCGCTGATGCGTCAACGAGCGTATGTGCTTGGTCCGCCTTTGGATGCTATCGATCTCGGGGAGAGAATCTGGGCGTTGTGAGTTCAGTCCTGCTCAAATTGTCAGCGGCGGAGGTGGAGCAAGAGCTCATGGGATAGCTGGGCGGTATATACTGTTGACCGGTGTGGAGCCATCTCGGCCCAATGGCCCGTCGCTATCCCAGACGAGATTATCAGTACGCCCTTCCCGAAGCCGCTGCACGAGTACGAGCTGGTAAGTCCTATAAATCCCACTCAAACGATGAAAGGATTGAGCGAGAGAGCTAATGTGATAGGGCCTCGTCTCTGAACGAGACGACATCACCATGTCGGCCGTCTGGCGCCCCTCTCCCTACCCTGACCGCCCCCGACCCACACTCGACCCGTACGCCCCATCCTCATTCGGTATCCTCCACCTCCGCGCACTGAGCATCCTCGAGCGCGCCTCGAAATTGATGTACCTCCCTCCTGAGCCCGGATGGGACACTTCGTTCGCCTCATTCGCCTCGCGCTCCAGTCGCGGTGGCGGTGGCGATGGCCACTCCGCTGGGGTGGCTATTGACGACTTCCTGCGGGCTCAAAACCTCGCAGCGGTTGGCCAAAGCAGTACGGGGCATTCACCATCGGGCTCTGGTATTGGGACCGGATCTGCAAATTCAAATGGGTCGGGGCAGAGCGAGGACGAGGCGGCATTGGGATGGACCAAGACGGCCAAGGTCCGTACGCCGAGGGCGTACGAGCAGGTCCGGCAGGCGTTGTTGCAGATGGAGGCGGACCTGCCTAGTGAGCGGCAGACGAATTGGGAGGTCTGGGATGGCGGGTTGGGGCTGTGGCATACGGTCCCAGGGCGAAGAAAAGAGGCTGTCACTCTGGTGAGTCAGAGCTCAATTTTGTCTGGTCGTTTGCGCTTCTTGGTCGCGGTCGCTGATCAACTAGCACTTTGTAATCGGCTGCTCCTGGATGTTCCTCTTCGACGTCTTCTGCTTCACAGCCGACAACACCCTCGCCGTGAACGTCGCCCGCCGGCTCGTCGAGACCATCCAAGTCGTCATCAAGGACGACTCGTATGCGGAGATGGACGTCTTCATCACGATGATATGGTCCTTCCTTGTCAAGATCCTAATAAGGGAGGTTAAGCGCTTACATGTGGTCGGTGAACATGCAGGTACGTCCCTCTTGTCTAGTCCAACTCCGGTGGGGGCCGATGTTCAGTGGGAGTGGGAATGAGAAGAGGAGCTGCTGATGCCAGCAGCTGCGGGACCGATCGAGACGGAGGTTGAGATCGTCGTGCAGGCGCTCAAACAGGTCGGGCTGAGATATAATATCGCGTCGATGCAGGCGTTACGGGCGGATAGGTATAGGAAGAGCGCGCCGCAGTCTGAGGAGTATTGAGGTTGGACGCTGGAAGCTGGACGGTGGACGATGGAAGCTGCGCACCGACCGATAGCGCTGATCCAGGGGAGGGTGAGGGGGTTGGGTGCCTAGAAGAGCTTTGTAATCTTGGTTCATGGACACGCTATAGACTTAGATATAGAAAGTATTGCTGCGGTCGGCTGGTCACGGCGCGCGCTGGCTAGGATGTATGCAGTCTCGCCAACCGCGCATATCATGTCGTTACATCTGCTACTCGTCCTTCGTCCCTACAACGTATATATCACCCCTTCATCATCTTTCTCGACTTTGCACAAGATACAACTTCCCCCGGCCCCTCGTCTCGCAAGAATGCCGCCCCTCGATCTCTCCCTATCGCGCTGCGACTCGCCGGCCGGTCCCCATGCCAACCGCTCGTAATTCCATTATCCGTCGGGCTTCGCAGTTCGAGGGGACTAGTGATGTTGCTTTGCCTGATGCCGCTTGAGCGCGTCCATCCTGAAACGTCAGCGACTTGTCCCTTCATATACACTAAGGGGCGAAAAAGACCCACCTTGTAAAGCTCTCCCCACAGTGCTCACACGAAACCTTTGGCCTATCCTTGATAGTGGCCCATAAGAGCGCCTTGTCCGCTGCGAGTTTCCCCTCATATACCAGTTCGCCCTCCCGTCGGGCATGCCGAGCCATATGTCGCGGAAGATCGTATTTTCGGGTAAAGACGTCTTGGCATCTGTTGTATGGCTGCAGCGTCAGCTCAAAGTCTGACCCATACGCAAACAGGAGGGTAACTTACAGGTAGAGGATTGGTATAATCACATTGAACCCCATTCGCAACCATAATCCCCATTTGAGCCGCCGCACTCTCCCTCCTCGCCCCCTTGACCGCCGCACTGGGACTATCCGTCTTCTTCCCCCTCTTCCCGCCACTCGCCGCTGGCGTTCCGCCCTTTGACGACCCCGCCGTTGCATTATGCGAAGCACTGCCCCGGCCCCTGACTGCGCGCTTCGCTCCGCCTCTCCCCCTTGCAGCGCCCGCACCCCCCTTCTTCACTTTCCCATCCCCACCGTACTCCGAGTCCCCCTCGCTCGCGCCATCATCCGGCTCAGACGACTCTTCCTCCATTTCCTCCTCTAGTGGCGCGTACGTCTGCGCATGACTATGAGGTTTATGCTCCACCTGTCCTCCATCGTCCCTCAACGAGGGATCAATGTGTGTCTCTTCATCCACCGCACTGCTTCGCCGCCGCTTCTTGCTCGGTGGACCCGCGAGCGGGACTTCCGGCTCGGTAGACGTAGTATCCTCCCTTGGTACCCTGAGGCGCACTTTGGCTCCCTTGCCTTTTGCCCCGACACCCGTTGGGATCCCTGAATTCCGCCATTGATCCACAGCCTCGGATCCTGCTTTCCGCTTCCCCTTGCCTTCGTGTACGGGCGGAGACTGCGGCAGCGCCGGGGCCGGCGCGTGATCTTCGCCCATGTCCTTGCCGTTTGAGCTGTGCGTCACGGCCCGGAGCAACAAATCCAGACCAGACTGGGACGAATGGCTCGAATCGGACGTTGGGGATTTGTCACGCTGACCGATTGTTTGGTCATCGTCGTCCTCGTCCATCGCCTCCGGAGCAATTCCGGTGGGCAACGCCGAAGATTGGCCGAGACCGGATGGGGTGTGCGCCGAGGCGCCAACGGGAAGGGCGGGCTGAGACGGACCGGCAGTGGGTGATGCGAGATTCTTGTTCCGGGGCGACGAGACCCGGTTGGTCGATGCTGGAGGAGGCATCCTGGCTGGACTACTCCCCTTGCGCGAGCCTGTACCGCCAGCGACGCCGACGCCCGATCCAGGAGCACCCGGAGCGATCCGATGCGGTTGATATGGGGTGAAAAAGCCGTTGGCCCAGCTCTGCGGCGTCCCTGCTCCCACACCTACATCCTTATCCACCCACTCTATCCGAGGGATACAGAGATCGCTCTCCTCCGAGCTCGTACTCGCCTCGGTGGTGGAGGACGAGGTAGAGCTTTGCCGACTGACGCCCGCGGGATCGTCCTTGTTTTGGGGCTTGACAAAGTTGGCGTATCCCCGCGGGAGCTGATAGGGGTTCTCGAGGGGCATAGTACCTGGTGGTTGTAGTGGTTGGGGACCAGGGATGGAGGGGACGCCTTGGTAGCCCTGATAGACCGTAGATGTCCCATTCAGCTGCTTGATTGCCTCGTCAGCTGCAGCGATAGCGGCGGCCGCGGCTGGAGTCATGGAGAACTCGGGCGAATCCGTTTTGGGCATATTGTAATTGTACGGACTGACGTGGCTGGGGGCAGTCGCGAAGCCTTCCGCGCCGTAGACTGATCCAAATTGGGATGGGAGCTGGCCAAAGCTGCCGAAAGATGAGGACTCGGTAGAGCCAGAGTAAGACCGCTCGTGTCCGTGCCCGCTTCCATCCGCCATGCCCACGTCGCCCTCCTCCGCGTGGATTGGTGTGGGCTGCTGGATGGTGACGCCCATCCCGTCGTCCTCCCCACCTGCGGCTGCACCGCCGACAGGATCCATGCCGGCCATAGCCATCGGCGACCGGACTTGCAGCTCCTCCAGATCCTGCGCTAACCCGCCTTCCGCCGATAATCTCGCTTGGCGCGCTTTGGGCGTGCTCACCCCGGCAGATCCGCTAGCTGGGGATGAGGGCTGAAGGTTTGTGGAGATGGGAGCAATAAGATTGCTAGGTGCCGTGGCGGGCGGGGTGGCCGTATTTGCCGATCCGTTAGATTCCTGACTCATAACCCGCTGCATGGCGGGTAGGTGGGCTAGTTGGGGAGATCTGGGCGCCGAGTTGAGCGAGGAGGGTACACCGGGCGAGAGAGTGTGGTTAGGTGCGGATGAAGGCTGAGGTGGGGGTGGATGATCGATGGGAAAGGCGGTAGAGAGGATAGACATGATGTTTGTCGGGATAAGATAGAAAGGATCGGCGGGATCTGAGAGGCGACGCCACAGATCCGTGCTGGGGTGCGCGGAGTCTGAATAGGGGGGGAAAAGAGGAGAAGGCAGAGGTGTCTGAGGAGGAGAGGTTAGCCATGCTGCACAAGGATTCGGAGGGAGGTGGGTAGACATACTTGACTATGGGCTTGGCGAGATGGCTGCGCCGGTCGCCCGTGTAGTCTATCGTTTGCCTATCTGCTCAGGTCGCAACGTACTTCTATCGCCTGCAAGGCTGCCGAGACGAGAATGCGCGAGTGATAATGTGCGAGACGATGTACACAAGAGATGTAGATGGGGCGATGAATGAGTACTGACTGCTGGTTGGTTGGCCGGTAAGCGAGGCGAAGCGGGTGGCGAATATCCACGTGGCTCTGCTCGTTCCTCCTCCCCCCTTAAGTCTTCCTCCTTAGCCGCTCCCTGCTCCTCTTCCTTTTCGTGGGTATAGTGAGAGGGAAAGACGAGAGGGGGATAGATGAACCACTTCTATTCCTCATACCCGGAGTGACATTGTGCATCTATGAATCCTCCACTAAGATCCCCCTAATCCGGCATCTCCCTGACTACCAGCCGCTCATACCTCGACTCCCTCCACCCGTCCGTCGCCAACCAATCAAAAAGAGCATCCTCATTCAGCCCAAAAACGCTCAACTTCCCATCGAGCTCCTCGTCGAATGCTTCGCCCTTGAGCCGCGCTCGCTGTTTCTCGCGCTCGGTGATGGCGAGAGTCGCTTTGTTGCGACCTTCAAGGACCGAGAGGATCTCGTTCTTGTCCGGGTAATGTAGTCTGGTCATCAGCCCAGACTTATTCGAGACGTTTCGATCGACTCACCTAGGTTCTAAAAAGCCAAAGATGGCCAATGCCGAGCGGAAGATATATCCGTCACCATCAAGCACGATCTGGTATTAGCACTGACCTTCTACTGGATAGATGGGCTCACCTGATCCCATAATCGACAGCAAGCCTCGAACGGTACCTGCTCCACCAACATACTCCTGAAATACCCCTCTGGCAATCTCAATCCGAGACTACTGCAATTCGCAAAGATCTTTGGGAACGTGTCGGCTTGGAGATTCTCAAAGACCCGGTAGAATGCCTCGATCTCGTCCTTCGTTTCGGTGACAAAAGCGCGGAGGCATGGGCGGGAGAGAAGATTACAGAGTTGTAAAAAGGCCGATGCGGGTGGGGAGGGCAGAAGGAGCATGGCGGCTATCTGCGAGACGTATGGTGCCTGGGTTGTCAGCTCTGGCCTCAGCAGGCGAAAACACGGGACATACGTATCCAAGACCCTCGTCAGATCTGTATACCACCCAAGCAGCTAGAAACTCGTGGAGATCTGCGCGCATGGGCGAGGTCCGCCCAAACAGCTTGAGCTGGGGTAGTGTCCTGTCGAGATCGTATTCGATCTGCTCCAGGATAGCATCTGGGAATCGGCCCGAGTCAAGCGCTTTCCGGGCTCGAGCGACGTATGATTTGTAGGCATCTTACGGATCAGCACCCACCCTTGTCTGGAAATCCTTGAAGCTCACCCTTGGACAAGGCAAGAGGGTTGCCAATAGCCAGACCCCACGCCTTCCCTCTCAGATACCCCGGCACCCCGCCAAACCACATCTCTCTCAACCCCTTATCCGCTTTGACCTTCCCCACGGTGAATCCCGGATCATTCAGCAAGGCATCCCACACCGGCGTGGCAGCCGCCAGCTTCTTCTCCTTCTCCATCCTCCTCGCTTCTTGGACTTTCCGCCGCTCCTTCTCGTGATCACGTGCCTGCGCCATCATCGCTTCCCATTGATGATAATGCGTATCGTCTTCGTCTTTTGGTTTAGGCGGAAGATGGGAGGGTCGAGTATGATTGACGATCTTTTCAAACGCGGAAAGACCTTTCGCGCCTATTCCGCCGGATGGGCCTGCGATGGGTTCGGGAGCGGGGAGGGGCTTGTTGGCGCTAGAGAGGGGGGATGAGGAGGGGAGGGGGAAGGGATGTGGATGGGCGGGAGGAGCGTGTATTCTGGGCTTTTCGGAAGGCTCGGCGGGGTTCCCGGGAGCAGACGATCCAGCTTCCTCAGCGATGACCGCCTCTGAGCTGCCATTCTTTGCCACAGGCAGAGGCGGGCCAGTGGACTCGCCATTCACGCCGGAAGAGGACGACCCGTTGATCCAGCTAGACCGCTTGCTCGCTTTGTCCCCCTTGGCCGCACCGAACCCATTCCAGCTGCGCCGCTTGCCGTCCTTGCCGGAAGGTGGATTGAGCGCTCCCCGGGGAGAAGACGGCAATGGCGCCGAGGTAGTCGGTTGCGGGGGCGTACTGGACAGTGGGATAGACTCGAATGCCATTCCCTCCCCGCTTTCTGGTTGAGCAGCGGCATTGTCTTCGCTCGTGGCGGAGATGGGCACGGACACCGGAACATGCGGTTTGCGCGAGATGGACTCGTTCTCTGGGATAGTAGGGGAGGGCGCCAAGGAGGAGAAGTAGGACCGCCGGGAGTCCGAGCCGGGCGTACGTGGAGATGGGGGGAGAGCGAGCGTCGAGGATGATGCGAGGACGAGCGTCGAGGATGATGCGAGGACCCGGGTAGTCGGAGAGGGGAGATGAATAGGGGAGGCGAATGCAGATCTTGATTGTGATCCGGGGGATGGGGTGAGGCTATGTATACCAGGCGATGGTAGCGCTGGGCTCGAGAGAGGAGGGGACATCATGGAGCGATTTGGGTGCTGGCCTTCCTCGGTCCCGTGTGTCTCGACCGCAGAAGTCTTTCTCAAGGCCACGGGCGATCCCGCAGAGGTGATATCTCCTTCCTCGTCCCCGTCCAGGTATAAAGCTGCCGGCCTGACACCGCGCTTAGGCGAGGGGGATACAGGCGCGCTCGGTATCCCGCTGAGCCCGTTCGACGGAGGGGACTCGAGCCCGACATCCTGGAGCACCTCCTCTTTCTCCTGCCCACCCAGCGCTATATCCTGCATGCCGCTCTCCATTGAGATGTCTCCAGCGTCACCCTCGCTAGACGCGCCGGTATGGGAGCGGCTCAGGCTCGGCCTCGCATCTGGTGGAGGGGTTGCTCCCTGCGCGAATGAGCTCGAGCTCCTCGACGATTCAAGTCTTCTGAGCGGGGCTCACCTCATCCATTCTTCTTCTGCCTCTCATACCTCTGTACTACCGCATGAAGAGAGCGGCAGATTTATATCGCGCAGTAGCGAAGATGTATGGTGAACATCAATAACTTTGGCGCGTTCCTCGGCTCTTCGGTCGGTCGGGACCAAAGCACCTCCACCTTCCCCACCTTGCACATCTACCATCCATATCTGATTCTAGCCTGTCTGGCCGTCTCCTGCTGGTCGCTCAGATGATACCTGGAGTAGGACAGTAGCCTGACTCGGCTCTTCCGCCGAAATGAATCGTCTGACTACCGCCTTCTCTTCGTGAGTGTCGACCGCTCACCTCCGACTCATCTCTTCATACCCTCAGTGCCGTCGCTGATCTGCAGAGCTATTCCAAGCGCGTCTGGCGACTCGCAGGGCAGTGTATCGGTCTCTACCTCACCTGTTGATGGCTCGTTCGACCGGCCACGCTCCCCATACGGGTACAATGAGCGGAGCGCCTCTGCGCACCTTTCGCTCCCCCCGCAGATATACGATGACCCGCGTGCGACCCACTTTGGCGCCGCTCCGGACAGGCTATTCATTCCCTCTCGCTTTGGGGACAGACGAGACTCGAGCGGGAGCCGACCGCGCCGGCCCGAGCTCCTGCGGCACGTGAGCGATGGTGCTGGGGGAAGAAGTGGAGGTGCAACGCCCAGGCCCAGAGGGCAAAGTGGGAGCAGGGATAGGGAGCGGGATAGGGGAGTAAGAGCGAATCTAGGCCAAGGGAAGAGAAAGGAGAGGATAGGTGCGATGTGTAAAGGCCCAGAAGACCGGTATGCTGTTGGTGGACCGCAATGTACATTCAATCCTGTAGGTTACTCGGCGGCGCTGATCCGCAGACCTCAAGATACTGCACGTCGCCCGGCCGTCCAGCGGAGGGACTACAACTCCGAGCGTACAGCCACAGACGGGTCGAGCTGGCAGTCCTCGAGGTCGAAACCAGGCTCAACCTTTGGCTCGTGGGCCGGGCGGAGCAAGCATCACCGAGGTGGCTAATCTCTGGAAGGGATCTTGGGCGGTCAGTAAGGGCGTCAATGATATCGACTGGGGCTCTGGATGTAAGTCATTGTGGCTCAGGATCTGTATGATGCTGCTGATCATGTAGCGTACGATAGAAAGATCGCCACCGCTACGCCTAGTGGGAACTTTATGCTGTTTGACCTGGTCAAGAACAAGCTAGGTGAGGTTTAATCCCTTGAATTGTCGCTGATTTGGCAGAACGAGACGTCTCGGGTGGTCACCCACGACCTATGAACTGTATCCGACTGTGTCAGACCCCGTCATACGGCCATCTCCTCCTCACCGGCTCGACCGAGGGCGTCGCCAAACTCTGGGTAAGTATATGCAAGCGGATAGAGCTGATATCAGGACATGAGAGAAGGCGAGCCCACTTCCAAAAAGTACTACAAACACTCTGCGGCCGTCACCTCCCTCGCCTTCTCCTCGGTCGATCCACATCACTTTGCGGTTGGGACCGAGAATGGCGTCATCAAGCGGTATGATATGCGAATGGCGCCTCGTCCGACCGGGTCCGTGTGGGGCGCGCACGGAAACAAGCCAGTGATGGACCTGAAGTGGAGAGCTGGGTGGGAGGGAGAGTCGCTCGATGGTGGAGGGACAGGAGGCTGGATGGCTAGTGCAGGAGCAGATAGGACCGTGCAGGTGAGCCACTACCTAACAGCGCTGACGTGAGATCTGGGACATGTCGCAGACGTGGGACCGCCCTCCAATCCCTATCCACACCCTCCACACTTCACACGCCGTCCGTCGGATTTCATGGCGGCCCTCCCGGCCGACCGAACTCGCCGTCGTCCCGCTGTATCAGCCCGCCGGTGCTGGATCCGATACCGAAGGAGACTCATCAGGGGACGACGACGGCCACATCGAGATATGGGATGTCCGGCGGCACTACATCGCCAAGTATGCCCTGCCGAGCCTGGAAGGCGCAGCGGTCGATGTTGCTTGGGGCGACGATCCGCTCTCGCTCGTCACTGCCTTTCAGAATGGTGTGCTGTCGCAGTTGGACACGAGAGATCGGACGATCCCACTCGAGGGGGTGCCGCGGCAGGTGGTAGCGTGGAGTTCGCACGGCGAGGTCGCGTACGGGCTGGACAGGTTCAAAGCTGGCGAAATACCTTTCGACGATCTGTGAGTCTACAGCCAAGGGTTGGCTGACGCGTAGGAAACCAGAATACGCCAATCATTGGGACAAGGTCGGACAGCGTCCCAAAGCTGTCTCGGACCCGCGATATGACCCTCTCCAAGCTGTCGGTTTCACCCAAATCCCCCATTCCGACCCGGACGAATTCATCTACCTCGCGCAGCAATACCGGATCGAGGGGGATTCGCCGGAAGACCTATGTCGGTGGAATGCGGAAATCGCCGAGGTCTGCGGACGGAGGGATGATGCCAGAATATGGGGGTTCCTCCGTGCGCTCGTCGAGGAGTTTGCGCCTCCGCCACCCGTCACGCCCAAAACTGGCTCTCGGACTTTTGACGAGGAGATCTTCTCGCATCCACTGCCATCCGCGCCGGACAGGGCGCCGTCACCGGTCAGTACCTCGCCAAGAGGTGGGAGCTTTGAGCTGCCTAGCCCGGGTCAGCGGTCCCAGGCGCTCTCGTCCTCGTATAGCAGTCGGGGCGAGGCGATCCGTCTTAACCGGCTGGATGATGGAGAGGGGGAGGATGCGGAGCGTATAGAGGAGCTACTCGACTCACCTACACCGGCGGCATTTAGATCCAACAAGGTCATCTCGTTCGCGCCACCCGATAATGAGGTTCGGAGGCTAAGCGAAGCTCGCACATCCGTATCTACCGTCGTTCCTGGTCGGTCCTCCACCGCTACCGTCGTTCCATTGACCGTATCACGGCCTACGACATCCACCTCGACCCCTAACCGCGTCAAGTCGCCAGAACCCGCACCCCCCAGACACAAGAAACGGGCTGCTCATACCTCCGCTTCTTCCACCTACTCTGACTATCCAGATCCATACGGGATCTCCGCCCCTGCTCCGAGCAGTACCAGCCAATCCACCAGCTCCAAGATGACCACGCGGGAGCCGTCCCCAGCGCGCGATACTGGCGTGATCCAGCTGTCTACGAGTAGATCGAGACGTGATAGTCGGGACAAGTCTACTGGGGGAACGAGGCACGACAGCGGGGACAAGAGTGGGGCAGGGACGGAGGTCGAGTCGAGGCGGCGATCCAAGGATGAAGAAGCAAGGCGGAAATCTAGCGGGTCGATCAAGCCCGATACGACTTCGACGCCGATCAAGAGGGACTTTGCGGCCAAGCGGCCCGCCGTGGTGGCGGTCCGGACGAAAGCAAAGGCGGGAAAGGACGACAAGGCGGATAAGGAGATGGAAGTGTACAAGGCGGAAAGGTGTAGGCCGCTGATGACCTGGTGGGAGGCATCACTTGATGAGGTCAGTCCTTCCTTGTGATGCGCCATGAGATTCAGCTGATGTGCAGGGTGATGTCCAGCTCGCTGCTACCCTCCTCATCGTCGGTACATCCACCATGACATTTCCGCCCAAACGATCCGAGCGAGTCGTGCACTCCTACATCGGTATGTTCTCACTGCAAGTCCTCTGACAATTGCTGAGGAGCAGACATGCTCGACCGAGCCCACCTCCCCCTCCAATCCGCCTACATCCGAAAGTACGCTCAGATCCTCTCGCTCGAGGTCTATGCCCAAGATAGCGGGATCACCCATATTGCCCATTGTCAGCGGTGTCGCAAGTCCACTGGCAGCCTGGAAGATATTGGGGTCAAGGGCAAACGATTCTGGTGGTGTCGGCGATGTAGGCTCGCAGCAAGGATTTGTGTCATATGGTGCGCCGATCTCGATTCTGTTCTGAAATCGGGCAAATGGGCTGACAGTACAGTCGACAAGGTGTCAAAGGTCTTTGGATGAGCTGCGGTCGGTGCGGACATGGGGGCCATCACAAGTGTATGAGGATGTACTACCGTACGTCCCTATTCCGAGGTTCTGCGCGATGCGCTACGGAGCTGACGATGTAGTCTCATCGCCCCTTGAGGTGGCTCCAGTCCCTCTTGCGCAAGGAACATCCCAAGCGGGCTCCTCTGGCCTACAGCGCACGTCCTCTATGCCATTCGCCGGCACCGGTACCTCACACGATTCGTCCGGCTTCATCGCGGGCCGTTCGTCAGGCGAGACGAGCCGGGATCAGCCGCAGGCCGATACGGAATACGGACTCAGCCGAGCCGTCACGCGCGATACGGGCGAGAATGTTGCGAATGGCGGAACGGTCAAGGGATGGAATACGTGTCCTGGGGGATGTGGGTGTAAGTGCCGGGCGGTGGTGGCGATTAAGGACGAGGGAGGCTGAGAGATCTTGCGGGAGAGGCCAAGAATCGCGTGTTGATCTCGTCATGACACATATCTCCTCGTTGTTTCAATTGGAGATGCTCTCTGAACAGTGAGGCTAGCGCGCTGATCGCTTTGTCCGGTGTCTCGATAATGGGCTGGACCACCGCTTCCGATTGTCCGAGTGTGATTTCACAACAGGTATACGTCTGATCTACAACTGACTAGTGTTCTGCTTGGCCCATCGCCTGAGGTCCCTACCATGCTTCCACCTCCGCCTCCGACATCCGCGTTTTTGGCGCTACCAGACCCGGTTCCAGTGCACCTACTATTGTATCTACCAGCATGCCCACCAGATGGGCGTTACATCCCGGATTATCCAGAGGATCGAGAAGTAGCTTTATATCTTGATTTTCAGGCAGAAGGACCGCCCGTATGTGACCTGGCAGATCAGCTTGAACCGAGAGGATGCTACTCGGGGCAGTTGACTGACGTGGTATCTTCCCTTTCAACCGTTCCTCAAACTGCTTTCTGACCATGACCGCCTCCTCCGGCGTAAGATCCGGGGGCGTAGGTGCAGGGTACCCATCCAGCGGAAACAGGACCTTCTCGACGACCTCGATCAAGCGGAGAGAGAGCGCCGGTGTGAGTTGACTCTGGAGCAGATGGGGTAAGAGCCGGTCGATCATCGGACTGAGGAGCGTGATGATCCCTTCCGTGCAGCCCCAGATCAGCCGGACGCTCCACCGCTGCGGAGAGACTCCAGGCCGGCCGTCTACGCCGAGGACTTGCCGAGCTAGGACAGCCCACGGCTGGGCGCAGTGTGCGTAAGCGGGTGGAGAGGGAGGTGAGGCGGTGTACCGCGCAAAGAGGGAGACGGCAAAAGTCCAGATGAAGAAGAGGAGGGAGTATACGCGGATGATGAGGCGGTAGATCGATTCGATACCGCTCTCGGCTCTCTCTCGCCAGCTGGCGGTCTCGGGATCGCCAGTGCCCTTCTTCCCTAAGCCTGACTTCTCCGCCGGCGCCTCCCCACCCCCCATGAGCTTCAAGCCCAGACTCCACCAAAACCACCCTTCCCCCAACTTCCGTCCGATTGCCCCGAGTACCGCCCGGCCCACAATCTCCCGCGCCATCACCCGCTCGACAGTACAGCCATACTCGGCCGGCGGGAGGTGCAGGCGTATCAGCGCATCCGCGAGTGAGGTGAGGTAGAGTGGAGAGAGGATGTACTGGCCGCCAGGCGTGGGGAGGCGGTAAGGGCCTTCGGTATCGGCGTAGGTCGTACCAGGGGATGGAACGACCGATAAGAGGGGGAGGCGGGCGTGGTATACGTCTCCGAGGAGGTCGGGTCCTGTGCCTTGGGGGTCGACAATGTAGTCGCTTGAACGCGGAGTGAAGAGGTGTGGCGTGTCTCGGATAGCTTGGCGAGATTGCCAGTATGTTGACCAGTGTAGGGAAAAGATAGCCGGGAGATCCAGGAGGAGGAGCTGGAGGATACGGTTGGGGTCATGGTATACCCCGCTGAGAATGGGAGAGAGGATGGGGACGACGATTTGCGAGGAGAGGGTAGGGAGGAGGGACCGATCTTTCGAGAATCGCGGATACCATGATAGGACGTAGGCGCGGAGAATGAGCGCTATGAGGTGGTATAGGCTGGCAGTCAGCTCTATTTCTGTTACCCAAACTAAACTAGCCAGCTCACCGGTCATTGAGCTTCTCGAGCTCTGGATCCCGCTTGGACCCCGACGCTGTAGGAATGACAATAGGCGGCAGAGGCCTCTCTGCGTCCAACGTAGGAAAGAGCAAGCGGCGGTGCAGAGGTAGATGTGCTGGCTCTCTGGTACGCATGCCCGCTCGAGCGGTCTGTAGGGGATAGACGGGAGTCGCAGCAGCGGTCGAGCTACTGAGATTTCGGGCAGGCACGCCCATCCTGGACCTCGGATAGCTAGCCGGCTGATGACCCACTAGAGCCTAGCACGCTGCCCGGTGGGTTGTATGCCCTGCATAGATGATGGGACTTCACCAGGGGGCGCAGGTCGAACGGAGGCTATTGACCGTGGAGGCTCGAGCGCTCCGAGCTTGAAGCAAGATGTACCGCGTTTGACGCGATTTCAAGGAGGGGTACTTCGCTCAAGTCATCGCGGTGGTCGTCACTGCCAGACCCGCCCTTCTCTACAGGCCAATGAAGGTGCGATACATGCCTGCCCAGCGTATACATCGGGAGCATACCCCTGGCTGGACCTGATTCAGCTGAGATTGACCAAAGGCACGCACGGACTGACCCATGTCTCAGAATTTGATCACGTGCAAGATCGGATGTTTCAAATCGCCGCATCACTGCCGTAAACGTGACCGGCGTTATGGTTTGTTTACACCGCGGCTAGGCCATCGCCTGCCAACGCGTATATAAACCTCGGCCCCTCCCCTCTTCGCTTCTCTTCTTCATCAGTCTCTTATCACATCCACTCCACACTCCCACTCTCACCCACCCACCCCCACCAACCAAACTCATACACAATGTCCGGCAGAGGAAAGGGCGGCAAGGGTCTCGGCAAGGGTGGAGCTAAGCGCCACCGCAAGGTCCTTCGTGACAACATCCAGTACGTCTTTTCTTTTGTTATACTGAAATGGGCCCGAGCTGACCTTCCAGGGGTATTACCAAGCCCGCTATCCGTCGTCTGGCCCGTCGTGGAGGTGTCAAGCGTATCTCTGGTCTTATCTACGAGGGTGAGTTTCTCGAATTTCCTCTTTTTTCCCCTCCGCCTCCCTTCCCTCCTTCCACCTTGCCTTTGGAGCTTCGCTGATCGCCTGTAGAGACCAGGTCGGTCCTGAAGATCTTCCTTGAGAATGTGATCAGAGATTCGGTCACGTGCGTACTCTCCTGCTCTTTCTGGGCCCATTGGACGTCCCGCTGACTTCCCCAGCTACACCGAGCACGCCAAGCGCAAGACCGTCACCTCCCTCGATGTCGTCTACGCCCTCAAGAGGCAGGGCCGCACTCTCTACGGTTTCGGCGCTTAATTCCCTCGTCGCTTCCGGGCACCCGTCTAACCACTTGGGATGGCGGCAGGGGTAGTTCCTTTGGGGCTCTTTGTAGCTTTTTCATCGCTAGCTCTTCGTTTTTCGCTCTTTATAGTATTTAGGTAGTAGGCAGTCCGCCAGGAGGGCGTTGACGCATGTATCTGTGATAGTTACCAACATCTTTAGTTGGGGTCTTTCTTTCTGCAGACTCTGACTCTGCCTGGTGCTTGGATGATCGATGCGAATCGGGATACGTTCTGCGCATTGGTAGAAAGCGGCACAGGCGAATAGCAGGCGGTGGCTGGCTGGAAATCTGGATGCAGTGCCTGTATGTCTGTCGATCTGCGAATTCAATTTCAAGATATACATACAGCCGTTCGGGGCTGGTCGTGTCCATATGACGCGAACAGAACAAGATTTATTCGGATGAAAGACCAGGACTGATGATGAAAAACCACGAGCATGACAAATTTCTGAATATGATATATAGGCGGTATATACCGGTCGGTATTGCGTCGGCGGGACGCCACGGCCCTAGCGGATCGAGCAGGTCCATGCAGGCTCAGCGCTCAGCGAGACACTCGCGATTTTGACAGCTGGCTACAGCCTTAGCCATCCAGCGGCTCCCTGGGCTTCTCGGCGTCTCGACTTGTCGTCGGCTTTTGTAGATACGATGAGCTTGAGTCGGCTGTTATGGCAATGCATAAGTATCCTTCTAGTCGGGGTCAATGTGTGTTGTTAGAGAGGCGTCAGTGAAGGTTGCAAAGTGCGAGAGAAACGCCGCAGCCAGCAACCAGCAGCCAGCAGGCAGATGATCAACAACACCTCTCGCTCAGGGAGTATTAGTCATGCTTAGTGACCGCCTCCCGTCGACTATGCAGCTGATTTGAATGTGCATGTGGCGTAGGCTACACCTGGCGCAGCGCCCGTCTGTCGCTCGGACGCCCGGTGCAATGGCTCAGCAAGCGAGTCACTCAATGCTTCGCACTGGGCACAGCGGCCAGACGTCGACGACCCCCTTCGATGCTGACTTGCCGCCCGCTCCACTGCGCGCAATTGGCCCTGGCCTTGGCCGTCATGGGCAGTATGTCCCCCTTTCTAGGCTTGAGATCAGGTCAGGGGGTGTGAGCAGAATGTCACCTGACACTAGTATGGGCGCCAAAGGAACGAGAAGAATAATTAGCGGTTACAAGATACCTCATTAGCATTGAATAGATCGTCTCACCTCGGTCCTTCAGTCCGGCTACATCAGTACATCAGTACATCAGCATGTCAGCGCGGCAATCCTTACCCGTCACCGGAATCGAGTCTGACTTGAACATACATGCAGCGTCGGCCCCCTCGTCCCCTCCTCGCCAGCCCCAAACTTCTCACGCCTCGACTATCCCCGAACAACGCCCTAGCCCCACACAGCCCAACCGGCAGTCAAGCCTATAGTACGACGATCGTACTAGGCGTATATCTCTTGGTATTGTACGCGCTCTTGCCAACCTGTCATATCAGCCCCCGTCCGGCTCCCGGAACAGCACACCCGCCCGACCAGTCAAATGAGGGACCCACCTCCCATCCCGGCACATCCTTCATGATCTCCTTTTCTCGTGCCAAAGCGGCCTGATTTCTTCTGTACGCGTCCCGATCTTGCTCGGCGAGGATGAGAGGGACGAGGTAGATCCGTGACCAGGCTTGTTCGCGCTGGAGTTCTCTGATGGGTTTAGCGACTGACGGGTGCGGGCTTGAGGTAGAACTTGGGCTGTATCGGGAGGATACCAGGAGATGATGCAGTGAGGGAGGTTAGGGTAGAGCCGGACGACGGGTTCTCGGGGTCGACACTGGAGCACGGAGTGGACCTCCCCTACCGCCGTAGACGTTTCACACCGCCCACTCCTCCCGTCCCTGCCCCTTCTCCCGCATCTGGGAACAATACCCTCCCTCAATCCATGCCACCAACTCACCGCTTCTCCAGATTGCCCATGCCGACCCGCCAGAACCCAAACGCGCACACCGCCGCTACCGCCCCGAAAATGACCACACCCCCTGGTCCCCTGATTGGCAGGTTCCGCTTATACTTGATCGACTCGTACCCTCCCGGTGGGGGCATATCTCTGCATATCGTCAGCACGGGTCGCTTTTCCTCGACGACTCGAGCTGTAGAGACCCCCCGACTGCGATTTGAACGCCGGGGAGAAGGCAAGAAGCTCACTGTCTGAAGCCATGGGACATGATGGGCTATGATTCGGGTGGTTATGCAGTGAGAGGGTTGGGTATATTATGGACTGTACGAGATGCACCCCGCACCACCAGCAAGCAGGCCGGGCAAGGGGAAGGGACGGAATTAAATCTCCACGTGGGCCCGCCGGGAATTGCCGCCTTCGGCCAACGTACTCGGCCGCCAGCGCCAGCGAGAGCACAAGGGAGCGAGCGAGCTTGATCTTCCTCACTGTACTGTTCATACATCTCACTTATATCTAATACTACTAAAACCCATCTACAAATAGCACGATGGAAGACGACAGAGAAATGCGAGATGGTGAGCTTGGACTAGGGAATAGGGATGGGGGATGGGGGAAATGGGAATGGAGATGGAAGATGGAGGCGGTAGAATAAAGGGCTGACAAGGGGTTGTAGACGATCGACCTAGGAAGGATGATCGGGATAGGAGTCGGAGTCGGGAGAGGCGGAGGGATAGGGATGATGAGCGGGGCCATCGGGTGAGTTTGCGTTTACTGTGAGAGATGGATGGAAAAGGGGGAATGAGGACTTTTAGGTGATCGCTGCGGTCCTCATTTATGGGGACCATAAGTAGCGACTCCTCCACTGTTCCCATCTCCCGCTTCATCGCCTCTTTCTCACCCTCTCGCTCTACATCTCTTGCCTATTTCTTCGCTGACATTCAGCGCCACCACTCGCGCTCCCGATCCCCTCGGCCCGCTCGATCGACACACCGCTCCCGTTCTCGCTCTCGCGACAGGGACCACCGTTCATCTCGCCGCGAACGCTCTCCCGATCGTCGGGACAAGGACCGCGGGGACTCGCGCGACAGGGACAGGGACAGGGACAGGATGGACAGGGCGCCGCCGACCACGCTGCACGGGCGCGGCAAGTACGGTGCTCCGCGCCAGGAATGGGAAAAGTCGGTTGGTGGACCGATGAATGCCCCGGCTGAGGAAGCCGAGGCGCACGCCAAAGTCAGCAAGAGGGAGAATCGGCTGTATGTGGGGAATCTGGCGTACGACTGTAATTACAAGGATCTGGAGGCGTTCATCAAGCCGGGTGGGTTGGATTTTTTTTTTGGCGTGGTGGCTGGGTAGGGCTGGAATCGATTGGAGGCGGATCGGTACCGAAAGCGAGGGATAGAAAGTGAAAGAGAGAGATAAGGCGAGGGACGCCAATCTCGGAGAAGAGAAAGGATCTGGGAGACGGAGGAGACCATGGCGATCCCGATGACCCGACCACCTCGCACATCTTTCACCTTCGCATTCATTATCTCTTACGCCTCATCGCCGTCATCGCCACCTCGTCCTTTGTCTACGGGGGTAAGCTTGGAGGCGTGGCGTTTCTTCTGGTTTGGTTTGAAAAGGACAGGACTTGGCGCGGCTACGTTGTGTCGGGTCGGGGAAGAAGGACAATTGTTGACAGATGGTGCAGCTGGAGAAGTTGTCTTTGCGGAAATCCTCACGACACCCCAAGGCACTTCCAAGGGATGCGGGTGAGTCTCTGCTTTTCCTCAGGTCGAGGTCAAGCTGATGGGCAGTATCGTCGAGTTTGCGACGCAAGAGGACGCTCGTCGCGCCAAGGACGAGTTGGCCGATAAGCCATTCATGGGTCGCTCGGTGTTCATCCGCGAGGTTAGTCCAGTGCCCTTTTCTCTGCATGATCAGAATTGATGAATTAGGACCGAGAAGAGACTGCGCGATTCGGCACCGTCTCTCACGCCGGTACCCGTCCACCTTTCGTGGGCGGTGCTGGCGGGCACCACGGCGGCTTCCAGGCTGCTCCAAACCCCGCCAACCGGAATCTTTTCGTTGGTAATGTAAGCTGGACCCATACCTTTCGGGGAAAGAGAGGCAGTATCTGACCCCACAGCTCCCACTCCAGGCTTCCTGGCAGGACCTCAAGGACCTCATGCGTCAATCCGGAGAGGTCATCCGCGCGGATATCGGCATGTCTCACGACGGCCAGCCCAAGGGCAACGGGACGGTGGTGTTCGTGAACCCAGATGATGCTCGCGCTGCCATCGGTCAGTCCTCTTCCTCTCCTCCTCACCCGCTTCCTTTTTTCTGGCATCCGCTACCTCGTGCCAGCTCCAGCACGACTCCAGCTGACATGCCAGAAATGTTCAACGGTTTCGACTGGTTCGGCTCCATCCTCGAAGTCCGAGAAGACCGGCACGCCGGGCACGGGCACGGCGCGGGCGGCTTTGGTTTCCGCGGTGGATTCCGGGGCGGCTTCATGGGCGCGCGAGGCGGATTCGGCCCTGGTTTCCGGGGCGGCTTCGCCCCTGGTTTCCGCGGTGGCTTTGCGCCTGGCTTCCGGGGTGGATTCGCACCCGGTTTCCGAGGTGGATTCAGGGGAGGATTCCAGGGCGGTGCCGGTGCCGGTGCTGGATTCCAGGGCGGTGCCGCGGCCGGAGCGGGTGGACGGGCATTCACGAATGACTTGTATGCGGATTATAATGGGCCTGCGGGGGGCGCGGGGGCGAATGGGGCGGCGGGCGCGGGGGGCATGGAAGTTGAAGGTGCACCAAGTGGGCCGGCGGGTGGGGTGCCGGTCGTTCCGGCCGAGCCGAACCAGCAGATCTTGGTTAGGAATGTGAGTCTGCCCCAGGTGGTAAGTATAGGGTCAACAAGCTGATTACCCCCAGCTCCCATGGTCGACGTCCAACGAAGACCTCGTCGAGCTGTTCGAGACGGTCGGTGTCGTTGCCTTTGCCGAGATGCTGTATGAAGGTACTCGAAGCAAGGGGGAGGGAATTGTTCAGTTTGGACAGACCGAGGAGGCGCAAACTGCTTCAGAGAGGTTTACGGGGTATCTCTATGGTGGAAGGCCGCTCGGTGAGATTTTTCATCTGGATGGGTGGGTCCGAAGAAGGAGAACGCAGATGCGAGGGAAGGGAAGAGGCAAGGTCAGGGACTAAAGGGGGAGGCTGAGACGGATGTCATCACCAGTCACTTGCTGTGTGGGCAGAATAGGGAAGGGGACGAAAGGAAGAGGGGGAATAAGCCAACGATCAGGGATGAGAGCTGACCCAATAGGCGTCCAGTTTAACCCGAGGTGGCATGACTTTACGTCGGCCGCCGCGGCTGGGAACCAGTCGGCTGCTGCGTAAGCTGGAGGAGGGGAAGTAGATGGACCAGGAAAGACGTAGGCGAAAAAGAAGAGTGGTGGAAAGATATGGATTGAATCGTTTCGTGTGAACAGGGCCGAAAAGGGCAGCAGGGAGCGGAGGAGGCAGTAAGGAGGCCCAGATCTGAAGAAGACAAACGGGGGAGGTTGATCCACTGTCGCAGCTTATCTGATGGACAACTGTTGCTTTAGCTTTGGTATCCGAGTCACCTGCTTATCTATCGCCTCAATCTTTAGCGTGGTATTGCCGACCTTCCCCCAGCTCAGAAGGGCGCAGTGCGAGAAGCATGCGCACGGACATCGGACTTGGTCTGCCTCCACCTTTTCGAGCAACTTCGCCGCTGGGCCGGTAGCCGCTGTTGTGATTCTGTGCATCTGCCTGCTTGTCGTCCTGCTCTCCAAGCTCCAGTCCAGCCTATCGCCCTCGACACAAGAGTCGGACAGAACGCGCTCTTTTTTAACCATAATACTTCAGCCAAAATGCCGCCTCCTCCATCAACAGTACAGGGCGGCGGGACGCTCGACAAGAGTGAGCTTCTCCAGACGGCGTGCGCATATAGGAGCTGACATCGGACAGTGAAGATGGGAGCTGTCATGGGCAGTGAGCCGCATTCTCTCGGAGCTCTGATTAGTAGGAGAGAATGAGCTGACATTCATCAGCCGGTGTCGGATTGACAATCGGATTCATCTTTGGGTCTTTCTCAATTATGCGGTACGTCTTCCCCTTCAGCTATCGTTCTCATGAGACTGCGCTTCTCGCAAAGTGTACAAAGCTGATATGTCAGAGGTGGACCAGGTCCAAGAGGCGTTGTGGCTACACTGAGCCAGTACATGCTCTCCTCAGCGGCGACATTTGGTTTCTTTATGAGTATAGGATCGGTTAGTTACTTCCACCGGTGTATACGCAAGGCACAGAAGCTGACAGTATAGGTCATTCGGACGGAGTCTCCCTATGCGATGCACGCGGCACAGTCGTATCGCTCAGATCTGATGGAGAGGCGGTATGGCGATCTATGGAGGCGGGCGGAAAGCAGGAAGCTAGAAGTTGAGGTGAAGGGGCTCTGAGGAAGAGGGAAAGCATCTCGAAGCAGCAAAGCCCGCTAGCAGTGGTTTATCATCCATCTCCATTACTCGATCTACACTGTCTAGAACGCCCGACGCAGAACCGCCTTTTCTGCGGTGAATTATCTCCTACTCCTATCAAGCGGGGAACCATCCAATCGCCCAAACTCATCCGCCTCGAGATCACCGCGGACTCCCCTCCGCCTTCGAGCAGGCGACGACTGGTCATACTTGTCGTAAATCGGCTTGTTTCGGCGGACCGATGCGTGTCCGTGTACAGAATCACGGTAGCCTACTGATCAGCCCCTTCCTCAACAAGATCAGAGACGACTCACTTTCTGACTGTCCCGCTACATCAATCCCCGTAGCCTCCTTCAGTATCTGCTGCAATGAGCTGATCTTACTCTCCAGCGCAATTCGCTTATCCGTCTCTTCGTTCAGCATCCGCCCGAGCCGTGTGTTCCTGTCCCTCAGATCCTGATTCTCCGCCTTGGTCCCCTTGAGCGCCGCTATCATCGCATCCATCTCGATCATGTGTCGCTCCTTGGCAGACTTGAAGTCCTCCAGCAGTTGTAGGTGTGCAGCGGTCGGACGAGGGGCTATTGACGAGCCGGCTACGGGCCCGAAGAAGAGGTGGGCAAATGAGTCATTGGTGGAGTTCCGGCGGTGCCGGCTGGAAGTGGGTGTTCCAGCTCGAGCGAGATCTGTTGCGCCGTCCTTGAACGCCCGCCTGGAGGATGGTCGAGTAGGCGTGTCATCCCCGTCCTCATCCGCATCGGCGAATTGCAGCTTGCACGGGCGGAGGATGCTTCGCCGAGGTGAATTCAGAGCGGCTGTATTGGCCGATTCGAGTTTGGCGACTACGGATCCGACGATCGAGCGCCTCTCTGGGAGGACTGATGGCGAGGACTGGCGCCGCGGGTCACCGGACCTGCGGCGGTGGAGGATGTTCTCCTTGTCCTCGGATCTAGGTGCGATGAAGGACGACCGGGTCTGGACCGGCCGGTTCCGAGGGGCAGACCACCATCCCTCGCCCTGCTCTCGCTCCGTTTTCTCGATGAGGCTAGAGGAGGAAGAGGAGAGGTCCAACAGAGACTTGCTGAGCGACGCAGTGAGACCGCCCGTCTTTTGCATGTCGTCGGATGAGGGTGCGGATTTGGCAGTGTGGAAGGAGAAGCCCGACTCGTTGTGCGGGAGTCCGGCCGTAAGAGATGTGGTAGATGTGGACCCCTCGACCGTGTCCTCCTTGACGGCGGCGGCCTCCCTGACATCCCGAATGATCTCCTCTGCCTCGGTAGGCTGTGGGACGTCAGAAGCCGGTGCCTCCGTGAGTCCAGGCGTTGGGGAGTGGACTGGCTCAAGGAGTGTTTTGTCGTCATTAGCGGGCGACATGACATCGGGCGCGGGTGGTGACGGGGCGGAGACGGTGGGGACGTCCGGTGTGGTCAGCTCTGGGGCTAGGAGCGAGTCGAGGAGCTCTGTCGAGCGCCGAGCAGAGGGATCAAGGGGAGATGCGTCTGGAATAGCAGGCTCGGCGGGGAGGGGGATGTTAGGAGGGCTCATATGGTTCATTTCGATCCCAGCTGATGATCAGCCCTGAACACTCCAACATAGAAGCAGACTTACTAGGCTCAGACGCTTCAACAACACTAATAGCTGGACTCCCCTCCGCCTCCATCCGCTTCAACGCGCCAAACATCCCCCTCGTCGATCCCCGGACCGAACCCTGCTGCCCCTGCGTCCCGGCATACCCGCTCAGATTCGATCGTACCGACCCGACATCAACCCAAGAGTCCAACTTCTGACTGCGGACCGACTCGGTATAGCTTTGTCCGCCCGTACTAGGTTTCGGCCGAGGGGCCGGCGCAGCCTTGGTGGAGAACTTGTTCCGCCAGGTACGTATGTTTGGGAGGACGAGGCGCTCCTTTGCCTTGGCCGCTTCCGTCTTTGGCTTCTCCATCTCCTTCGCTATCTCCGGCTCAGCACCAGCCGGTATGATAGGGGGCGCCTCGCCAGCTTCACACCCAGACGCAGCGCCCTGTGCCCAGCGTTGAATGTCCAGCTTGCCCCCTTCCCGCCCGGTCTCGGGCTTCCGCTTGGTGGAAGCGCCTGCAAACATGGGCCGGAGCCCGTCGATACTCAGACGACGGCTGATGCGGCGTCCAAGACTCATCCCGCCCGCTCCAGCTGCTCCGTTCGACACCGACCGCTTGCCGCTGGGCTCTGGCTCATGGGGCTTGATGGACGACCGGGAGGTCATGCGGGCGAGCCGGGACGAGCCAAAGATGGAAGTACCGGATGTCGAGCGGGGGAGTGACGGCTGGGGCCCGGCAGTGATGGTCGTCTGAGCGGGAAGAGAGGGTGCAGGTACAGCTGTCTGGGAGGTAGGGATGTCCGACAGCGCGGGGACCGGTTTCCGAGTGATGATGCTCTCCGCCCCGATCTTCTCCGCCGGATCAGCACCTCCTTCCGGCCTAGCAGGGGATGGCAGCTTGATCGCCGACGCCAAAGTTGGGAGGGCCTTGGCGCTCTCCTGCAGCTCGAAGCCGAGCGAGAGGGAAGGTGGGAGGAAGGTCGACACCGAGCTGTTGAGGATTGGGTGACTGGCTGGTAGGACAGTGTTCCGGCTTGTGGACGCGCTGATCCCGCCGATGGAGTTGCTGGGTGTAGGACCGGTAGGTGCCGAGCCGGGACCAAGAGATGTGTTGCTCAGCGCCGAGGGGAGGAGGGAAACGATGAGCTGTTCCGTAGCGTCTGCTACGGCGGTAGGGAGGGAAGGATTGGCGATGATGAGGTTGGCCGGACCGGCGAGCTTGTTGAGATCGACCGATCCATTGGAGGGTAGAGCAGGCGCCTTGTCGTCCACCGCAGGAGGGTGACTGACGGTCGACTCAAGAGGGACGAGCGTGGTGGTTGAGCTGGCCGTGCTCGCCACGGACGGGCGAGAGAAGAATGCCGGCCTGCCCAGGAGGTTCCGGCGCTTCTTGGGCGAGGCAGCATCACCCGAGCTGGTGAGAGTGGTGAAGAGGGGAGGCATTATGGGAGGTATCGAGCGTTTTAGACTGGAGCGCAAAGTGAGAGTTGAGGTGATATCTATCGCTGTGAAGATAAGCTGTCCGAAGATGTGTGTGACGTTGACATCGATGTTGATCACGCAGTAGATGTCGTAGATCTGCGAGGCGTCTACCATCCGGGGGGGGCAACAGGGCGGGCTGGGTTAGCTTTTAGCACGATTGAGTTGCGGTGAAACATATGAGTCTGTAGCGCTTCGTATTGGTCGGGGCTGGTTGAGACGCAATTTGAATGCGAATGGGGTAATTGAGCCTCTCGGATCAAGCTCCTCTGCTGATAGAATGTCGATGTGCGTGAGTCACCCGTCCATGCGCTCCCATATCCGAAAGAAAGCCGTTGATGACCGTCCAGCAAAACCGGTCGCCTTGTTTACATGCGGTCAAAGAGAAGTCCCTGTACAATACGAAAGCTGAAGCGCGTCAGCAATTGCTCTATCAACACGATCCGCTCCTTCATAGGCCCATCGGAGGGAGACTTCACCTTATACACACAAACAGAATGAATACCCGAATAGCCCCAGCGATTGTTGTTGAGAAAAAGAAAAGGCCATGTTCTGTCTGAAGATCAGCTTCTCCCTCTCCTAGCTTTTCAAGGTCCAAGGGACTCACGCGCCGCTATATCCTCTCCTGTATGCCCCACCTCAGCCTCGCTACCCTCTCTGTAGCCCAATCCTCTGCCAGATACTCCGCTTCGGTCCGCGTCTTGCCTCCCTTTCCGCGGCCGGATTCTCCGCCAGTCGCTTTTGATATGCCTCTTCGAGGTATTTGGTGATGAGCCAGATGATCATGGTCCTCCCTGCTGCTCCTAGAGCTGTGTATTGAGGATACTTGTGTGATAGGTAAAGGCTATGGCCGCATAGCCTCGCCAGCAGGTCGACGACAAGACGATGTCAAACGTTAGCGTCAATTTGAAACGCGTGCCAGGATCACATCTCGCTGGGCTGACCGTCGATTATGGGGTAGCAACGAAGATCGCCAGTGTGACCTATGTATCCACAGATGGACCAGGCTATTATATACAATCAGAATCGATGTGTTATCCCCTGCACTGCCTGGCTTTGATCTCATGTTCTCGGTCCCCTTTATTTCCCTTCCTTGGCTCCAGCTGGCGCGTCTACCTCCTTCTTGGCCGTCCCCTTATTCTTCTTGGCTCTGATCTTGCTCACTGATACCGTCAGCTTCGCTCACGTCTGATGATGAGAAGTACTCACTTTCACGCGAAACAAGACTGCTCGTCTGATATCCATCCGGGAAAAGGTCTACAATCTGCCCTCATCAGCATGTGTTCTCCAGATGAAGACAAGACGGCGCATTCGTCGGTTCTGGATAGTATGGCGGGGATTTGTAGAGTCAAGCTGGGAGAGGGGCGTCTGGGAGAGAGGGTGTGTTCTTGGAGTCTGGGAGCGATAGATTGATAAGGAGGTTGCGAGACGTGTTGAGTCACGGCCAACACACCTTTTTGTACAGCGCAGCCCGCATGAGAGTCTCAGAGTACTCTTTCCCCGTCTTGAGGATATTATCCGCGACCCTCCAATCCCTAGCTATCAGCTCGGTCCCACTCCCGCGCCCCAGAAAGCAAGACTTACTTTCCCCTCGTATTGAGCTCGAGCATGTCCCCGAGATTATCCAGCAACTGCGCAAAGACGAACTGCATCTCTGGCGTCCACTTGAAGTTTTTCGTCGGCTCCTTGGGTGGACCATGAGGTACAGCAGCAGCAGGCGCATTCTCGGGCTCGTCGGCATGATCGTTCGAGGGCTCTGCGGCCATGGCTGTTCCATTCGCCTCTGGGGGCGCAGAGGAACCGTCCAGCGGGTGCTCTTCATCTACACAATCAGCTCAGTCCTGCTGGAGAGAACGAAAGCACTCACCCCACTTGCGCTTCGCCTCCTCGAATTCCAGCTTGTCGTCCTCGTACTTCTTCTCCCACTCGCCAATGACGCCCTTGATGAGCTGTCGCAGTTGACCCAGACCGGCCTTCTCGCAGGCCTCGAGAAACTCCCAGTAGTCTTCATAGCACATTTTACCGGTGAGCTTCTGCTTCTGATTAGATCGTGCCCCTCTATCGATACTGCGAGAGAAGATGTGGGTTGAAAACATGTACTCACTGTAAGCGTGAAGCCATTGTATGGCAATACCGATCGGAGGGCCATGAAGAAATTGGGGACGGTCGGATCTGACTCGGCAGCCACCTTGAACATTCCAGTTTGGAATGCGGCGCGCCCGCACTCCCGCAGAAAAGGACGAAGATGATCTGGGAATTTGCCCTTGTCTTTGAGGTCCCAAGCGTCTGGTCATCAGCTCGGTCCTACCTACCAGTCAGAGAATACGCACATTTCAGACTCTCGTTTCTCAGAATCAAAAGCTGTTGGCGGAGCGGGTTGGGGAAGCCTCGCCAGGGTGGTAATTCCTCCTCGATCAGCGTCTGTCGACTGACGATCTTGGGGTGAGCGTACCTCAGGCATATCCGAGGCATTAGTGAAGATCTTCCGGTCAACAGGCATGGGCTCCTCCTTCTCATCCTTGACATCCTCCTGCTCCGGACTTGGTGTGCCTGTACATCAGCCTCCACCCAGTCCTGCAAGAAGAAACGACTCACGGATATAGGGTGAACTGGGTCCGGCCTCCCCATCACTATCTCCATCCGAATCAATCTTGATCGGGCTCTCCATCGCTCCCTTCGCCTTCGCTCGCTCGGCCTCCTCGACCACAAGCTGGGCGAGTGGTTTCCGGATCTTAGGTTTTGGGCCAGCAGCAGCAGCGGCGGAAGGACGAGGTGCTTTTTTGGGCATGCTGTGTCTGGGTTTCCCTTTCGCTTTGGCCGGTGCGTCTTGCTCCCTGCTAATCAGCCTTGAAGTAAGATTCTGACCGGGGGACTTACTGCTGTACTTCGACTGCACCCTCGCAAACGAAGAATCCTTGCTTGACCGTCTTGGCCATATGCGTCGGTGCATCGATCTGGAGCTCCGAGTCGTCGATAAATTCGTCGGTATCATCATAGACCTCCACCTTTTTCTGCTCTGTCAGCTTCTCTCAAGGGTGTATACAAACCGAAAGTGACTGACCTTGGCCTTCTTCTTGGGCGGTCCTTTATCGTACTTCTCCTCGAATCGCCGAGCGATCTCCTCCGCCGACTCCTCTATCAATCCATTTTCAAGTATTGAGCCGCCTAGCCCCATCGGAGGCGCATTTTCCGGACCATCCAGTACTCCGCTCGGTCCCGGCCCTGGCGCGAGCGCCGGTTCGTCATACACGTTCCGCAACATGTTCAACCCCTTCTCTTCCGCAGATGCCCGTACGTCCCACATCATCGTCTGCCATGTGGCCGTCCCGTCCCGGTCGTGATTCATGGTCAGGGCCATCTCCAGGCGGATGGTATCGACCGGTCGAGGGGGTCCCCTATCAGGGTCGACAGAGAGTGACCGCTTCCGAGCCTGCTTCTTCTTCTTGGGAATGAGAGCATTGACGACTTCGCCATCTGGAGCGGGTGGCGCGCCGCCGGCTGGGTCGGATGGACCTGCTTCGGGATCGACAGGCTCGGATTTGACCTGGAGAGAGGCGAGTGGGGATTTGGAGGTCCGGTCGTGTCTGACAAAAACGATGTCCTCGTCCTGCTGATGAGCTCGACTCTTGAGACTGAATGGTCAAGCTCACCAGATCCAAGCTTCGCGCATCGTCCTCGTCGTCCTCATCCTCATCCTCATCATCGTCCTCGTCCTCCTCGTCGTCGTCCTGACTATCATCTCCCCTTTCGTCCACTTCCTCCCCTTCAACGCCGTAGCCCTCGGCATACATCAATTCCCCATTCTCATCCACCTCCATCCCCGACTCGTCCCCATCGTCATGGTCATATGGGTACGCCACCGACCCCGCACGCGAGTATGGTTGATGATGCGCATTCTCGTCGTTGACGTCCCCCACGCCGTCTTCCACAATCTCATTGTCTGAGCCCGCATCTGAGCTTGCCGTGAGATCTACCGGGTTGTTTGCTGTGGAAGGCGCAGCTGAGCTCGAGGGACGCTGTGTCGCGCTGGGATTGCTCGACCGGGGATAGGAGCTGGAGGCGAGTTGGTCGATTTGTGAAGTGTGCGGTGGACGGACTGGTGAGAGCGAGGAGGACGATGGGCGTATACCCAGCGCACTCGGGTCGTCGAGGAGCGCAAGAGCCTGGCGTCGCTTTGCAGAGCCAACATCATCTGCATGTCCCAGCTCGAGCTCTCCGAGGGGACGACGAGAAGGACCCGCTGGCGCTTTGGTTGGCGAGTTGGAGCGCTGCCGGGGCGTAGTGGATGTTCTGGATGCATGGTCCTGCTTAGATGTCAGCTTGTACTTGCATGCATAGTCAAGCGAGACAAGCTATGCACGAGGGAAGGAAGGATGATTCAAGAATGTACGAGAAGGTGGCTTGGTGGCAGGTGGATGGTCGAGTGGAGGCAAGTACCATCCCCCTTCGCAACGAGTTTAGAGAGACTTACAGATGATGCATGAGAGCCGCGGCTTGTTGCACTAGCATGACGAGCGTGTTGCGGCAGCGTGGACCCGCCGGGCAGCTCGTAGGGAACGCGCTGGGGCCCAGACATGACGGATATCAAAAGAAAGGTAGGAGAAGGATGAGGAGCGGACGGTACATCTCGGGTGCGTACGGGACGCGACAGCGTCGACGAGAGGGGAAGAAATGGGCATCTTTGAGCGCTGGAGTCCTGCGAATTCTGGGCAGTTTTGGTACCCCCCTCCACCGCGCGCGTGAGGCGGATGAGCGCGATGTGCCGGAGGGCCACCCTAAGAAACGGTCACTTTGTACCACATTTTCCTACCTTATTTCTAGCTTCAGCACGGTCCAAAAAGTCCTATGTAGTATCTGGGCACCATCGCGAGACCTGCACCGAATTACAGGCTGAATGATGCATGCATGCTGTCCATGTAGCTGCTACAAGATGAGGGTGAATCGCCTCCGGAAGTATATCCTGTCGCTCAGGCACGGTTGCTTTGGCGGTGCAAGGCAAGCATCGCCTCGTCTGATTCACATCCCTCATCTCCCCTTCAGCTCATATCTCCTCGACCTCGTCCATAGCTTCTTTCTCCTCGCACAACATTTGGAGATCGGGGTGACCGCACCGCTAGCCTATACCTGACAAGTCGTCTGGAGAAACGTCATCGAGGCACGATGCGGAGAAGCGGATTCTTCAGCGTTTCAATGGCCCTGTTGTGGTCGGCAAGTCTTGCCCTGGCGCAGAATTCACCGCTCAAGGATCACGGTGCTCTCTTTGGCAAAGCGTGTTCGTGAGTTGCTCTCGCGCCAGTGCCGACGCTGGACCGCCCAGCTGAGACTCTAGAACGCAGAACCAGCGATATGATCAAAACACCTTCAATCTGATAACAGACTGCGATGCGCAAACTTACTGCGCTGCGAACAATACCTGCGCATACAGGGGGTGCCGCAAAGACATTGTAAGCTGATCTCTTCCTCTCTTTCAGTGCAGATTGGCATGCAGCTGATTGTACCAGTTCCCATATGGGTACAACTACGTCCCCTTTGAGCAGCTGCCCCCGCTATGCCCGCAAGGGTCCTTGTGAGTCCCTCCACCCTGGCCGCATGGTCCGACTGATTTCTGCAGCTGCCCGGACGAAAGTGACCGCTGTCTCGACGCCATTGAAATAGGAAAGACTTGCCAGAAAGACCGAGATGGTGAGCTGCCTGTTGTCAGACCGCTGCAGTGCCGCGAAAAGCTCACTTCTTCAGACGAATGCCAACAAGCCCCAAACTATCGCGATCTCGCCAACTATCTGAACGTCAACGGCTCCATATGCCTCAAGAACACGTGCTAGTAGGTCTTGTCCTTGTCCTAGCCCTCGTTGGTGGAGTATGCTGATCTTCGCAGCTTGGCCAATGTTTCAGTTGGGCAGACTTGCATTAACGACAATACCAGGTATACGGCCTATAATGACCAGGGGTCTGAGTACGCCATCATCGTATCGAGAGATAAGTACGTCTGGTCCTCCTGCGTGTAGCTACCCATGAAGTGTCAAGGAGACATGCTGATATTGCAGCTGCGCGACCAGTCTCTACTGCGACGGCACCTCGCTCCAATGCATCCGGTCCAAAACACGCGGTACCGAATGCTCTGGAAACAAAGAGTGCCTGTCGTACAACTGCGAAAATGGGATATGCGGGAAAGCAGCAGACGAGCCCGTCAAGCCGCCTGTGTACTCTTACGTCCTCATTGGGATCGGTATCGTAGGGCGTGAGTTTACGAACACTCCCTGAGATGTGTAGATTGTGAACAAGGCCATCAGCTGATCTGCATAGTGATTGTCGGAGTTATCGTCACCCTCTGGTTCGTACACCGGAGAACAAGAAACGAGAATCAGCGCAAGCTCGAGCAATATTGGAATGAACAGGTGAGTCTTCCATTCCGCCGCGCAGGAATAAGCTGACACGCTAGATGGCATACCGACAAAGTATCATGTCGATGTATCAAGCAAAGTCAGCCCTGCTCGACCCAAATGTACGTCCTCTATCCCTCGTCTCCGTCCAATGTTCCTCGCTGACTTCACAGCACGACCCGAATGACCAACGACCGCGCAGCATGTACAACGGCCCACTAGGCGGCCGGCCAGAGGACGGGGGTCTTACCCCTCCCCCTGCGTTGCGGCGGGACAGCTCGGTGACGTGGTCGGAAGAAGGGAGTGAGGTATTGCTCGTTCCCGGTAGTGGTGGCACACCAGGTCCTGGCGAGAGGAGGTGGTGAGGTTTCTGTCTGTATGGACTCTTGAGCTTGATTATCTGTCTGTAGCGTAATATGGATGACATCACGAGCTACTCGTGGCTGGTCCAGGACTCACGCCCGACTCAGGCCATGCCCATAGCTCGAAGCAGTCCAAAATCTGAAACACGGTATGACGTCATGCTGCGGCATAGCGTCCACCTCGCCGTACCTAACGCGTATGCGCATGTCGCGGGGCGGCAACCTGCCTCAACCCTCAACGCCCCAGCATCTTCTCTTTCCTCACCCAGCAGCATACAGGGAATCGCCCACCCACAAGTACACGCTGACTTCACTGGCAACAAGGCCGTGGTGGACGCTCAGATCACTGCCTGCACCGCGAGCTAAGCTGACCTAATCAGATCTAGACCGTACCACTACCGCCACGGCGCAAAGACAAGTAACCCATAGCCCTACCTGCAACAAGAAATCGTACGCTCAGCTCGCCATGACATTCGCCGGGTGACCTGATTGTATCAGATCAATATCCCACCAACATGTCCCACTTCTTGCGCCGCTTCAGCAGCTCGCTCTCCTCCGCCACAAAGAGGTCGCTCTCGACCACATCAAAGGATCCCTCAAAAGACCCGCTTGTATTCTGGCGCACTACGGCGCAGATATTGTTCACCTTGAACACGGGATTGCTTTATGGGACGTACAAGGTCCACAAGATGGACGAAGTACGTATTGATCTTCGCGGCAACATGTATAAGTGCAGTACAGCTGGAAGACCCATAGGAAACAGAAGAGGTAAAAACTGCTCTGTTTCAGTCGATGCACCGCCGAATCTCCTTCCTCGAAGAACGCAGGTTTGAGGACTGAAGGCGCCCAGGGTGGAGGTGTAGAAGACGGAAGTGGCAATGGGCCGTCTTGTCAGAGGTCGTAGGCGTCTGGTCCAGAAGTGGCGCCATGAATGAGCAAGCATGATGTGTATGATATGGTTGAGTTGTGAGGGCCCCTTTCAGTGCCGGAGAGGGCTATAGCCCTTGTCAGAGCGATCTGTTCGAGTGGTGAATACCAGTACAGCATAACGCCATCAGCGGGCCGGCCAGCAAGCGCGTCTCCTTGCCGAGGCAGGCTGAAGCCAACTCAACTCCATATAAGATCGACCGACACGCGCACATTGCAACGTCGCGATGCCGCAATGATGATGACGATGGAGGCTTTACACCGCCGCTTAGATAACCTCGAGAAGGGCATGTAGAGCACACTGGGTCTCCTCAGAGAGCAGGCCCGTCTCACAAAAAGGTGAAGAGCAATATCCACGTATAGACTGCCTATCCTAGTACCGCCAGCATCTCCTCGACGCGCCGGAACTTCTCCCGCTCCTTTCCCCTCGCCATACCCCTTTCCCGCTCGGCCGCATCAATCCTTCCCCACTTCTCCAGATCCACCACTTTCCCTTCTCGCTGGCCCTGAGCGATCTCGGCCGGAAGCCCTGACTCCGGCTCACGAGGCAGGGGATTACCTGTAGATACGGACCCTGCAGGGGTTGAGTAGTGGTCTGCGAGAAGCTGATCGGCGACGGAGTAGGCGTCGTGCATGGTTGACGCGATGACGCCGATGGGACCTCGAGCTACCCAGCCTGCGGCATAGATCCCGGGTATCTACGATATCAGCTTGCCCAGCACTTGAAGAGATGATAGCAGGTGTCAACTCACAGCAACGCCATCCTCGGCCACTACCCTCCCTCCGACATTCTTCACCCTGCCCTTCGATCGGTCGAACGGCAATCCCCATCCGCCCTCCTCCACCGGCCCGAGCGGTTCTGACCGATACCCCACACTTTCAACCACAATATCCGCCTTGGTCGTGACCTTCTCCCCCGTCGGCCGAGCCACAATACCCCCGGATGATCCGGCCCGTAATCCCGTCCCTTCCCCGCTCGCGCCACCTGTAGCCGTCGCCGCTCCGGGTTGCGAGGGCGGCGGTGCCGGGTAGTCAGGCGCGGAGAGTAGGAGCTGATTGACCGTCCAATCCACCGCCCTCACTCTCTCGTCACCCCTAAACGCCGCCGGACTCCTCAAAAAGTCGAGCGAAAAGCTCTTCTCTCCCCCGACATGCTTATTGTCCTTCTCCATCAGACCCAATATCCTCGTACGCATCCTATCGCCCTTGACCAGCGCCTTGGCATCCTCCATCATGCCTCCCTCGAGCCCCTCGAACCCGACGCCCGGAATCGAGATAATCTCCCTAAACTCCTTCGTCGTAAACGCCACCTGGCCCGGTCCTCTCCGTCCTACTGCCCGGACATGCTTCACATCGCTCTGCGCCAGGACATGCAGGATATCATCCGGAATATCAGTGCCGGAGAGGTCTTCTGCCCGTTTGAGGAGAATGCGCGCGACGTCCATCGCGACGTTTCCTTGTCCGACGACAGAGACGTCCGTCATTCCGCGGAGATCGACGGGAAGGTCCGCGAAGGCTGGGTGGCCATTGTACCATCCCACGAGGGCTAGAGCCGGGTATACGCCAGCGAGAGGTGAGGGCGATGATGAGGAGCCGGGGACGGAAGTGAGCGGGTTGGAGAGGGACGCGCCATACGAGAGGAGAAGGGCGTTGTAGTGATGTACGAGGGATGTGAGGGGTATAGTGACGGCGTGGGGGTAAGTATATGATGATAGGGCTGTAGGTGGGGTGGGCGGATCGGTCGAGGGGGAGAAGGAATAGATCGAGGCTTGAGAGGTGATTAGGACGTTTCCGAAGTATTTGAATCGGGGGTCTTTCGCGAGCTCGTCGAACTTGTGTTGGCAATTCTACACTATCAGCTCTTCTATCGCGATCCTTCAAGCGCTGCCTGCTCGCTGCAGCCACCCTGGCAGCGCGGCAGAGCGAGAGACGACTCTTGAACCATAATTTCGATCAACTCACTTTCACTTCCGGATGATCTGGCGCGACGCCATACCGCACCAATCCATATGGCGTAGGGAGTCGTTCATACATGTGGACTTCCACATCTCTGCCGCTGGGCGAATCGGCCGGTAGAGAGCTGAGCACGCGAGAGGCGGTGTAGAAACCGGATGGACCTGCGCCTATGATGGCAAGTTTTAGGGGCGAGGTCGATGCGGAGCTGAACGTCGCTAAATTCCGGCGCGAAAGGGGGAGCGGTCGTGCGCATCTCGTACATAGCGTTGGTAGTTTGCTTAGTGTAGACAGCGACATTGCGACTTTGCGAATCAAGTGAGATTGAGTGATGCTCTCGGAGATTCCGCCCGGACTATGTGTGGCACTTGCGCGCGTGCGCAATGGCAACTCCTCATTCCTCAGGCCTCAAGCCGGAGCGAGCTTGACGAGCCGTCCCGCAATTCAGATCGCTCGAGGCCAGCTGCTCGCGCCTGCTTGCGGAGGCAGCTCAGCTGAGCAGCGCGTGATGCTGCAGCTAGATGAGCTTATACGGGAGGGCCTTTTACTGTTTGACATCTGTATCCTACAGTCGTCACGTGCTGCTCATGGTGCTTTCTAGCAGAGTCACCCTTTGTGTGGCGGCCTTGAGAAATCCTTTCGAGACGCCAAAGTGGATCGTACGTAGAGTATCCTCAGGGCTCAGGCGACAGACATAAAGCGGGAACCCTAGTACTCAGCATTCCAATTTTGCTTCATCCTTTTCGCCACTCGGATACTGCAGACCTCTCTGAACACCGCGGTACCACGCACAGCTGTCTCAATCCGATCCGAACACAATGTCCAGCAGCACAGCCCCCTCCGCGCACGACGCGAGCATGGAAGGCTCCGAGACTCTCATCGAGTTCGAAGAACCCCTCCAACATGAGGACTTTCCATACCCTGGGACCTACATACTCTGGTGTCCTCATGGAAGCGAGCTATCCTTCCTGGACTCCTTCGCTGATCCAAAGAAGCGGTTGTCTGTCCCATGTACCTACAAGAGTGCTTACAACGGTTCGGAGCTCGCTTTGATCCCCACACGACACTGCTTGGTACCGGAAACCGAGTTCAGGTGCCCAGCAAAGATCATGCATCTGGACGATTCAGGGAGAGGTCTCTATTGGGCAGGCTGGGCAGACTCCGGCATGTTCTTCAACGACCCGTTTCCCGAAGCTCCCGAGATCCTGAGTGCGTACAAGGGGGCCTCCAAGGTACAGAAAACTCTACTGAGTCTCGCATCCACACATGCAGGCGTCACGGGCCGATTCAGCATTCGTTTGATGCCCGGGATCGGTGACCCTACATCTTACGACGCTCATCTGACGAGAGCGACGGACATTGAGACACATGGAGCTGGCGGACTTACACACGGCACCTACCCCGCCGATTACATGGTCTCGGGGGAGGAGATCCCTCTTGAAGGGGTCCCGGTCAACGGCAATGTCAGTATCAAGGATGACAGGTGGCCAACACAGCTTCGCGCGACCAACGAGTTCAAGGAGGATCTCAACATACCGACGGTACTGTCGGACGATGGCGTATCAGCACTCTCCATCCCTCTCCAGATCAACAGCAGATGCCACACTTGCAATGGTGCTTGGCGGA
Source organism: Dioszegia hungarica (assembly GCF_025882075.1). Lineage (NCBI taxonomy): Eukaryota > Fungi > Basidiomycota > Tremellomycetes > Tremellales > Bulleribasidiaceae > Dioszegia > Dioszegia hungarica. Next base: position 285,472 of record NW_026515767.1, on the reverse strand, counting down.
CAGGATCTGCGGCTGTGGCGGACTCGCAGGCGACATCGGAAGGAAATTACCGCAGGAAGATGACTCATCCAGCCGGGCGGTGCTTTGAGACACGCGTGGGCTTCCTCGTTCCCCCTCATGTCCGAGCTTTGGTTCAGAGATACTCCTCTGCCACTCTCCACGAATAGCATCTCTGTCAAATCATCAGCCCTGTCGTGTATGTATTCTTTTGATCTAGGCGCCAGCACTCGTCTGCAACAGGAGTATCCAACCAGGGCATGCTGGCGTATGGACTTGGCGATCAGCGGCGGTGCGCTGACGCCAGTCCCTAAGAGGGATACAATCCATCCAAGCCCCGAGCTTTGCTAGCACGTACAGCGTTCACTGTACCTCTCATATTGATCAAGGACTGATCTACATGGACTGACATGCACATGAGATAAAGCTAGCTTCTCAGAGTCCGCTTCTCAGAGTCCGCTTCTCAGAGTCCGACGGCCCCGCAGTGCATCGAGTATGGATTAGTATTGCTACACACGTGCAATGTAGCGCCGACCGATGCGAGTGTTGGCCTGGATGATGCGTCAGCTTCGGTAGGCCAAGGGACTGCCCCTTTCCCTTACGCCATCTCACTCTTCTGTCAGTGGCATCCAGCTCGGCAATCGACAGAGGCGCATTAGAAGCGCGGTGAGATGGTTCAGAGGAGTTGCAGGTTGACCGCAGAGGGTCTGTCAGAGGTGTCAAAGTATCTGTTACATGAACGCCGGCACGCGTCTACTCTTGCAATATAAGCTCCTCCACTTTCCAGTCCTCGAACGAGTTGTCTGAATCATCAGCTGCTACTCTGCATGACCTTTAATCGGTCGCCAGCAACATACCAGGCAGATATCGCCTTATCACGAGCGGGATCTTCTTCGCCGCCAACTCCTTCAGCGCAATCTCGAGCGGATCCGTCTCCCCCTCTACCGGTACCAGGACTGGTGCGTTCATACTGAGTCATCAGCATCGCCCAAAGCGATCTCGACTGCATTAGGCTCACCTGATCTGCAACGCCCTAGTCCCCAACACCCTCGCTCTCTCATATTTCGTCATATATGGGGTGGTGACTCGCACCTCATTCGCAACTGCCGCCTTGCCTATCCGCTGCTTCTCGCCTTCAGCAGGCGCATTTGATTCCTGATGAGTGTCAGCATTACCGGTCCTGTAGGAGAAGAGAATAACGCACGACAATCATAGTCTCATCAATCTCGCCATCAGGACCATCCCCGTTCTCCCCGTTTGCTGCTTCATCTGGCTCATAGCTGGGGATCAGCGCCTTTCTTACGAGGAGAGGAGAAGATCTCACTTGACCTCATCGGGATCATACTCCCCGTAGTCCCCATCGTCCCCGCCCATATCCATGCGTTCGTCGTCGGACATGCTGAAAATACGTTCGTAGGAATGTGATAGTTCGCTTTAGGTATTGCTGCTCTTCGTTCGCGGACGGTTTCTGCAGGTATGCGGTCCCTCTTTGGGGAGTCTTCAGCCCTCGGGGTAGATGATAGATATAGTAGTCGGGGTCGAAGGAATAGATGCAATAGAGGGAAAGGCGCGCGGTCATGATGTTGCTTGTATTTTTGCGCGGTTACAGGTCGGCACGTGATCAAATCTCCCTATGATACATACACCGCGATATCAACAACAGCTCTATCAGTTATACATTCATCTCTCATACATCGGCAGTAGCTCTTATGACTGAGAGCTGCCCGTTGATGGCCATCGACCGAACTGCGCACCTGGCGTAGGCGCAGACATGCAACTCGGGCGATATCAGGTCTCTACGCTCCGGCCGCCACCCATCCTTGCAGTGGACTTCTCGCTGGATGGGAGGCTGTTTGCTGTCGCCCTCAAGACGGGATACGAGGTGTGGAGAACATATCCGCTGGCGTTAATTAGAAGGCGAAGTGAGCCTTGTGCTAGTAGATAAGCGAGAATGGGGGCTGACGAGACAGCTCTCCCAGGTAGCCTAGGCCGAGCCTTGCCACTGCCCAATTCACCCTTGTTGGCTTTGCAAGGAGGAGGCAAGTCGCCCTTGTTTGCGCCAAACAAAGTCATACTGTATCACGACGGCCTCGGCGTAGCCGTTGCGGAGCTCGAATTTGGGTAAGTTGCCTCTATTGTCCTCGTTCCAATGCTCCCTGGGTAACACAAATCATGACGAGCTACATAGCCAGCGGAATAAGGTGGAAGTGTCTAGGAGGTTGAGCCGGGAAGGGACCTCATCAGGCCCTGTCTGAAACTATTGCTGGAACGATACGAGGCTTCACGCCTTTGCCTCTGAGGAATCGAGCTGATATCGCAGAGAGAAGGTCCGAGGGCTTACCTGCCGAGCATCTACCCTCTGTATAGCTCTGTCTCGTCGCGTCATTGCCTTCCAGTATGGCGTCTCCGCTCCGCCAGATCCTAGCGGGAAAGGCAAAGGAAAGGCTAAGGAAAGCGACGGGGGCTTCTTTGTCACAAAGATTGGCGAGTGGGAGACCGTGACCAACGAGCGAGGTAAGCCTCGACCCCTGACTATGCGTACCAGGAGCTGACTCCGCAGGCCTCATGGCAGTCGCATCTACGCTCGACTCCACCCTCCTCGCCATCCCGGGCCGTCAGACAGGACACGTCCAGCTCATCCACCTCCCCGCGTGCCGACCGCCCAACTCGACCGCTCCTAGCCGCACTACCCGTTCTGCCTCGCAAGCCTTCCGATCCCCCATCATCCTCGCACACGAACACGAGCTCTCTTCTCTCGCTTGCACTGCGACTGGCAGCCATATCATCACGACCTCGGAGCGCGGCACGCTGCTTCGCGTCTGGAGCACATCGCAGGGGCGACTGGAGAGGGAATTACGAAGGGGAGTGGATAGGGCAGAGATGTGGGGCGCGCAATTTGAGGATGCGGTCAGTGGGAAGATGGGACAGAAGGGAGCGATGACTGAAGAGCGAAGGAGAGACGAACTGAGGAGTAAAGGCGGGAGAGTGGTGGGATGGAGCGACAAGGGGACTGTACATGTCTGGGGAAATGCGGACGATGAGTCTCGGCAAGATGGAACAAAGTCGTGAGTCAAGTCTGCCATCGATAGGTTGCGTAGTTCGCCAGCGGGCTGCGGGTCTGCCACCTGGGAGTATAAACAATACCGCGGGAAAGACCGTGATGGGTTCTCCGCCTGTATTGCACTGGACCGCCGTACTAGCGCGGATTGGAGCTTGCACACGTCCTGAACAGGCAGCCCTCTGACGGACAGATCAACACCGGTACCCTCTCTTACAAACATCTTATCCCGCAACCTCCCACTACCGAAATACTTCTCCTCGTCCCCCTCTACTGCGCTTTACCGCCTCCCCCGCAAAAACCCCCACGCCTTCGCATCGACCGTCAGCGCAGCGGCCGAGGCGGCTTACCTGCCGAGCATGAAGATGCGGGAAGCGGGCGAGGAGGAAGGAGAATGGAATGAGCGCTTTGTGGTCTGCTGGGTGGGGGTGGAGGTGGATGTCGCGGAGATTAAGCGGGAGGAGAAGGCACGTCCGGCGGGAACGAGTCGGACTGCCTCGATGGATATGGGTATAGGAATGGGAACGAGGGAAGAACGCCGGTCTTTCGGATCAGACGCCACCACCTCCCGAACGGCTACGCCTACTCTCGGACTCGGACGAGACCCGCCGAGCGGAATTCCTACACTGCTTCGTAAGCAGTCCACGGCCAGTACGAGGGCGGAGCAGCGACCTCTGCCGTCCATGACCAGGCGCGATAGTCTGCTATCGCGAGATCCGAAAGTCCGGGCGAGCGGTCCCATCCCCAAAGGAGCAGGGGAACCAAGGCGGACCAAGATGGAGCGTCAGCTCATCGCCATCACGTTCGGAGGGGACTGGTACCGTCTCCGGATACCTGACGATACGGTCGAGGACGCGGAGGGAGAAATTCAGAAGAAGACGGGGAGGAAGTGCGAGCTGGTCGAGTACAGGCGGCTGAATGTGGGCGGCGGAGGGTGGTAGAACAGTAACTGGGGGTGCGATGGAGTTGATTGTATCAGTGTTCCCGACCTCTCCTGGCATATATCATGTTGTATCATACGGTGTATATCTATACCTGCGCATTGCTTCGTGTATCCTGTACACCCTTCTCGAGCTCTCGTAGCACTTCCGACGCCGTATTGACCTCTGCAGTCACTCCCTTCGCATATCTGTGCAACGATACATCTCCCGATCTAAAGATACTCCCGTCTACTCTTATTCTACTCCAGGTACTCCTTCAAGCTTCCAGTGACCCGCTCGATCCTCCCAAGGACACCCCTCGCCATCCCCTCCACATCCGCATTCTCATCCTCAATCAACTCGGCCAGATACTCTGACACCGTCTCTGGCACAAGCCCCACCATCTCATCCACCTGCCTCTCCCACATCGCGTCCATACATCTCAACGCGGCCATACGGACCCGGACATTCTCCTCCCTTGTGATTTTACACACGCCGGTATTGAGCGCCTTCAGGATCGGTTCCGAGGTGGTTGATCCGGCAAGAGCGGCGAGGGAGACGGACAGCGCCGCGTCGGGAAGGAGGGTTGCGTCGGGCAAGACGGCGATCTGGGCGGTGAGGAGGGGTATGAGCCGGAAATAGAGGGCTTCGGTCCAGTATGCGCCTTCGTCGACTTCGAACGACTTGCCGAGGACGCGTACGAGGAGTGTCCACAGGGAAGGATCGGTGATCGTACCCCGGGCGTACGCGGCAAGAAGCTCTTCCAGGTGCGGAAGAAGGATGCCGATGTAGGGAGAGAGGAGGTGCTGACAGTCAGCTTCAGTACGACTATCGTCTGATTGGACAGCTTACCCTGAACTTGTTCAAGAGTCCCATCATGACGTGGAGCAATACCGTTTTACGCTCGACCAGTCGTTGATCGTTGATGGCTGCATATATTAGCTATGTCCATGGGAAGCAAGCTTATGAAGTTAGCAATTCACCCTTGCCGTCAGACAGGTCGATGACAGCCCAGTCGTACAGTCTTGTGAAGAGCGGCTTGAAAGTCGCTTCGTTGAGCTTGGTGACAAGCTCCAAGAACGAGCCGATTGCAGACTCTTCCACCCGGTCGACCACCTAAGCTGTCAGCATCTCGCCTATACTGCAAACCAAATACCTCACCTCCAGGTCCATGGATTTCGAGTGCAGCTTGTGACGCAGATCAAACACGTCCAGGAAGAACGCAAAGATGGTCTTGATGAGCGTAGGCAGGACCGCCCGATCGGCATTCTTGAGCGTGAGCCGGAGAAGGTGGAAGAAGCCTTCCAAGACCTATAGAATCAGCTTTATCCTTATTGCATCATGCTCGTTACCCTTAAACTCACATTCTCATCGGCAGACTGCACCGTCTTCCACAAGTCCATGACGACGGGGAAGAGCACCTTGGTGGGGATCTTCCTCGCGCAAACACTGACGAGCGACGAGCTGGACGCTTCGTTCTTCTCCCGGCTATCGATAGCCGCGCGGAGAACGATGCCGAGCTGCTTGGCGCCGATAAAGGTGGGCACGGTCTCGATGATGGTGGAGAGGACGGCGAAGGCGGAATGGGCAGTGTCGGGGGAGACATTTGGTCGGGCAATGAGTGCGAGTGCGGCGGTAAGAGTCGGCTGGATGGAGGGGATGATCCGTGGACCGAGGTGTCGACTGGTGATCAGCCACACGTTCCTCCTGCTTGAGGTGTGAGAGACTCACGTCGACAGCTCCAACAACTTCAGTACCTCGTTCAAGACCCCCGAATCCTGCCCCTTGAGCGCATCGATCAATTTCGGCAGCACCGCCGCCAGCGACGTATCTTCGGCCGGGACCGCCGACACGACGACAGCCCTCAGGCCCACCAAACCAGCCACGACCTTCTCCTTGACACTGGCAGAAAGCAGCTCGGCCGACCGGCGCAGAATGGCAGCGATCGAAGAGGTAGATTTGAGCCGGACATCCCGCTTGATAAGTGGGAGGCGCTCCGAGAAGAGGTCAAGAGCATGCTGGATGTCCTGAGGGGTCAGCTCTGCCGATCCAGCATAGACGTAATCACTGACCTGTGTATTATCCGAGCCAGCGAGGTCGCGGACGACGCCCAAAAAGTTCTCCGCGGAGAGAAGCTTCATGTTCTCGCCGAGACACCTCGAACTGGTGGTGGGGACATCGGTAGTCTTCAGGGAGGAAGTCTGGACGAGACCAAATAGCCTGACCAGCTCGCGCACGATCTCCTGGACGAGCGGCTGGTCTGTTGGCTTGCCGACGAGCTGGGCGGAGATGGCGGTACAGAAGTTGAGGAGGGAGGTAAGGCGTCGGATAGGGCGTTCGGAATCGTCGTTGTCACCCGAGCTGGAATATCAGCTCGAAACGGTCTTCCATATCGTCCGGGGGAAGGCTTACAATTGGCTGAGGAAGGCGGTACCTTCCACGCTGGACATATCGGCCAATACTCGCCCAACTTCTTTGACGACGTCAAGCACGACCTGCAGAATCAGCTATCTGCGGGCTCTGCTGTCATCTGGGGATCAAGGGCTCACATTCAATTTTGTGATGACTGTCGAAGAAGACGCGACGCCGAGAGCAAGTTCGATCGCTTGCGAAGTGGCAGTAGAGCTGCCGCTCTTCCCCGCCTTGCTCGTGGTGCGATCAATGAGCAGCATAGAGATGGGCGCAAGGTAGTCGCTGCGACCTAAAGCGTCGACAAGGTGGGCGAAGAACCTATGTCATCAGCTCGGTCCCGACGCAGCCAAGGGAGAGGGACACACGGTAACGTCCGGTGCTTTGGCAGTCTGCCAGCCATATCCGTAAAGATTCGTACAAAGTTTGCGCTCGCTGCGAGTCAACTCTATCCCATTCATACGCCTCAACATGCCAGAACTCACCGTTCCACAAATCCAGTCCCGGCGCCGCAGTCTCCCTCAACTTGCCCACAAGAACAGGAACAATCCCCTTGACAGTCCTCTCGACCACGCCAAAGCTGTACGCATCGTCCCTCTGGAAGTCCGCCGCGCCCATGAACGTGAAAATGGGCATGACATTGTGCAAGACCGCATCGGGGATAAGGCGGGCCAGTTCCGCAGCGACAAGAAGGGCGCGTTGAGATGTTCGGGGATTGGAGGTGGATCGTATTGTTTTGATTACTGCCTCGATACCGATATGGGATTTGTTCACTTCTGCGGGGTCCTGTAATGTCAGTGGTTTCGCTCCTTACTGGTGTTATAGACTCGGTAACTGACCCTGATCTTCTCCAGAACAGCGAGGATTGCGCCGAGAAGCTCCTGCTCCAAGTAATCCACACCCTCCTTGACTGTCTGCCGCTTTGTCAACAACGCCGATAGAGCGCCCATGAGCCCCGCGGCCAGTGCCGCACTACCAGGCATGGCCGCCCAGTCCCGACTCTCCAGCAAGACAGTCAGATCCGCGATACCCATTTCGACCTTATCGCCCTCCGTGACCCCTTCGTCCTGCCGCTGTCGCTTCTTCCCGACTGTACTTTCGAGCGGGGCCGACAATCCGGTGAGAGCCACGGTAAGACCAGCCGAGTCCAGAGGGAGAAGCCGGAGTGCCGCGCGAGTGGTGAAGCGCTCCTCGGAGGATAGGGCGTGCAGAGAGCGCACGAGGGAGATGAAGTAGTTGATGCGCTGAGCTTGAGGTAGGGCCTCGAAGACGCCGGATGTCATCCGCGCGAGGACCAGCGAGCGGAGCTGGGGGCTGAACCCTGATAACACTGGAATATCAGCTTAGTACGGTCAAGAGGGGCGTTCTAGCTTACGAGTTTCCGCTTCGGCGGTAAGCAGCCCCTCGACAAACTTCCACGACTCGCTATCGGGCCCAGTGAGCAACATCACGCTCTGCTTATCCAGCGTTCCCACGAGAAGCTCGAGGTACGCCCCCTGCTCGCTCTCAGCCTGCTTAGCAAGCCAGAGGCTCTCCTCTGAATTCCCATCCACCAGCGGCAACAATAATGGCAGGACGCCGCGGAGCACAGCCTGGTCGTGCAGACCCGTAAACGAGCGCAGGAGGACCAGACGTGGACCGAGGGATCGCCAAGCGCCGACATGCGAAAAGAGGGAAGCGAGGATCGCGCGATTCACGCCCTTATCCTTCTTGCTATGTGCGCCGTGTGGACCGAGCACGGTGGCGTGGATGGTGGAGATATGGGCGGGGTCGAGGATGATATTGGACGCTGCTGACTTGAGGGCCTGGAGGTACTTTTCGAGGTACGCGGGCTTGAGGAGCTGGACCATTTCTGGCATCTCAGCACTTGATCTCTCTCGCATCTCAGGAAAGGACTCACTGCTCTGAGAACCGTAGAATGTGTCCACTGCGTATACCTCCCCTTCTTTCTTGCCCACATTCGCAGCAAACGCCTTGAGCACCGCCACTCCCGCCGTCCGAACCTCCCTCGACGCGTCCTGAAGCGCTATCACCAGAGCGGGGAACATCATCTGGAAGTCTGCGCCACTCCCTTGCACGCTGTACGCATTGAGGAATGCCAAGGCGTGACGAAGGGCGGCGGTGCGCAGTGCGGGAGTGGTTCCCGCAGAGGAAGACCAGACGGAGGCGAAGAAGATCAAGGCGTCTTCGGCGAGTTGAGTGAGAAGAAGGCGGAGAAGCTGTCCGGCGAAGGAGGGATGGAGGAGGCCCGAGTTGGAGAGGGCGTAAAGACGGGTAGAGAGCTGGCGGTAGTGGTCTTTCGCGTCAGACTCGGCCTGCAAAGTCAGTCCATTCTGCCTTACTCTGCAGCGGGAGCCGAACCCGACGGAACTCACGAGGGCGTCATCTGCGAGCCAGTCCATAGATCCCTTGGGCCGCTGCACCTGCGCAAGCGCACCAAGAAGACACATCAACCCCCTCGCCTCGGACTGCGAGCTCACGTTCTGGCCATGGAGCGCTTCAAGCAGGGTAGAAGATAAGGGCGACTCAATCTGGGCGACATCCTTTGCTTTGATTTTTGAGAGCAGAGGGGTAAGACGCTGGAGAACGTCATGAGCAAGTACGACGCGACGGTCATTTTTGTCCGTGTGCAGTAGCTGGGAGAGGAGGAGCTGCGACATGATGGCTTCAGACCGGACTGGAGATGCCAGCCGGCCGAGCAAGAACTTAGTCCAGTGCTTGTATTTCTTTGAGGAGGTGATAGCAGCTGCTCATGTCAGCCAAAACGCATAACGTAAACGCGTTGTTGTCACGTCCGACTTACCGCTAAGGCTTTGAATGTTCTGCTCGGGACCCTTGGCGGTGAAGGTCGCGGACGACACGAGCTCCAACTTGGCCAAGCCTCCCGTGAACACTGTGGCCGAGCCGGCCATGACCCTCGTTTGCAGGATTGGGAAGACGAGTGACTCGAAGATTTGGTCCGCGAGCTCCGGGTGGGCTGGGAGGAGGTGCTCGTCCACGAATCCGAGGTGCGCGTGCACAATCTTGGCGTTCGCCGAGCTGTCCACAAACATGGGGCGGACGGCAGCGATGTATTCGGAATGGAGGGCTTGTACCACCACATCCGGCTGCTCGTACAGCGCCTGGATGACGAGCAACTCGCTATCCGCCAGTCTCGCCAACAGTGCCTCCCTCGCCGACGCCTTATCTCCCTCATCCTCGGAAGCCAGCGTGCCCAGCATCTGCTTTACACCCTTGATCCGATCTGCCACGTCCGCGGCGTAGACATCGGCAAATCCGCTAGCCGTGTCCAGGTTGTCACGCAGCAGTTGCGGTACCGAGTCTTGCGCGTTGGCCGTGATTATCGCCTTATCGACGATAGAGGGGTGGCGTTGCCGGAGGGTGGTAAGGAAGGTCTGGGCAGATTTGCGGATGGGCGCAGAAGAGGTGGGAGACTGGTGGGCGACCAGGGCGTCCGCTAATAGTGTGACGAGCGGGGAGGAGAGGGCGGGAGAGTCGATAAGTACTCGAAGGTGTTTAACATTGAGGTCCGGCCTGGCGATCAGCTAAGGAATATGCGGTAGAGAAGAGCACGTACCGCTTGATCATCTCACTCAAAATAACGGAGAGAGCCGAGCCGAACCCGTACTTGGTCATCGCAGCCTCGAGCGTCTCGCCAAGTAGCTTGACTTTGCTGAGCCACTCTGCGCCGTTCTCGCCCAGACCAACGGTCCAGTTCTTGCGGTCCTCCAGGAGTACCAGGAGCGTTAAGGTACGTTGAGCGGGGTTGGCACCTGTATTGGGTGTAAGGAGGGCCGAGACGAGTGCGAGGAATGGGCCGTCGGCGAGTCGGATAGAGCGCGTGAGGAGGACGAGCGGAGGGTAGACAGCGGCCTAAAGTTTCAGTTAAGTCCTTAACAAGCCGGGTCTTGCACCTACATTGACATCTTGTCCCGCTTCAGGCGTGGAAAGGACAATCGCAAACGTTTCCACTAGAGCCTTGACCATTCCCTCTGCCCCCTTCCCTCCGGAAGGCTTCTCCAGCAGCTCCACAATCACGCCTGACCAGAAGTTGAGCATCGCACGATGGACGGCGCCCTCGCCCAAGACACGGGGAACCATCCCGACGACGTCGGTCAAGAGGCGGAGCGAGGATTCCTTGGCCGGCGAAATGGCGGTGGATATGTATGACCGCGGGAGTGGCTGAGCATCCTTGATGAGAGGGGCGAAGGGTGCGAAGTATGGAGATGTAGGGGGGATGGTGAGAATGGAAAGCATACGTGGAAAATTGGGGGATGCGTGGTAAGGAAGAAAGACCTGCAGGACTACTTCGGCGTTCATTTCATGGATCCTGATGGTCAGCACCGTTTAGACGATTGTCTACCTCCAGTGGATTCTGGAGGGGAAAGAAATAGGAGGTAGGGCCGTAAATATTCCGCCATTCTCACGCCACCTTTTGTTCTCCGCTCATATAGTCACGATATGCGGACTTGTACAACTCCCTTCTATCGTTTTGGAATATGCGACAACTCACCTGAATCGCCGGACAAGCCACTCCAGACACTTTCCGCAAGCCATCACCCCAACCCAAGCTCCCAATCTCATCAAGCACCGCCCAATCACTTCGTCCAGAACCGCATTATCCTCCGCATTCAGCATCATCCGATCGGTCCGCTTCGACACATCCGAAAAGAGCTCTTCCTCAAACTCTGCCATTTCGGGGTCGAGGCTGAGCATCTCAGAGAAGCCCTCTTGAGCTATCTCAAAGACGGCATCAAAGTCTTGTTGGGCGGCTTCGAGGGGAGTGAAGAGGTAAGATTTGGAAGAGGGGGCACCGGTCCGTGAGGTGAGTCGGGAAGCGTCGAGGGAGGCTATGCCTTGTAGCTGTTGTGCTAGGGAGGACATGGCGATGTGTCGGTAGAAATAGAGGCCGCCAGGCCGGGTATAAGATACAGGTAGATCGAGAAAGATGAAGAGCGAGGAAAGCTTTGCTGGGCTCATGGCTCTAAACATTTTTGCTCAGGGCTGGAGATGAGCCAATCTCCGCAACTCCACATTCCTCAAAAAGCTTAAATCAAGGCAAGGATCTCTCGAGTTCTCTGTTAGCCGGCCTCTACTTTCAGACTGCAAAGCTAAACAGCAGGAAGGCGCAACCCCCCAAACGACTATGAGCGCATCAAATGAGCAGACGCCTCTCGTGGCGCCGACCACAGAGGAAGCAGGCTTCGTCGGTTCGATCGTCAAGTCTGTCTTCGAGGTTAGCTCTCCTCTCTTGAACGCGCGGCCCAGGATGTAGCTAATCTGGCAGCCCGGAGCAAACTATGCAGTAGTCATGGGTGGGTCGCTCTCCCTGCTCTTAGTGGTGGTCTGAAACCCGTATCATAGCTCATGTACAGCTATGAACGTGTCCTTCTTCTTCCTCATCCTCGTCCTCTTCGCCCTCGCCTTCCTGACCTCGTGGAATAAGCACGTCCTCTTCCTCCTTGGCGTCACCACGCTCTTATGGGCCGCTATGCTTTGGTCAGTCCATCACCTGGCCTACTCATAGTCAGACCTAATGGGACAGGTTCGTAGTGGAAATATCCAAAGTCCAAACTCGGCCAGACAACCTTCCTCCTGCAGACCCCTCAGATCCTACATTCGCGATACCGGCTGAGCCCGAGCCGAAGAAAGATAGGTGATATGCCTGCTCCGAGCCGCCGGGTATATGCATTTACCGCAGCCCTTTCTCCTTTCCTTCTTTGCTTCGCCTTCGCGCTTGGCTACACCGGTGTGACTACACTCTCCCAAGATCCCCAACCACCCGCGCTCCCATCTGGCTTTACAACCCTCAGTTCCACATTCTCGCACGCTGGTCCGCCAAAGAAGCCCGTATTCCTCCACTGCCGCAGTTGTTCGGCTGCAAATGGGCCTGCACATCAGCGCTTGTCCTCCCTCGTACAATATCGGCCTGGACTCACCAAACACCTCCCTCTCGACAGGTCGTTGCGCCTCCGGCAACGCGCGCACATATGCCATACTGAATCGATACTGGAACGCCCTCGTATCTCTTGCTGGTGGCGGAGCTGACTGTTGGGCGGAAGCAGGATCGGCAGGGAGCATCCGCTGCATTGCTTCTTTCGACAGCGAGTAGACGTCCAGGTGGCCTATCGTCGTAAGGGCAGAGACGATCTCCGAGAACCGGGCGAAAGGTGTCGCTTGACTGGTAATCAGCTGTACTTCCCAGGAATAGATGCCTCGGGCATGAACGAACTCTTTAACTCCAGCAGCAGCAGCAGCCTTCCTCTCCTTTTGCTTCTCTGCCCAGCTCTTCTTTTTCCCTCCCTCCCCTACTTCCTCCTTTCTCCTCTTCTCCTCCGCCTCCCTCCCCAGCCTCTCCATACACTCCAACACCGTCTCCCCCCTTTCCATCCACCCCACTGCCTCCCTCATCAGCGCCCTCTCCTCCTCCTTCCGCCCTTCCCCATCCTCCTTGGCTTGTCTCTCTTCCTCCACCCTCTCCCGCTCCTTGTGTGCTCTCCTCGCCTTCTTGATCTCCTCATCATCCACCGCATCCAACCAAACATCATGCTTCTCCCCCTCATCTTTATCGTTGACGAGGTAAGACTCTCCATCCGCCGTAAACTTCCCTTCTTCCATCTCCGCCTTCATGTTGAAACCGGTAAGTTCGAACCCCATATCTCCGTCCAATCCCGCTTTTCTCCTTTGCGTATGTATCTCCTCCTCATCCTCGTCATCATCCCCCATCCCGTCCTCCCCAGTGACCTCGAATTCCTGCCCCTCAATTTCGTTGAGCTCCATAAACTCCTTCTCCTTCCCCTTCCCCTTCTTGTCCACTTCTTTGGGAGCATCCACATCCTCCCCAAACATATCCATGTCCTCATCCTCCGCCACCTCCGGCTTATTCCTGCTGGGTACGACCCCTTCTCCGTCCTCGTTGGAAGAGTCCGAGCCGTACCCGTCTTTATCTTTTAGTTGACGGCGCGAGCGTTGCTTTGCCCGCTGACCGCCTTCGGGAAGGTCGGCTTCGAGGAGCGAGGCAGACTCGTCTGCCGATAAGGAGGGAGAGGATATGGCGGGAGCGGCCGCGAAGCGGGTTCGTTTGGGTTGGGAGGGACCGGCGGATGGGGGGCGTTTGGGAGCCATTCTGGAGAAGGGTAGTGGGATCTTCTGGTGGCTAGAAGGATGCTGGTAGATTGGCGATTCGGCGATGAGAGAGAGTTGTTGGGCGGAGCAGATATCCGCAGGTGGATGGATACCTTGAAGTGCATGTGAACCTTGATGTGAACGGCAAAGGTCAGGCGGTCAGGCTTTGCGCGGTGGAGGGATATGGGAGGGCTCGATTACATTTGGGCTGAACGCTGAACTCTGAAACACGGTGATGTTTCGAGCCGAAGGCATCTGTTCCTCTGATGCCACTTCGCCTTCAGAGCCCTGATAACGTGGTCCGCAAGTCCAGCGCATATCCCACAAGCCCAAAGACTACAATACATAACGCGGAGCCCAAAGTCTCTCCATGGATACCTTCGAACAACAACCCCGGTTTGCACCCGCCTACTCCTTCCTCATGGCCGGCACGACGTCCACGTCCGCCCCGTCCTTCTTCCCATCCTCCATATCCATCTTGTGCTCTCCGACTGGCTCAATCTCATCCTCAAACACATACCTCTTGAAAGCGCGCGTCGGCGTGCGCTCAATGAAGAGGTGGTCGAGTTGCTCGAGCGAGAAGCCCTTCATCTCGGGAACGAAGAACCATGTCCAGATGACGGTAATGATGGAGAAACTTCCCCAGATGAAGCCGATCTTGGAGCCGAGGTTGCCGTAGCCCGGGTCCTGGAGGTATGGGGAGACGGACGAGATTAGGAGGGAGACGCCGAAGCCCATGAATGTCGCGACGGCGAGGACTTTTTCTCTGTTGACGGTAGGGCAGGATTCGGTTGTGATTGTCCATATGATGGGGGATTGGAGGCCGAATGAGGCGTACCTATAATATCAGCGACGTCTTTTATGATAGGATCAGGGGGAAGAAGGTATGTGAGGAGCTTGCAGACGTACCAGAGGAAGATGAGGGCGATAGAGGCATTCGAGACGGCCGAGGTAGGGGTGGCGTAGGCAGTGGTGAGGATAGCGACAATGAGGAGACACGCGCCGCAGAAGCCAGCAGTACAGATCATAAGAGACCGACGGCCAGAGATATCGGCGAGGAAGCCACCAGCAATGATAGCGACTGATGGTCAGGATAGCCCCTATCTCTCAAACTTGCACCTGAACTCACCATAGTAGAGACAGTACAGGCCCATGATGACCGGGAAGACATCCTTGACGCCAGTCCCGACCAAGAAGGAAACGATATACGAGTTCATATAGCTCGACCCCTGCGCCTGCTGCAGACTCTGGATACCGACGGCGATGAGAAGACGACGGAGGTCTGCCCCGCGCGTGAGGTCGGCCCAGGACGACGCCTTGGCGACTATCTGCTCTTGCTCGTATGCGGCGCGAATCTTCTCGCAGTATTCGGTAGCGTTGGCGGCTTCGGATCCGAGCAGCTTGGTAGCGGATACTTCGGCTTCTGCTTGGCGGCTGTAGGATTAGCCGATGTTGAAGGTCATGCTGATGGCAGCGGGGAAAAGCAAAAGGTGGGTTGGGAGAGAGGTGACCTACCCGTTGAGGACGAGCCATCGTGGACTTTCCGGAAGGAAGGGCGTAGCGAGCAGCATCAGACCCGGAGCGACCAGCTGAATACCCATAGGGATGAGATAGCTCGATTGGGTATTCATCGTCGACGTGGCGAAAACGACCCCGGACGCAATGAGGACACCGATGATCTAGCGGTATCAGCACCAATCCACAATTGGAGAATGCACAACTTGCCTGTATGTTCTGGTACAAGCTGATCCCGAGTCCTCTCGCCGACGCAGGCGATGTCTCCGAGAGATACACAGGAACAATGTTGACGCAGAGACCCATGGCGATAGAGGCGATCGTCTTGCCGACTACGAATTGGTTGAATCGGGCGGACGCGCCGACGGCGGAGGTGATTTCGATGACGACGCCGATGATGGAGATGAAGGCGGTGATCATGAGGGCGAGGCGACGGCCGAGGAGGTTATTGAGGTATGCAGCGATTGCGCAGCCGACCACTAAGAGAGTCAGCTGACGAGCTCTGCGTTGAAAGGAAGGACTCACTGATACCAGCCGACTGGACAGCACTGCCGGCGGACAGCTGCGACGTGGATAGATTGCAAGTCTCCACGCCTGCGACCATCGAACAAGACCCATAGTCCTTCAGGAAGCGAGGTGAACCGAGGATAGTGCCCCACCATCCGTTATCGAAGCCCTGTCATGTCAGCTTTGACACGAGATCAGATAATGAAGACTCACGAAGAGGAGAGCACCAAACGAGGCGAGGGTCATACAACCCAGCGCCATAGGCGTGAGACTAGAAAACGCGTTCTTCATCTTGCAGGAAGAGAGTCAGTCGTGTGAGAGAGACGTGAAGGGTGTGTGAGCTAGCGGTTGATCTCATATACTCTGCAACTGACTGGGTAGATATGGGCAAGGGATCTGCGGGATAGGCGAGAGGTTCCGATCGGCCCATGTCCTCCGCGACCAGCCGTGACTCCTCCGCGGCTCCTCCCTTGCCCGAACTGCTGACCTATTCCCGGATGCTCAGGTCCACTCATGTCGGGAAGCGGTACCGACGATTCAAAGAGCATATCCCAATCATCGCGAAGTAGGTCGATAAGATGCGGTCCTTAGTGGGCTTTTTCAGAACTCCGGGTGGACACGAATGGAGATTATCCGAAGTATCTCCGTCAAGTCTTCGGCTTTGCTCTTGCTTCGGATCGGACTTGGACCTCCCATTGCCTCTTTCAGGAGGGTATCAGCCGCTATTAGGCGTCGTACAGTCGGCAGCGCGTACCGACAGGGCGCTAACTGGGGCGCCAGGCGGTACAGCGGCCCGAGAATATGGCGGATCTAGCCAATATTCCGGCAGTACGCGGGCGGGCAGATGAACTTTTGGCCTCGGCGAGCCAACGGATCATCCCGAAGGTCTTGCTGCCATCGCGTGGGGAGTATACAGCGGAGGACGACTGGTGACTCGTACATGAACACATCCTCTCCTCAACTCGCACTCACAATCGAACATCTCACACAAATGTCTTCCTCTACCACTACGGCGACCCAGACTGCCCCATCGAGCGGGACGCTCCGTCTCAGACCCGATCAGCAATGGCAAGAAGACCTCCGGCGAGATGGTGAGCCTCCTAGCCTTACTTCCGCTGTAGCATACTAATGAAGCAGGTTGGGCAGTCGTCAAGGGGGTCATTCCGCGCGAGAGGGCGCTCGCCAACATTGACAAGTGTTACGAATACATTGAATCGTTCGGACTCGGTTTCGATCGGAACGACCGCTCGACGTGGAAGCCGGAGAACATGCCGCACTTTTACAAAGGGGGGTTGTTCGTCAACTACGGTAGTGGACATGAGCAGTTCATCTGGGACATCAAGTAAGTCTGCGCTACTTGTTCTGTGTTTGTGAGCTTGGCTGACCAGACAGGCAAGATCCGGCTGTTGTGGGTCCCTTCCAGGCGTTGTGGGGTACAGACGAGCTCCTGGCTTCATTCGGTGAGTTCACTCGACTATATGACGATGTGGAACCTATGCTGACGTGCATAGACGGCTTCAACCTGTCCCTCCCCTTCCCAGACCGCCCACAAGAAGACTTCACCCCATGGCCGCACGTGGACCAGAGCCCGCTCGTCAAGGGCCTCCACTGCGTGCAGGGTATCATGAACATCAGCGAGAACGGGCCTGATGATGGTGGATTGATGGTGAGTCTCGATCGGCCCCATGCTGCGTGCAGAGACTCATGAGCAGGTTCTGAAAGGGTCTTCCGCGCTCTACACCCAGCTATTCGAAGCGTTCGAGGACAAGAAGCCGGCAGAGGGGTGGAACAAGCATGATCGGCACGATCACACTCCCGAGCAGATCCAGTGGCTGATGGATCACGGATGCGAGTACCACAAGGTCACCGCGGAGCCGGGAGATCTGCTATTATGGGACAGCGTGAGTCTTCCTTCTCGCCTCGTCTGCTCGAGCTGACAAGATAGCGGACTGTACACTACGGTGCTGCTCCTTCTTCTGATAACCCTCGCTTTGCAAGCTGTGAGTACGAGTCCTTCATATGGCTAAGCCAGAGCTATGCTGATCCCGTAGACGTGTGCTACAAGCCCGCCATGTACGCCACGCCCGAAGTTCTCGCCAAGCGGAAAGAAGCGTGGGATACCAAGACCGAGACGACACACGACCCTATCACTTTCAACATGAATGCTCGCCGCCCGCCAGATGGACATCCTACAGTGGATCACCCCAAGGTGACGCAGCTGCAAGAGCCGCAGTTGACCGAGTTGGGCAAGAAGCTCGCGGGGGTTGTAGCTTGGTAGAGCGATCTCCATGTGATCAGTTCTCTGGACTCGGTATATGTCTCAAGCAACTGCCTGTACCTACACATTGACGACCCTGGTGCTATTCCGGGGTAATAAGGGCATGAAACAAGCCGAAACGCGGGACTTAAAAGTCACCATCGCAGACTTGGTCTCCACATTCTTTGCCTTTTGACTGTCGATCTTCATCCCAGCATGAGCGTCCCTCCAGCCAGCAAGCGAGCCCGCACTGACGACACCACCTCCCCAGCATTCCCTTCTGCAGGTCCAACTTTACAATCAATATCTACGATCCCTGCCTCTGCCGCTTATGCCCTCCTCCACCAGCTCTCCCAATCCTCACCCGACATCTCCGCTCTCATCAGCGCCACCATAGCCAAACACGCCCCGGTGCAAGCTTCCAAAACACCATCAACACCTCCTATCAACTTTGACAAGATCGCATAGGACATTGCGGGGACCGTCAATTCCACCCGGCGTTCCGGCGGGGGCGCCCAACAGCGCGCGGCGGAGCAAATCGAGCAGGACATTGAGCGGGGAGTCAAGGAGGTACTGGCCGGGTGCAAGGCGTCTGATGTCTACGCTACGCGTCTCTCTGCGTTCGAGACGTTGATTGGGATGGGGACGATCATCGCGCAGGCGGGGGGAGTGGGGCGGATATTGGCGATGCGAGGTGCGCCGGACACGATTGCGGACGCGATGAGCGCGTTGTATGACTTGATTGAGGAGAAGGGGGAGGCAGACCGGCTGGTCAGAGATGGGATGGCTCATCAGCTGGATGATCTGAGCTCGCTGTGCATGGGGAACGACGATACTTGGTATTTGTCCATAGCGGCAAGGGTGAATGGGGACGAGGACGCCGTCTACGAATGAGGGGACTTTGATCTAGGTATGTATACCTCTTCATCGTCATGCGGGACCCCTACAGAACCCATTGATAGGGCGCTGACCCAGTCTAGCATGCAGACCCCCCTCCTCGCTGGCCTCATCTGCTTCAGCACCTCCTTCGCAAAGTTGGTGATGACAGGGGCCCCGCAAACGCGTCGCGTTGGGCTGGGGCGGCAAACTGGCCTCCTCTTGACGTTGTACTCATCACTCCTCATCATCAGACATGAGCGGCGCACCTCCCCCCGCCAAGCGCGCGCGGTCCGACACCACAGCTGGAGTCACATCCGCCGACCTCCCCAAGATCACCTCCTCCGATTTGGCCAGGATCCCTCACGCCTCAGTCCCAAAACTCCTCGCGGCCCTACTCGAGTTCCACCCGGCCAACGCCACCCTCATATCCTCCTTTATCCCCCCTGCACCCATCATCAAGCCCTACGTCCCCCCTCCCCCTCCTCCCCCACCCGTCCGGAAGAACCGCCCGATTCTCAAATTCTCTCACTTCGTCGAGGAATTCACCGAGATCATCAACAAATACCACCCGCCCCGAAAGGAGGCCAAGGCGGCCCAGGCGGCGTTCGAGGAAGTTGGCGGGATGATCATCTCCATTCTGGAAGATTGTGACGAAAATGAGTCGGATCACTATGAGACGCGGAAGAATGCGTTCGAGACACTCATTGAGCTGGCGGAAGCGGCACTATACAATGCGGAGGATGAAGGGTTGATGGCCAAGATCTTGAATGATTTGTTCAATGATCCAATCAGCGAGGGTTTGGGTGATCTGATGGAGATCATTGAGGGAAAGGGGGAGGTGGAGCGTTTGAGCAAGGACGGGGGAAAGAGCAAGGTCAGGAGGTTGCAGGATTCATACGTGTTGGCGGGCTGTAGTGATGAGGCATTTGATTTCCTGTTAGAAGCTTTTGATATCGTGGAGGGTGAAGATAGTGAGGATGACGAGGCAGAGTAGATCGAGTATTAGAGTATGCTGATGTACTCGTCAGGAGAGCAAGTAACGGTCGAGACTCGACACTGACTACAAGACAGCCGACAGCTACGGTACCAAGCATAGCTATCAGCGGAACATCAGTAACCGCCGAGGATCGCACCACAAGATGCATTAGATCCCCATTATATCCAGTATAAACCCCCCCGCAGGCGTCCAGCACCCACTCTTTACCGCCTAGTACACAACGCCCAGACTCCAGTCCTTGTACCAAGCCCACTGGTCCTTTGGGCTCGCCCAGCTCTGGTCCGACCCGCCAAAGAACGTCTGGGCCATAATTCCGTAAATCTTGGTTTCGTCGCTCATGCGAATCTGGAGTCCAGAGACTTTGAGGACGGATTTCCCATCGACGTAGAGTTCCTGCTCGCCGTTGGATTCCGAGGACGGGTAGTTGAGGCGGAGACGTTGCGTGACGGTGGTCCATTTTCCGGTTGGGAAGTAGAAGGATCCTCGGCCGACTACAGAGTCAGCAACGATCGGACAGGCCAGAAAGATGAGGACATGTTGGAATGTCGCTCAGGACAAGGCCAGAAAGAGGGGGACAGGGAACAGGGGACAGGGGACAGAGGACAGTGGAACGTACTGGAATCTCCATAATTGGCATCGCAAACGCTCTTGGGCGCGATACTGCAATACCCATCCGGCTGTTTGCCCGAGACAGGAAGGTAGTTGTAAAACTCTCCCGCGCCGTCCGCCCGCCACATCATCCTTGCGGAGAAACACGAGTCCCGCTCGTCCTGCCTTCCTCCGGAACAGCTCTTGGCGCCCTCGAGCGTCTTTCCGCCATACAGACCGGGTAGCTTGCCGCCCTTGACAAAGTCAAAGCCGTCGGAAAAGTAGACGGAATACGAAAAGAGGACCTCGGTCGCGGTCGTGACGTCGACCCCGGCGTGTGCGCCTTGGGTGTAGAAGGAGTAGCCGTGGCCTGTGGAAGACGAGTATTTGACCGTGTTGGCGGGGTAGGAGGCTTGGAGGGCGTCGGAGCCGTCGGGCGCGGCGATGGCGGGTGGGAGTTTGCCGGCCGTGAGGGGTTTGAGGGCGTCGTTGACTGATTGTCAGCAGAAGTACGGGTGAAGATATAAGATGGAACGTACACGACATGCTCCCGCTTCGGCCCTGCACAGTCGTCCAGCTGTTCTTGACCGATACTGGGAACACCGCGTCCGTTCCCTGCTGTTGCGCCGTAGCAGGCTTATCCGAGACATCCCCCACGCTCGGCACCATCACTGATACATTCAGGTTCAGCCCATCTGTCACTGGCGCCGGAATAGGAAGAGACGCCTGGCACGCCCGCTTCGCCATGCCCGGTACCGGCCGGCGGACCTTGACCTGAACCGAACGCTTTACGCCCTCACCGTTGCCGCTGTGCCGACGCGACTGAGCGAGGAAGGCGAGAGGTTGACCGGAGGAGGAGGAGGAAGAGCCGATAGAGGAGTCGGAAGAGGGAGCGGGGGCGGAGAAGGCCAGAGGAAGGAGGAGGAGGAAAGGGGCAAAGTGCATGATGATGCGTGTTTATGTGTTTTGCGACCGGCGCTGAGGTTTTCGAGGGGAAGTGGGGCGGGTGGGTGGAGGAGAAGACGCGGGAGAGAGTCGGAGGGCAGCTACCGGAGCTGTATCGAGGATAGACGGATGAGAGATGGATGAAAGGAGGATGAGAGAAGGGAAAGGGATGGAACACAAGGGGGAACAACCAGGAACAAGGGATTAGGAAATACAAAGCTAAGCTAATGAAAATAGATATTCAGTTAGAAACAAAAAGCACACGCGTGAGGTTTACGTATAGAGAAAATTACCGCTTGCGGAAGAAATCAACGAAGTAAGAGTGGCACTTCCATCCCTCCTCCCATTGCTGCCAAAAGGCATTTGTCCTCGACCTCTACGCTATTATGGCCTTTACCAACTGCCCTGATACTCCCAGCCCACACCTGACCGCAAAAGTAGCAGATACATAAACACCCACCCACACCTTACCCAGAACTCTACTCCTCCCCTTCATTCCCATCATTCCCCCCCGCCTCAATAATCTTCTGCCACTCATCATAGCTCGCAAAC
Organism: Dioszegia hungarica; assembly: GCF_025882075.1. NCBI lineage: Eukaryota > Fungi > Basidiomycota > Tremellomycetes > Tremellales > Bulleribasidiaceae > Dioszegia > Dioszegia hungarica. The sequence continues at coordinate 263,723 of NW_026515767.1, read as the reverse complement.
ATCGGCATCTCCTTTCTCTTCTTCCTCAGCTCCTTGCGCTCCTTATTATCCCTCTTCCTCTTGACTCCCGCCTCCGGCTCTTGCTCCGGCTCGGGACTGGGACTGGGCGACGCCGATAAGGCGATATCCGGCATTTCATCCAAGGGGATCAGATCCTCCTCTTCTGAATCCAGGCCGGGGAAGCCGTCGTCCTCGTCACCTTCTCCGTCGTCCGATTCGTCGTCGTCCTCCTCCTCCTCGGCGTCCGAATCGCCCTCGACTGCGGCAAGGGCGTCGTCCGAGTCGTCGTCGATATCGACTTCCTCGTCATCTTCTCCGTCGATCGACTCGTCCTCGTCCTCGTTCTCATCTTCGTCGGACGCCATCTCTGGCCCTCCTCTCCCGCCCACCGCTTCCGCTTCCTCCTCATCCGAAGAGTAATCGACATCCGCGTCCTCCTCATCATCTTCCGAATCGGTGATAGCCAGATCGTCCGCACCGGGCATACTCGCCTGCATCGCCTATTTCATCAACTCAATCCAGCGTGCGAATAATTCGGAACAGCTAAAGGCACGGAGAAAGACTCACCTTCCATACCTCATCCTCATCCATGTCGCTCCCGGCCTCATCGCCCGACTCTGCCATCGCCATCGCCATCTCCTCGGCATCCTCTGACCCCGCCTTGGGCTTCTTCCGCTTCTTGTCCGCATCCTTCTGCGCCAACTTGGCCGAAAAGAACTTATGGAAGAAGAGCTAAACGTCAGCTTCTCTCCCTACATTATGACTCGGGCAGGAGAGCTCACCTGGTCCACCGGAACATCCTCCACCTTCTTCCTCCAGAACGCCTCGGAATTGACCGTGCCCCCCGCCCCTTGCACCCCCTTCTGCATCTTGATACCCCCCCTCTCGGCCGCCGCGGGCTGCATGACGCTCGCTCCCTTTTGCGCGACATTCTTCTTGGGGTTGCGGTATACGAATTTGTCGAGGAACGAGATGAGCGTGTTTTGGCCGATATCGGGTGATCCGGAGATGGGGAGGGAGAGGAGGAGTTGGGTGGATAAAAGAGAGATGGAGGGGTGGTAGTGCGTCGTCAGGGGGAGCTGGACGTCAGCACGATTTCAGGCGGAGTGCTGTGCGCGGAGAGCGAGAGGCGGGAACTTACAATCTCCCATAGACAACTAGTCTCCGCCTTTGCATAAAGCGGTTCCCTCTTCTTGCCATCATACCCATCATCCACCTTGTCCTTCCCCGCGACCTCGACAGCAGGGACGGAGACGGGCCGGGGCGCTTCGCCCGCTTCTGGCGCATCGACGAATCGTTCTTCCCCATCATCTTCAGGCTCGATGAGCATCCGCTTGAGACCGGGGGTGGTACTGAACAACTGTCTCATCAGCTTCATCACCCCAAACCAGATTCCATAATGACTCACCTCTCCAAGCAGGTACAAAGCCCCACTGAGGAACGGCACGCCCGCCAGCCCAAACATCTGACATAACCGCTTCACAAACGCCATCACCCGCTTGGTCTCCCTATCCGCCTTGAGCGCGCGGAATAGGAGGTTCAGGTACATGGCCTGCTTGCTGGACGTCAAGAGCCGGGGGTCGAAGAGCGAGTCGTACAATGTGCGGTAGAATCGGTCCGTCACTGGGTTGGTGGCTGGGGTGGACGAGGACGGGTCAGAGGATGTGGGGGGCGCAGATTGCGAGACTTGGAAGATGAGCGAAAGGGATTGGATAGAGGTGTTGAAGGTTCCGAGGTGGGTGATTTTGAAGAGGGATGACATGTAGCCTGAGAACCTGTTCCGTCAGCTCTTTCCTCCACCTGATACCAGCCAGGGGAAGATGCCAACTCACACGGCATCGTCAAGCTTCGCATACGGGACGGCCCGATTGATACCCGTCAGAACCGCAGCCACCAGTCTCGCATCCGCAGCCTCCATCTCTTCGCCCTCCTTGTCATCTCCCTTCCCTTTCCCCTTCTTCCCTCCCGACTTCTTACGCCTCCCCTCCCACTTGCCCACTTTCCCCGTAACCTTCTCGATCCCCTCCTCGGCCTCATCCTTCCCGTTTTCCTCACCCAGGATCTCTCTAAAGATCTCAAAGTACAGATCGACAAGCTTCCCAGCGAGCTCTTGATCCCCCCGCGCAAGCGTGATTTGGTTCAGCGTAATCAACCCGTAATACCGCGCGTGGCTCTGCGTGTCCGACTTGTCGGCCTTGGTAGCGGCCGACTTGGGCGTGGGCTTGACGTCGTCAAAGCGGACGTGTGAGCCGGGCGCGCCGGCGGCGGCGGAAGTGGGAGCGACGGGCTTGAGAACCAAAGCGGAGACGTCACGCGCGATGATGGATTTCATGGCGGGGTGGACTTGCAGCAGGGACAGGAGGAGGTGAGATGTTTTGGAGGCGACGGACTTGTCGGTGTCGCCCTGGGAATTAGCGGGAGCGGAAAGACAAGGAAAGAAGGGACATACGAGCTTGTTGGCGCCTAGTCTGAGCAAGTTTTGTTCTTGCTCCGCATTACCCTGGAGGAGACGGAAGACCATTTGCAGAGCTTGTGTCCGGATGTAGACGAGTGGATCGTGGGCGAGGACCTATCAATCAGCTCTGTGCTCTTCGGCGAGAGTAGAACCCAAAAATCACCTCGAGGACCTGAAGCAGGTTGAAGAACCACCGCTTGAGGAAATCTTCAAACGCAAAAATGAGTAGGTGTCGGTCCGTCAGATCGGGATGGCCCAATTGAGGCTGGTCGGCAAAGTATCTGCCACGATCAGCTTTGCGTTCTTGCCTCACCGACAAGAAAGTTCAGATTGGACGACTCACCTGAGCTTGCCGGATGCCTTGCCCCCTCCAGATACCCACCAATCCACCAACGCCTTACACACCGCTACCCTCTGATCCTTATTCCCTCCGGCACCCGCGCCGACTCTGCCCTCCGCCGCCGCCGAGTCCTCCTTGTACCCCGTCATCCCCCGTAATCTCCCCAACTCCTTCACGGAATGCAGCGGGCTCTCGCGAATCAACAGCGTCAGAGCCGCGAGCTTATCCTGATGCGTACCGCTCGTCAGCACCTGCGAGATGAACGCGGCGTCAGCAGAGGAGGACTTCCGGTTGAGTGCGGGGAGGTTCGTGAGGAGCGCTTCGGCCTTGGAGCGGAGACCTTGGAGTTTGAATTGCGGGAGGGGCGGAGTAGGCTTCGAGGAGGACAGAGGGGGCAGGAGGGACGACCAGTCGGGCGTGGAGGGGACGATGGTCGCTGATGTAGGTGAAGGGTCGGAGGAGGGGGCGGTAGCGGTAGGGAGGACAGAGCCGGTGAGGACGGGTTTGCGAGGTTCGACCTTTGTTTTCGTCGGTGGTGCTGGGGCCGCTGCGGCCACAGGCTTCTCCTCATCCTCTGAATTCTCCTCTTCCTCCTCCTCTTCCTCATCCCCATCTTCCTCCTCCTCTTCATCGTCTTCACTACTCTCATCTTCATCCTCCTCCGCAGGCCTGTCCGCACCCGCAGCCTTAAAATCCAACCCCTTCATAAACTCCCCCAAGGCCCTCTTGATCTCCTTCTCACTAGCCGCGACCTTTGCGCCCGCTATCGACCCCGAAGCCGTATAGGCTCCCTCGGCATCATCATCCACACCCTGGATCAACGCTAGATCCTCCTCATCCCCTCCCAGATCCAGGACAGCTTGACGGAGCTCGTCGCTAACCCCGACGTTTTGGCCCGATGAGGGTGCCTTGCCCTTGTTGACTGGCGGGGCGGAATGAGTAGATTGTGCGGACTTTCCAGCGGCTGCGTAGGGCTTGGCGCGTGCCATTGTCGGTGAGCCTAGTAAGTGTATGGTATAGAGGTGTAGGAGGTGATGAAAGAGAGAGCTGAGTGGAGGTTCTGCTGTGGAAATCTGGAATGACGGCATTGGATAAAATAGGGGAAAGGACAGAAAATAAATGATACCCTTGGCTGGGCGCTGGAGGTGGTGCACGATTCATCGCATTCATCATGCTCACTTCTCTTTCTAGCCTATATTCACCTCCTTCAGAACCATCAATATCGCCGCCCCACCCACGGCGATAGCTTCAGCCGCGAAAATTAGCTCAGCCATCTGAAGCCTTAAACCCAGAAGACCAGTTATCGAGCTAGAATCGCTCAGAACCCTGCCTTTCTCGCCCGAGGAGTAGCAAGAGGATAAAATGGCGATCGCTATCAGACCCGTCGTCTCGCCAGCATTAGGTGAGCTCACCGCTCGTAGACTTCTGGTCAAGGGTGAAAGCTGAGTGCTCTAGCTGGGTGCTGCACCATCTTCAGCGTGTTCGGGGTGGTAATCTTAGTCGGTAAGTCGAAGGAACCTCTTTGCGACCTTCGGCGTCTGAAGCTGCGTCTGAGTTTCTCTGTAAGGGCTTTATGGGAATGCCTTCGGACAGGAAAGAGGCTCGGGACTCGCTGCGCATCATGAGCTTGGCGGTCAGAGGGAGCCTGAACAGGAAGCGCTATCCCGGCATCAGCCATCGCTAACAACCCAGCCTTCGGCCTCTTCTACGGTGCCCACGTCGAAGCTCTCACCGGGTCAGAAGAGGACCCTACCGATCCCGATGCCGTCTCGCGGGCGTGCTATGTCGCTGCGGCGATCTATGCGGGCTTTATCGGATTCTGCGGGTTACAGGTGAGCCGCTGATCCAGCTGATCCTGCTGCTCGACCCGACCTCCTCTCAGCAGCAAGTAGTGGGCCGAGCTGACTCGACAGATGGTTGTGCATCAGAGATATCCGAGAGGGGTGCAGCTGTCATGAGTCGAGCCCTAGCGAGAGGATAGATGTATGACCTTGTACGATTCTGACGCTGCTGATCCGGGTCGCGAGCGTGGGGGTTGAAACCTAATCACGCTCATCAGTGCGCTAGCTGAACGATGAACGATGGACTTAATGTACTGACAAGGTGCTGGATGATGACCGCTTCAGCCGTTACGAGACCCTCATTGTTCATATATCGCGAGCGAATAGGGTAGACTACTGCTTTGACCCCAACATGGATGCTACTGGCCGCCTGGCTTCTCCTCGGAGCCGGCTTATCGGTACACAGATTTCAGCCCGATCTCGTCTAGGCTGGATGTGGCGCCTCAATCCGTGCTTAAGGCCGCAGGGGTGTCCGAAGAGAAAGGATCAGACAATCTAATCTCGATCGCGTAGGTACCTGAAAGGATCCCGGCCTTGAAACAGTTCACGCATACTCACCGAGCGGCAAAATACTGGCTTGGTCCCTTCCACTTCTAAGCTCTTGGCATTATACATATCTTCACGCAACCTCGATCCGCAATGTCCTCCACTCCGAAGACTGACGCTCAACCGCCTGTCGACACGCAGCCGGATACCCCGAAGGCGAGTGCCGCGAGTGCCCGTCTTTTTCTCGGGTTTGCCCCCGAGATTTTTGCCTCGATCGTTGGACACCTGCGGTCCGATCTACCTGTGCGGCCCCGGCTCGACCGCTTCATCCACAGTGACCGAGAGACCTATACTGCGGCTGAGTCGAGCCTCGCTCTTGTGGATGCAGTGAGTACCTTGCGGTCAAATAAGGGATTGGGGCACAGGCGGCGCGCGGGATGACATATATCGACCTACTGAGCCTGGATCCCCTTTCATCGTGAACGGGCTGAGTGAATATTTGCTGACAGTGTTTCTGTAGCGTTTCGACCATCTCATCAAGGAAGAGCACGAAAGCATGACCAAGCAGTTGAAGGTGGGATGCCTCGACATGACTCACCAGGAGATTACCGCATTGCTCACCGAGTCGAATGGAAAAGACACCGGCGAGAACCAAAGTTCCGGCGATACGAGTGACGGCATCATGAAGAGCATGTTCGCAAAGGGCGTCAACGTCCTGAGGGTCACTGAACGCTGTGCGCCCGACGAGAAGGCCATAGGTGCCACGCTTCGAGACTTGATTGACTGGATGTCCGAGCAACCGACCGCCCCATTGCCCGACTTGGAAAACATCATCTGGCTGGATGATCCGGATCACGACCACGGATACTTGACGGCGTCCTTCGATGAGCAATATATTGAATGGCTAACCGAGCGGAAGATCGCCTATCACGTGGCTTATCGGGACATCACGAGCCTCACAGGTGCCCTTCCGCCCGAAGTCCACGTCCACATGCGTCACGACGGTCAATCCGTGGATTGGGTGCCCCGGCTCATACGGCCTACCTGGAAAAGCCCAGAGTCGACGGTGTGGATCCATCCAGCCGCACAATTCAACGACTTTGCAAGCTGGCCATCGGAGGCGACTGCCGAGTCACTGGACAAATTTATCCAGAACTTGGGCAGTGCGTCCACAGCGCCCGGTACGGTTATGCACCGAAAGATTGTCTTTGACTTTGACGCCAACGCACCGGTCGAGGATACGATCGTAAAGGCTTTTACGGAGCAGCGCGGAGATCGGTCGGATTTGCAGTCAGACTTGAGAAGAAAAGGCTATCATCTCGCCGTCAGCATCGGAGGCGAAACAGTGCTGCACGAAGCCGGGTGTGAGCGTTGCAAGCCTCCAGTCCCAGAGGGTGCCTTGAAGGTGTAGGGTAGCGGTTCGATCTTGTCAGATGACGCAGAGACGGCCGATTGAGTGTGATGCATGATACCTGCTAGTTGGTTCGCGAAGGTTCTGATGCTTGCTCTATGAACATCTGGGACCTACATGTATCAACGGTGAGAAGTCCTCGTTTACTACTGTATAGCTAGAGTATCACCCATATCGCTCACTTTCGCAATCTAATCTTCAGTCCCCAAGCATCGATCACACCCTTGGCTCCCACCCTGATGCTACCCGCCATGTCCTTCCCCTTCCCCGTCGGCACATCCACCACCACCTGCTGCCCCTCTTTCAGCTGATAAGACCTCGCCTCTAGTTCGACCTTCCCATACTCATAATCCGGCACCGTCACCCCTTCGGGACCCAGCAAGAGCACCGTCCCCTCCCGCACATACACCGGGAGCGCATCCAGCGGGTACTCGTCCTTGGTGACCCATCTTGGACCCGTAATAGTCTCCTCGGTAAAAAAATCCGTCCAGACGCCAGCGGGGAGGTAGAATTTGGCCGTCGTGGCGTGCAGGACGGGAGCGACGAGGATGTTGTCGCCAAACATGTATTGCTTATCGAGGTAGGCGCACGTCGGGTCGTCCGGGAATTCGAGGATCATGGAGCGCATGAACGGGATACCGGTGTTGGTCGCTTTGATAGCTTGGGCGTAGATGTAGGGCATGAGTCGGAGTTTGGCATTGATCATTTTCGAGGTGACCGAGACGGCGAGATCACCATAGTTCCAGGGCACACGATATGAGCTCGAGCCATGCAGACGGGACTGTCTTCAGCTCTGCTCGAGACGGTGACTCACGTGTGAAGAGAAGAGCCCAAAAGCGACCCAGCGACAATACACCTCTTCCGCGGGCAAGCCCTCAAATCCGCCAATGTCATGCGACCAGAATGCAAAGCCCGAGCTCGTCAGACTCAAGCCTCCCCTTATAGACTCGGCCATGGCGGTGAAAGTCGAGCCGCAGTCCCCTCCCCAGTGGATCGGGAAACGCTGGCCGCCCGCAGTGGCCGAACGAGCAAAGAGAGCGGCAGAGTCGGGCCCGGACTGGCTTTGAATCGCCTCGAAGACGACCTTGTTGTACAGATGGGCGTAGTAGTTGTGCATCTTGCTGACAAATCAGTACCGTCCATCATAAAGTGAAGGGGAATGCTCACATTGGATCAGAGCCATCGTGCCACTTGACATCAAGATGAGGAATCCGCTCCCCGAAGTCCGTCTTGATCGTATCGACGCCGGTGGCCATGAGTGTCGTGATGAGGCCAGCATACCACTTGCACGCTTCGGGGTTTGTGAAATCCACCACGGCCATTCCCGGCTGCCATTCGTCCCTGATATCAGCACTGACCCTAGCAAGGACATACCACTGCCACACGCTCCCGTCGGTCCGCTTCAAAAAGTACCCCTTCTCCTTGCCCTCCTTGAAGATGTTCGCACGCTGGGCGATGTATGGGTTGACCCAGGCGCAGACCTTGATATTGTACTCTTGCTTGATTTCGGCGAGGTACTTTTTTGGGTCAGGGAAGGCTTCGGGATCCCACGAAAAGGAACACCAGTCATAGCGTTTCATCCAGCTGCCAATCAGCGAGAACCTAGGGATGGTGATGTGTACTTACAAGCAGTCGAGGTGGAAGACTCGGACGGGGCAGCCTCGAGATCGCATGCCTTCGAGGAAGGAGGTGACTGTCGCTTGGTCGTAAGACGTGGTGAAAGACGTCGAAAGGTATAGACCGAATGACCAGGCAGGCGGTAGGGCTGGCATGCCTGTGAGCTTGACGTAGTTGGAGAGCGCCTACTTGTCAGCCTGGACCACTTGAGAAGACTAGGTACTCACAGCCTTCATCGACCCCCCTCCAAAGACGTAATACTCTAGCTTCTCCCCCTTGACGCTGAACCCCACTTTCGAGCACTTCTCCCTGCCCACCTCAAACTCCACCTCTTCAGTTTGATTGACAAACACCCCATACCCCCTCGAGCTCAGATAGAACGGAACATTCTTGTACGCCTGTTCCGAGCTCGTCCCTCCATCCGCATTCCACATCCCTACATTCTGCCCATTCTTGATGAATGGGCCGAAACGCTCGCCCAGCCCATATATCTTCTCATCTACCGCCAAGTCCATCTCATTCAGCATGAAGCGGACCCATCCTCCGCTTGTGCGCTGGCCGGGTGTTGTATTTTGGTGGAGAGGCTGAGCGGCGTGCAGTGTGGAGAGGCAGGAGGTATTCGACATGCTGGATAGGGTGTAGTGGTATGGGAGATCGACGACCGCCTGGCCTTTCGTCTCGACGGACGTAAGGTGAGGAGTGGGGTTGGCCGAGTCGGTAAAGGTCATCCCGTATGTGAAGGGCTTGGTGTTCACGCCGACGGAGAGGGTGCCAGAGGTAAAGGAGACCAGGTCGGGATTGGATACGTCCGATGTGGTCTCGAAAGAAGGAGGAGGACCATCCGGATGTAGCTCGAAATGCGGACCAGGGTCGAGCTGACCTTGATGGTGCTCCACCGTCACTTTGAGGACATCCGCTTGGGGCGAGCTGACGCGGACTGTCAAGAGAGCACCTGGGATTAGCAATGTCCTCTACTGGGCTTACTGTTGAGGGTATCACCCCGCCTGCCAACATGCCGCGGTGCTACGATGTACTCGAGCCCAGCATTGCTAGCTTCGAGAACTTCTACCACCTCGACACCACCTTGAAAATCCTCCCCAATAGGGCGGCGCCATCTGGACCATCAGCTGCGGCCTGCTTGTCGACCAAGCGCTCACGAATGACTCACAATCCGTCTGTGAACTTCATCTTGCTTTATGTCTATTTCTTGCCCTGGTTTATCGGTGGTGCAGTAGACGACTACTCAGGTATGATTTCAAGGCTCGCGATACAGCCAGGATTGAGAAGTCAGTTGATGATGGTGGTCAGAGTCGCCTCTCGGCGCATCGGCCCCGACGTGCTCTCGAGAGCGGCTCTCCAAAGCCAGCGAGCCGCTGTCAGCCCGTCAAATCTTCAGCTCACGCTCTATCGGTGGATCATCGGCGGAATGGGATCTCCGACAGAGTGGGGGAGGCATATGCATTGACAAGGAGATCATCTCAGCAAAGCCGACCACCAGCTGCGCGAGGTGGTGATCGGGTTTCGGATTCGGGGCTCCGGACCTCCGGGCTCCGTATGTCCGGATCCGGATATCGCAACAAAGATGCGCCGCGTATATCCTCTTTCATCTTTCCCGCCTTGTCCTCCTCTCTGTCGCATCGCACCACGCGGACCCATGCTAACGGTATACACGCGCTCACCATGCTCTTCAACCGGGCAAGACCAAAGCAGAAGTGGGGGACTGACCGTATACCGCCCGAGTATCGAGCGAGCGCGCAAATACCACACTGACCGTTCATCTTTGCCATTGGGTATATGGGGCACCAAGTCCCTCTCTCATGCCCCACATCTCTCGCTAATACGCCTTACACAATGGCGGCAGTATCACACAATCAAGACGCTCTCGCCGACAAGTTCGACGTCAAGGAGCTCAGCGGGGCTGCTCAGGCGGATGCCAATGAGCGAAACTCGACCGTTTGGGAGGCGTGGAGGACGCACAAGAAGGCTGTACTCTGGAGTATGGCTTTGAGCGGCGCGTGAGTCATCGACAGATCTACCCCGTGGGACCTGCTAATGCGTAGCTTGATCATGGAGGGATACGACGTGACGGTCGTCGGCTCATTCTACGGCCATCCTGCTTTCCTCAGGCGCTTCGGCGTCCCGACAACAGGGAACGACATCGGATATGCCATCCCGGCACCCTGGCAGTCGGGTCTTTCCAACGGAGCCTCAGCTGGTGGCATCATAGGATTGTTCGTAAGTCGTCTCTCAATAGGCTCGGTCCAGGCCCCTCACTTCATTTCACGAGGGGGGCCGACTTCAACGCCGAAGTCGATCGAGAGGCTTGGACCGCGCCTAGTCCGTCAAGGCTTTGCTGATGATAGATCAACGGTTGGGCGGCGGATCGGTACGGCCCTAAGATAGTTATGGGAGCGAGCACAATAATGCTCACCCTCACCATCTTCCTCCTCGTTTTTGGCGACTCGCTCGGGATGCTCGTTGCCGGCCAAGTCCTCTGCGGTATCCCTTGGGGCGTCTTCCAAACTTTGACTGTGGGGTACGCCGCAGAAGTCTGCCCTATCCAGCTTCGTGGTTACCTCACTGCTTATGTCAATATGTGCTGGGGCATAGGTACGTGTATCCCGCGTCATCTGGAGCCCGGCTGACCGACAGGTATCCTCCTTTCCAGCGGTATCGTCAAGGCCACCCTCGTCATCCCTACCGACCTCTCCTGGCGCCTCCCCTTCGTCCTCCAGTGGATCTGGGTCATCCCACTCTTCAGCATCGTCTACTTCTGTCCGCCCAGTCCGTGGTGGATGGTCCGTAAAGGCCGCCACGACGACGCCGCAGCCGCCGTTCGGCGACTCACCAACCCAAAGTACTTCTCTGAGGAGGACGTCCAGAACTCGGTGGCTATGATGATCCATACTACAGAAATGGAGGCCCAGAACCAGCACGGCACGAGCTACCTCCAATGTTTCCGCGGCTTTGATCTCAGGCGGTCCGGTAGGTCTTCTTCGCTCGTGCAGTAGCGCTCTGGCTGACGAGCAGAAATCGCGATGATGGCATTCACGATGCAGATCCTCTCTGGGCAGAGTCTATGCGGTCAGGGTATCCAATTCCTCCAACAAGCGGGCATATCGACCGACCTCTCCTTCTCGCTCAACATGGTCCTCAACTCGATGTTCATCATCGGTACCGCGACCTCTTGGGTCCTTATGGGCTTCTTTGGCCGCCGGACACTCTACACCTCGGGCATGGCCTGCATGTGCATCACTCTCATGACGATCGGTGGCCTGGCGTTCTACCCGTCCAATGAGGTCAAGATGGCCATGGGTAGTCTGTTGATCATCCTCAACTTCATCTATAACTGTACCATTGGTCCAGCAACCTATACCATCATCGGTAAGTACACACCACTCTGTAATCGAGACGAAGCTAACGAGACAGGTGAAATATCATCCACCCGCCTCCGCCAAAAAACAATCGTCCTCGCCCGAGCTTCCTACAAAGCCATCAACATCGTCGCTGGGATTCTCAACCCGCGGATGCTCTCCCCTCTCGCGTGGAACCTCGGACCCAAGACTGGTCTCGTATGGGGATCCACTGCCTTCCTCTCCCTCATCTACTGTCTCCTCCGCCTGCCCGAAGCAAAGGGCCGGTCCTACGGAGAACTCGACATTCTATTCGAGAACCGGATTCCGGCGTGGAAGTTCAAGACGACCAAGGCTGATCAGTTTGGGATGGTGCGCCGCGGCGAGGCGGTCGAGGAGGATGGCAAGTTGGCTCAGGAGGTTGCTCATGTGGAGGGGGACCGGAAATGAGCGGGTACAGGGAGGCAGAGTTAGCTTGGGAGATTGTTAGCTTGGGACTGTTGACTTGGGATGTATTGGTTCTCCCCGTCATTGATGTCCGTTACTACAAGTTCATGTGCAAGATAGCAATCTACGCTACCGCCGCGCCATGCTTGTTCTTTCTCCTCTTCTTCTTCGGCACCTCCCCACTCCCTGCTGCCACCGTCACCGCAGGAGCATTCGAAGGCGCAGCTCCCCCAACCGCACCCTCTCCTTCCCCAGCTACCGCCGCCTTCCTCTTCCTCTCATTCTTCCCCATCCTCTTCTTCTTGGGCGCCGCCTCTCCACCACCGCCAACTTTCGGCCACCCCTGATCTCTCTCCCTTCCACCGCCCACTTTCTCCTCTTTGGCAGGAGTATACTCCTCACCCCACCTCCGCTCCTTCAACTGACTCTGCAAATCCTTCACCCTCTTGCCCAGCCCCTTGCTCGCCGCGCCGAGGCCGGAGGACCGATATGGCGCGAGATGCTTGACCGACATGATTTGGTTCAACTCGGCGTCGGTCGCGAGGAGGATTTCGGCGGGTGAGAGGCCGTATGCGAGGGGTGCGGACGTGGTGTAGTGGAATCGAGTGGGGAGGTCGCCAATCTATATATGAGCTGTCTATTCACCTAGTAGGGAATCGTTAGCTCACCATATCCTCGTGGTCTAGAGCTTTGTACTCTTCCATCGCCCGCTTGAGCTTTTCCGCGCGTTGCTCGACTGTCAAGCCTTCTTCCTCATCCTGGACATCCTTGTCCTTCTTCCCCTTGCCCTTCTTGTCCTTCTTGGACCGCTTCTTGGTTTCGGGCTCGAGACCGATAAAGTCGGCATCCTGAACATCAGCTATGACCCTCAAAGTGGATAGAGTAGCTTACCATGTTGACCGGTCCATCGTCCTCCAACTCATCCTCCACCTCTTCTTCGTACCCCTCATCTTCATCCTGTTCATCTCCTCCATACTGCACATCCTCATCATCGTCATCCCACGTCGGCTTTTCATCCTGCTCATCAGCTCCATACCCTGCGTCAAAATTACACTCATACTCACATCATCGTCCCCCTCCCCGCCCAGATCCCCACTCAACAACCCGCCCACCACTCTCTCCCACGTATCCTCATCAAACTCCCCCTCTAGCACCTCTTCGACTTTCGCCCATTCCTTCTCCCCGACCTCCTTCCTCAGCGCCGCCAGCTGGGTGTCCATCTCCCTCCTCTTCTTCCCTTTGGTCTTGCGCGCCTCTTCTTCCCGCGCAGCCTCGGCGGCGGCTTTCCGTTCCGCTCGGGCTTGACGCTTGATCTTACGGGCGTCGTCCGGTCTGCGGACGAGCGAGTCGATCTGACGTGGATGGGACATGATCTCGGCTGCTCCACTGCGGGATCAGCCAGGACTTCCGACATGGGATAGACAGACGTACGGCTCTTCGAAGCGGAAATTATACTCTGTCTCAAACTCCTCAGCCTTCTCGTCAAACTCGTCCTCATCTAGCAGACCCCAGGGATGACTAGGTCCAGCCGCAGACTCCGCCTCCTCTGACTCTTCCGTCTTGGCCCGGACAGCTCGTGGCGGGTCCAGCGCCATATCCGCATAGTTGTGATCCCCTCCGTCGGCCTTGTCGACCCATCCTCGATTCAGAATGAAGCTAGCCGTCAGCTTGACCAGGATACAAAGGGAGAGCTCACTTCATCAAAAACTCATCATCCGCCTTGGCCTTCTTCTGCATTCGTTTCTGCCGCTTCTTCTCACTCTCCTTCTTGACCTTCTTCTCCCCCTCCACCTGCTCCTCTCCGGATGCCTCATCCTCGTCCGCCCTGACAAACGAAACCGCCTGATCCCCCATTCCCAGCAATCTCCTAACCTCCTCCTCTCCGCCTCCCATCTCCAAGAGGAACTGACTGTACCCATCATCCTCCTTCTCCACGTCCGCCTGATCCTTCTTTACAGGCACAAACTCCCCCTCATCCTCTTCATCGTCCGCGTGAAACGCCTCGATTGCCTCTTTGCGCAATCTCCGCTGTTCCTGCGCATACGGGATAGGCCGCCATCGATTCTCCTCTTCCTCCGCCTCTTCGTCTACTCGTCCTTCGAGGAGAGCCGCCCGGTGGTGATCTGACAGGAGGTACGGCTTGGCCTCCCACGGTCTAGACGTCGGCGCCTTGACGCCTCGACGAAGCGCCTCGGCCGTAGCCTGCTCCAGCTCTGTCTCGAGCACATTCTCGCCTTCATATACGCCCTCTCCCCGTCGGATCTTTCCTAGTGTCCGAAGGATAGCGGCGTCTAGCGCAGGCGTGAGGTCCGCGCCCTCTTCATCCTCCTCGACGTCGGTAGAGACGTCGGATTCGTCCGAGACTTCGTCGGGAACATTGGGCTTTCGGCACCAGTGCACCGTAGGGCGTTGATTACTAGGTCCAGCTGAGGTCAGCTATAACCTACCGTGAGCTTACCTTGCATAGTGATGATATGTACAGAGGGAAGGTGTATCTCGAACTTTTGTATGAGAAGAGTGGAGGGATGACGTGGTATTTTGTTCTAGTGCTCGATGACGGTGCCGGCGGTCGACCGTCTTGCTCCGATCTCTACTGAAATTTCAGTCTACACCTATAATTCATCTATACAGCCTATCTTGACTATACACACAGCTCCAACAGCCACGCAAGAGCTACTGCAGAGCCTGAAAAGCGGCAGCTGTGGCGAAAATGCTGTTTCGGTCAGGCGCACCTGCGCTGAGAGCCATCTCCCGAGCGTCCGGCTCATCCTCCACACTACCCCGATCCCTCCCTCGCTCACTCCACTTCTCTTCCCCACCTCAAGCTCCTAATCCGTCCTCCCGGTCAGAATCAGCCTGGGCGGCAGCAACGGAATCCGCCCACTCGGTCCTCACTCCCCCTCCCTCCTCAGCGGCACGGCATGACCCCCTCGCAGCCATCCACGCCGAAATAGGGTCGCTCAAAGACTCGCTCTTTCAGCTCCTGGGATCATCACATCCTGCCCTGGACACAATAGCGAAATACTACTTTCACGCCGAGGGGAAACATCTACGGCCACTCATTGTCCTGCTCATGAGTCAAGCGACAAATGGGCTGGCCGGGCCAGGATGGACGAGGGCAAGAGAAGAGGCATTGGCGCAGTCGGTGGATGATAGTCTGACGGTGGAAGGCGGGGTGCTGAACGACTGGAACCCCGAGGTGTCAGGAAGGGAAAGCGGAGCCGTGACTTTCGGAGAACCCTTCAGAATACCCAACCTCGCGCCCCTCCCCCCTCGCCTCAAACCTACCCTCCAATCCCTCCAAACATCCCTCGACGACGGCTCTCCCCAGATCCTCCCTACACAACGGCGCCTCGCAAGCATCACGGAGATGATCCACGTCGCTTCATTACTGCACGACGATGTGATCGATACATCACCATTACGGCGCGGTCAGCCGTCTGCGCCGAACGAGTTCGGCAACAAGCTCTCAATCCTCTCGGGAGACTTCCTGCTTGGCCGGGCATCGGTGGCGCTGGCGAGGCTGGGGTCGAGGGAAGTAGTGGAACTGCTGGCGACGGTGATTGCGAATCTGGTGGAGGGGGAGGTGATGCAGCTCAGGGCGACAAGCGAGCCCGAGCGGATACCCACCAAGAAGGGGTTCGAGGACTATATGCGCAAGACATACCTCAAGACGGCGAGTCTGATGGCGAAGAGCGCGAGGGCGGCGGTCATATTAGGTGGGAGTGGGCGGGGGGAGGCCGAGTGGGTCAAGGAGGTGGCATATGGGTATGGAAGGAATCTGGGGATTGCATTCCAAGTGAGCTGCTTTCTCTGGCTATATCGGTCCCGGCTGACGTCCAGCTCGTTGACGATGCGCTCGACTTCCTCCCCCCAGATCTTTCCCTCGGCAAGCCAGGAGAAGGCGCCGATCTCAAGCTAGGTCTCGCAACCGCGCCCGCCCTGTTCGCATGGGAAGAACACCCCGAGTTAGGTCCGCTCATCCTCCGGAAATTTTCAGAATCAGGCGATGTCAAGATGGCGCGAGATATAGTAGGGAGGAGTAAAGGACTGGAAAGAACGATGGATCTAGCGAGAAAGTTTGCCGGCGAGGCGAGGGGGATGGCGGAGCGTTTACCGGAGAGCGAGGCGAGGGGCGCATTGGTGGGATTGACGGAGAAGGTGGTAGATCGGGTAAAGTAGTAGATTTTCTAGATGGACAGGAGGGGTCGGTTGTCTGCTGGAGGTACTGATCGGGTATAGCTGATCCGATCGAGGGTGCGAGCGGCCGGCTAGGTCTATCCGAGTCCTTCCTTCCATCCCCTGTCTCCAGCTGACCAGCTGAAGCCAGGATCTGACATCAAAGGATAGACACCCCTTACGCGTTTCTGTCGCTGATCCCCTGCTCTCCTGACCACAAGCTGCCCATCGTGATCGTTCTGGCTTTGCCCACCCACCCACCTGCCTCGTTAGACCATATAATCACTCTTGGCATTAGCAATACCTAATAATACTTTCGACATGGCAGAGCCAGTCCCCAGTATCCCTATCCCCATCCCGCCCGTCGACCCCGTACCTACCTCCTCTATCGCCCCTCCCGCCCCGCAGCCCGAGCTCGGCAAGGAGATGACAACCATCATCGAGAATGGTCAGACGGTCGTCCTCCCCGTCCCGCGCACGAACTCCGACCACCCGGCTCAGTCTGACCATGCGGAAGGATGGGCCGGGCTCGGCAATATGGGGATGACATCGACGCCTCCAGGTGGGCCCGGGGTACCGACACCGACGAGTCTTGTTCCCGTTCCTGCGCCATCAGTGGCTGCTCCCGCGGCGCCTGCGGATCCAGGTCTGCCTCTTCCTCCTCCGGCTGCCGGGACGAGCAGCGCAGTTGTGCCAGTACCGGCCCCAGTACCGTCCTTGCCGCCAGGTCAGCTGGTGCCTGGAGCGCCCGCTGCGCCGACTTCCTCGACAGCCGACGCGGTATTGCCGCCCGTCCTGCTCAATAATGATAAGCCTAGCGTTCCCGTGACCACATCTAGCAGCAGCAGCAGTACCAAGTAAGCCGAGCCCGCTCAGTTGGTGGCTACGAGACCAGCGCTAATCGTATCAGGCCCAACATCTCACCCTTACCCCAAGCCCCAGTCTTCTCCGACCCCGTGGCGATCAAGCCTTCCTCCTCCCGTCTTCCTCCGCCCAGACCGAGCTCATCTACGCGGGACGTATCCCTTGTCCCCGGCGGACCGAGCGCTACCTCCTCCTCTGCCTCATCTACCTCAAAAGGCGCTTCGGCATCGGCATCGGCCACCTCCTCGGCAGTCGCAGATTTCCCGTTTGTTCCTGTCGCGCCCAGTTCGAGTAGCCGGACGCGGACAGTCTGGGATGCTATGGGCGGCTCATCATCTGGCGCAATCGAGAACGTAGCGGCCAAGCCGACGACGAGCAGCAGTGCCCGTGCCCCTGGCCCCGTCCCCATCCCATCTCTCTCGACCTCGGCTACGATGCTGGATGGAGTCAAGGCGGGGCAGATAGCTTCACAGAGCGCCGGGACCGGGCCGGTCACAGTTCTGGTGGATGCTCCACCTGACGTTTCTCAGGGGGACGCAGGTGCGTATCTCTACCTTTCCTTCTTTCTTTCTCTGACTCCCTTCTCCAACTGTGAGGAACTAGCTGACCCGCAGCCTCCTCATCTCAGCAACCCATCCCATCTCTCCCTCCCGCGGGCTCACCGGAAGAAGCCAAAGTCCTCGCCGTCGTATCCTCCACCATCACACTCTCCGGCTCCGCCGCCGTCGCAGCCATCAAAGCGGGCGCTACGCAATTGGGCAGCGGTGGCGGGACGACGAGCAACAGTACGACTGGAGACGACGGAGGACTAAGTGGGTTTGCGATCGCGGGCATTGTGGGTGGCGGGGTGTTGGGATTGATGATTGTCGTGGTTGTCTGGTATAGATGGGTGAGTCATTCTTCCTCTTTGGTCAGGGCGACGAAGGGACAAGGGCCGAGAGCTGATCTTACAGCGTAAGAAGAGCAAAGACAAGGACGATGAGCCCAGTCAGGACATGACGGAGGCACAACGACCCGATACGGCCTTCTCGTTCTCTGACGACCCCGTCACGGCGAGTACGGGCCGGATTCGCCGGGGTACGATGCAAGCTGCTCAGCAAGGCCAGGGACCGTTTGATGATCGGTATCAATCCCAGTATGGCGGCGGGTCGGGGTATCAGCCTCATCAAGATGGGGAGCACGACATCCACGCTCAGCGGGAATACACTCAAGGAACTGATCAGGATGGGTATCCTTTCCCTGCTCAAGGTACTCACGATTCCGCTCCTCACCCTCACGTACGTTTAGAAGGTCAAGATGACCTAAACGAGCTATACGGTTCCGCCATCGAAGAAGAACAAGCCCGTCGAGAACTGACCAACCCCTTCGCACCGCCCGTCCCGCCTCTTCCAGCGTCGGTACGCCAGTCAGGCCTTTCTCGACCAGGAACAAGCTATACCGACATCTACGGGGCATACGAGTCCCGTCCCGCCACTCAAGTATTGGAGGATCGATACTCCCACCGCGCCCACCCTCCGCGCAGGGAGGATGATGATGATGACGACGGGGATCTTCCAGCGCAAACACCAGCGACCTCGTCTCTCCTTCCTTGGCTCAAGAAGGATCCAGCACCACCGCCGCCCGTCCCGGCCTTACCTGCTCCGGCGAGACGACGGGGAAGGGAGGAGAGGGAAGAGAGGAACCTGGATGTGCCTCAAGATGTGGGTATAGGCGAAGGGGAAGGGGAAGGGGGAGGTAGGGAGTACACGAGGTATGAGTCGAATGTGGCGGGTTTGGGCGCGAGAGGGGGTCCACCCCCGAGACCGGCGAGACCTGTGATGGCGCAGACGCCGGCGTGGGCGGGGGCGAATGAGTTCAACGTGATGATACCTGGTTTCAGGTAGTGCTGTATACGTACCATATGATATCGTGCCAATGGAGTACTGATCGCTCTGCCATATATCTTGCGGGCGTTTGTGAGAATGTTCATGAGCCCAGCGCTTGTTCATGAGCCCAGCTCTACGCTGCCTCTGCCAACTTGCAGCATGCGACGCAACCGCGATGCACGGAGCCCAATCCAGGCGATTTCCCAGCTGAGATTACCATTGTGGCAATGTCGGCTCCCAGAACGAAGCCAGACACACTGAAGCGCGGTATTGAAGAAGGAGTGGCCTGCTCAGGTTCGTTGTCTTGCTTCAGGTGATGATCCGGAGATTCCCTACCCGGAGCCAGCGAGCAGACCAAAGGCGAGCCATGACTGGCCTCCTGAGGACCATCCCTGACTTCCATTACGGCGACTATCTACAAGGCGCAGGCCGCATATCTTTCCATACGACTCATCCCATGCATATTCTGCGACGAGGGCCGACACAGACATAGGCGGTGGATGGGCCATCGTTTGCGCGGGCGACAATCTGAAACATTTTGAAACCCGGAAGCAAATAACGCGCCGGGCTGGACGCGACTCTGAAATTTCACTCAACCTTGCCTTTCCTTTCGTCCATTCAGTCCACCTGACCACTACCTTGACCTTCAGCAGATCCTGCTGCTACTCACAGGCCCTTAGTCGCGCCAGCTGAGGGTACTCCCTCACCGCCCTCATAAACATTCCCGCTCTTACCGCCCCTTCCCATCATGAGCTACTCCTCCGAACGTGGCAAACGTCCCCGCCAAGACGACCTCCCCTCTCCGTCCAACCCCATCATCACAGCCCATACCATCTCCCCTCTCCCCCTCGCACAGTCTCACGCGCTCCTCCTGGAGCTCTCCACCTCCCATCCCTCCGCCGCACCCGTCATCGCCGCCTACATCAACCGCTTCACCCAAGACGAGGCAGCCCGCCGAGCCAACGCCCCCTCCGTCGACTTTGACCACTACTCCAAGTCCATCTGGAAGGCTCTCAACATCACACATGCCAGAAAGTCCGGCTCCAAGCAATACGAGGCGGCTCATGACATCGCGGGCGATATCGACGACGCTGTACGGGATATTCTCAGCCGGGTCGCCCAGTCGGATCGGTATGCTACCCGCCTCTCGGCCTTCTCCACCATGCGCAAGGTCTCCAAATCTATCATCACCTGCGGAGAGGGCGAGATCCGGAAGGTAGTGATGAACAGTCAGGCGCCTGGGAGTCTGGCAGAGGGGATGGAGCGGGTGCTGGATGCAATGGAAGCCAAGGGGGAGCTGCAGGGGTTGAAGGACGAGGGGATGGCGGAGAAGGTGGCAGAGCTGGATGTGGAGTATGGGCGGTATGGGATAGAGGAGTATAAGGTGTTGTTCGAAAAGCTGTCCGGGTAGTGTCCAAGAATTTGTTCTGATTGTAGTATAGCGGATCGGTTGTGTATGGGTGGAACACTAGTCCGGTGACATGTGGTGATCGGCAGCTCATGTCTTCCGACGATTCTGCTCACATCAGCAGGCACCCATGTGCAGTCCAGAGTGACAGACGGACGACCGGCTTCACTCTTCGCTACCCCGCCACCCGGCCAAACTCCACATTCCTCAAGCCAAAGGAGGAGTTCCGACGCGTATCTCAGCAGATCTCAGCTCAATACTCTGGCTTCTGGACACCTCCATCCACCCCCATACCCTGCTACTCCTCTGTCTGTACGAATCCGTCCTAAAGGTGAGTCACCTCATGAAAAAGGGTCAGGAAGCGGGTCAACAGTCTGGCTGACCTCCTGCAGCGTGTCTTCGGCCCGTAAAGTAAGAGATGGGCTTCTCGAGCATCACACGCCCCGTCAGTAACATCATCGGTAGTCTCGGCCAGTCCAAGAGCGCCGGATCGGTACCCGAAATCCTCGCGGCCGTCAAAAAAGCCATCAAAGAAATTCTGGAAGGATGTAAAGCCGACCCATGTTATGATACCCGGCGGTCTGCATTCCAGGCCCTCCTCGGCATGGCGGAGCAGATCCTTCTGATCAAGGACAAGGAGCGTCTTCAGGCGGTCATAGATAGCGGCCCTCCTAGGGAGATCGATGGTGCGCTGCATGAGGTGGGGGAACAGGTGGACGAGGAAGAGGGGGAAGATCAGCTGTTGCAGGGAGAGATGAGAAGCCCGGTGAAGGATTTGGCGAGGAGGTATGGGGATTTGAATGAGGATCTCTTTGAGAGCCTGGTGGCGCAGATGTCGTACGATCATAATGGGTGTATGGATGACGATGATGATTACTGGTAGGACAGCCGCTAAATATCTATGTAGATGGACGGCTCGTTGTACGTAGCCACATCAGCTACCATGAATAGACGGACCCGCTGCGCGAAGTATGTGGCGCCTGGGCGTCTCCCTGGAGCCATACTAAAGGGACCATTGACCACCAATTACACAGTACTTGGACAGAGAGATGTTGGAGGAGTAGGCGAATCATGAACACTGGGCCTCATTCGGCTAATTGTGGTAACATCCTCAAATCCTGACCCCATCGGCCATCCGTCCGGCTGATGAGTGCTGCTCCCCTTCACATGCTCGACGCACTGCCGCAGGCCTTGCAGGCTGCCGCTTGCCCTCCTCGATCAGCTCTTGATCAGCTTCTGACAGCTGAGTTACCTTTACGGCATCGTCTTGCGGAATGAGGATCAACAAATTTCCCTTGACTCGCGCTCTCCTCCTTGCCGTTGACTCTCTTGCACTCCCAGCATAGATTCACTCGCCACAGCGCAGCCTATGCGCCTTTCAGGTAGTCTGAGAGCCACTAAAAGCCTTTGCACTATCCTCAAGCTCGACACAAATCGGCCGGTCTTCGCATTTCACCGCAAGATGTCCGCCGTCGCCTCGTCCTCCAAGTCTCCGGCGCTGAAGTACCCGCCGGAATCGCCGTCGCTTCTCCCCAAAGCATGCCTCAGCGGAATCAAGGGTCTTCAGAGTCTGGATCCAGCGCGATTCGTCACGCGCATACCGATCTTGTGTGCTCGAGTCGATCCGGCAAAGGTTGCCGAGTTGAAGCGGCATCCTATGCTTCGAGGGTGAGCTCTTTCAGACCCCACTGCGACGGTTGTGTGGCTGATCATCTAGGCAGATCATCGACGTCAAGCGGATACCGTCCGTCATCCCCATACCTGGCAAGCAGGAGAAATTACTCCGGCTAAGAGTGGAATCGGAAGGTGGGCTCGTACGCTTCTCTCGTTGGGGATAGGACCTGATGTTCAGACGAGCTGCCAGCTACCGTCCGGGAATTCTTGCTTGCCAAGACGGAAGGGTTCGAGAAGGACGTGCTGGAGCTAGGATATGACTACTGGAGTGCATGTGCGCTATCTTAGGCTCGCATACGGCGGGACGCGAAGCTGACGAGGTAGCGGATGTCTTGAATGCTATTCTGCCGGACACGGCCACCGGAGACCCGCCTTCATCTTTCACCCAGACTGGACATATAGGTGAGCTCGTTTGTGGCTACGGGTGCGATGCGTGCGCTGAGCTGACTCTCAGGACATGTCAATCTCCGAGACGAATGGTTGCCCTATAAGCACCTCATTGGACAGGTCTTACTGGATGTAAGCTTCGATGCACGTGTCTTCGTGGCAGTCACAAGCTGATGTAGGATAGAAGAATCACCAGATGCGCACGATCGTCAATAAGCTGGACACGATCCACGCCGAGTATCGATATTTCGATATGGAGGTCTTAGCTGGCGAGCCAGATTTCGTAGCTACAGTGGTACGTCTACCATATTGCAACCTTCCTCCCCGCCTCTCCGAGGTCCCCTCTTCTCCTATCAGCATCAGACACGGTCTTTGAAGTAGCGCTGACTCTCAGAACGAAGGCAATTGCACCTTCACCCTCGACTTCCGCTCCGTCTACTGGAACTCTCGCCTCGGCAACGAACACGACCGCCTCGTCTCGCTCTTCGCCCCAGGGGAGGTCGTAGCGGACGTCATGGCTGGTGTCGGACCTTTCGCTATCCCAGCAGCCAAGAAGGGATGTCGGGTACTAGGGAATGATCTGAATCCGGAGGGCGTCAAGTGGATGGCTGTCAATCGGGAGAAGAACAAGGTGAGCTACTGACTTTCGATACCTGCACAAGATCGGCTGCAGAGGGGCTCAGCTGATACAGTAGGTCCAAGCGAATCTGCGCGTGTCCGAGACCGATGGCCGAGCTTTCATTCGGTCTGCGCCATTATCTATCTGGAACGACCCCTTCCCGCCTGTTCAGATCCCTACGTCCCGGAAGAAGAGGGAAAAGGCCGCTCGGCTCGCGCGTACCGGCGATTCTTCCACCTCCACGTCAGATCCAGCTTCAGCCGACGCTGTTTCCCCATCCTCATTACCACCACCACCGTCCGTAGCCGCGCCCTCCGCTTCAGTCCCCTCAGCGCCAGCGCCAGTCGAGCCGGAACGACAAGAAGTATCTCACTTCGTCATGAATCTCCCCGACTCGGCGTTGACCTTCCTCGACGCGTACCGAGGTGCCTACAACGCCCTCGCTTCGGAAGCTAAGGCGGACGGGTACGATCCCAGATCTGCCAAAATGCCTATGGTGCATGTTCACTGCTTTACGCGGGAGATGGAACGTCCCGGCGCCGAGAAGGACATCTGCCAGGTCAGTTCCCGTCGTCCTCTTGCACTCACTCTCGGAATCGGGGTCAGGATCAGAGCTGATCTCGCAGAGAGCCTCAAAGTATCTCAAGTACCCGCTCGACATGTCTGCTCCAGAGCTGAACCTCCACTTTGTCCGCTCCGTTGCGCCCAACAAGGACATGTACTGCCTATCGTTCAGATTGCCTCGGGAAGTGGCCTTTGCGCGAGATTAGCGTGCGATGCATCCTTTGGAGATAGCTCCGCTCTGCTACAAGATGGCAAGCCCGATGACCAGGTGTACAAGTCTTCCTGGTTCCACATGATCCCCAAAGAGATCCGCACACTTCCCCTCCGACACTTGGTACACGCTCCGCTTCTTTCGTTCCCTCCCTGCTTTACAGCGCGACGTTCCCTCTCAACTCGCCGGGGATGTCGCCCGACTCGCCTGCCTACTTCCCGCACGGGACTGCGAAGGCGTATGCTGTGCCGGCGTACTATACCATCAGCTCTTGTCCCTCTCCACTCCATGTCATTTTTGTCTGCCCGGGATCGACAGAGGGCAACTCACATGATCCCACTCCCAAACTGAGAATGCAACAACCCCCCACTGAGCGTGATCTGCCCCCTCCCGAACCCAGGCAACAGCATGCTTCCATCCCACCCATCAAACCCATCGCTCGACATGAATGTGGGCAGGTACTCTGCCCAGCCGGACGTATTGTTGGTCGGCGGGGGCGCGCCGGGTCCGCTGGGGCCGCCACCGCCGCCGAGCCCGTTTGCGTTCCCGTTCCCGGTAGAGTGGGGGGTGTAAGCTGACGAGGGGAGATTGTTTGTAAAGTGGGAGAGATATGCGGCCGAAGGGGAGTTGGCTATTGATTCAGAGGGTCCAGCTGCCGAAGGTAATATCCTACTTCATCAGTCAAAGCTCCGACCACATACAGAAGAAGAGGGATGCGCACATCATATCACCACCTTGAGGGATAAACGTAAAATGCCCAGGCTCATCCCCGTGCTGTCCCCAATTCGCCACATCCAAAAGCGCCGGATCGAGCCCTTCCATCCCCTCCACATCGTGATGCCCCACGCCCGGCCCAGAGCCTTTCGTGAGCGCCGGGTCAATCGTGCCGTTCATGCCCGGTGATCCGGGTCGGGACGGGTGCGCGGACGGCGGAGGCGGATTTCGGGCCTCTTTCGTCTTGCGCACAATCTCGCGGATGAAGGCCGAGTAGATGGCGGGTTGGTGTGAGGGGTCAGTGGCGCATGCTTCGAGGTTGTCTGCCATTTCCCTGGAATGTCAGCTTGGTCCTGCGAAGTAGTCGCATCGTCATCATGAGAACGAGAGCTTACGTGACGAGCTTGAAAATAGCTTCTTCGGAGTCATGATACGTCCTCAACTCGGGCTTTAGGAGCTTCAATAGCGATAGCAGCTACCTCGTCAGCTCCTTGTTCCTCCGTTCGCGGTGATAGGCGAGCTTACAGCGTAAGAACACATCACAAAGTTGGTGTCCGGGACATAACGCAAGTACCCCGAGGGGACAAACGCATCCTTAACGATCGTGCACACCCGCGTAGCCGCCTCGTACACGTTATTGAGGAAGAACGAGATGTCCATCCGGGAGCGCTGTTTGTCAGCTCGTTCACCTCCTAGAAGCTGGGGGAAGCAATAGCTCACCTCCAAGGCGTTCTCGAGACCGAACGAGTACAGCACGAGCGAGTGATACGAGTAGTAGAACTGGGCGCGGGAGTCCCATTCAAAGTGCGCCGGAAGGTCCATCTCACTGATATATCAGCTCGACTCTGGATACCCTCAAGCGCGGAAGATTTAGCTGAGGCAGGAAGACGTACCTCCGCGGAGTGTTCCACTCGACCATCCATCGCCTCAGCTCCTCATGCGCCGATCGAACAATCATCATATCTGCCCGTCAGCCTTGACCCTCTCCCGCTCTTTCCTCTATCTCCCTTCCGTGATAGAAAAAGACTCACAATCCGCATCTGTCCTCAGCCCATTAATAGTCGTCGTACTACTGTAAATACTATCGATCGCCCGACTCATAATACTCTGCAGGTACACATACCCCGCTACGGGTTTATCACTCGACAGCGAGAATCGTTGATTGTGCCACTGCCCTTCGCACGTTTTCCGGATGATATAGTCTTCTCGGACAGTGTAGGGTTTGCCCATTTGGGCAGAGATGGACCGGTCCAAGATGAAACAGTGGATCCAGGTACGTTCTCTATTGATGATCTGGGGGTCAGCATCTTCCCAATAAATGACCAAAAGGAAGGGCTGACCTCGAGATCCCTCGCTCGGCCTTCTTCTGTGTCAATATCGCACGGCACGCTCTTCCGGTGCAGGTTGAGATCGGTCGCCATCCGGATAGCCATACCCAGCATCATCCATGTCCGATCCTGCTCAAACCTGGATATCAGCCACAGTCCAGCTCCCAGCGAAAGAGCCAACTGACGTCTTCTCCGGCCCGAGCGTCCAGAGACTGAGCAGCAAATACGCCTGCACGACCTCCACAGACTTGTATCCTCTGCTAGGTACCTCGAACGCCAGGCGCTTGGCGTAGGACGAGAGCGAAGTGTGCAGCTCGGGCTTTTTGGTATAGTGCCGAGCGGCAATGGCGCAGATACTGCACATCAGCAAGAGCGGAAGGATAGGCGACAGAAGGCTTCGCTTACACGGTACAGAGGAACTGAGATCGCTGGATGACAAGTTCGGGTG
The DNA here is from genome assembly GCF_025882075.1 of Dioszegia hungarica. NCBI lineage: Eukaryota > Fungi > Basidiomycota > Tremellomycetes > Tremellales > Bulleribasidiaceae > Dioszegia > Dioszegia hungarica. The sequence continues at coordinate 237,512 of NW_026515767.1, read as the reverse complement.
TATGGAACTCTCGGTAGAGCATAGGAACGTGCACCGCCACTGTCTCGTCAGCTCGCTCCTCTACGCTTGGGAGGAGTTCTTGACTGACAATTATCGTAGTATAGCGTGAACAGATCGTTGATCTCTTCCCGCGTAACGATCGTCAGCAGCTCGGGTAACTGACCGTCAGCTACGCCCCAATGGTACCGTACGGATAGGATGGCTCACCCTGTTCCCCGGCGGTCCCACGTGCACTCCCACACCAACCGGCTTGAAGTAATTCTGACTCGCCAACCCACTCTCCTGACTGACCGCCCCCTCCCCTTCCTTCTTCCCTTCCTCCCCCTCCTTGCTCTCATCCCCCTTGACCTCCCCGCCCCTCACATCACTCAGCATCGCCCGGTTCACACTCCCCTCTCTCAGATGACTACTCCCATTCCGTCCCATACCCATCGGGGACCGTCCATACCGCCCCTGTTTCCCCTGCGTATTTTGCAGACTCGCCTCCGCGAGCAGACCGAGCGGGGACAGAACGTTATCGGGAAGCGAATGCAGCCTGGGGGAGAGTTGGGAGTGGGCCATATGTGACATAGCGCCGTTACCGGATGATTCGCCATTGTAGCCTTGGACAAAGGTGTCGGCGTGGATAAAGGCGCGGTTCATCGCGACAGCGAGGGTCGGGATGGTCGCGGGGGAGGTGTAGGAGGTGATGAGGTTGATGGTGTCGGGCTCGGTCACGGTGCCGTGGAGGGCGGTGGAGAAGGAGTTTAGGGAGGGTTGGTCGATTGCGCTAAGCGCCTGCAGTGTCAGCTGGAAGCTCAAGCACAGCTCAACAGTCAGGTGTGACATACGGATCCGATGCCCTTCAAGGCAGCTTCCATCTTGGCCATTCGAGCCGCTAGCGCTTCATTCTTCCGCGTGCTCCGCTTGCCGCGGTTGGATTCTTCAAAGATGCACTCGTGTCCGCCTGATTTGCACCGCTAGACAATCAGCAAGAAGCAACATCTCGAAAGACATCAGAACTTACCTTGCAAGGACCACCCGGACCAGACGTCGCATCCGGTATACATCTCATCTTGATCTTGCGACACCTATAAGTCAGCTTACGCTCGGACAGATCTACGGTTTGAAACTCACGCTATACACGCCCTACACAATCAGCTATGCCCATATCAATCATCAGGCGCGACTCACTTGGACCCCCTCGTCAACTTAGCCTTGACCTTCCCATCCTTCCCCTTCTTCTTCCCACCCGCCCCATCCTTCTTCCCTCCCGCCCCACCCTGCCCCTCTTCGTCCTCCTCATCCTCATCGTCCTCTTCCCCATCTTCCGCCTCGTCCCCATCCGAGCTCCCATCCAGCCCCGAGCCCGCTACTTTTGCCCGCTTGTCGCTCGATCCGGGCGCATAAGGGTCGAAGGCTGGTGGATGGACCGACTGGTGAAGCGGGGAGGGGTTCTGCGGGGTCGAGAGGTTTTGGTATGCGGATGCGTAGGGGTGAGAGGACCAGTCGTCCGGCGGTACGAAGGTTTGAGAGGTGTTGCCGGAGGAAGGCGGAGCGGGGTTGGAGGCTGACCAGGTGCGTTTGGACATGCTGGGTCTGAGGAGCGAAGGGGGCGAGGGGGCGAGTTGGTAGCCGCTATCTCGGGAGCGGCTTGTAACTCTTGGCTCAGTGAAGCGCGTAGCTTGTCACTGCCTGAGGCGGGCCTGCTGACGCTTACGGCTGGTCCAGGAGGATTCGCAGTGTTGCAGCGTCAATGAAGTATTACGACTCGCGGTATCCTTGGTAAGGTACGGTTGGTGAAGCGTGAAGGGGTGGACGCCTCGGTTAGCAATTGTGGCTATTCGTTTAGCTTTTACCGGCGTTCTAATTTCAATAGTCAGTATAATCCATTAGTAATAGGAAATCGCCGTTAATAGATCTGGAAGCGGGATTAGCAGGGGGTGTGGCACTGCCAACAGAACGGAGAGTGAGGAGAACTCCTGGCCGGGTTGCCGTAAGAGATAGCCGGTTCTTGCGACCGCGACCGCTCACGACATCGCGCATGATCGCTGCCAGTACTTGCGCAGTGTATACTGATTTTCACTGACCCATACCAGTACCCAGGCAGCTCTAGCAGCTCAGAGGCTGCTCCGAACCTCGGGCCTCGCGAACAATTAACGGTCCATCGGGCTCGCTGCGGCAATGAGCTTCCTCGCTGGCCCGAGCCGTCTTCGCCCGACGATCTCTCATCATCCTTGGTGTGAGGTATTGGCGAGCAGACCAGCTCGGTTTGCCTCTACCCACCATCATGACCGAGCCATCAAGATGTTCCACATACGACGCCAGTCGTCAGCCGTTGCCGGGCCAAGCGAGGCATACCGCTCCCTTCGACCCCGAGCGACTCCCCCACCCTCCCCCCACCTTCGATACCTACATACCTCCTCTGCCACGTCATACCGGCACCTCGCCCCTACCGACCCTCCTTCCTCCCCTCCCTCTCGCTCTCCCTCTTCTTCCTCTTCCTCGCCGTCCCTACCCTCCCGCCCCACCCCACCCCTAACAGTCTCCCCCGTCAACCCCGACGCCCCCTCCGCACCCACCTCGGACCGCTCCCAATCCGCCGCCGACTGGCGCATCATCCGCCGACTAGCCATCAATATCTGGCCCCGCGACTCCCTCGGCACAAGGGTGCGCGTCCTCGCGGCCCTGGGGCTGCTCGTTGGGGGTAAACTCCTCAATGTGCAGGTGCCGTTCTTTTTCAAGGATATTGTGGACAGTCTGAATGTGGAGATTACGGCGAATACGGGGGTGTGGGTGCTGGCGGGGGCGAGTGTGGCTGGATGTGAGTCAGGCTTGCGTTGTATAGAGCGACCTGGGTGAGGCGAGTGGAAGGAAGGAGCGAGTGCAGTTGGAACAAAAGGAGAGAGCCGGGAAGACTCGACGGGGCAAGCGAGGAAACACAAGGCGCAGACGGGGCAATGTGATCGCCGAGAGAATGGGAGCAGAAGCGAATGAGCGATCGAACGGATCCAAGCTGACATCATAGACGGAGCAGCTCGAATCCTGACGACCTTATTCGGTGAACTCCGTAATGCCCTCTTTGCATCCATAAGCCAATCGGCGATCCGTAAAGTCGCCAGGGAGACGTTCGAGCATCTCTTGAATATGGACATGAAGTTTCATCTGGAGCGGCAGACTGGTGGTCTGACGAGGGCAATCGATAGGGGAACAAAGTGAGCTCGTCGGGTACCGCGATCGGAGACTGCGTATTGGGGTGACAGGGGCTGATCGGAAAGGGGAATCTCGTTCATCCTGTCGAGTATCGTCTTTCATGTTATCCCGACTGCGCTGGAAATCACGATGGTGTGCGGTATCCTCGTGAGCTTCTCCCAGTGAGAATGGAGATGGACTTGAGCTGACAAGCCAGTCGTGGAAGTTTGGCTGGGACTTTGCGGGGATCACCGTCCTCACTATGGCGCTGTACACTTGGTATACCGTCCGGACGACCGCATGGAGGTCAGCTAAACAATCCCTTCTCCCTGATGACTTTGATGACCCAAAGAGAGGAAATGAAGCTGATGGTCAGGACGCAATTCCGTAAAGAAGCCAATGCGGCGGATAACAAAGGCGCAACAGTAGCTGTGGACTCGTTGATCAACTATGAGGCTGTCAAGGTCAGCTTTCCCTCCCGCCTAATGTATGATGCGGGGATGATAGCTGACTCTCAGGCATTCAATAACGAGCCGTTCGAGACGAAGCAATACGACAAGACGCTGGCGACGTACGAAAAAGCATCGGTCAAGATTGCTACCTCGCTCGCGACGCTCAATTCAGGGCAGAACTTTATCTTTAGTTCGGCGTTGACGTGTATGATGCTCCTCGCGGCGCAGGGTGTTGTCAAGGGTGAGTTGGATTGTTTCTGGCACTCGCAAGAGAGGGGATCGGGCTGATCGACAGGCACAATGACGGTCGGCGATCTCGTCATGGTCAATCAACTGGTCTTTCAGCTATCCCTCCCCCTGAACTTTCTCGGCACAGTCTACCGAGAACTCCGTCAGAGTTTGATCGACATGGAAGTCATGTTCAACCTCCAATCTGTTGATGCAGCTATCAAAGTGAGTTCTCCCCCATACTGCCCCCGGCTCAGCTGACAGCCAGGACACCCCCACCTCCCGTCCGCTCTCACTCAAAGGCGGACAGATCGAGTTCCGTAACGTCTCCTTCGGCTACCACCCCGACCGGCCCATCTTCCGCAACCTCAACATGACCATCCCGGCCGGCTCCAAAGTCGCCATCGTCGGTCCATCCGGGTGCGGCAAATCGACCGTCTTCCGTCTATTATTCCGATTCTACGATTCCCAATCCGGCCAGATCCTCATCGACAACCAAGACATCAAATCGCTCACCCTCTCGTCTTTACGCAAAGCGATCGGCGTCGTCCCGCAAGACACTCCCCTGTTTCACGCGGACATACTCCATAATATCCGGTATGGCCGGCTGGACGCGACCGACGAGGAGGTGTATGCGGCCGCGGCGAAAGCCAAAGTGGCGGATACGATCGAGAGGTTGCCGGATAAGTATGCGACGAAAGTGGGGGAGAGGGGATTGATGATTTCCGGCGGAGAGAAGCAGAGGTTGGCAGTTGCGAGATTATTGCTCAAAGATCCGCCGATCTTGTTTTTCGACGAGGCGACGAGCGCGCTCGATGTGTATACCGAGACGGAGTTGATGAGGAATATTAATGAGGCTTTGGTCGGTGGTGGAAAGACGAGTGTCTTCATTGCGCACAGGTGAGTTTTGCGGGGCAGTAGATGGTGTAAGGGGCGGAGGAGAGCTGATGGGCTAGATTACGAACCATCTCGGATGCGGATCTGATTATCGTGTTGCAGGAGGGACAAGTCGCGGAGCAGGGAAGCCACGAGGAGCTGTTGAAGATTGAAGGAGGGGTGTATCAGCGTTTATGGACGGCGCAGTTGAGCGAGAATACGAGTTCTTTGACGCCGGCGGGGGCTGGGACAGAGGCGGAGAAGGAAGAGATCTTGGTAGAGAGTCAGAAGAAGTAGATCATAGAGTCATGTCATCTGCTCATCACCTCTACTGTTCCCCTATTCTCACATCCTTCGCCTTCTCCTCCAACTCCTTCACTGCCTCTTCCTCCGCCCCCTTATCCCCTTCTTGCGCCTCCTCCACCTCCCCCGCTGTCATCTTGATCTCCCCTTCTCCGTCCGTCCCGTCCCCTTCCGCCTTGAAGAGGTAGCCTTCTATATAGCCCGCGATCTCTTCTTTGCCCTCCCCGTGGAAGAGCGCTTCGGTGAAGGCGTCCCGCTTGGCTCGGTTCTGCTGCTACGTGGGGTCAGCCTTATTCCTTCATCACGCTCGCCTCCCGTCTAAGCTGTCTCCGCGGCCCATGACCATCGAGCGAAGGGGGATTACTCCACTTCGCAGCTTGGGTTAAAGACTCACATGTAATAATGGTAATCCCCCGCCCTTCTCTTCTGGCAACTCCGACAACAGCTTGACAACAGCCACTTGGTTGTTCAAGATAGCCCAATGTAATGGTGGAGATCCGGCAGTATTTGTCTGCTGGAGGAACGAAGGTGGGAGATGGGGGAGGAGGGCTTGTAATATGTCTGTTGGGGTCAGCTTGGCGTCCACTCGCACCATTCAGGAAGGTGCGGAGGGCATAGCTGAGGGGGACCCACCGATATGTCCGTTGGCACAGCACATGTGCAAAGCCGTATTTCCCCTATTATCCCTAGCTTCCACGATGGCCTCCTCTCCAAACTGGCTGATATACGCCTGCACCTCCTCGAGCTCGCCATATCGGCACGAGAGGAGGAACTCGTCTGATTCTTCCGCGCTGGGCTTTGTCGAAGGCATTTTCGCTGTTATTCCGAATTCGGTTATAGTATATAGTGGGGCTTAGGACAGTGGAGGTGCTGATTGGAGGTCGGGTGCGAGGGAGAAGTAAGTCGGATGCTCAAACTTGTGCTCAAAGCGCTCAAAGTTGGCTTGCTGGCCTGAGTGAGCGGCAAAAATCTCGCTTCCGTCGGAACCCGATGAGGACCATTACGTCACTGGTTGACTGGACGCGCTCGACGATCTTCAGCGCTTCAGCCAGCGACACTTTCCGCCTTTCTGCCTGCGTACATCATCTAGCCATAGCCATGTAGACCAGCTACAATATGGTCAAAGCTACAGCACCCAAGAAGAAGCCTTCCGTAGGCTCCGGATCAGGATCCGGATCTGGCTCTTCCATCCTCAACTTCTTCGCCAAGGCTCCGGCTACACCAACTACTGCCGGTCGACAGGCCACCCCTGCGTTCGTCAAGGTCGAGGGCGGGGGTCCAGCCAAAGTACAAGGACAGGAACAGGGAGTTATGCGGACTAGCTCAGCTAGCAAGAAAGGAAAGGAGAAGGAGGTGTATGGCAATGAGGCAGATCCTGTCGTCATCAGCGATGATGAGATGACTGGTGATGCTTCTTCCGTCGTGACCCCTGCACCCAAGGCGCCGGTGGTGAGGAAAGAGAGCGGATTGAAGAGACGGAAGATGTCTCCTCCCCGCCCTTCACCACCGCTGCCCTCGGAAGTCATCGAGTTCGATGATGATGGTGGGATGTTCGAGGAGTTGGAGTCACAGCCTCAGGCTGGGCCTTCTCGTCCCCGGCCTCGGCCTCGGTCGATCTCATCACCGCCGCCACCGGTAAAGCCCCCTCCGTTCGCCAACGTACCGGACTTTCAGCCACCGCCGACCTGGCCAGAGATCATCAATACCGCCCCGGACCCTGCTGAGGAAGAGGGCGAGGACGGGGACGAGCACGATAGGGATGACGACTCTATAGCGGGACGGGATTACGATCACCTCCTCGACTCGGACGATCCTGACGAGGGGGACGAAGGAGACGGGGAGGAGGATGCTGATGGGAATCGATGCGAAACAACAATCCTGGACCTGGAAGAAGCAGAAGCGGAGGAGATCGTCCCTCTTGATCAGCCACCTGGACCGCCGGGTAGGCGTCAGCCATCCCCAACGGGCAGTATAGGTCTGAACATGGGCGGGTTGAATCTTGATATGGAGTGGGGAGAGGATATGGAGGAAGGTATGGGGATGGAGGATTTCGGAGCGGAGGAGGGGTTTGATGGCGAGGTCAGAGAGACCGAGGGGGTTATTGGGAAGAGGAAGACCAAGAGCGGCGCGGCTGTACCGGCTGGGAAGGGGAAGGGAAAGAAGGCGGAGGAGAAGGTGGATAAGTGTCCGATGTGCAGGATGAACATGAAGGGCAAGACGAACACCGTAAGTATCACCTTGCAAACTCTGCTTCCCGTATACTCTGAGCTGATTACTAGGTGGTCCAGAAACACATCAATTCGTGTCTCGACACCTCCTCCAAATCCAACTCAAAGTCTAAACCCACTTCCCGCCCCATATCATCCTTCAACGCCTTCACCCCTCGTCCCTCCGCCTCCCCCTCGCCCCCTCCCGACCCAAAAGCCGGCGCCGGTCCCAACGCCTTCTCGGTCCTCATGTCGGGCCACAAAGAGCGGGAGCAATGGAAAGACGCCGAGATTGACCTGAGTCGGAATGGGACCCGGATAGCCGGGAGGCGGAAAGCGCCGTTCTACAAGGTCATGACAGGGATGCCGGTCGCTGTGGATGCGTTCAGGTATGGGGCTGTTCCGAAAGTGACAGCTTATCTGTTATCGTAAGTCTCGACCGTTGGCACAGCAGACGAAGGGAGAGAACTTGGGGCTGATCAGGTAGACACGCGCACTCGGATCATTATACGAACCTGTCAAAGAGCTGGACGCACGGTCCGATCTATTGCTCCAAGACGACGGGGAATCTGATTATACATATGCTGGGTGTCGAGCCGCAGTGGGTGGTAAGTTGGTTGCTGCCATTGCTTGGTATGCGGAGACAGCTGACTCTCCAGCATGGTCTAGATGAAGATATCCCGTTCGAGATGCCCAATACAGGAGGAGTCAAGGTGACCGTCATCGAGGCAAATCATTGTGAGCTCCAGAGCGTGCAGCAAAGGGAACGCGTATGCTCATGTTACAGGCCCCGGCTCGTCCATCTTCCTCTTTGAAGGTCCCCAGACCGTCAACGCCGGTGATGGCGGCTTCCGCTCCCCCTACGTCGGCTCCAAGCGGATCTTCCGTTACCTTCACTGCGGTGATTTCCGAGCGTGAGCATCTTCGTTTTCACCTCGCAGCCCCAGCTCACGCTCTAGATGCCCCAAGATGGTCCTCCACCCCGATATCGCCCGCGCCAAAATCGACACGTGCTACCTCGACACCACCTACCTCAACCCCAAATACTGCTTCCCGCCCCAACCTCAAGTGATCGACGCGTGCGCTCAACTCGCCCGGAAAGTCGTCGTTGGTCTCCCTGACACTGCGCCCCCACTCGTCGACCTCAAGCCGCCCATCTTTGACCAAAAGCCCGATCTGGATGATAATGGGGATGTCAAGCCCGATCTAGGCGGCGGAGTGGGCAAATTTGAGCCGGTACTTGCTGAGCAACAGGCGGAGGAGAGGGGGAAGGCGATGATGAAGGATTGGTTGGTCAATGTCAAGGCTGAGGCGGGTGGCGGGGACACTAAGGATGGCGTGAAGACGGAAGGGGAAGAATTGGTGGAGATTGATAGGAAGCCGAAGGGGCGGACTCTGGTGGTCATGGGTACCTACTCAATCGGGAAAGAACGGATCGTCAAGGGTAAGCTATCTCTCGCCTCTTTCTCTTCAGGCATAGAGCTGATATCCCAGCCGTCGCCAAAGCCATCGGATCCAAGATCTACTGCGACCCCCGTAAAAAGGGTATCCTCCTCTGCGAGACGGATCCCGAGCTCCACTCGCTCCTCACGTCCGATCCACTCGACGCGCAAGTCCACCTCCTCCCGCTCGGCAATATCCAGCTGGACCGGATGCAGGAATACCTCGTCCGTCTCCACCCGCACTTTGATCGCATCCTCAGCTTTCGGCCGACAGGGTGGACATATTCCCCGCCGGCGGGCACGGATCTGATGCCGGATGTGAATATGGTGATTCGAAGGGATCAGAGTCGGTGGTTTACCGATGCGAGTCTGAGGCCTATGCGGGGGAGCTGCAGGCAGTTTATGATGTATGGTGAGTCGGCATATAGTGGGGATTGGGGAGGAGAGTGAGAGGATGGAGCTGATGAAGCAGGCGTACCGTACTCGGAACATTCGAGTTTCTTTGAATTGACTTGTTTTGCGTTAAGTCTGCCAGGACCGGATGTCAAGATGATCGCTACGGTCAATGTGGGGAATGAGAAGAGGTGAGCTACCCATACCACTTGCACTGAGGGCATGAGGTATAGACGCTAATTCTAAAGCCGGGCGAAAATGAAGAAATGGTTCGAAAAGTGGCAGGCGGAAAAAGCGAAGCGGAAAGAGAAGAAGTTGCCTGCGATTGTTGATTACAGGGATATCACATATGTGAGTGGGGCTCTTGCTGACTGGGAGTAAGGGAAGGCTGTGTGAGGTGGCTGACATCGCAGTGGTAATCGCTCAAGCTGGATGTTTACTCGGACAGGGCCGGAATATTGATACTGACCGTTCCTGCTACTGATACCGCTGATATCTCTGTGTATCCGGGATCCCCATTTGCTGGCTGCACGAAACGTGGCATGACCACAGCTCCATCTCCTCTGTCCTGGCCATGAGCGCGGGTCCATCTGCAAGGCCACCCTGGCTCCCTGCCTGCTTCATATGTCCGCTGTTCGCCATATATATGGCTTCACGACGTATGCGTGTCTGCGTCATGCATCGACAACGACTTGCTTTGAACGCTAGTCCTGCACCCAGTCTACCGCGTGCACTCCCCTCTGGTAGGTCATGGGCCTCATCAAACGTCGGGCGGCGGTAACGACAATGAGACGTCTCGATCTAGATTGGTGACACTAATGACGCGTATGACTGCTTCGTTGCTGCTAAATTCAAACGCGATCGGTCTGCCTCTCCTTTCTGCTGACAGATTCAAACGCGATCGACCAGCATATCCTTTGCGTCGATAAATTCAAACGCGATCGACCAGTAAATTCAGTAGTCCTTTCAAGCTACGCCCCTGCCTCCAGGCCAACCAGGTGCTCGAGGCAGGTACAAAAGGCCGCCCTCCAGCGATCGATATCTCGCCACCACTCTGTTCGATCACTCATCAAGAAGACTCCCCACAGATGAGTGCTCTACGAGGTAAGGCTGCCGGACATTGAGCACTGATGAGCACTGATGGCCAGATCAATCCGACGACAATGTCAGCACGGCGAGCGTTGAGAGCGTTGATGGCCCTCCAAAACTGACGCTGACGTACTCACAGCACGAGGGGTCAGCTGATGGTGGTGATGGTGTCTGCCAGGTCATACAATTACCATCCAACCAGGAGATCATCAACCGCATCATCTCGCGGTGCAGCATCAACGGCAGCGGGCACATGTCGATGCACCTCAGCCTCCTCACGCTCCCGGGGGAGACAATGGATTCCGCTATCAACCGGTACAATCAGAGCTCTTCCGACAATCCGGACTTCCTCAAGTTCACTACAGCTACCCATAGAGACTACTCATTATGGGAAGAGGTCGCCAAGGATCATCCACTGGTTCACAAAGACACGCAGAAACCAAACGGGGAGACGTGTGATGTGGGCATCATCGCTGTCGTACCTCTCCTGACCCTTTCAAGCTTCGGTGACGAGATCTGCGGGTCGATGATTGGCGATGTCACCGACCCGACCTCAATCCAGGTGGCAAGCAAATCCACAGCCACGGAGGAGTTTGTACGACTATGGAGGCTCAAGGGCGCTGCGCCAAACGTTGAGTTGCAACTTTACGATGTTCAACCTCTCCCTCCATTGAGTGACACCAATCTGGAGCAGCGCAGTCACGGCTTTGCCAGCCCAGGAAGCACGACGCAGGAGCAGGACGCGGACGAGCTGTCGAGGCCTCCTGCGTGCGACGCGGCATCTGGACTCTCGGATCATACACATGATACGCTCGAGAAGACTTCAACCCAAACGTGGATGTCCGAACACGCTTTCCAGGCTGGATATACTCCGCTCGCGGGGGTACGCTTCGGTGGCGAGGAATACTCCCTCCGTGGACCGATTCCTTACGACAAGGACACCTGGGTGTGCAGCCCGCCTCGAGTGTTTTTTCGACTGACCATTGGGGCCGAGGAGTGGCGGGAGGCGGTCCCTGTGCAACGCGATGATGGGCAACTTCTGATGTGGATGGTGGAGAGGGTCGCATGTAGCGGAGGGATGAGTTTATTTTGGCCGGCATTTGTTATTGTTGATGACACACTTTCAAGGATTGCTGACTTGATATCTGACCGCTGCTACTTCGTAGTTGCCCACAGCGCATTATCTGGTATCCACCTCGGTCGCAGGCGACGTGCAAAGGCACATACCCTCCCGTTCAGTCTTGAGCGGCACGTATCAGCCTTCCCAAGCACTCAAATATCGCCCAAGAAGCACCAGTGTAGGCATCTTCAGGTTTACTGATGAGGCAATATCACGCCATATGAGTGGTACCGTCACGCCGCCCTTCGAGAGGGCCAAAGCCACATGGAAACCGTCATTTAGGTCAAGGATCAAAGGAGCGCTCACTCTTGCTCACCTATTGTTCCGCCAGGTGTTGCGCATGCCGCGGTCATCGCGGTGCTAGCGTCTCTTCTACATCACTCTCCTCATTTCTGCCACCTCACACATCTGGTTCCCCTCATCTACCCCGATCATTAGCCCAGGACGCAAGAGCACCGTTACAACGCCAAGAACATGAGCCCATACGCAGCCGTCATTGAGCGAAGGGGCAGACTCCCGAGTCGGAGCGTCAGACCGCGATCGGATCGCCAACCCCTCGTCACCATCACCCAAGAGGATCATACCGCCGCAGATGTCATCGTCAGCTCATACTTCTCTGACCCTCTGCCGCCCAGCGATGATCCTTACATACAGGCGCTCTACGCAGAGCACTTCCCCGAGGAAGGACGCTTGTATGACTTCCATCCGGCACCCACTGGTCTCGACACGCACTTCGCCTTGCGAGACGTCAGTGCTCGAACCAGATCGCACATCTACCCCGTTTGCCCGACCAAGATGTTCCCGGCGAGCGATACCAGACGGACCGAAAATCTTCAAGGCTCAAATTTCCTGCTGGGAACGGTGAGAACTCTGGCAGAAGTGTCTGACGCGATGACTGCGCAGTCCTCCGATTCAGGCTCAGAAATGGCGCTCTTTGACCTGAAGATCCTCCCCGAATTCAGCAGCATCGGCTGGGATCAGTTCGGCGATGGTCTGGAACGCTTTGCCGAGTTTCCCGCGGTCAAGCGCGGTGACCCAGGGAGTCTGGCGATCGTTCTGGAACCATTCCAGTCCCACGACCAGCGTTCCATGACGCTCGCTGAAGCGTTCATGTCTGCCGATCCCACCACCGGAAAGAGGTACATGCAGACAGTCAGGGACAGCGGGAGTCTCAAGAGCGTCAAGACTGCCAGCCTGGGATCAGCGTTCGTCAATGTGGTGTACGGCCCAGGAGATGGTGAGCGAGTACGCAGCAAGCAGCCCTGCGAGATCCGGATGGGTCTTCACTTGTTTCCCAAGGAGGTGTGACAGGGTGACGAGAAGACAATCGATGGCCGTTCGAGCGGGTCGTCCACCCTTTTGGGGTCGCTGAAGAGGAAGCTCACGGGGAGATCTAGCTAGCTGCCAGATATCGCTTGAGATCGACGGCAGCTGTCAATGTATGTGTGCGACTGATCACGATGAGGTCGATATAGTGTCGCGATCACAGTACTTTCGATAATAGCGCTATCGTGGTAGATCAGATTCTATCATCTTCTAGTCTGAACGAATGCGGCAAGGCAGATCGTGAAATGCTTCATCGCGAGTAGCAGCGGAATTATACTTCAGAGTATACTCGTCGCTAGCCTAGCTGAGTGAATCGTGTATGCGTAGCGAGCCAGGCCGTGGCAATAAGGCCATAACGCCTGGAGCTGAAAAGCAGGAGAGGCAGAGGGAGATGCGTACAGACGCCAAAGTGGCAGGGTGGCCTGTCGCGTCAAATGGGACCATCCAGCTGCATTCTGATGACTCAGGGCGATGCTCCCCTCGAACGAGAGCACATATTACGGTGGCAAGCGAGTCTTTGAGTGATGCGCGGCAGCTCTCTCTGGGTCGCCAGGGTGGCGAGTCCCCCACCCTGTCCATCAACGACGATGTCTGTCTCGCTTACCAAAGACTCAAAGGAGAAACGGTCACGCCATATGGCTTCGACATGTGCAAGGTGTAGCATGAGAAGGCGCCCTCCCTCTCTTCCCCTTGTCTACGAACTCGAACTGCATCAAAGAGGGCGCGATCACGCCATATGACCTCTAGAGCTGCACATCGGCGCAGAAGAAGGCACGCTGCGCGATCTATTGGTCTTGCAGATATCCTCTATTACCTTACACACCGCTGCCATATAGGGCCACGCTTTGATCTGCTAATTTCCGCCTTCAAGAGACCCACTCATCGATCCGAATACAATCCAGCCCCCCTCGACCATCTGTTCAAACATCAACATCATGGCCGATCTTAGCAGGGAGCGAAGGGTCAGTTTTCCGGTATGTTCTCTCCCTCAATCCTCGCGGGCTCTACCCTGTATGTCCCCAGCTACATGGAGCGAGCCCATGTCCAGCCACATTCTCGGGGCGACCTGGAGCGGGCTGTTGACAAGATGCGAGACACCCTTTCCACCAGGGCTCAGGATGGTCGCGTCGGTGAGAGGACCTGGGCTCTACTGAAGACATACAACCATCGAAGCCAGAGTTTTATGCTCGAGCGTGATGACCTTGATCGCTATTTCAAGCGCTCGAGGATCGCCAAGCATTTTTCCGGCTCCTCGTTTCCCGTCATTGTCGTCGACATGTCGTCCCGCTCGGGCGGGTCCCGCGGCGTTGCCCTGGAGGTGGATCCTACGCGCGGGAGCACGCAGCTTTCCGCCGCCCTCACCGACTACCCCGTCAAGACGACAGTCTGGGAGGACGGTGCAAAGATCGAGATGGATGCTCATCTCGACTTGTACCCCGAGTTCCTACTCGACTGGGAAGACTTTGGACCTGACGCTTTTGACAAATTCGCAGCGTACGTCGCAGATCATGGCGATCCTGCTTCACTCTGCGTGAGACTCGAAGACATTGACGTCGAGGACGATCTGTCGCGATCGCATGACCTTCGGAACACCCAGACGATCTCACAAGCCTTCAGCCAGACTTCGAGGGACAGCGATGAACCGGTCATCAACGTCAACAAGAGGGGCAATGGTCTCACGAGTGACAGAACTCCGCATTTGGGGTCTGGGGTCGCCTTGCTTCACTTCGGTGACACCTTCATCCGCACGCGCTCGCTCAGGGTTCCAGTCAGCCTTACAGTACAGATCCATCCAGAGGGGCCTTCCGAGACAAGCACGAGTGAAAGCGTCAAGAGAGTGGTGAGAAGTGTGCTGGCCGAGTTGGGGAAGCTGGTGTCGTGATGGATCTGTGCTTTCGTAGGCTCTGAGGATTAATGAAATGTATATACATGTATACATATGGCGTGACGAGTACACAGCGCCAATCCGGGACAGAAGAAAGAACCTGAACCCGATGGCGTGAATCACATGACAACTAGTTGTTAGACGCGTAAAAGCTGGATCGAGTCCTGAGCATCTTACGCCACTTGAAGGCCTGGTCTTCTGCCTCGTTAAAAGCTGTCTCATACGACGCCACTCTGATCACATCATACTCCTGATAGTCCCATCTGGATATTCCAACGCCTTCAGGCCAGTCTAGTCGTCGAAGAAGACGGACGACAAGATCAAGGCTGGAGTGAGTCGTGTCTTGGGCGAATCGGCACTCTGATACATTGTGCTGCCCCGTGTGCCGTCTTCTGGCGCCTCATGCATGATGTGACATGATCGCGGTAGACGGAAGGCGCGATGTGTGACAGACGCTATCTCTGCACTAAGAAGCAAAGCAAGAGCACGTGCACTGCACAACACGACATCGATCGCGGTAGGGCTGCGAGCGCACCTTTCATCTTTCGATCTACGCCTATCGGGACGTGCGCACAATCGGCGTTCAGCCCGAGCAGCTCATGGTGTGATTTTTGATGACACATAGCCGTTCCTTTGAGTCACACCGCGACAAAGCACACCATATCGGCCAGCAGGCGAAGGGGCGAGCGGGCGTGGAATATATAAACCGCCTCTCAAATTGCAACCCTCACTCATCACTCATCCTCCGTACTTCCGTTGCAAGTCTATCAATTCCTTATGGCTCCTTCCAGCAACACCCAAGACCCTTCCGGTCGCAGCCAAGGACCAGATCGTCGAGGAGGGTTCGGGTCCACGCACCACGACCAATCCAGTCGCACCGCAGCCACACCTCTCGTGGACGGGCTATCCCCCTCTCAACTCGCGCAGCATCTCGGCGGTATGGAGCGCGAGCTGTCCTTCCCTATGCGCGACATCCCTCTCAACCGTCAGACGCCTTTACTGAGCAATTTTGGCTCGAGGGAGTCGTTCAATCTCCCTGATACTCTTCTCGACACCGAGATCGACCTGGTGAGACTGTGTCGAAGCCTGCAGCACTGGACTTACCCGGTGTGCGTGGACCGCTTGCTCATTGACGAGGGTGGGCACACGGTGTCCAGACTGGACTTGGGCCTGGATTTGTCCTGCAGCAAGGCCGAACAGAAGCAGGAAATGGGTCGGGTCAGGATCAGCGAGAAGAATTCCACAAGATCCAAGATCGAGTTCGTGCCGGAGCTTTGGCTCGATCTGTCACAGGGGCTCACCGGCTGTAGCTCGGTGGACTTTGATCCCGCCGCATACAAGGCTCTCACAGAGCATCGGCTCGCCAAAGGAGATGTCAAGTCGCTCCGAATGCGAGTGGGGGACATCGTCCCCGTGACCGAGTCGATCAAGTTCTCGGAAGCATTCAGCCAAAGTGACGCGCGCCAAGGTGGCGGGAGAACAGTCGACATGGTCAAGGACGGAAATGCTTTCACTGCTACGCGGAGAGTCCCATTGGGGTGGGTATACAAGGCTACCCTGGCGTTCGGACCGCCCCGCGAGGGTGCCACCATCTTCAAGTCCTCGAAGGATTGGACAGAGCTGGACCTTGTCCTGAAGCTGCGCCCAGTGTCGAGGGTGAGCCCCAGCAAGTACGGTGACTTGTTGAGGCAAACCAGGAGAGGCCTGCGGAGTCTGATCGAGAACATCTAGCACGATGTCAGCGGCGTGATATGCGCATCCCTTGTCCTGTGTCCATCGATATGCATGAATCTGCTCTTGCCATTATTGTACGTGTGCGCCTCGCCCTGCTTGGCCTCGTCTTTGCAGGTATGGCGCCACTCTCAGCGTGCCACAATCCTCGCTCCCTGTGTCGTAGATGACACGTGGCTTTCCGCCGAGAACTCGCCGGGCCGCACGATCGTCCGCTTCCGTGCCTCACTCGGCGATATCGGCTTTCCGGCTGATGATAACGTTCTCGTCCGGTCCGACAATCATCCGGTGTTCCCGACCCCATGATCGACGCTCGAAGCGTGGCGCTTAAACGGGTTGCCGATGCCGTTTACCGCTCCGAACGGTCCGGAGAGGCTTTGCATGTGCTTGCTGCGGCGCCGGGCCTGGTGAATGTGTGGAGCCATCGTCTGTGTGGGGTTCAGCATGCAGCTTCCTCTTGTCTTTGTCCATCCTTCATTCTGTCAACTAGCTGTATCCTCCTCTGTTGTCTCTACTCGTTGTACTACCCCATGCTTGGTTGTACTCGCCCCGAACGATAGCATTAGCCATAGCGATAACCGCCCCTACCCGCCTAATTACGCGATAAGGCTTTTTCAACCGCCTCGCGACTGCGCCTGCCTCTTGCTGCGATAGCAAAGCCCAGCAGAGGAGCGAAACTCCTGTGCATACAGGTCTCGTCTACACTGCATACACGGTTCACCGGTCCTCGCTTCACTTGGAAGGTCGTCCCATCCCCCACGTCCAGCGGCCTCGCGAGACGTGCACCGCTCGGAATATCCACGCGTCATCGCCGCACCGGTGACTTTGTATAAAGCACCTCCTTTGGTCCTTCCTACCTCGGCGGTCAATACTTGCTTTGTCGCGCTCGCCACTAATACTCATACCCACTTTCCCATTGTCGACTACATCTTCAACAGGAGGACGAAGTCAATAATCAACATTGACATCGTCATCGGTCACCACACCCAAACTGCGCATTCGCATTTTCGCCGCCTCGGTAATTTCAACCCCGTGATCGGTTTCATCCTCCCCCCTTCATCGACCAGCCCTCCAAATTTCGGTTCAGTCCCGCGCAGACTGTTCGCAACTCATCTTCCCCCTTCATTATCGCATGTCTACCATCCAGCGCTGGAGGTAGCAAGTGATACTGTGTACTGGCGTTACTAGGAGAAGGAGACGGGAATAGAACAGGGAGTTGTGTGTGTCGTCGTTGGTGTTGTGGTCTATTTGGTACGTCATAATTTCCCCCCAGCCTCGTTTTTTCGACCCGCCGCTTGCGCCCCACACACACCCAAAAGCCTCTCTTTTCTCTACTCCGCCTTCTGCCAGAAAGAGCAGCTGTCTGATACCCCAGCTCAAAGCACCTAGCCAAAATGGACAGCATGTTCTTCAATGACTACTGCATCGTGTGCGACCGGGCGATTGTCGCGCCAAAAGAGCCGGACGTGGTCGTGCCAGTCAAGAAGAAGGTCGCGGGTGGGATGATCAGGGTGAGCTTGCCCCTTCACATTCTCGTGTTGTGCTCGCAGGACTGACGCGCCAGGTCAAGAACCCAGATGGTACAGTCACCACACGTACCGCCAACGGGACAAAAACCACTCGTCCCCCACTCAAACGCGGTCCAAATTCAGCGAATCGTCTCGCCGCCGTCGCCGCTGCAAACAACACCAATGTCCCCAAGTTCCAACCTCTCACTCGGTCCAAGACCGCCGATCCTGCCCCTCCCAAACTCTCAGAGCGGGAGAGAGATCAGGCCGACTCTCCGGAATCGGCCACTCTCAAAACCCCTGCATGTCCCCCAGCCGACAAGGACACCTCCCCCTTCGTTTCCCCCATCTACTGCTCGCGCGCATGCGCCCAGCTCGAGGCGGACCGGTCGTCCGATCTTGCCCGCAAGATGTCATACGACTCGGGACTACACCTCGTAACTTCCGGTCTACCCATCTCTGGGTCCGGCTCGCGGAAATCACCATATGGTCCCCCCTCCCCTCTCTTCATCTCAGGCTCGGAGAGCTCGTCCTCGAATCTCGAAGCGGACGAGGCGAGACGCGCGGCCGAAGCTGCCAGCTCGGCGCCAAACGTGCAGTCCTTCTTCCACATGCACCGGAATGCGGATGAGGCATGGCGCGATGTCAACCGTCAACGGCGATCATCGGTCCATCCCTCTTTCCGGCCCAATACCGCCGCGGCGGTCGAGATGGCGCGGAACCGGACACGGTCCACGTCCAGTTTCTCCGCGGCCGGCCCGTCCTCGGACAGTCTGCAGATGATGTGGAACGGGGAAGAGCAGTTTGGGCGGTCAGTCAGCGGAGCGGGCAGGGCGAGGCGGACGCCCGCTACAGAAGTCGCGCAGCCCGGATGGCCGATCGCTAGCTCGCTGCACAACACTACGGCACCGGTCGCTATCCCCGCGGAATTCGGATCGGCCCCGCAACACACTCTCAACCTTTGGCATTCCTACCATAATGCTCTCGCGCGGGATAGTATCAATATCGGGACTGGTACCTCTGCGCGATCATCTATCTCCCACCCCCATCCCCACGCACTCGGCTCGACTCCCACTCCTCCCCCGCAGAACCCCGGTCTTCCCTCTCGGCGCCCTAGCCACACCACTTCTCGGCGGCCAAGCCACACCACCCCCGCAGGCTCCACGACCCTTCAGCGTCCGATGGGGGGAACGATTCGCGCCAAGTCCAAGACGGACGTCACGTGGGATTCGTTTGGCCTGGACGAGGTCAATGCGTCCAAGAGAAGGCAAGAGAGGATTTCGGGCGTGGAGCAGACGGGACGGACACCGAAGCAGACCATCCAGGTCGGGGAGAGGGGATTGACGATTCAGTACTCGTCCCCGCCCAAGATGGGTCGGAGGGAGTCTCACCAGCCTCGCACTCAGTCCACTGTCGCGGTCTCGGCGGCGGAGACCCTACACCCCGGCGCACTGGCTATTCCCCAATCGGCTCATGCGGGCTCGGCAACATCTCCCGGTCGGACACCTACCAACATGCACCCTCACCGGTCCAATACGGATATTCCGGACTTGGCGGCCCTTCGGCTCGGCGCGACCTCGTGTGCCATGTCCAGCTCTGCCAATGCCAATGGTACGGGGACTGGGACTGGGAGCACGCAAGGGACGTCGGGACCCAAGCCTACGTGGAACTGGAACAAGTGGGAACAGGCGGGCGGGAGAACGTATACTGTGCCAGAGGGGCTGGCGAGGGCTACCAAGGCGAGTGCGAGTCAGGGGAAGGCGGGGTTGTTCTTTTTCAAGTAGGGGCGAGAGTGGAGGGCAGAGAGAGGAGGCCGGGGAGAGGGGACTGAGGGATGATGAGGAGGAGGAGGATATGGCATGCGAGAGATACCACCGGTCTCGAAAATACCAGTACTACCAGCCAAACCGACAAACAACAACCTAAACGACCGACCACAACCATATCAATAGCCATCACACCCGCCACCACATCGTCATCGTCACTATGTCTATAAACACCCATAACATCATCGTATCGGTCCGGCGGGAGCCATATAGGAAGAGGGGGATGGGGAGAAGAAGCGGGAAGAGACTCAGCGAGGCAAAGCGAGAGAAAGAGAGTTGTAGTCTATAGTCATACATAGGCTCGTTGTAGTCTAAAAGCACACCATATAGCATTGTCTAGCATAGCATGTATCGTCATCATCAGATTGGGTCGTGCATGGTCTGACGTCTGCTACAGCGCTGGGTGAGAGCTGGACGAAAAGGCTCAAGATGATTGGCTGTCTTGGTGCCACATTCACGTGAGCCGGCGAAGGCCGCTGCCGCTGTCAACCTTGGTGGTCGTGGTGGTGAATCCGATCGACCATGGTTGGTCCACCCATACCTTCACCCTATATCCTCTAGCATATCCATTTAAGCCGAGCGACCTAGCGGAGACATATAGGCGTACAGCGTCTATACTCTTCTAGACTCTCCCGAGAATCCAGCTCGGATTGGACAACTCCCGCCTCTAATCCCCAGAAAACACGAGGCATCATGTCCCGCTCGATCCGCCACCTCCTCCCCCTCGCCCAGGCTCTCCGGGCACCTACCGCACCCCGCTCGCTCTCCCTCGCGACGCGTGTGTCCGTAGCCTCGCCCGCCTCATTCCGATCCCTCCACTCAACCCCCTTCCGCCTCCTCGCGACCCCGCAGACCGGACCCCAGACGGTCTCGTCCGGCCCTATAAAGACGCCCAACCCGTCCCAGACTGCTAACGCCACGGGCGCGTCGGCTGGGTCATTGGGGAACAAGGGCGGACCCGGATCGGCTACGGGTGCAGGACAGGGGAGTGCGCTGGGTACGACGGCGAAGGCCGAGTATCCGGATTACAGTAAGGGGGAGAGTGCGCTGGATAAGGCTGCGCAGTTGTTCTTCTTTACTGAGATCTTGAGGGGTGAGTTTTTTGCTTGCAGAACGAGAGAAGGAGTGGGGTCGAAGGGATTGATCGAAAGAGGGCGTCAGCTGATGGAGAGGAATGTGGATTGTGCTGGAGCAATTCTTCCGACCGCCTTATACCATCATGTACCCGTTCGAAAAGGGACCGCTGTCCCCTCGATTCCGTGGTGAACACGCACTGAGGAGGTATCCTAATGGCGAAGAGCGGTGCATTGGTGGGTTTTCCTTCTTCCGCTTCCTCTTCTTCTCCCTCCATTTACACACTCAACTCCACTGAGATGGGATGCTGCTCGCCTTTCAGCTTACTTAAACGTCCTTCCGTCATTTGGATCGTGGAGAATAGCTGATCAATCTAGCTTGCAAGCTCTGCGAAGCTATCTGCCCCGCACAGGCTATCACGATTGAGTCGGAGGCGAGGGAAGATGGGTCCAGGCGGACGACGCGATACGGTATGTTCTCCTCAATTCACCTTGACGCGCTCCGCATCTTTTCTTCCATCTCAGCTGTGGCATTCTGCGTGGAGCTCTGCCCGTAGCTGACGCTGTAGATCTGGATATGACCAAGTGTATCTACTGCGGCTTCTGCCAGGAGGCTTGCCCGGTTGACGCTATCGTCGAGAGTAAGTATCTTCTGGATAGATCATGGCAGGAAGAGGTCGTTGTGCTGATCATTCTTCAGCCCAGAACGCAGAGTACTCGACCGAGACCCGCGAGGAATTGCTGTACAACAAGGAGAGGCTGTTGAGCAATGGAGATCGGTCGGAGGCGGAGATTGCTGCAAACTTGCAGGCTGACCACGTGAGTTGATGTTTCCATCTTTCGTTCCCGAAGAAGAACCAGCAGCTGACTTTGGATAGTTCTACCGTTAAGTTCTCACTCGTGACATGAGGGAATTGGCGGATGTGCCAGAGGGAGCAGGGCGGAATGGGGTATGGGCCAGCCTTGGGGTCCTGCCGTTCATATTGTGTGAGAGCGCATGTATCCGGGGTTCCTATTTGAAGGATTGCTGGCGCCGTGACGTCGACGGCCGGTATGTGGCAGACGATAGGCAAGGACTGCTCGCAAGGCCCAAGCTGTCTGTGCCATAGCTCGCGGCTTGCGCAGCGGAGCGGTAGATCTCCAATTCGCTGGTTCCGCCGGAGGGTGGCGAAACCTTGGCACAAAATTTGCTCGGCATTCCTCGGCACGCATCACACGACCATCGGGCCCCGGCGCACGGTCAGCATCTGCCTATCTCCTGCTTACTTGCTGGACAATGTCTTTGGCAGCAGCAGGGTCAAGCGTGCACTGCAAGATAGAGCTGGAACAGCGCTCGAATGCCGTGGCGGTAGCATGCAAGAGCCGCAGAGTAAGCATGAAGAAGCCGAGAAGGAGAAGAAAGGCGGATTCAGTTGCGTCATCCCATCGACGTCGGCCGCCGGCATGGACAGTCGCGTGCACAGTAGTGTCACTTTGGGTGACATTCCATGCTGACCTTGAGGCTGAGTGCATGAAGATTTGCTAGCCCTTGCTTGACTTACCTCTTATCCCATTGCCAACCTCGCTCAGACCATCTCAGGTGACAAGTCTCGACTGGAAAAGTTGACGTCTGAAACCAGCGATCCATTTGTGCCGGAACTGTCTCGCCGCCGCTCGGGCGAAAGGGAGATTCCTTTATACTCTACGCATCTCACCTCGGTCAAACTTCGACAGCGTCATCCATCTCACAAGCGCTAGCGGTCAGCAACACTCAGCACTCCGTATCCCGAGGCGCGAGGCGACGGCCACGTAGCGCTTTCCTCACTCCGCTCCGTGCCAAGCACCTCCTGAGAGTGTCGCATCATCGCTTGGTAAAGGTACCAAGTACAGGCACCAAGGAGGATGAGCAGGAACAGCATGTCCGCGTCGCCGGAGCGGGCATCCGTCGGGAACGTCGCATCAGGTCTGGGGGAGGGCACGGAGGCCGAGGGTGCGGATGCGGTCGGGTGAGTCTGCTTACCAAGATGCTGTAGAGGAAATGTGCTGATCTATCTCTCTCGCTTCACCTCACCTGTCCCGCACGTCCACTTCCTTTGTATCCTCCGCCTCCGACCCAACCGCCTCCTTTCATCCTCATTCCCCTCGTCCGATCTCTCACTCGACAAACAACACCCCACTATTCTCTACATGGCCGTCCACCTAGCAGACCAAGCACCGTCAATACATCACCTCCATCCTCATCCTCAACTCGTCAACCCCGTCCCAATCGCCTTCGATCCCGCACCTCCACATTCTCATCCACTTTTGCCCCTCCTCTCCCCGCCCTCATGTCGCGCGAAAACTCGTCAGAGGACCTCACTATCCTCCTCTCCCCTCCCTCCGCCGACCCCTCGATGCTCTACGCCGAAACCGAGGCCGGCCCGTCCAGACCGCGGATGGCACGCCAGACGTCCAAGACGCTAGGAATGACCTCGCCCTCTCGGCCCACGGCCACACTGGCGCCTATACGGACGACCAGCTACTCTGCCACTCTGGCCCCCAGGAGCCCTGTCTCTCCCGTTGGGACGGGGCAGAACAAGCGGATAGGGCTCAAGCGGCGGATCTCCACGCCACTCGTGGCGAACCTTCAAGTCGCAGAGGAGGAAGCGGACGTTTACAATTCCATGCCAATGTCGGTCCCCGCACCCTCAAAGCCTGAAGTGCAAAGTCGGGCAAGGGCCACATCGACGAGTTTCGTCAACCCCTCCTCTATCCTGCAGAACGCGGCAGCTACTATCCCTGTTGCCACATCGCCCGTCCGCCCAAAATCGGTCCTACCCCTCCGACCACCCCATATCGCACTCCCCCAACCTGCATTCTCCATCACTCCCGCTTCGCCCGATGAGGAACCTCTCCCCCCTCCGTCTATCTCCATCCTGGAGCGCGCGTATAACACGACGGAATCCTCCCTCCGGCGCTTGACATCCATCTTCCGCCCGCATTCCGATCCGTCGTACACTCGAACTAGGCGCGGATCGGACGATGGGGACTCGGAGAAGGGGCTAGGGGACGATGAGTCTGCGGAAACCACAGCGAGCTCGTCTAGCACCCGAAGGAGCAGCGCGGAGAAGGGCGGATACTGGGGATTGTGGGCAAGCGAGGAGAAGCCTGATGGGGAGGGGTACTTTTCGCTCCCGCCTACACCGCCAGAAGACCTCTCGACGTCAGCGGCTCGGTCGACCGAGTTTGAGCTTGCCCTGCTCGAGGCGAATGGAAAGATCGCGTCGTTGCCGACACCGGCTGTGTCGGCGCATTCGCTCAGTCGGCGCCGGGGCAGTCCGGAGCGTGCGAGAATGAGGGGGAGGGCAAGCGAAGGGTGGCTGAGGGGTGTATTGACAGGATGGGTCGGTGGAGCCGGAAGGGGCAAGACGGGCGCTGTGATGCGGGAATTGGGATGGATACTGGGGGTGTTGATTCTGGGGTTTATGGCGAGCTTGGGAATGGCGTTATGGCTGTTGAAGGGGTTACCAATGTGAGTAACGTCTTGTTGCGATTAATCGTAGCTGACGGTCAGAACAACGCTCCGCCACCTCCCCAAATCCAGTACCGACCTCCAACTCCTCTCCGCCGAGATCAGGACATATATGAACTCGAGCGATGCAGGGTGGTGGCATACCGTTCTTGTCCTCACGTTCGTCGGGTGTTGGAAACACGCTTGGTCTGTACCAGGAGCTATCGTCTTGGTAAGTTCAGTCTCGTTTTGGCCGAGCGGAGCGATGACTGACGCCCAGAACATCCTTGTGGGGTCACTCCTCTCCCCTCTTCCCGCCGTCCTCCTCCTTACCATCATCACAGCCACCGGCTCGCTCGGGTCGTACCTCCTCTCCCGCCCCCTCGCGCCCCTCATCGCTGTCCTCTTCCCCAAACCCCTATCCCTCGTCCGCGCTGCCCTAGCGCCCGACTCGACACCTCCCTCATCCCTCAATCCCGCCGCTCCCACATCCACCGAGCATGTCACTCCCATCATCACAGACCCAACAAGCCCATCCAGCGGAGGGAGCGTATGGCGCCGCCTCCTCATCATGCGCGCGATGGGCTTCGTACCCTGGTCAGGCATGAATGTCGCCTGCGGCGTCGTCGGCGTCGACTGGCGGACATTCTGGTTGACTACAGCGGCAGGATCGGCCAGTTGGTCCTATACCACCGCGTCGATCGGGGACCTTCTCGCTCGGCTCGCGATCCCCTCGGCTGGCTCTACTGGGACGGAGACGGAAGGCGAGAGTCTGACGGGGATGTTGAGGGATCCGGTCCTGTTGGCGAAACTGGCGTTCTTGACGGGGTTGACGCTGGTTCCTGTGTTCCTCAAAAGGAAGAAGGGACAGGCGGATGCTGCTGCCGCGGGAGAGGGAGAGGAGAAGGTCCCGCTGGTTCTCAACTCGGAGACGCCGTTATCGCCCACCAGTCCGAGCTCAGCGCTCGCGCAGTCATTGGCGAGGTTCACGCCTACTCCCGCGGCGTTTGATATCCTGAGTTTTGGGCGGACGATTGTTAGGACCGGAGTGGGGGCGGCTGGCACGGGGATGAGGGCGGTGGGAGGTGTGTTGGGAAGAGTAGGGGGCAGATAGGACAAACATCGGGCGTATGTTGGGGATCAGGTTGTAGCTATAGTTATGCAGAGAAGGAGGATGGATCTGGATCGCAAGAATCATCTCATATGGTGCTGCGCTCGACCTGCCTTGGATGGAGGCTGGCGATCTGAAACCCGGAGGCTTTAACTTGAAACACGCTACCCCGCACTGCATGTCATCTTGTGCCTGGGGAATGCGCTCTAGTGAGACTTGTTGATAGCTTACTATGTCACGCTATAAAAACTCGACTCGAGGTTAAGGGGCGGGCGGTGCAAACAGTAGCCCCATACTGCTTATCTCCACCATTGCTCTACATTCTGACCTCTACTTCTGCTGTCTCTATAGCTTAAGCTGTCAAAAGCGTAGGTCCAGTCCAGTCTTCCGTCCTCCTCGTTGATGCTCGCGCGCGCGTATCCAGCTGATCGTGACAGCCACCCAAGTTGTCACCGCCCCATACCATCACATACCACAAACTGCCATGTCGCTCATCCTCGCATCCCTCGTCGTGGCCATAACAATCTCCCTCCTCCCTCTCTTCCCCGGAGAGGAGGACGAGGTCATCTACCTCCGAAGCTGCAAGCCCGGAGAAGGATGCCAGAAGAACAGGTCGCCCAAGGATTGTGGGTGTTGTCTGGGCAAGGCGGAGGAGGGGAAGACCAAGGAGGAGGTGAAGAAGTGAGCTCATTGACGCGCTCAGAAAATGTAAGTAGATCCAGGGAGACTGGGCGAACATACAGTACGAAGGACGAGAGCTCATGGAGCAGGTGAATACTAGATGAGATACGACCTTCATTTCGAACACCTATTGTAGCTTTACTTTCTCCAATTCTGTCGACATGCATACGCCTACGACATGTCACGACTGTGCCAAATGACAGTGACATATGCCTTTCGCCCTGTCTATACCGACTCCCCAGCTGACAACTCTTCGCCTCCCCAGTTCTCGGCCCAAGGTCTATCATCTCATTTGCCGCGGTTCCCGCAGACGGAGTCAGCCAGCTCACCATCACTGATCATCCTCGTCCGAGCTGGTTGACGTCCCACTGTCACTCTCTCCCTTCTCATCCTCCTCATCCAATTCGTCCTGTAGCCTCTCCCTCAGCTCCCCGAATTCCATCACCCCACAGTCCCTGCACCGATCGTCCAGAGCTTTCAGGTCTGCGATGACGTCCCCGATATCCTCCTTCCTGCTCCTCATATCGTCCAAGATACTCTGCATAGCCGCTTCCACCGTCTGCATCATCGCCGGTGAACCCCCTAGCGGCGGCGTACAGGTGAAAGGCGGTGGCGCCGGACACGCGCTTTCCGCTGGGGCTGCCTCGGGCGGGGCACCGGCGTCAAAGCGAAGCGATCTCAGGGTCGAGTGAGGCGGGGATGGACGAGGGAAGCAGTAGGGTAGTGGCAGCGGGACCAGCGGAGGGCATGAACGATGGTTTGACGAGTGGGCGGGTGAGGTATAGAGCGATAGATGGTGGTGTAGTGCGTGTTGAGTAGCGGGAAACGGCGTCAGCTGACCAGTTCTCTGTGCACTTTCATGCGCTCGGCGAGGAAGGGTTGAATGTCCGGATGAGCAGATGCGAGCTCGAGTAGAAGGACGTAGGCTGAAGTGGCAGATAGAGTTGAGACGGTTTCAGTATTAATTGGGAGGAGTAGTGATGTGGTTCACTCGGCGTAGATTGAGGTGTGGAGACGCTCATGGTGTGTATTGGTATGTACGCAAGCAAGATGTTTGGAGGACGACAGACAGCTTGTGTCCCAGGCTTTCAGATTGTCAGGCTTTCAGATTGTCAATTTTGATGTGAGGAATGAGGAGATTAAGCCAAAGAAGCGAAAAATTTGCACCTCCTCGTTCACCTCTGCCCATCATCTTCATTCATTACCGTATATGATGCAGTACGCCAAATGCCTCATTCGCAGGTAGCGTACACCCCACTCCAAAACTCCCGCACTCCACCTCGTTTCGGCCTGCAATTACCGCGCTTTCGACCGGCGTGTCTCGTATTTACGCTATTTTTCGGCTCAGTGCCGCTCATACTTCTCATCCTCGCCTTGGTCACCTTTATCACCCCCGGCAGTCAGCTCATGCGCCCTTGCCTCCCCTTCTCCCTCAATCGCCTATCTACCTCAGCGCGTACACGGCTCAGCTGTCCCGCTCGACTACAAGCCCCCGCCCTTCCTTTGTCCCTTACTTCAACGTTAAAGCCGATAACCCTATCTTCCACCGCTAGACCATACTCCACGATGCCGGCCCCAGATAAGGAGGTGAAGCCGCCTGTGTCTAGCGCAGACGTCAAGGCGGGCTCGAGTGGAGAGGCGGCCAAAACAGCAGGAAGGCTGCAAGCAGGGGCGGACGAGGGTACGATGGGTCGGCTGGCGGGGTTCCTCGAGAGCCAGAAGAGCGAGTTTCTGGCGGATCTGAAGGACGGCAAAGGCAAGGGATGGGTCATGGTTATGGGCAATGAAGCTGGCGGTATGTCTATATAGCATCTTAAGCTGATCGCATAGACCTCGACTCCCTCGCTTCCTCTATTGCCTTTGCTCAACTCGCGTCATCCCTGCTCGCGGTCCGCACCATCCCCCTCTCACTCACCCCTTCGTCCCTCATGTCCCTCCGCCCTGAGAACCTGCTCGCGTTCAAAAACGCCCACATTCCACTCTCGGTCCTACTCCACCCGGAGACCCTCCCTGTCCCTACAACGGACCTCGCGTCCCTCGGCGTCCGTTTCGCACTCGTGGACCATAACCGCCTCCTTCCCCAGTTCGTCCCATCGTCAGGTGATACCACGGGCCTCGTACATGCCGTCATCGACCACCACGACGATGAGGGTCTTTACGAGGACGCCGAGATCCGGATGATCAAAGTCCCAACCGGAAGCGCGTCCAGTCTGGTCACCAAGCACTTTATGCCGCAGTGGCAGGCTGCGTTGGCGGGCCCGGCGGGAGCAGCGGGCTCGCCCATCCCGAACGAACTGGCAACGCTGCTCATGTCTGCTCAACTTATCGATACGCACGGTCTTAAGATCAAGGAGGGGGGCAAGGCTACACCCGTCGACCTCGACGCGGCGGCGTTCCTCTATCCCCTCACCCCATGGGCGGCTGGCGACTCGGTCACTTCCTCATCACTCTCCACATCCACTCCCAAACCGCTCGCGGAACAGAACTCCCTGCTGTCCGAGGCCAAATTCAACGTCTCGTACCTCTCGACTCACGACCTCCTCTTACGTGACTACAAGGAGTACACCCTCCCCACCGCCTCCTCCTCTTTCCCCAACCTCCGCGTGGGTCTGTCTACCGTCCCTCTCGGCCTGAAAGATTGGCTGGAGCGGGACGGAGACTGGCCGACATACCTCGCTGCCGCAGACAAGTTTACGGTCGAGCGGAACCTTGATGTTGAGGGCGTCTTGACGACTTTCAAGAGCAAGAAGGGCAATTCGAAGCGGGAGTTGTTGCTGCTCGTGAGAGTGGGTGGGGCGCTGGATGATAAGGCAGCCAAGAGGGTCATGGCGGAGCTGGAGGAGGGACTGGCGGGTAACGAAGAGTTGGGGCTGGAGCCGTGGGAGAAGAAGGGGTGGAAGAGGTTTTTGAAGCGCGAGGAACGACACGGGCTGGATGGGGAGGGGCGATATGGTCGAGTCTGGACGCAGGGGAATGCTGGGGCCACGAGGAAGAAGGTTGCGCCTATCATGGTGAGTAGATTGTCTCCGGGAAGAAGTCCGGGATTTCGAGCTGATGGGTACAGAGAGATCTTGTTGCCAAGCTCCAGTGAGCAGTTGGAAGCGGAGCAGCCAACGGATCTGAATAATTACTGTCATATAGATGGGGATGTGTTTTACGTGCTGGGTATGCTCTAGATGTCTATATATTCTATATTAACTTAACGTCCGCCTTCTTTTCGCACTCCGCCTGATGCCCACCCTCGAACACCCAATCCGCCCTCTGACATTCCCGGGAACAATATATCCCCCAATCACACCCCGAACACCGGTACGCGGGAGAAGGCGCTTGCGGGTTCATGCACCTGATACATCAGCTGCTGGCCCTCTGCAAATCGGACACCACAGAGCTCACCATCGACATAGCACGGCACCGTCATATGTCCCCTTCATCAGCTGCTTCGCCCTGTTCAGATCCCACCAGTCCCGCCGGGTCAACTTGTGCCATACCTGCGGTTTCTGGTATGGGTTGTCTCGAGACGTGTGAGTGTACTTGAAGCCATTCCGCTCGCACAGCTTGACGGAGGCTTCGTTCCCCTGCAAAGGGTCGCACTGGGGATCAGCTGGGAACCATGGGCGTGACCATGCCTACCTGACATACCTTGACTTCCACGCAGCCGACATCCTCAATCGCAAACCTGACTACCTCTGCAAATGCCTCGCGCATGATCCCCTTGCCCCAGAGTTGCGGATGGATTTCGTAGAACATATCGGCGGTAAGCTCGGCTGAGGCAGTCTGGTCGAACGACGGGTGCGTCAAAATCTTGCGAGATTTCGGGAGGAGATTGGCTGTTTTTGAGCAAGTCAGATCAAAAGCTATATTGCCTATCCGTCAGCTACGTCTTGGTGACGACGTACCGATATAGCCCTCAGCATTGGTGATCCGATTCTCCCGTTTCAACTTGCTTCCATCTGCCACCGTCACATCCGCAGGATTTCTCAGAGTGATAGCGAAGAAGTACTGCGGCCGGCACTTTGACTGCTCGTCCGGCGCAGGTACACGAGGCATAGACGCGCGAACATAGTTCTGCAAGAACGCATCCCGGATGACCGACTCGTGTGGGGACCCGTACAGCTGCGTCCGTTGAACGATGGGCTCGGTCTTGATCCGCTTGATGGCTGCGAGGTCGGACTCGCTGACTTGGCGAAGGATGAGCCGAGGAGTGTGGAGTGTCAAGGAGGAGCATGACGGAGTCCGCAGGAGTTTGAGGCTGGACTTGAACTGCATCGTCAGCTCGGGGACCGCTTGGTAGGGATAGACGTACAGAGGCATTGAGAAGACCGTACGGTGGGATATGAGCTGTAGGCCGATTCGAACGCAGCTCCTTTGACCAGTAAGCTTGCTCCTCTGTCGTCTCGAGGGGTCGAGGTGGGAGATCAAGCTCGATAGGTCCAACCTGAAAGTGTCAGCTGCTGGTCCAGCTCTTACTGAGTAGCTTACCGCTTTTTTGGGCTTCTTCTTCTTCTTGGAACTGCTTTTTGGCTCGTCTGAATGATGGATGACAGCTGATGATATACCCGCGTGCGACACTCGCGGCTCAGCCTTAGCCTCGGCGATCAGTCCATTGGCGGGAGGGCTGTACGCGATGGCACTGAAATGACTTGCGGACCCAGCGACAACCGCCGACGTCTTTTGGCTCGTCATCTTCTATGAGATTTACAGATGATGATGCCACCCAAGAGGAAACCGCCCCCTCGTGAGTAGACATAGGTGTATCTGATGCGGTACTGTTGCAAAGGGAAAGGTAACAAAGGGAGAAGTTCGGTCGAACTTTTGATGAGGAATGTGCGCACGGACCAGGGCTTGTACGTAAATGCAATCAGCCACAGTACGTAATACACCGCTCGGGCCGAGAAAGGGCCGAGAGCCGTTTGTTGCCGCCCACGCTGACTTGGCTGCGAAGACCATCTCAGCCTATATCATTGGTCACCTGCCTCTGTACATCTCTCCCCCACCTGTGCAGCCACCTCTCGCCGCTGTCGATAGCCCCATTGGCCTCCCCTCGTACCAACACGACCGTCACCAATATGCCCTGCGAAGGCTGCACCTGCGGTCGAGCCGAAGCTGCCCCAACCGGTCGCGTCGAAGCTGGCGGTCTGGCCGGTGCCGAGCAACTCCTCAACCAGGAGCAGGCTGAGGCCGGACAAGACTTGTATGCCCTCCGTGGCTCGCGTTCATTCACTGCTCCGGCCGAATGGATCGAGCCCGTAGAGGGGATCGAGCCGGCCGTCCCGCTCAGGTCCAAGAAGTGGTTCAATGAGCCGGGAGACGATATGGTCGGATGCTATGTCGAGCGCTACCTGAACGGCGGTCTCACCTGTAAGTCTCTCATTCAAGCTCTATAGACGCATGCTGACCCGATAGCTGGTGAGATCATCGCAAGACGCAAGCCCATCATCGGTATCGCCCAGACCGGGTCAGACCTCGCTCCCTGCAACTCACACCACGTCGTTCTCGCCAAGCGGGTCCGAGATGGTATTCTCGCTGCTGGTGGGACACCTTTCGAGTTCCCTTGTCATCCCATCCAAGAGACCGGGAAGCGGCCGACAGCAAGTCTCGACCGGAACTTGGCATATCTCAGTCTGGTGGAGGTGCTTTATGGCTACCCGCTGGACGGCGTGGTCCTCTTGACTGGTTGCGACAAGACGTAAGTGCAAAGCGCGAAACTGGGAGGGCTTTGGCTTATTCAGTAGTACTCCCGCTCTCCTTATGGCGGCTGCTACTGTGAACATCCCAGCGATAGCTATGAACGTCGGGCCCATGCTGAACGGTAAGCGCCGCCTGATATCCGGATACAACCAATGAGCTGACTCTCAGGCTATGCTGGCAACAACCTCGTCGGTTCCGGCACTGTAGTATGGGACGCCCGCAAGGCGCTCTCTGAAGGGCGCATCACCGACGCCGAGATGCTCCGCTTCGTGTCTACCTCTGCCCCAAGGTACGACTCATTCTCCGTCTCATAGCACAGCTGACCATTAGTGTCGGCCACTGCAACACCATGGGTACCGCGTCCACCATGAATGCCCTCTCAGAAGCCCTCGGTATGGCTCTCCCGGGCTCCTCCTCCATTCCCGCCGTCTACCGCGAGCGTGGCGCATGCGCATACCAGACCGGAACCCGTATCGTCGACCTGGTCATGCAAGACGTCAAGCCATCCGACATCATGACTCGCGGCGCGTTCGAGAATGCTATCGCTGCGTGTACGGCTATTGGCGGATCGACCAATGCGCCCATCCACATCAATGCTATTGCCAAGCACATCGGTGTTGAGTTGGACTGCGATGATTGGCAAAAGGTCGGGCATGACTTGCCGCTGCTGGTCAACATCCAGCCGGCAGGCAAGTACCTGTGCGAGGAGTATCATCGCGCCGGAGGTCTACCAGGTCAGCTCATCCGAATCTTCGTATGGACAGAAGCTGACTATCCAGCGGTCATCGCGGAACTCCTCAAAGCGGGCAAACTTCCCGCTCCCGACGCAATGACGGTCTCTGGCAAATCCATCGGCGACAACTGCAGGGACGACTTTGCCAACGATCCGCGCGTCATCATGCCCTTCGACAAGCCCCTCATGGCCCAGGCCGGATTTGTTCACCTCAAGGGCAGTCTCTTCGACAGCGGTATCATGAAGACCTCGGTCATCTCTCCTGCCTTCCGCAAGCAGTTCCTTGAGAACCCCAATGACCCCATGGCGTTCGAGGGGCCCGTGGCGGTCTTTGAGGGGCCAGAGGACTATCATCACCGGATCGAAAACGATGAAAGTATCCACGAGGGTACGATTCTGATCATGCGGGGTGCGGGACCGATAGGATATCCGGGAGCGGCGGAGGTGGTCAACATGATCCCGCCTGGGCGGCTGATCAAGAAGGGTATCGAGGTGAGTCTTCTCGCTATTCTAATAGGACTTCATTGACGCCCAGCTCCCCTGTATCGGTGACGGCCGCCAATCTGGAACATCCGGCTCCCCCTCCATCCTCAACGCATCCCCTGAAGCAGCTACCGGCGGCATGCTCGGTTATCTCAAGGATGGCGATGTCGTCCGTATCGATCTCCTCAAGCATCGGGCGGATGTCAAGATCTCAACAGAGGAGATTGAGAAGCGAAAGAAGGAGATGGGGCCATTCAAGTTCCCGCCGAGTCAGACGCCGTGGCAGGAGATCTTTAGGAAGGAGGTGGGCGAGTTGAGTGAGGGGATGGTCTTGAATGGGGCGGTCAAGTATCAGCGGATTGCGCAGACATTTGGGGTACCGAGGAGGAACCACTAGGCGCGAGGGGGATCTTGTATCGAATATGGTATTGGCTGCTCTTGCTTCTGCCCACTACCCAGAAACTCATGTCCATGGTATAGACATACACGCGAAGCGGTGCTGCGTACCTGTACAGCTTGCTGATCTACCATACAAGATATAGAGCTCAAGCATACAGCTCAGTCAGAGGCCGTTCGCGGGAGCCTGTGACTGTACTTGTAACGTCCACATTCCTCAGACCCGATTCGGACCGAGACAATCGCCACCCAAAATAGGATTCGGAATCGCTATTCCGAACTCACTCTTCATCATCGTATTCCATCTCTCCGCTATTCGGACCTGTACTCTTTTCACCGAGGGCATCGGGAGGCATATAAGGGGAGCATCATGAGTTCCTTCATCTGCTTCCCTTATCGAAAATGTCTATATAAACAACTACCCTCCCTCCCAGCGATCAAGAGATGACCTCGCTTGACCACACTTCGACCAGTCATCTGGCCGCCATGCCTAGACCCCCACCTTGTCCCTCTAAGACTGCCCGATCCATCGGGCAGCGTCTCAATCATGCCTGCCTCCACCTCACACCCTCCTTCTTCTCCCTCAACATGGGCACCGGTATCGCCTCGATCCTGCTCTACAATTTCCCCTACCCCGCCGAATGGCTCCGCATCCTCGGCATCATCGTCTTTGTCCTCAACGTACTGGTGTTTGCCCTACTGGCGGGCGGGAACCTGGCGCGGTACCTGCGATTCAAGGGGCTGTTCAAGGCGACCGTGACTCACCCGGTTGCGGGTATGTTTTGGGGAACATTGCCGATGGGCTTTGCTACCATTGTTGTGAGTTTGCCTTGATGACTTGAGAGGACATAGCTGATCAGCAGAATATGGTCGCGTATGCGTGCGTGCCGGCCTGGGGATTCCGATGGGCCCAGCTCGCGCTTGGGCTTTGGTGGATCATGGCGCTGCTTTCTGTGCTGGTCAATCTGGGGATGCTGTTTGCCATGTACGCCTCCTCTCATCATCACCATAGCCCGGCTGACAAGACAGGTTCACTCGTCAAAAGCACACATTCGAAAGCGTCGCAGCAGTCTGGCTGCTCCCAATCGTCTCCTCGGTCGTCGCGGCCGCATCGGGCGGGGTCGTCTCCGCGGCCATTATGCCCTTTTCACCCTCCCTCGCATCGAGTACCCTCGTCGTCTCGTACATCATCTGGGGCACCGGCGTCCCCATCGCATGCTTCATCATCGCTCTCTGGCTATATCGTACCGTGATCGGCGGCGTACCAGCGACAGCCGCCCTACCCAGCATGTTCCTCCCTCTCGGACCATGCGGGCAGGGAAGTTTCGGAATCATCCTCCTCGGTCGTACAGTCCGCGAGCTTGCCTACCAGCATGATGTCGGGCTCGCCACCCCAACCTCCTCTCCTTACGCCTCCACATCGCTTCTCGGCGTCGCCGACGCCATCTATGCCGGTGGGCTCATCACCGGCCTTGTTCTCTGGGGCCTGGGCCTTTGCTGGTACCTCCTCGCGCATGCCGTCATTATCGACCATGTCCTCCAACGACCCAATCGGAACTTCTTCGCTCCTTCCCGCTTCTCGGTCGGTTTATGGGCGTTCACCTTCCCCATCGGTGTCTTTGCCACAGCTACCAATATCCTCGCGGTTGAGCTTGACTCGTCCGCCTTCAGGGTGATTGGGGCGTTCTTGTCGGTCCAGGTGGTGGTTCACTGGCTGTACGTGTCGGCATTGACGCTGTACAAGGTGGGGGATGGGAGCATCTTTGTGGCGCCCGAAGTGGCAGCGATGGAGGGGAAGGTGTCGAGGCGGTTTGGGCCGCAGCGGGAGGATCTTGAGAAGCAGTAGCGTTCCGTATCTCCGTTGTACCCCTAGTAGTGTATCACCATGAATCGACGGATCCTTCGTGTAATTGGGAACTAGGCCGTGTAGGAGTGTGTATCTATTCCTCGCTTATCGGCCATGGGAGGAGACGGCGATCTCCCAGGTAATGGCTCATGCATTGCGAATTAGCTTCCCTATTCCGCCCACCCTCCTCCACCCACTCCCATAAAACATCCCCACTAAGCCATCCAAGAACCCATACGCTTTGTCGGCATTGACAAGCGGATAGTCTACAAATGTCAGCTTGTATCTCATGCCTTGCCTGGCCAGCAAGTGTACGGCACGACCCAGCTCACCGACTGGCTTGGGGATTGGCGTGCGAATCCACGAAAAGAAGCGATCTTCCGTGATAGCTTTGACGGCGCACAAGGATCGCAGACCTTCTTCTCCGCCGAAGCGGCCGTGTCCGGACGCTTTGACGCCTCCGAATGGCATGGCTTGGTTCAGGTAGAACACGCCCTAAGTTGTCAGCTATCACGTCTAACAGCAATGGTCCGTCATCGGGGGCCGGGGAAGCTCACAAAGCTATACATATCAGCTTCAATTTCCGCATCATCTGACTGTAGCCCAGCATAGCTCACTCATTGATCGAAACCATCCCACACTCCAGCTGCTGCGCTACCCTCCTGCACTCCTCCCGATCATCCCCATACACCCCGCCCCCTAGCCCAAACCTGCTCTTCTTCATCCACCCAACAGCCTCATCCACATCATCATACGGCACCACCGTCATCACCGGCGCAAACAGCTCTTCCTTCGCCACGTCCATATCCATCGTCACGTCCGTAATCAGCGTCGGCTCAAAGTAGCTCGCATGCGGGAAATCGGGGTGAGAGTAGGGTTTCCCGCCAGTCAAGATGCGCGCGCCGCTAGATTCGGCCTGGGCGAGGATGGTCTGTAGGCGGGCGATGGGGGCGTGCGAGATGAGTGAGGAGAGATCGAGGCCTGGGCGGAGGGCGGAGATCCGGGGGAGCATGATTTCGAGGAAGGAGGGGACGAGGGAGCGGGGGACGAGGAAAAGCTCGATGCCGATGCAGTTCTGGCCGGCCTGTGTGTTAGCTCAGATGCTTAGACGTGAGGGAATGTGCTGTACAGCTTGGCTGGAAAAGTCAGCTTGCGTCGCGAAAATTGAGGTGATGCCAGCTTACAATGCACCGCGTAGCCAAGTACTGGCGAATTGCTTGAGATTGGCTGAGGGCAGCAAGAAAGCAGGATCTTTCCCGCCCAGCTCGATGCATGTTGGGACCATGATCTCCGCAGCGGCCAGGGCGACCTTTCGAAATCAGCTCGGTGGATGGGGCATAACTAACAGAAAGCTCACCTTCTTCCCGACGGGTTCACTGCCGATGACTATGGGTATCAGCTGTGCTTTCCTCCCGCGGGTCCAGGACTCTTCAACTGACAGGTGATGTGCTGGACAAGCGGGTTCCTCGTGATCGTCTCTGCGACATCCGGCAGACAGACAACCAGCTGGACGACCTCCGGGCTGATCCCGCATGCTCTGAGACACGCCTTGACCCCGCCCATATACCACAGGCTGGACCACGCGACCTGTTCGGAGCACTTGACAACGACGGCGTTTCCGGCAAAGAGGCCGGCGAGGATGGGGGAGAGCATGTTGTGGAAGGAGTAGTTCCATGAGACGAGGGCAAGAACTGTTCCGAGGGGTTGATAGTGTACCTGAGGCGTCAGCTATACTCTCATCGAACGCAATGTTGGATAGTGCGAGCGAGGCAGCTTACGTGCGAGATCTTATGGGCGAGCATGAGGTTGGTAGGGCGCTTGTTTGGCGAAAGGGTCGTTTCACCATAGCTGAGAAGCCTGAAGAGCATCAGTTTGGTCTTCCTCGAGGTGAAGGTAACGATAAACTGACCAGTCAATCTTGGACAGGACCGTCAGAATCTCCCCAAGAACCGCGTCGACGCCTGACCTGTCAGCTTCCATGTCCAATTGCACGGGACGAGCTACGCCAGCTGATGCTTGGCTACTCACGTATCTTCCCAGTGTCCCTGCAGGCTACATCGACAATTGCGTCCATATCCCGCAATATCCACGCCTTGATACTACGCAGGAAGCTTTGACGCTCCGCGAAAGTCGTTGCTGCCCATGTTGGCTGAGCGTTATCTGCGCGTTGGATCTGCTGTGCGACATCTTCGGCCGAGAGGAGCGGTAGAGTCGTCAGGTGATACTGAGCAGTCAGCGTTCGTAGACTCATCGGCCTGCACAGCGGCACCGAGAGTGGCAGACATACTGCAGTTGAGGGGTCATAGCAAGTGATATGGGACCGCTGAGCTCCGTCCTTCGAGAAAGAAGGAGGCAGCAAGGACTCATCTTCCAAGTGGGAAGATATCGACGGAGTCTCGATGACTCGGCCTGTCCACTTCCTGCTGGCTTCCTATAGCAATCAGCTATGCGTTTTGCGCCTGATGGATCCGGTCACCCGAGCCAGCTCACTTCAGGTACCGGCCAGTGATACGCTCGGATTTCCCTAGCTCGCCGATACGTATACAGCCTCCTACCCCATATCTTCCCCATATACAGCACGACCAAAGTAATCGCGAGCACATTGACCGAGCGGGGGAAGGGGTGATAGTTGACCGAAGACCAGATCTCGCCCAGTGTGATATTTGCGACGCGAGCGAGCGCGCTATCCCACGCGGAGGAAGCGCGTCCGAAGTGCTCTGTGAGCGCCAGCATGGCGGGCCAGGCAATGGTCTATGGTGTACAATATCGCAAGGATGATGTAAAGAGGTGAATGCAAAGGGAGGTTGCGAAGACAAGTTGACTTTTCGAGCTCGGACCACCTCCACTTTGGGGTTGACAGCGGTCCGGGCTACCCATTGAGTGGGGGCACTGCTGGGTCGGAAATCCAAGAGCAAAGCCCCAGGCGGTGCTCGGGCGAGGCTTGTTCTCATCTTACTAATAATATTTGTAGCTCAACACGTGAAGTACGTAGCTGATCTGGACATCACCCTCCCCTTCGGCCTTCTACCCGGCCAGGCCTGTACCGCGCTATTCCGTCTTGACAAACTCCGCTAACCTATCCTGGTCCAGTATCTCGCCCTCGACCAGCCGAGCTGTCTCCTTCCCCTGCAGAAGTCAGCGAATAGGTCCTAACCGTCAATGATAGGCTCACCTCCTCCAAGCGCAAGATGGTCGGCACGCTCTGGACGTTCCAGTGAGACCGGGCGTGATTTGTTGGCGTTCTCCATCTAGACCTAGGTCAGCCAGTAGCTCGCGATGTCGGCGTATCTGTAGCTTACTCAGCCTTCTCGCCGACCCACCAGATGACGGCTTCTGCGAGGAATCAGCTTGCTCGTTCGAGCCTTCTGGGCAGCCTGAGGTGCTGCTGTACCCACTTGGCTGCTTGGCACCCCCAAAAGTGGCCTTCACGATCCCCTCAACATCGCGGCAGTCCTATATGAGTCAGCTACAGCCGCCGGCACAGCAGAGCTGGCGCAATTGCCCGCTCATTACAGCGGGGTGTGGCTCACCGGACACCACATCTGTTTCGGCTGCCCATTTGGCCCATCTACTATGGACGAGTAGAAGATCAGGTATGTATACTTTGGTGCTGTCGGCCCGCCGAGCTGGTTCAGCACATGAGGATAGCTACCACGTCAGCACAGGCCTAGCCCGCTCCAAACAACCCAAGCCCCGAAAGTAGGGGAGGGGGTGCCGGGTCAGTGAATCAGCAAGCCCACGGAGTGTAGTCGATGGGCATCCTTGGATGTTTTCCGATGTAAGAAAGCTCTGATCAGTATCTCTGCCCAGCTACGACTGGGCGGACGCTAAGAGTCCCGTGTGAAGAAGAAAGGACGAGCGAGACAAGAGATGGTTGAAAGAGGTGGATGGAGTTCCGATCAAGCCGAATTTGCCTGAAAAGTTGTTGTTGACATCACTACCCTCACTGTTCGTCCTTTTCGCTCCCCTCTGTCAGCCTCGCGCAGTGCCTATCCTGGGCAATTGGCAAAGGCAGCGTACTGCTCTGCTTCCCTTTCCCCTCGCTTAGGCGGTCGCTAAGCACGATGTCGAACCTAGGTGAGACAGAGGCTGGGCCCTCCACCCGCTCCCTCCGTTCCCGCTCGCCCAACAAGTCCGCCCCCTCATCTCGTCCGACCCGAGCCCGGCCTGTCGAGTCCGATCCTAGCTCCTCTCGTACTAGGGACATGGACTCTCCAGTGCTCGGCAGAGGTCATAATCGTCGTCGGTCAGCCCAGAGCCCGGTGTCCGACCATACCACCTCTTCACGCACCGTCCAGTCAGGCCCGCAAGGTAATAGCCTGTCACCAGTCAAGCGACCTCGGCGGACAGACTCTCGTCGACCTGCGGCTGAAGGCTCGTCCTCCGCCTTCCCATCAGGACCGATGAGCGGACCCTCAGACTCCCCAGTCGCCAACGATGCCGTTCTGGCTGCACGCGGTTCAAGGTCCTCCAGCCCCTTGTCGAGCCCGACCAAGACGCCCATGGTACCTTCGCCTACGCCTGCTTCCTCCTCGGATCGGAAAGGCAAGGGTCGGGCTGTACCATCTGCTCCTAGACCTGGCCGAGGGAGAGGTGCTCCATCTGCAGCGGCCGCAACCACGGCCGAAAAACGGGTCCTTCCTGCCCGGATCAGACGGGCGGCAGGGGGCGGCGCAGAAGGCATAAGGGGCCTGGAGGAGATGATTGTAGACTGGCTAGAGCGCTGGGGTATGTCGTCTTCTCTTCAAGGCATCACTGCCCGCTGACTCATAGGTGAACCACTGGAAACACCCCCAGACGCGCTCGTTCTACACCTGACCACCCTCCCTTTCTCCCTCATCGAACCTCCCGTATCCACGTACACCGAGCCACAGCTAGCCATATCGGATGTCACGGTCGCCTCGGCCTCTGGTGGCCCGTCGACCGCTTCCAAGTCTGCCCAAGCGGTCGTTGACGCCCGCGAGCGAATCGAGGTGCCTTCGTGGGTATTTGTCAAGGCTGGAGAGGATGACAAGGAGGAGGCGAAGGATGAGCTGGAGACGATGCATTTTGGAGGAGTGGCTGGGAGGGGAAGTGCAAGTCCGGTGAAGCGGTTGAGACACGCTACGGCCGAAGCGGTGAGTCCAATGCATGTCCGGCCTACATCCACGACCTCTCCTAGATCTGCTGTATTGAACCGTGCGCTGATCATGCAGCCCCTCGAAGACACGTCCGATGCCTACTATATCGCCCTACACAAGAAGTACGAAGTCTTCGAGCGGCGCCAGCGCATCCGGGAAAAGGAGACGCTCCAGTTTGAGCGATATAGATTGCGTTCCCGGATAGACCTGTTGCGGGGAATGAGCAAGACGTCCTGGGCTGCCGTCGTCGGTGTCGTCTTATCGCGGTCTGCTCTGGCTCCGCGCCCCCCTCCGACCGTCGCCAAGCCTATGGGGTACGAAGAGGCAGTCGTCGCCGTCACCGCGCCGAGCGAGGCGTCGGGGTCCGAAGGAAAGCCGGCTGAGGCGCAGGTGGACCGATGGGCAAAAGGAAGGGCAAAGCTGCAAGAAGAAGGGCCGGACTGGTTGAGGGATACATTGGTGCAAGAGGGGGAGGAGTTGATGAAGCGGTATGATCAGCTATTACCCGCCGAGCATAGGAAGTAAGTTCGCATATCTTTATATTGTGGTCTGGGGCGAGAGCTGATGTGCAGAAATCGAATCACCGACAGCCCCGCCCCATCTATGACATGCTCTCCTTCCCTCTCACCTCCACCCGTCACGTCCAATCGTGTCGCAGCGCTCCGCGATCCCTCCGCTTCCCGCCGTCGAGGCCAATCACCCGCATCTACTACTTCCGTCACACCTCGGCGGCTCCGGCTCACACTCAAGGCCAAATCGGACCCTGAACGCACTGCCCAAGCGGATCTCGAGGGGGAAGGTCACGACAGCGGGCGGAAGAGGAAGCGAGCGAGTCGGGTCGTCTATGCAAATGACGGGGCGGAGGAGGAACGTCAAGAGGAAAAGGCTGTATCGACGGGGCGGAGAAGGCGGAAACCAAGTGGGTCCGGAGACTATATCCAATCGCTCGACGTTCCCGCTAGCGCCGAAAAGAAGGCGCGGCGCTCATCACTGCGCTCCTCGACGCCGCTTCAGCCGGCCATGAGCAACGAGGACGCCGGCTCTGTCCCCCCTCATCCGCCATCGTCATCTACAGTCCGGTCGAATGCCTCGCCCTCAATCAGCATCAGGATCAGCCGATCATCGCTCGCTCGTCCTGATGTCGCCCCAGCGCCAGCTAGAGCGGAGGAGACCAAGCCAGCACGGTCTCTCAGGTCATTCAGAACGGTGAGGCTGTGATTGATGCTCTCAGTTGCCGATCTCATAGCTGACGTGTACAGCTCGTTGACGATAGCCGCCAAGGGCATCCGTCCGCGGTGATCGAAAAGGAGGACATGGATATTGATATGAGCTCAGACGACCTCAAGGAGCTGAGGGAGGTAGAAGCGGCGGTGCTGTAAGACACGGTCTGGAGTCTAGAGTCATGGTCCTTGCTATGTATGTACAACGGTATTCTATGGTACTGTCTGTCCTGTCTCTATCGCTCTACTGATCCTTCCTTTCCCCTTCGCCCGCTGCCTCCGCCCCGCGATGTGTCCGTTCGAGGAGCCTGATCATGCTCGGTACACAACACGCTGCCCCGCCACCAAAGACCAAGATGAGGAGGACGGCGGGGATAGCGGTCCGGGGGAGCACGCCGAGGATGAGCGGCTCGAAGACGAGGTGGAGCGTTGTCTCCCATTCTTCTGTTCCGGTATCCGCTATCTTAGCGAGCTCGGGACGTAAATCTGGTACAGGATGAAGGAGAGACGCCAGGTGAGAGAGAACGGGATAACGGATAGGATAGATGGGTATAGGGGCGGACAGTGGACTGGCGAAGATGATGAGAAGGGCGGAGTGATCTCCGGGGATCGTGGAGTTGAGGGGCCGGAGTGAGAGGTCAAATCTGGTAGGAGACTGCCATGTCAGCTTGATGGCAAGAAGAGATATGGAGGCACTCACGGATCCGGGCCAGGAAAGGCGAATCGTCCAGTCTGTATAGTCCTCTTCGGGTCTGAGCAGCACCGACAGCTCTGGCTGACTTGATGATACGCTCAACGTGAGCTGCCGCGTCGAGCTGTCCAGCCTTGTGCATCAGTAAAGAGCACATTAGAGCAGACATCAGTCAGTGGCCAGACTCACTTATACCTTGTCCCAACATTGCCCGCAGTGAGTGAGGCGGGGGGGAGGGGGAGTCGGAAGTTACGGATCTCGGTATCGGCCAGGACCAGCTGAGTGAGGAGTGCTGCACAAAGACAGCATAGCGCCGAAGTCGAAGGTAGACGCATGGTCCTTCCACGTCTACGTGATGGGCACTAGTAAGTCTGACTGAGCTCGCGCACTAACACCGAGACTATAGGCTGAAAGTAAGAAGTGGACGAACAAGGTGGAGGAGCAAATCCACAACATTTCTTGACTTTGTACATCTTCTTCTATCTAGCCATCATCACCGTTCCCCCTCTCCCAACTACTCAAGCGATCGCGAGACGATAGAGATGGACGCACGCTCCCTCCTGCGCGCCAAGAAGGCCGAAGCGCGGATAGAGCACCCGTATGCTGCTTATTCTGCTCGGGGAGAGTTGAGGTGTTCCGTTTGCGCTGTCCCAGGTCAGTCTTTCCCTTCTAAAGCGGATGCTGTCGATCATTGTCCTCGCTGTCGCTGAGAGTCGAGGCTGGCATCCAGCCCAGTCATTTCGGGCGCGAACCATATAGCTGACACCTGCAGTGAAGCAGTGGGACGCCCATCTGTTGACAAAACAACATCGGACCTCGGCCGCGCGAGAAAAGGCCAATCAAGCAGCGGCAGCCAAGAAGGCCGCCTCATCTGCAGCACCTGCTAAGCGGGACATCTCGTCTTCTGGCGGAGACGAAGAGGGAGGGGCCGGCCCATCAGCCAAGCGTCCGAAAGCGGGTCCGGCGGGGCTGCCAGAGGGGTTCTTCTCCAAGGGGAATGCTCCCGTTGAGGAGGATGACGACGAGGAAGAGCAGGTGGAAGAGGAACACCAAGGACTGGGGTCCAGTGCCGGGGCTGGACCGTCTACTGCGACAGGGACAGGCGGAATACAGCTGTACGCGGAAACGAAAGCTACGGGTGACGGCGAGCTGGACGACTTCCTCGCTTCTCTCTCCGGACCGACCGACCCTATCTCCGAGCCTGCGGAATACGCCATAACCAAATCATCTCAGCAAACCCAGGCGCAGGCGCGTAAGAATGTACCACGGTATAAGGAGGTGGAGCCCGGTCAGGCGTCATATGAGGCTGCGCCGGTACGGAATTTGCCAGAGGGGCAGAAAGAAGCGGAGGCGGAACAAGCGGTGGAGCCGGAGGAGACGGAGAAGGAGAGGAGGGAGAGACTGGCTAGGGAGGAGAGGGAGGAGATTGTCAGGCGGCTGGAAGAGGAGGAAAGGGCCCAGTGAGTGTCTCTTGTGGCTAGATGGGACGGTGAGGCCGGCTGGGCGGGCAGATGTTGGGGGAGGGGCTGAGGGCTGACTTGTGCAGGGAAGATGCGGACTCTCGGGTGTCGTCTCTGAAGGAACGAATGGCGCTGCTGAAGAAA
Organism: Dioszegia hungarica; assembly: GCF_025882075.1. NCBI lineage: Eukaryota > Fungi > Basidiomycota > Tremellomycetes > Tremellales > Bulleribasidiaceae > Dioszegia > Dioszegia hungarica. The sequence continues at coordinate 193,840 of NW_026515767.1, read as the reverse complement.
CGGAGAGAAGCCAGAGGCGGAGCAGGGGCAGCGAAAGGGAAGGGGAAGACAGCAAATGGGGCAGATCATGCATAGTCGGGTCAAGTGGGGTCCCACTAGCTTCAGCGCATCAACTCGCGTGCTAGCTTAGATAAACCAGTCTCTGGCACCATAGCGAAGCTTTGACTGTCTGAGCTGGACAAAGGTCCAGGACATCGCAATCAAGCAGCCTGCACCAGCCTGCACCTCATTCCGCGAATTTGTTGACATCGTCATCTTGCCCTTGTCTATCATCTGTTGCCCCATCTATCTAGCTCTCTTTCCGCCTTGTACTTGCCGGATCATCTCATGTCGTCCATCTAGTCACAGCCGGACTTTCTCGCGACTCTTGGGAAGCTACCGAAGCGATGGGATCCGCCGCCTCGGCGTTCGATCAGAATACCGGCCCCGTTCGTCCATCCTGTCTAGCTGGAGCTTCCTGGCCGACCCAGCTGACTCTAGCAGACAGTGCTCGTTCCTGAAGGCTACGTAGCACCAGCATTCCCCTCGCTGTACATACCCACATTTATCCGAGGCAACGAGCAGGGCGGAATATTCCTGTACGATGCGGAAGGTTAGCCTCCACTCTTCACACATCTCCCGCATCATGACAGTCTGGGACATGACCGCTGAGCCAGTAGCTATCTGGCGCTTCACACTCTACTGGACCCTCACTACCATGTGTACGACTTTCCTCATTGCCTCCCTTATCGCCGTATTCAACCTCTCCCGCTCCATCCTGCATCGACCCCACTCTACCCCCTCAGCCGCTCAGAACGATATACCCCTCAAACCCCTTTCCTCTACTCCTCGAACTCCTTCCGCACTTGGTCCGTCCCGCTCTCCGCGTCCTGCCTCCCCTATTACGCCCTACACCCCGTCCGCCCCGCTCCTCAGTACCGGCACTACTGCCAGCACACACACCGCTCCAGCCCGCCGGACTCGCGCTCGTCGGAAACGACCACCGTTGTGGCCCCTTCTATTACTACCTATCGGCGCAGTGTGCGTGGCGGCCGTGATAGCTGTCATATCAGCGACGGTCATTGGATTTGCTTTGGCGGCTCTCTATTCTGCTGGAGGGTTTAGCATGTCTACGTGAGCTTCGACCTTCGGACCGTTTGGCGACATGGAGGGAGCTGATAGAGCAGGTGGGTACCGTTCTTGTGGGCTGTCATCCAGGTGCTTGTTCTTATCATATCGTACGTCGCCCGGATAAGACAAGCCAGAAGATCGCGAGGCTGACCCACCAGATCATACTCGACCTTGACGAAAATCTTGTAAACTCCCGGGCCTTTTGTCGCTGTACGACCGGTTGTACCTTATCTCGCTCGCCTCGGTAACTATATCGATCGATCGCCGGCTCATCAGACTCCTGGCTGACTACTGAATATTTTCGGTTCAGACACCGGCATTCTCAAAGTCGGAGTTCCTGTCATGGCTTAGCGACCGTCGTCAAGGTCTACTGAAGACCGAGCTACTCGAGTAGCTGGCTGGGATACCAATAACCAAGTCACTGATGTCATTGCGACGCTGAATTCAGCTCAGTGATAGCTACTTCTCTTAGCTGCGCGATATAGCCTACCAGATGCCGCTTGTCTCCCCCCCTCGACCTTCAATACTCGTCATCTATTTTCGATTTCGCTCATTTCGGATCTCACTCCTCGCCGCTGGTTCGGCCGCCTTGATGGCTCTTCGCTGTTCTTGATTGCTACTATTCTCTCTCAGTTCACCTATACGACCGCTATCCGCAGGTCGGACTTTGCCTCTCCACCTTCAGCTTCAGTATCTCCCAACCGCTCTCGGAGGCAAGGATGGGCAAACTGATCTGGCATCAGTGGGCCAGATTGCTGGCCATGACGGCAGCAGTCTGTACGTTCTCTTTCTCGCTTGAAACACTGTATGAACACACGCTGAGGTCCTGCAGATATGGTATGGGGTGAGCCTCACGAAACAACACCGTCCCAGACACTGCCAGAGGTCCAGCTGACGTTAAGCGTCCCTCTGGGCATTCTTCTATCGGAAGTTCTTCTGGGACTTCGTGTGAGTCATCTTAGTTTGATGGACACCTGAAGAGGCGATATTGATGATACAGAGGCGGTACCCTGGGCCCCACCGGTCTCATGTGAGTCCTGCATCTCCTTCCGTCCCATCGTCCATACTGATGTCTAGACCAAACTCGACCGCGAAGGTATTCAACAAAGTCATCATCGATGTCCCTCTATTACAGCTCATGACGCTCTTCTTATCGATGGGTACTCTGGCGCTCGAGTATCCTCTGCCTCAGGTAAGTCCTGCCTGCTCGCTCAATGTCAGGGCCGAGGGCTGAGGGCGATAGGTCAAGGGTACAGCCGCGTACCGGTCCCACCTCGTCCGTATTTCGGCGTATCTCACTGCTGCCTTTACAGGTTTCCTGGTATACCAAGTGAGTTCTGATCTTGCACGAAAACAACACTCGAAAGTTGTGTCTCTCAGCTGACGTGGCAGACGTTTGACTGCGCACTGTACTACTTGATCGCCGCGATGGCGTATACGCGCTCGATGTTGCTCAAGGAAACGATCGGCGGGGCGGACGGGGCGAAGCGAGGCGAGAGTGCAGCATAATGGTCCGGCCCACTGAGCAGATCATAATGATGTCAGGGCAGCGATATGTATACGGCAAGTCACCCTATCTCGGGTGTAGACTCGATGGGAATCTGGGGCTACTGTTACTAACGCTGACGCCGGCTACGCAACTCCAGCGTGGGTATAAAGACAAGGGGTATCTGATGTACTCATACGCGTTGGACAGCTATCAAGCTCCACATCGGAACCTACAACATCAGCATGGTCCCTCCTCACCTGAAGGTTGCACTGACCATTTCATCCACGCGTGCTTCTCGGCAGGCAGCGAGCTGCTGGAGAAGTCTCCAATCATCGGCTGATCTGTCTCTTCAGCTTGGTTCCGGGATTATCGGCTCAGACTCCGCAGCGTTCACTCACTCTTCCTCCCCATCTCCCGGCCCCAGCGATCAGTCCGCCTATCCCCGCCCACCGCAATCCCATCACCGGGTATCCCACCCTGGATCACCCCCTTCTTTACCCCAACGCCAAACCACCCCTTCTGCATCCCCAACAACCCCGCTCGGCCTTGATCCTCATCTTGCCTCCCTAGTCCTGGTGCCGTCTGGGCGCGGGCCCGATCAGACTGCATCTCCTCCCTGAGTTGCTTTTGGGTCAATGCGATGGCGGTAGGGTCTCGAGCTTTGTAGCTCGGCGGAGGGATTTCGGAGCTGGATCCAGCACTGGCAGAGCCCCAGGGGCCGAGAACGACGCCGGCGAGCCAAGAGCGATCATCTCCTCCTCCCTGGGAGACCACATTCTGGTTGCCGGGTCCCGAAGGGTTGGAGGTGGAGTGAATCGTCACCATGGGTATGGGCTTGCTCTTGACTTGTCCCTGGTCCTGCGCTAAGCCTGCAGTGGCCAAGTCGACCTGGCCTTTGCTGTTCGAGTCAGCAGCGGCCGGAGTGACAAAGCTCGAGTACGAAGGTAAGGCAGCCGTGAGTGATTCTGCGTGTTTCTGCAGTTCGGCAAGTGAGGGGACAGCCGGTAAGGTTGGAGGCGAGGGAGCCATGAGTTTGAGCATCGTGAACGACATCCTTGACTCCGGTGCACCGTAAGATCGGTCGATAATGCAGGCCCTGCCGAATGAAGTTAGAGGGGGAGCGACCACTTGAACAGCAGTTGGCAGTAGGGCTCCCTCTTTCGACTGTGGGCACTATACCGCGTCAGGAGAGAGCACAGAGGAAGTCGTATCCATCACGCACATCCTTTGATCGTTCCCCGCGCACGCAGCTTGACGCGCATTGAGCTTGAGGCACGGAGGTATAGGGACCAGGGGTGAAAGGAGTCAGTGTCAGTAAAGGCTGACTGAGGCGTGTAGGTGTGTAAGCGTGTCAACAGAAGCCACGCGGTACCTCGGCGTCAGTAGCGCGAGGTGTCACCTTCGAGCCGACTCACCAAACCTACAATGCCTACACATAACAAAGCAAAGTCCAAACCCACACCTTAGCTCCCGTGCAGCCCTCTACAATTTAGCCTTGGGTATATCCCCCTTCCCACCCGCCCCCACCCCCGCCCCCGCCCCCGCTGACGCCTCACACACCCTCCGCATATCCCTCAACGCCTGCGCAATCTGATGCTTGAACCTTGCGACCGATGTGGACGGTGCCGAGTATTTACCCTCAATCCCGAATTTTATCAAGCAGGGTCCTGCCAAGTCTGCTCGATCAGCCGAAAAGGATCCTGCCTGCATTGTCTCTCATCGATCATAGACTCATGCGCCCGTTTCCCTTTCCCGATGCACCACGTCCACCGACTCGTCCTCGACCACACCGTCAAGCACCCGAACTCCCAAAACTCACAATTTATCCCATACCCATCCGGCCACCCCGTCCCAAACCCCGTACCCATAAACTTTCCACCCGCGCTCAACCCCGACGTCGACAACTTCCACTCTTGACTCTTGGCATAACATTCATCCTCAAATAGTGCGTGCGTCTCGCCCGCGCGCAGGCGGGTCCGGAGACCCATGAGGTGCCGGTCGTACCCGTGTCCGTTGGACGAGGTTTTGGTCAGAGCGGCGTGGGTCTGGGTTGCGGTTTGGAGGAGGGCGTAGCGGGTTGCGTCCTGCTTATCAGTTTGTGTCCTACAGGGTGAACATCCGTCATATTCGTTTCAGTATCCGCAGATCACACTATGAGATGCGAACGTGGGACAGCACTGGAAGCCCAAGAGGTGACTCACATCCGCCTTATCATCCTGCATACTCTTGACCCAAGCCCGACTCTCCTCGCTCAGACTCCGAATGACGTCCGTCCGACCATGCTGCATCGCCCGTGTCGATGCCGTCTCGTACGTGGCCGTAGCGTACCCTTGGTCTCGGAACCAAGCGAGCTGCAGGGCTTGTTGTACGAACGCGTCGGGACTGAGCTTGGCTGTGATTTCAGCTGATGCACTCCGATCGCTTCCATAGTGTCTCCGTATAAGGGGATGAGAAGGAGTAAGAAGTGGAGCACACGCACACCCTCCTCGCGCCTACGCCCCCTTCGCACGCGGTCACTTGATACCTTGCACTCACCATTCTTCTTGATCCACTCCACTCCATACTCATTCCACCACAACTGACTCCCCTCGCTATCCGCCACAATAACCCTATTTCTCTCCCTACACGCCTCAATCTCCTGATCCATCGCTTCGTCAGTCACCCAATCACATCTCGCCCATCCCTTATGTCCCTTCTGTCCCTCTGCCCCCTCTCCTATCCCAAACTGAGCCGGATCGACCGGTTCCGCCAACACATACTCAATCACAATACTCGGAATCAGCGCATCGACCGGCGAATGCTCCCCCAATATCCCCGCGCGGCCATTCGTCTCTACAGGGATCGAGATGGGCTTGTCGAACCACCGGTTCCCACCGCCATTGAGGCCCGCCGAGACGTTCCGGACCTGCGCGTCGAGCGGGCCGTGTCGGAGCGGGTCGGAGGATGGGAGGGAGGGGAGGGTGTAGGTGTCGAGCGAGAGGGAGATGAGGGAGGTCGAGAGGGAGGAGAGGGTGGTTCGGTTCGAAGGGGAGAGGAGGAGGAGACGTTCTCGGTTCTACGGGTCAGCTGTCAGCTCGGGTTCTTCCGAAGAGAGATGGCTGCTCACCTTGGTCCATGTATCCCGCTCGTCAGCTGTAAGAATGCCTACAGCCTTGGCCTTCTCCCCCGCGTCGATCCGGGAACGCGCATCATCCACCGCCGCCTTGATGTTTTTCTCAATCACGCCGACGGGGAGAGGGGCGGGGATCTCCAGAGGCGAAGATACGGGCGCAAAGACGTCGATGGAGTAGATGAAGTCGTCGATCATGAGGGAGAGGTGGGTCGCGGTAGGGGCGGCGGTGGAGAAGGCGTCACATCCCGGGAGCGGGATACGAGAGAAGTTGAAGAGGCTGCGGATCAGCTACAGCTACAGCTCTCGCGGAAGCGAAGCAAAGGTAAAGATGAGAGACTTACTGTCGGTACTGTTCCATGCAGAATGGCCCGGCTTTGCTTGAATCTGGGGGGATATCCTCCCTATCGTATCAGCTGTGTATGTTGACAAAATGGGTGGAGGATACGCCAGCTGCACCCAGACTCACTTGGCCAACCTCTCCCTGAACTCTGCAAACCTTCTCGCCATCCAGCTCGCCTTTCGCACCTGCCACTCCGTCACCCACTCCCGCTTGACGACCTCCTCGTACCCCCCAATCCTCTCCGGCTTGGGATTGGCATCCAACCAGTCTTTCCCCCCCTTTTGCGCTCCCTCCGCTACCGCCGTCGTCGGGCTCGGATCTGGCGTCTCCATACCCCCGCCCCCTTCGTGGGTTGGAGGAGCGGGATCATTCGGATCCGGTGCGAAAAGCAACCACCAATTCGAATTGATCAGCAGCGGGGCTCGCCAGCTGTGGTACGCTGGCCCCAGCCATAGCGTGTCGTTCAGCCATGAATTGGGGGATATGTGGTCCAGGTCCAAAAGACGTTCTTGGAGGGTTCGACCGAGTCCGCCTGGGGCGGAGAAATCGCGCGCGAAGAGACGGCGCTTTTCGAGCTCTTTTTTGAGGCCAGAGGGGCCGTACTGCGGCTCAGCTATGGACAAATTCGACACATAGGGATACTTTGAAGTACGATCAGTACAAGACAGAACATACCTTTTGCTCAAGAACCGGCACTAAGCTCTTGAGATACCCCTCCAAGCTCTTTTCGAGCTCGGGGACGGGCAAGCGAGGGAGACTCGGCTGTAAAGAGTACGTTTTGGCCTGTCCAGGCTTGACGCGGGAGGTAGCGAACATCCTGGCTGTTGTTGGCTTTACATGAATTAGGTGTGGCGACTGTTGGAGAGCGAGTGACCGAAGAAGCGGTCGGGCAGTCGGGGTCGGGGTGGAAGCAGAGGCAGAAGCGAAAGCGTGTCTATACACAGAGGTAGCAGCTATTCTGGGGGAGGTGAAGGGGAGCATTATGACTGGGACGCCTCTACCGAGGAGCTGATGATGTATGATGAATAGATGAGCATTTGAGTAAGGTTAGATGTGTTATAGGTGTGGGGGTGTGAGACAGCTGTGGACGCGCTGAACTTTATGAAGTGGACCAAGCTCCGGTTAACTTTGTTATTGATTAGCCGGACCTTGGCTTCATTAGAAAACAGGTTTGGTTCCGCTAACTATATTAACTCGACGACAAAAACTACCAAAGGGAAAAGTTTTTGAGGGGGAGTCGGGACCCCACTCCGCTCCGCTAGAGTAGCTCCGAGCGGACGCGCCTGGACTCGCGGGGTAAAAGTTCCTTCTCCTTCTCACACCTTCTCTCACTCACCTGCTGCTGCTCACTGATACCAAGGCAACATAGCAGCCTCCGCCGCCAACATGCAGCAACTCCTAGAGATGGGGATCCCGGAAGGAAGAGCGAGAGCCGCGTTGATTAGAGCAAAGGACGACGTGATGGCGGCTGCTGTATGTCGGCAGCTAGCATACGGATGTCAGCATAGCTGATAGTATAGGAACGCGTCTTCGCTGGAGAGTTTGATGATATCCCGTCAGATGATGAAGGGGATGCCGGACCCTCTGCACCAGCACCAAAGGTATGTCTTATCCTCATCCAGGGGTGCAGAGCTGACATGCAGTCCCAAAGCCCCGTCTCGGCCTCTGCCAACCGCGTCGCCAAGAGCGTCGTCATCAACAGCGCCCACTCAGACCAGGACATGGACGAGGAGGATTCAGGAAGCGAGGCGATTCCGAGTGAAGATGAGGACGTCGACGGAGTGGAGATTTACGATGGCTTTGCGGATAGCGACGGTAAGCTTCCGTACCCCTGTCTTTGGAGGGACAATAGCTGATATCATAGATGAAGGAGGCGAGAAGCTCCGATCGGACCCGTACGCCGGCGTATTCTTCTCCAAAGACCGGTCCGAGAAGATTATCGAAAGCAAGGCCAAGCCTGTTTTTGTGAATGTGCCTAAACCGCTTGGCGTAGCCGCGGAGGGGGCGGTGACTAGACGGGCGGAGAAGGTGTCGGTCAGGATTCTGGGGAGTGGGGAGTGGATGTCTGGGTGTCCCGAGGCAGGTGAGCTCTGAGACCTCTTTTTTTGTGGGAGTGTAGGAGCTGATATCTCAGGGGAACAAAGCCATCTTTTCCAGCTGTACGATAAGCTCGCACATGACGCCGTCCCCTGCGCGCATCAATGCGGATACGAGTTCCACCGCAAGCCTCAGGACTTCTTTGCTGTCTTTGTGAGTTGCCCCCCCTCCGATGTACGACGAATCGAATGGTCGGTCCAAGCTGATCCCCAAGCCCGACTTCCCGATGTACCTCGCGCACGTCGCTTCGATCGTCAGCGCCATCTGCCCGTCCTGCGCCCAAATCACCTGTTTGGCGTGTGGCGGACGCTCGAACCACGTTGCGCCAGGTCAGGCGTTCTGGGCGGCGGCGCTCGCTTCTGGCGCGGAGACGGAGGAGGGGGAGAAGGGGAAAGGAAAGGGCAAAGGGAAAGCCAGGGGCGATGGCGAAGGAGCAGGGATCGAGGTGGAGTCTCTGCTTCATTGCTCGGATCTTCAAGTGGGCTTCCCTTTTACTCAAGAGGGTTGAAGCTGACATGAAGGGCGCAATCCTCGGTGTCGGCCTCCACATGATCGAAGAGTCCTTCTCCGAGAAGAAATCCCAGTCTTCCAACTCGACTACCGAGACCCCTCCGGCTAAACGCCGTCGAAAGTCCGGTATCCTCGCTGCAGCACAGGCGCAGGCGCAGGCCCAGTCGGACCAGGACGAAGACGACGATATCGAGGTGGATGATTATGCGGATGGAGTGGGGTTGGGAGTGGGAGGTAAAGGTGGGAGGAGGTTGGCGGCTGGGACGGGGTACTCGGGGGCTGCGTCTGAAGATGTGAGTTTGAGTTTGGACTGGGCTCGAGACTATCTTCGTGGGATCACGTGGACTACGTAGGGGGAGCTAGGAGAGCAGAGAGGAGAGGGAAAAGGGTAGAAGCTGACTCCTCTAGCGCACCGGCCAAATCAAAGCCCAAAAAGCCCAAATCGAAACTGACAAGCAAACATCCCTCCTCCTCTCCCAAGTCCAAGTCTACCTCCCGCACCCGAATCGCGCGTCGGGCCTCAAGAGCTCGGACCACCTGGTGCATCCGACGGCGCTGGCGCATCTGCGGAGACGGAGTGGGTTTGTGGGGGACCTGTTGAGAAATGATAGTTTGTTGGATATGAGTAATCGGGGGGAGTTGTATCGGTCTTTGTTTGACTGGTTGGAGGTGAGTTTGTTCTTCTGCAGAGACAAGGCGAGACAGAGGGGAAGGCCACAGAGAAGAGGCGGGGAAGGGAAGAGGGATGAAAGGAGGGTTGCAAATACTGTATGGGACACAAGCTGACGCTTACAGGTCGTATCCAGCCACGAAGCCCTCGCGTCCATGCTCGCCATGCCCCAAATGCGGCCCGTCGCTTCCGAACCCACCCCGCACCCCGAGACTGTGACTACGACCTACGAGGGCTCTCCGTCCCCGCGCGAACTGCTCGAGTATATTGTCATCCAGGCTAGAGCGGCACTCAAGGGGTTGTCGGCTACAAGCGGGGTGGAGGCCGAGGCCACCAAAGAAGTAGGGGAGGATGAGCTGAGGATGAGTGTGAGCGAGAGGAAGAAGCAGCAGGAGGAGAAGAGACGGGAAATGATGGGTGATGAGAATGAGATGTTGTTGGTCTTCTGGTGAGCTCTTGGCTCTTAGCTTTCCTGGGTCTTTACACGTGCAGGCTTCTGGCGCGGTCTTGAGAAGGGGATGAGGAACGGTGGACCAAGCTGATGACGCTAGTAATCGAATCATTGCATCCGCAGCGACAATCGACCGAAGTATTGTCGAGACCAAAGGGAAAGACTTTGTGACGCGGATGCAGGCGAGTTTGCCGAAGTTGCCAGGAAAGGAGGATGAGGCGGGGGATAGGGTGGTGGCGGAGTCAGGGGCGACGGGGGAGGCTATCATCAAGATTTGTGAGTCTTCCGGTCTTCCGGTCTCGCCAACTCCCCTTGTCCCGCTATCAGGTTGTTCGATGATTTCATGGCATCTCCCTTCCCAAGCCTCCTCCCCCGGTACAGAACCCTACTTCTGCTCCATTTTCTTGCGCATTCAGACCCAGAACTATGGCTGATCCCGCAGACGAAGAATGGGCCATGAAGACCCGATTCCAATACGCCGACCTGACCAACCCCGCCTCGACCTCGACTGACGGCGTGACGTATCGGCATGCGTATAATGCCCAGATTGTCGCTCTCGAGTCTCAGGTCAGTCGTCCACCGGTTCTTTCGGCCGTTATTGCGCGCCAAAGCTGACTTGGCAGAGCGCCCCAAAGCGATCTTTGGCCATTGCCAAAGAGCTCGCTATTCTCACTACGAGTCTTCCTGTCGCTTGGCACTCTACCATCTTTCTCCGGTAAGCTAACACCACGTGCCCTTTTTCGAGCGCTAGCAGTGAGACAGCAGCTGATACGTTCAGGGTGGACGAGTCCCGCGTCGACTGCATCAAGGCGATGATTGTCGGACCTGAAGGTACACCCTACGAGAATGGGTGTTTTATATTCGACATCTTCCTGCCTTTGCAGTACAACCAGTCGTGTCCTGTGGTGAAGAGCATGACGACGTATGGTGGGCGGTATCGATACAATCCGAATTTGTATGCGGATGGGGTGAGTCATTCTTCCCTTCTTCCTTCTTTCCCCGGCTAGCTTTAGGCTATGTGCGGGAGGAGCTGATTCCCTGGACTCGGCTGATCCCTCAGAAAGTCTGCCTGTCCCTCCTCGGAACCTGGCAGGGCCCCGGATGGATAGCCGGCCAATCAACCCTCCTCCAAGTCCTCATCTCGATCCAGAGTTTGATCATGTGTGAAGAACCCTACTGCAATGAACCGGCCTGGGCGAACGATGCGGGCACGCCCCAGGCGAAAGCGTACGATGCGAATGTGAGACGGATGGTGCTTGTGGATGCTATGGCCGGGAATATCAAGAACCCTCCTTACCCATGTAAGCTCTTCTCTTCCTTCTGTGCGTGAGAAAGGGGAGTGAGCTGATGAGCGCCAGTCGAGAATGAAATCCGGACCCACTTTCGCCTCAAAGCCCCATCGATCCGCCTCCAACTCGAGAAATGGGCGAAAATGGACGATGGGCGCAAGACCAAGGGAGACCCGGGAGAACCGGCGGAGGCAATTGCGATTGCGGAGGCTGTCAAGATGACGCCGTTCAATCACGCGGCGGAGGCGTTGAAGGTGTTGTTGGGGAAGTTGGAGAAGGGGGAGGAGATTTGAGGTGCGGGGTGAGGTGGGGTGGGGAGGCTGGGTGGGGAGAACGTGGAGGTGGGGTAAATGTGGATGACTTTTTTTGGGTGTGATTGGGACGGGGATTGAAGTAGACAAAGCATAGATTGGCTGTGTATATCTCGACCGCATCATGCAATACTATGGGTCCTTGTCTACCAACTGGCTGAGCCGTAGCTGTACTTGCAGCTGTCTGCATGAGTTCGACGCGTCCGCGTCAAAGACACGACAAAAGCGCCACATCCCTGCCGTAATATTTTTGATTTCCTTTCCTTGTCCCTGAATGCTCATCCAACGCGTCTTCGTCACTTCCTTTCCTTCGTTCTCCCGCCTTCTTCTCTTCTGCCTCTCATCCTCATATCTTGACGCTTCCCCTCAGCGCTCAACATCGGCTAAGGCTACGGCTCGTTCGGTCCCGACGTACGCGGCTTCTGGCAAGCTCGCCCCTTTTCTTTCAACCTCAACATCACCGCCGAAGACCAGCGGTCCCGGTCAGCGGCGGAATTATCACGATCGGCTGGTTGTCTCACCCACCCAGTCTCGGTTTCAATCTACCGTCACCAAACCGTGCTCCCGCCAGCATCTGCAACCATCTACACGCTCATCTTCTCTGTTTCTTGCGACGCCAACCTTTATTTCCGGGATAAACAAAGGACAGGATGTCGTCCCCTATCTCAGCGACTGGCGGCTGGTCCGCGCGTGTCAGTACTAGGGGCACCGGAGGGGCAGGAGGGATGGAGGCGCCGAGGACGGCAGAGAGGAAGAGACGCGGACGCGGGGTGGATGTTGTTGCGTGAGTATACGTCCTGCAAGGCGGACGCGTTTGATGGAAGGAAATGCTGACTAGCAGCCTTCCCACTCCCCCTCATTCTCGGTCAAACACCCAACTCCCCACGCCCGAGACGATCCGTCAACCCCGCAAGTCGCTTCCTTCCCAAAGTCAAGCGACATCCATATCGGTCTCTTTCCTCCCCACGCCGCAGACCCTTCCTCGGCATCGTAAATCCCCAACTTCGAACGTCTCGCGAGCCCTCTCCCCAAGCGGCCAAACAACCTTCATCCACTCTGCGGCGACCACAGACGTGCCCGTTGCGTCTGGACCTCGGCGCCGCCCGGGCTTGACATTCGCACAGCAGATGGGGTTGCTCAGTACGGCTGCGCCAGCGTCGAATGGGAATGGAGGCGTGTTTGGTGGAAGGCTAGGACAGGGGGTGGGGATGGGCGGGGGACACAAGTCCGGGGTGCATCGGACGGTGGATGTCATTCCTGTGCCTGTGCCTGTATCTGGAAAGGAGGGGAATCGACGGGAAGAAGGGAATCCATTCTACGTCCAACCTACCAGCCGGACCGCGGCGGGCTCGAGCTCAGTGGCGGCGGCGGCGCCGAGAAGATCCCCACGGACGGTCCTTCGTACGTCCCTCGGATCAGCGTCGGCCGGACACCTCCTCTCCCCCCCTGCCGACAGCGACGAAGAGGACGAGACCGCCGGTCCCTCTTCGCCACTCGCCAAGCGCGCCCGCCCCACTCTTTCCCCCTCCACACCTACCTCCCTTCCCCGCTCGACCCATACCCGTCTGCAAGCCCCTCCACCTCTCCTCCCCTCCCCAACCCCCCGCCGATCCCCACGCCAACTCGCCAAATCCTCGGCGCACGCCCAGATGCTCGACGAGGCACACAACCCCTTCCTCGCTCGGCCGTCGGACGTGCACCTCCCCCGCCCCAATCCATCCGGAACGGACGAGTGCGACCGGCCGTACGTCACCTACGTGTTCCGGGGGAGCAAAAAGGTTTTTGCGAACCCCTTTATGCGGCCCGATATGCCCTTCCCGCCTGCGCTCCTCCGGCCGGAAGATGAAGAGTATGAGGAACATCCGTGTCCCAAGCCTAGGCTTCTGTGGCCTACTTCGGCCAAGCCGGCGGTACGGGGTGGGGATGTAGAGATGGGAGAAGAGGAAGAAGTCGAGGTCACGCCCTCTCCGCCCAGCTCGCCCGTCATGCAAACGCCCAAAACGAACCGGAGGCGCGGGTTTGTGAATGCCGATCGGAGCCTCGAGGTGGGGACGTTCGATCCCCCCTCCGAGGTGTATAGCGACTCGGAGGATGAGCGGGAGAGGGTGCACGCCGGGAACGGGAAGAAGGGACGGGGCGGTGATGGGGACGAAGGAGGAGGGGTGAGGCGGGGGTTGCTCTTTGGGCCTGGAGCGATGAGCTCGGGTATGGGAAAGCGGGCGGGGGAGGAAGTGGTGGTGGATAGGGATGGCAAGAAGGCGAGGACGCTGAGGATGTAGATGGACCAGCAGTTCTTGGTCTTGGTGGATTAGGTGACCGCTGTCTGGGTGATAGATCCCGCTGGTGGAAGTAAAAGGTTGTGCAAAAGGAAGCCCGTCTTGTAGCTTGATGCATTATACAGATCCTAGTTCTAGTCTAACCTTCTCACAGATCGACTGACAATCCTCATGTATATTCCGGCTTAGGCTCAAGCGACCCTACTGAAGCCGCCCCGTCATCTCCGCTAGAACCTCCTCATTGACCAGATCCGCCAAATCCAAGTCATCGTCTCGACCGGGATGCAGCCGCGCATGCAGCGCTCGGAGGAGGTGTACGATGGGTTGTGCGTTCTGCGAGGTCAGCGCTCAGCTGAGCACGTATGGAAAGTGGCAAGATATCAAATATCGGACGTACCTCCACAACGAGTCGCTTGGCCAGGTCCAGATCGTCCCCTACGAGTGCTATGTCCACGCCACCACAGCCTACTCGTGCGACTCCCTCTCCATCACTTGACTCCCGCTCCTTCCCCATCGTCATCGCCGCAGTCGGCGCGCTCACGACCTGCCCCCTCAACCCATCCGCCAGACCCCCTACGACTCCTCTCAACCGCTCTATCTCCTCCCGCAGCTCCCCCAGCTCACTCCGGAACCCAGGGAGCGGGAGCGCATCGACGGCGAGCCGGCCAGCTTGCACGGGATCGGGGCGGGAGGGGTATGGGCAATAGGCAGCCTGGACGGGCGGGGTGTCCAGCTGCGGTCGGGCGCCAGGTCGTGGATACGGCTGGATCTGCTGATGCTGGGGCTGGAGCAAAGTCGGGGCGGGCTCAAACGCCTCCGACCTATCTTCATTGAAGAAGTCCGGAAACAGCGCATTAAGCTGCGTCCGGACATGGCTCATCCATTCCTCATCCGCCTCTCTCTCCGCCAGTACCTCCCCGATCCAGCCTTCCTCCTCCGATCCCTCCTCTGCTCCTTCAGCGTCGTCATCGCCCGACTGGACGTCATGCTCCGATACGCTCTGAAAGCTGCTTTCCGCATCCGGCTCGACGAGGTGATATACCAATGACTCGTCCACCTCATCCTCATCCTCCCTTCGGTCACCGGCATTCCCGCGGCTGATGTCGGTATGATATTGGGAAGAAGTGTCGCCTCGGGGAAGAGCCACGACATTGAGATCAGGGAGGGGTGTGTGAAGCTGGTCCGACCGAGGTGAGGCTGTCGAGGGGGGAGGATGATGATCTTCTGGGCCGCCGAGAGGAGGGGAGCGTACGTATACGTGACCGGCGGCGGGGTTAGTCGAGTGTGGAGGGGAGGAGGAAGGAGACGGAGGAGGCGAAGCAGGTAAGAGCGCGTACTGCATCGCTCCGCTGATGACTCGTTTCCCGGCTGGTTTGGGCGAACTGTATGTGTGGGGTTTGTATGACGAAACCGAGCGATATGGTGCGCCAAAGCTTGAAACGCGTCCAGCTGGGACGGCCCGCTCCATAGTCCTCCCTGCTGTCTCCACCTCGGTCTGGGGTCTCGCCGCATTCCCACTGCTCAGATTGTGCTGATCAACCCGCTCGCGATACTCCTCCACTTCGTCCGCCGTGCGCCCTCTGTCTCCTCCCGCAGGGCTATCCGGACCCCCAGAGACAAGTCTGCGCGATGCCATCGATGCGAACCTCGCGCTCGATAGCGTTGGCGTGACGGAGACCCATCCGGCAGGTTTCCGACTCGGGATACGCGTTTTGGGCGGAGGGGAGGGAGGAAGAGGAATGAGGAGTGGGGATGTGAATTTCTCGAGGGTCTCGAAGTGATTGAGCGACATGCTATCCGATGGGCGGTCTTTTGGGCGACAGTACTGCAGTATGGGTAGAGAGGTAGACGCAAGACTTACCTCTACGCGGTCGAGTGACGAGTTGAGTGAAAGGGGCTTACGGCATAATCTGAAACGCCAAAGGGAGGATGAAACATGCCTCGCCACCCGCTGTCGCACGCGCTCGTTGTATTGATAGATCAATCTCCTGTTAGCTTGTAAATTAGCAGCGGTACGTATTCGGATACAGCCGCGCAGAGTGACTGACGCCTGAGTCGGTCGTTGGTGGTGACAGGCAGGTCGATGGGCTTGGGTACTTACTCGCCAGTCCCCGAGAATTTAGGCCACACACGACTGCTCCAGCTACAAGATCTAGCAAGAGCGCAGATTGTCAGTGACTCTGCATGAGTTCGCATGGCTTATACGAACGCTCTTGAGTACCTGGCAGCACAAGATCTGACTTTCCGTGCATGCGATCCAGAAGCTTACATATCGCCCAAAATGTCCATATACCGGTACCAAAGACCCTGCGTCCGCTGGTCCAGCTGAACTGTCTCTACCAGCTGCCCTCATCGGCCCGCGCCTACTAACTCAATACAGAGAAGCGCCTCTTCCCCGAACGTACTGCATCCCCTACCTGTGAAGCTCGTTTGTTCCGTAAATTTGCGGGATCCAACTGACGCCGCTCCACGGCCCGTCGTCTCTGACCTTGGGTATACTGTGGAGATGCGCAGGCCGTGACCGGACAGAAGGATCTCAAGGGCGAGCTCGGATCTTCCAAGTTCCCCTGCTGCGAGACGAAATTGCCGGTCTGCAAATGTCAGATCGGGCTTTCACGCGTGAAGTATGAATGACGAGATGTATGTCTTGAAGAGGGGGCTTACCTGTACATCGTAATTACAAGTCAGCGAGGTCCCAACACTGCGCTTGATATACCTGTATATGTCAGTCTAATGTTCCTACAGGTCATAATGCATAGGACCAAACGGTACTCACTGGCACCTCTGCACGGGGTCCTGACCATTGTCATACTTACCTACAGTCTCATCAGAAAGCCGCGCGCCAGACTCGACTGTAGGGACCGGGCAATTGTATAGAAACACTGACGCCATCAGCGATTGCGCTCGATGGATGGCAGGATGTAATCACCGTAGGCTTGGACTTCCGCAGCAGACCTCCTCCTGAAACTACCACCCGCGGAAGGCTGAGGATTCCGTCCATTGTTGATAGTGGTTGCTGGACAGGATGCGGGATCACCGGTGCTCAGAGTCAATGCTGTCTGGACTGTCAGCGATGTCTGCTTTCGACGCACCCAAATGGCCGACATGTCACGCAAGGCCAATCAAGAGAAGAATACATTGGCTCACGGTACCGCTGCCCGAATAGGAACAATAACGCCCGTCGTATCTGGCAGCCGATCAGCAGCCAGCACACCCATCGAGGGCAAGAATCAAGCACATGAGATGGGAGAAGAGAGAGCATCAGTCCAACTCACTGGCAGTACATAGTCACACTGTTCTGGCCGGTCAATTTGTAAGATGTGTCCACGTAGCGCAATGTAATTTCTTTATATCCGAGTTGCGAACCCGTGTTCTGCTGGGTCACAGGACCTGAAGTCTCCGATTAGCACTAGGGATTGCAAGCTTCTTCTCAGCGAGCAAAAGAGCTTACAGAGGGCAGAGTAGGCTTGCAGAGGTTGTTCACCGGCCCGACAAGTCCACTCCGACTGGCCGAGGGCTAGTGTTGAGGTCAGTATGAAGAAGTTGATGATGTTGAGGAGCATGTTGAGCAGCTGCGACTTGCGATGTGAGTGAAGCGGGGTCGAGACATGGTGAACCGGCGATACAAGCCATACATAGAGAGGATTTGAAGAAGATTATGAACGGTACCTGTGTGTTAGCAATACTGCCCGAACCGGACTGGGCCCGCACTCCTCCGCACTCGTGCAGGAATTAGCCGATACGGCATGAAGCAAACAAGGAGAAACAGCTGGAGAACCTTGTCATGCTGCTCCCTGCTGCCCCGCACCTGCTCCGTCTCGCTCAATGGTTGCTCAATGCTCCGACGAGACGTCGACGCTCGGCGGTGCTTGGCGGCAAATCAGGGTTAGCCGGATGCGGTAATGATCATTTACGGCAACCCGAGGACCGAGGTGAGGAATGTGAACCTCTGGCCGAAGCTCCGAAGAGAGGGGAAGAGAAGTGGAGGACAAGCTCTGAGTCTCTCTGCGTCCGTCCTTCTCCTTGTCATTGTGATATGGAGATCGTTCATGTATTATTATCAGCAAGCTGTTCAGGAGGGACGTGTAGCGTGCGGCCGGAATGACTGCCGTAGCAGAGGCAGAGGCGCCAGACCTCGCCAGACCTCCTCGTCACGCGCTGGTGCACAGTGCGGTGTTGTGTCCCGCCCAGATTTCCGTCCGCCCTCCATTCAGGTCTCGATATGCCTACATCTTACAGCGGCTGACAATGAGGCCGTCGGCCGCCGAGAATCTAAAATGGTGTCAGACCCACCGCTTCACATGCCAGCGATATCGTTCGGCCTACTTAAGATCGCTGCATCCCTGCCATCGCTCCTCACCTCGAGTCTTACTATCAGCTTCCCCACCACGAGTGCCGTTAGCTACCCGTGTGTGAGGTTCACCGTCGCTGCTCGGCGGCGGACAAGACTGAGACTCTGCAGCAGGTCCTTGAGGTCCTAACGGTTGCCCCTTGCCTACATTGCCGGTCGCAAAAAGACTGTAATTGTAAGGATCATGTCTTTCATTTCTGCTGTTAAACATAGCCCCGAATACTCTGGCCGGCTTCTAGTCCGGTCGGTAGGGTTACGCTAATCTCCACTTCACCTCCTCCCCCTTGACGATCCTCCCCAATTCCTCCCTCAATCCCTCCCACATCGCCCCCAGTCCTGAGTCCCCTTCGTACGAGTAACCCGCATGCGGCGTCAAGACCACCTCGCTCCGTCCCTCCTGACCCCACTTGACCGTCCGCCATCTCGAATCCAGCGGGAGCGGCTCCTCGTCAAACACGTCGATGCCCGCTCCTCGGATCTTCCCCGCCTCCAGATGCTCCAGCAGATCCGCCTCCTTGATAATCGGTCCCCGCGCTGTGTTGACCAGCAGAGCCGTAGGCTTCATCCGCTCCAGATCCGCCTTGATGACCACCCCCCTCGTCCGCTCTGACAGCAACAGCAACACTGACAGGACGTCCGCCTGAGCAAAGACCTCTTCCTTGCTCACCGCCTCAAAGTCTCCCTTCTCCAGTCCCACCTCCACCGCTGCCGCGTCCGCCTTCTCTTGGTTGAGGTTCTCGGACCAAGCGATGACCCGCATCCCGAATGCAAGCTTGGCGATTCGGCCGGTACCTTTGCCTAGGCGGCCGAGACCGAGCAGACCGAGCGTCTTGCCAGCGAGGAAGGTGTTGAGTGGATTGGCATGGAGCCACTGCCCAGCAGGGAGGAGGGCGTTATCGCGAGGGATGTTGGAAGCGAGGGAGAGGATGAGGGACCAGGTGTGCTGGACGGTCTGGTTGAATGAGGCGGGTGTGCCAGCTCTGACAATCAGTGTTTTTCAGTGTCAGTGGTAACTACTCACGGTAAAGCTCTAGCCGGCGTTCCGGTGAGAATCACTCCTGTCTCTTTGCAGGCATCATTGTCAATCCCCAGGTTCCGCATGCCCGTCGTAAGGATAACCTTCAGATTTCCGCCCTTCCCGCTGCTCTCTGCTAGAGCCGTGATGACCTCTCGAGAAAGCCGCGTCCGTTCCCGCATGGTGATAAGGATGTCGAATGGCCGGAGTCGGGATACGAGCGGCTGTGAGCCGGCCGTTGATGCGAGCGTATCTGGGAAGGACGTGAGCTCCACGGTATCGAGGAGGTCCCCGAGGTAGCGCTTGTGAAGGCCATGATAGTCATCGAGAACCGCGACTTTCAGTTTTACGTCCACTTCGATAGACATTTTGGCTTGAGCAGGGCACTTGTCAGGGACCAATGGCTATATGTACCGTATCTGGGCCAAGATGTACACTGTAGCGAGAGGAGAACATGGTCTCATCGGTCGCAATCCCGGATATAGCCGGCGCGAGTATAGCCGAAAGATCCGATGAGGAATGAGGCGCGGCAGCTAGAGTTCTTGAACAATGACATCCTTGCATTCTATCCTGCTCTTTACAAAAGTCTACATTACCACTTCATCTTGCCCAAAAAGCTCTTCTTCTTTCCTCCCTCTTCCCCTCCCTTCCCCTCCTTCCCATCCTTCGTACTCCCCCTCAAACTGCCCAAACTCAACCTACTCTCTTTCCCCTCCTTCCCACCCAGACTCAAATTGCCCAGTTGGCTATTCAAACCCGCAGCCGAATTGAACGAGTTGGGTTGGGTGCCCATCGCTGGTCTGCCGGGCGCGAGGGATGAGCCTGACCCGGGTGCTGGGGGAGGAGGGGCGAGGGAAGGGGGTCCGACGGGTGGTTGCCAGTATTTTCTATCGATGATCCTGATCATGTCAGCTCTGCCTCTCCAGAAGAATGCCATAGAGGGAGGTTGTAAGCTCACTGTTGATATGTCACCGGTCTACCCGGTGTTCTACTCCCACGTCCTGGCGACTGGGGATGTTCCGCCACCCCATTAGGCGGATTGCATCCTATTCCCCCTCGTCCGAGACTCTTCAGATCCCGAACGTAACTTTCGGGCGTGACGACATGTGTTGATCCTGTCCCGTCAGCCCCACCTTGTCTCCGCTCATCATACCAACGGAGGACTTACCGATATAAATCTCCTTCCCCAAACTCTGCCCAACAGCGTACGCCAACCTCATCTCCGAATACGTCATCCCGCCCGCTACAAACATGATGATCCGCTGTTTTCCCTCGGTATTCATTGCTCGTGCTGAAGGTGCTTTGTGCCATGTCGGTCTGGCAGATCTGAGCGAGCCAGAAGAGCCGGGAGCCGGACCACGGGTGGCGGAAGAGGCGGGAGCCAGGCGGCCGCCCGAGCGCATAGAGGCAGGGTTGGAGGAAGAGGACGATTCGGGGGCGTCTTTGGTGTATGGGAACAGGGTCGGGTCTAGGCGATTATAGTGAGAGTCCTGGATATCAGCTGAGGCGCTCGCAAAGCCGAGGAGTGCGGAGCTCACCTCGAGAATCATCTGTACGACTGGTCTGAAGCGAGACAGTTCAAACTCCCCCTCCGAGGCGTGGTATTTCTGCTTCAGACGCGAGCCTTTCGACTTGTCTTTTGGGTCCTATCTGTCAGCTCTATCTCCTACCTGTACGCGTGGGAGACTCTTGACTCACCTTCACTACCTTCGCCCCGAGCCAGACCAGATTGTTCACCGAGTCCTGCTCCGATAGACTCAGCCTGGCGTGCTGGAACAGCCGCCGCCTATCCTCGTCCGCCACGCCTTCCCGGAAGAGGATGTACAGCGCGATGATTCGGACTTTATCTAGCGATCTACAACGTCAGCTCAAGCACACCTCTTGACTCAAGAGATGGAACAAAGAAGCTCACGCTAAGGCCCGGTCATCCAGTAATGGCACCATCTCCTCCACGAGATTCTTGGGTGTCTTGCCCTCGCTAGTGTAGCCTGTCGCACAGCACTACGTCCGTCAGCTACGCCGCGCACACAAGACGCCAGATTGTAGCTGACCTGTTCGACATTCGCAGCAATGTTGAGATGTTTCTTCTCAAACAGCCCCATACACTCTTGCGCCATCTCAAGATGCAGCGAGTACTGGTCTCGCTGAGTCTGGAACTGCGGGAGAGACGCCATCATATCTTTCAGATCGTTGATACCTACTTGACCACCACTATCAAGTCAGCTATCTGCACGACTGGTCACATGCCGATCTCTCAGAGTCAGTCAGCTGACACTCACTTGTCCGCAAACCCCGCATGTTCCTGCGCGAACCGGTTGAAATCCGTCATTAATCGATCAATCGCGTCCTTCATGTGTAGATGTCGGACCGAGACCCAAATCGGATCATCGTCCGTCAGTTCCGCTTCTCGATTTTCGGTTCCGCCGACTGTATTTGTGTACTTGTACCTGCTCGTCAGCTCTTGCACTGTGGTAACAACCGCGATCGCAATGTATGTAGCTCACTTGTACTTCACCCCTTCCTCGACCTTCAGCAGATCATTCACCATCGCCTGATACCAGAACTCATGCAGCAGCGGCGCGACGGGGTCCATAGATCGGTCCACAACGAAAAGCAGCGCTTTTGGCCGACCTGACGCGGCCTGTCCAGGTCAGCTCGTCGGCTCGTTGCTCCTTCACAGAAAAGCTTACCGGGAACTCTGGGTTATTGACCATATACTCGTCCAAATCCGCCTGCAACTTCTTTGCAATCTTCCCGCTGATATATTCCGGTTTTGACGGTCCCGCACTGCCTCCTGGAGCCTGACCGGGGCTCTGAACCCGCTGTTGACTCTGCTCGGCCATCGCAGAACGCCAGCGAAGACTTTGTGTCTGTTGTGGTGGAGGTGCGGCGAGCGAAGAGGAGCCGGCCTGCTGGTTCGCCAGTGGGCCGAGAGGGGAGTGGTGGGTTGGCTGATAGAATCGGATATGGGGGTTCTCGTTTAGGGTAGCGAGGAGGTTGAGGAGCTGATCGTCAGCTTAGTCTCAGGCAGGGAAGGGGGCAAGCTTACGGTGCGACTTGTAAACTCCACATCGTCCTCGAATGCCTCGAGCGCTAGGTCGGCGGCTGCTGCTCCGCCGATATTACCGAACATGGTGAAGAAGGACGATGGCTGTTTGAGGGAGAAAACCCTATCTTCGAGAGCTGGCTATTCAGCTATAGTCCGCGAAGAAGCTCCATTTAGCTCACCCCAGATGTTGCAGTACAGCTCTGTGAACGCGCGGAGCACATCCTGGGGTATCGAGCTCGTCAACTTCTGCGCGAGATAGTCAGATATACCTGCTTTATCAGCTAATCCATACGATCAGGTACGGGGACCAGCTTACCGTCGATGAAGAAAAGATGTGCCGCCTTGTATGTCCTCCGACCGAGGGAGAAGTCGGCGATGACTCGGTCGACATTCTGGCTCGTGGGCGTGAGGAGGTAGACCGCTTCGATACCTTGTGGATGTCGGGGAGAGTGGAGTGGTTCGACAGCTATCCGATGAGCTTCTGCCTTGTCTCTTGCATTATGCGCTGCCTTCAGGTTGCGTCCCGGTCAGGACGGCCGTTCCGCCCCGCTCAACTTCTTGCACACCGCATTCCTTGTCAGACGACCAACCGCGAGACCGGTAAGACTCACAAGTAACATTCTGCTGCAAGATCTCAATGTTCTTATACACCGTATCCAGCAGAGCTTGGGAGTGATCATCCGTAATAAGGATCTTCCACGTCCCCTTAGGTACACTGTTCAGTGCCGAGGTGAAGCCTACGCGGTGGTCAGCCGAGCTCCCTCACCGCGTCCGCCACTGGCCCATCCTCGTCTGGGCAATTATGCACTCACGAGCTTTCAATAGATCTTTGAGAGGCATCGCGATCGCGCAGCTGCTGCAGCTCGATGCTATGAGTGTAGATGTGGTATGTTGACAATGGAGAGCGGTAAGGTCGTCATCGCCTCCCCCCTCGGTCTCCCCACAATTACCCCCGGATCCGGACTCAGGTTAACAAATCCGGCAGGAACCGGATATTCCGGCTTATTTACCCCTTGTTTCAGAATTCTCACGCGAAGAGGGTTGTCAAAAGTTCAAAGTCTCGGATTCGCGTCTCCACCTCTTACCTCTTTACCTTCATCCCTCCACTCGGTCAGATATAAGCGAGCAAGATGGACCAGCAAGTCCTGCAGGTGTTAAGGGAGACTTTATCCCCTGAAGAGGCTGTCCGGCAGAACGCTGAGGTCCAGCTGAAACAGCTGTTCTTCCATCCTGGTCAGTTACCACGCAGGTTGAGCACCGGGCGAAGCTGACTTGATGTAGAAGCTGGGTTGAGCTTGTCAAGGATATTGCTCGCGCAGGATGTGAACATTGCGCAGAGGCAGGTACGTGCAGCTAGCAAGCCCATTGCATTTGCTGCGGGAAATGAGACTCATAGCTGATACCCTTCAGTCCGCTGGCGTACTCTTACAGCAGTATATCCTGAAGCACTGGTCTGGGATCTCGCACGTTTTTGAGGACCCTTCAACGCCAAATGAGGTGAGCTCGTCGACCCCCTCTGCCGTTGCGCCAGGTGGACCGAGCTCACCACTCCAGATCAAAGCTCAAATCCGACCCATCATCTTCTCTGGCCTCTCCGACCCGCAACGCAAAATCCGCATGGCCAGCGTGAGCTATCTACCCACCGTTGTCCTCAATACGTTTTAAGCTGACCTCTAGGCCTTCGCCCTATCTACCATAGCCCGCTTTGACTGGCCTGACGAATACCCCGACCTTCTCTCTTCCCTCGTTGGGCTCCTCCACACGGGTTCCCCTGTATCCGTGCATGGGTCCATGCGGGTCATTGCCGAATTCGTCAAGAATGATCTGAGCGAGGATCAGTTGCTTCCCGTCGTGAGGGACTTGCTTCCTGCTTTACTTCAGGTCTTGGGCGACTCGAACGTGAGCTTACACCTTGGATGTGTGCAGTGGAAGGGACAAGCTCATGGACAGACCCACTCATATACCACCCGCTCGGAATGCGTCGCCACGTTCCGCCAAGTCCTACGCATGCTCGAGACGGTCCGCGAAGAGCACCCCGCGGCGGTCAAGCAGGCTCTAGAGGAAATCGGGGATATCTGGTTGGGCGCTTTCCGGACTTTGTTGTCTTTGAACGCCCGAACCGAAGTAGAGGCGAGCTGGGACAGCCTTGGGCTCAGAATAGAGATATTCCGCGTGAGCTCCCTCCTTGAGTACCACTGCCAAGGCCTTCGCTGACTTTTCAGACCCTCACAACAGTCCAATCCTCCTTTCCCCGCCTCCTAACCCCCCATCTCCCCCTCTACCTCTCCACCACACTCTCAAACCTCACCTCCCTCCTCCCCACCTTCCAGACCTACTATCTCTCGTCCGCGCCCGACGCGCCTGAACCTCCCTCACCTACATCCGACGCAGGCTTTGTGGTTCCCAAGAATGACCTGGATGATATGGCTTGTGCGGCCTTCGACTTTGTAACGCCCTTGGTCAGGCTGCCAAAGATGAAGGGGGAGATGATCAGTGGGGAGAATGGAGAGCGGGCGGGAGGTTTGGCGGAGGGGCTTGTTAGGTGTATTCTGGCGTATACGCAGGTGACGCGGTCAAATGTGAGTCGCGGAACAGCAGATGAACCGAGTGCGGTGTAGATGATGAGCTGATACACGCAGGAGGAAGAATGGCTGGAAGATGCAAACGCGTTCGTCATGGACGACGATGAAGAGACGGAGCAGTATGGATTACGGACAGTCGGCATAAATCTCATCGGAGTGAGTTATTGTGAGCTTCCCTCCGAGCAATCGTACTGCAGCTGACCGCACAGGCCATGATGGACAAGTACCCGCGACCTATCGCCCTCCTCCTCCAATCCCAGACCCAGCAGATAGTCTCCGAGTCCGCTCAGCTGAGGCAGCAAGGCGTGCTGGAATGGTCAGTTGGATGCTCATGTGAAGCTGGATCAGCTGACGCCTAGGTGGAAACCCCTCGAAGCGGTCCTCGCTACCCTCGGCGGACTCTCGGACGATATCCGAGATCGCCTCGACAGCGAACGCGAATCCGGCGAGGCTGCGTCGATCGACCTCGGGTATTTGTTTGATCAGGTCATTCCTCGATTGCTGGATCAATCAGGTAAGCTATCGCCTTTTCCCCTTTTGAGATTGTGGCGGACACAGCTGATTTCCACAGACACCCCCTTCCTTCAGGGCCGAGCCTTTGTATTCGCCTCGCATTTCGCCTCTCTCCTCCCTGAACACCTGGCGACGCAGTACCTCGCCGCGGCAGTCTCGGCATTGCAGAGCGAAGCGGTCAGTATACCGGTCAAGATCTCCGCGGTGAAGACTATCAAGAAGTGAGCTCCAATCCACGGCCACGGACTAGCTTCCGCTGTTACCAGTTGACAAGCTGACACATCCAGTTTCTGCCGTTTCGTTCAGCCCTCTATCCTGCATCCCCAAACCCGGTCGATTCTGTCCCTCCTCCTCCCTTTACTCGGCCAAACCACCGGCGAGACGCTGTACCTCCTGCTTGAGACCGTCCGGGCCGTAGTCGGACTGGACCAGGAACTTCTTACGCCCGATAGTGTCCTGGAAGTGACGGATCGGATATATGAGACCTGGGAGGCCAATACTTCAGGTCAGCTACCGCCTCTCCTCCCTCCGCTCCCTCCGCAATCCCTTTGATATCAGGACAACAGCTGACACCCCACAGACCCAGTAATCACAGCAATAACCGAAGAGCTATTCGAAGCCCTCGCCTCCCGCCCCCTCCTCGTCGGAACCATCGTCACTCGTCTCTCCCCACGCCTTGCCGCTCTGATCGGGACTCGGCCGGACGAGGATTGTATTCACGTACCGGGCGAGGCGGTCCAGCTTGCGAATTCCCTGATCAGGTCCCGGGGCGGCCCGGTAGAGGTCGATTTGATAAATGGGGTGACGGGCGCGGTGGTGGGTGTTTTGGCGGGGACGGACGATATGGACGTGATCCAAGTGAGTTCCTCGTCACTCGTATACGGATGAGGGATCATCCGGACTCATGTGAGGAGGAAGAGAGCTGATGAGGTAGCATGGGATGGTACACTTGACGCTGATCATCCGGAAAGACTGTGAAAAGCTCATACAATGGTATGTCCTCCCTTGGGCGTGGGCGTCTCATCTCACCTCCCTCAGCCTTGAGGTTCATGGTAATCCACGATGGACGCAAGCTGACCCCTAGGCACGCCGCCGACGGCACACCTGGCCTCACCGCCCTATTCCACCTCCTCGCTCGCTTCCTCTCCCCCTCATTCTCCGAGTCCGGCGGGATATTCACAGGCGAGCTCATCATGCACCTGTTCCGAAAAGCGGGGGGCAGTATTGGGGATGTGTTGCCGGGGCTGTTGAGGGCTGTAGTGGGGAGGTTGGCTAGTGCGAAATTGCCTTCCTTCATCCAGGTGAGCTTGCTCGGTTTACATTGACCTGGATGTAAGGGAGGGAGTGGAGAGAGCTTACAGACCAGAGCCTTGTATTGCCGTTCGCATACCTCTTCGAGACGGAACATACCGTCTCGACCATCGACCTCTTATCGCAATTCTCGGTGCCCACGCCTGATGGGTCCGAGAGGGGCGCCTTGGACTTGGTCTTGAATGCGTGGTGTGAGACGTGCGAGACTATCAGCGGGAGCTGGAATATCCGGGTCTCGTGAGTTTCCTTCTCTTTACTACCGTCCACGCCCCGGCTCGATTCGGACCTGGAGGAACAAGGAAGAAGCTGATCCTCTAGCGATCTGGGGATGGCCAAGCTCTTCCTCCATCCTGATCCCCGCGTGAGCGCGGTGGCGGTAAGAGGGGAGATGATTGTCGATGCGAGTAATCGAGACGTGATCATGACGCGGTCTAAAGCGCGTGCTGGTGAGCTCTCACGTTTCCCGCCTTTCTATCAGGGGAAAGAGCAAGAGCTGGCGCTGATATATAGCGCCGCCAAAGTATACCCAGATCCCATTCCCCGTCAAGGCGCTCAAATTGCTTTTGAAGGACTTGCAAGCTCTGGGCGGGAAGAAGGGTAGCGCCGGTGGGAGGGACGATCCTGAGATTGAAGAGGATGATGGTGTATGTTTTACTCTCTCAGCTGTGCCGGCCCGGAAGATCGGAAGAGAATGAGAGTGAAAGCTGATAGTGCAGGATGAGGACTGGGATGACGATGATCCATTAGGCGATGCAGGGGAGGACGAGTTTCAGTATCTCTCTTGTAAGCTTTAGTACTCGCTTTGATGTGAAAGAGAGCTGACGGGAATAGCGTGGTTGGAGAATGGACAAGGGGATAGTGATACGCAGGATGATGATGAAGATCTCCGATCGGATCCTATTGCTCAAATCGACCTCAGTGTGCGTATCGTATCACCTTCTGTGTCTTGTTTGCCTTGAGCTGGCGAGGAGCGTACTATTTGAGCGCTGGCGGCTAGCGGCTAGCGGTGGACACCCCAGAGCTGATGGCTGATGGCTTAGGCGCACCTGACGGATATCCTCCGCGGATGTTATACGTCGAATGCGAATGGGATGCATGGGATGGTGGATGGGTTGACGGAGGGGGAGAAGGGGATCTTGAGGGGGGTTTTGACGCTATAGATGGATTCGATCTAGCGCAGGAAATCTTGGAGCCTCATTATAAGTAGATGCATACTATGTGATACTGCTTATACTGACCGGAAGCTCGAGCCACAGCAGGCTTCGCTACCTATCGTGATTGTATGTGCGATTTACAGTTCCGCTGTCGCGGGCGTAGAGAGCGAGCAGATCCGACGTGGTTGGCGGGTCCGAGACGCCTATCCGTCCAGCGCCGGTGAACGACGAAGGAGGGAGGAGGGGCTCCATCCCAACCTAATGGTCGCGCTCCGAGGGATGTGGCCGGCCTGTCCAGAATGTCCCCAATGCAGCTCCTTTCCTTGCCCCTGGCACTCCGCCCTGCTCTCTCTCCCCGCTCACTCATCCGGAATATCCGCCGGCTTCTTGATCCCCT
The DNA here is from genome assembly GCF_025882075.1 of Dioszegia hungarica. Taxonomy (NCBI): domain Eukaryota; kingdom Fungi; phylum Basidiomycota; class Tremellomycetes; order Tremellales; family Bulleribasidiaceae; genus Dioszegia; species Dioszegia hungarica. The sequence goes on along the minus strand of NW_026515767.1, from coordinate 165,813 downwards.
TGCTCAACTTGTAGTACACGACGGTAGAGTCCGAAGTGACAATCGCGAGGTATATCGTCTCCCTGTCAATCGACTCGTTGACCTCCGCCGCCTCCTGCCCGTTGTCCTTCTCCTTCTCCGTTGAGCCCTCCCCCGTCTCCGCGTCCCCGCTTGTCACCCGCCGACTGGCCATTTCCCGCTGCACTTCCTCAATAGAAGGAACGAGGGGATCGTCCGGCACTGGTATAGCCGAAAAAGGGAGGGAAGCGAGCGTCGAGTAGATGAGTTTGAGGATGGAGGGCTTGAGGGCGGTGGTGTGCAGTGGGAGGGGGAGGACTACGCGAAGTGGGTCCTGCTTGGATCAGCTGTGGAGTTCAGGATATGCACGAAGTCAGGTCAGCTAAGTGAGAGCGAAGGTCAAGGTCAAGGTGGAACATGGACTGACCTGCCGTTTCTTGTGCCCTAGGATGACGGCCCATTCTGTGCCTGGGAGGACGAAGGCGCGGAGGTCATGCCATTCCACAGCTAACGGAGTCAGCTGAAAGGTCATGAAGCACGAGAGTGGACGGAGTTTGATCCAGCTGGAAAGCAGAATATAGGCGTACAAAGCGAGAGGTCCTTGTATGAGGTGTACAGAGAACCGGCTTGTAAAGGGCAAGCTTCAAGGACGGGGAGCAAAAGGGTTCGCTGCAAGTGTGAGCTACTGGTCAGGTCACGGAAAAAGTCGGTATAGCTCACCAGAGGGTCTGTAGGTACCATCTTGACTGTTGCGCCGCTTGTGACTGCGCTGTTATGCTCCTCGAGAGTACTGTAGCAGAGTGAATGTATATGATCAGGTCGTTGCTGCTGCGCCAAATATTGTTATTTCCCCCGGAACCATCGACAGCATTCCTCGATGATACAGTAGTCCGGATAAAATACGGAAACTCCCACTACCCGGAATAACCTGTCACCCGCCCCGTCTGATTCCGCTCCCCCACGCGACTGAGCCAGCCAGAGCCGTTCCGCAGAAAGAGATCCGCACTCAACTTTCTTGGTGTCCTATCTCTCTCCACCTACAGCCTACAGCAACCATGGCATCCCGATCCATCTCCAAGCTCATCACGCCTACAGCAGCGAGGGTACTCCGCCCAGCTTCAGCGTCCATCAGTACCTCGTCCACCGCCGCGGCGGCCAGCTCAGTCGCGAGGCTCACAGGGAGGAATGCGTTGATTTCGACCCCGATGGCGAGGGTTGGGAGGGCGGAGCCGAGGTTTTTGGTGGGTGAGGGAGGGAGGCGGGCGGCTAGTACGGAAGAGGGGGGTGGAAGTATGGTGAGTTCAGGACTGGGATTGGATAGGTATCAGGTAAAGGGGGAAGGGGGAAGGGGAAAAGGAGAGAGAGGGAGGGTGGGGAGGTAAGGTCAAAAGGGAGGGGAAGGGACCCGGAGGGACAGGGAACGGTTCGGGTTGATGAGGAAGAAGGTGTTGTCTAGTTTATGAAGGAGGGCGGCTATGGGACAGGAAATAAGCCTGTACTATCGGTTGACGAACCATCCGGCACCACCCATCTCTTCTCTCCTATGTCCCATCCCTGCCTTTACCGCACCTCGGCTAACTCTTCAGACCGTTCGTGAGGCCCTCAACCTCGCCATGGAGGAAGAAATGATCAGGGACGAGACTGTTTTCGTCATTGGAGAGGAAGTCGCACGGTACAATGGTGCTTACAAGGTGAGCTATGCCTCCTTCCTCCTTTTTCACTATGAACATCTTCTCCCCTCTCAGAAGAACAGTGGATGTTGTTTGCATACGGGGTAGGGCTAATGGGCAGATCACGAAGGGCTTGCTGGATAAATTCGGAGAGGACCGAGTGATCGACGTGAGTCTCGTCTAGATCTTGATACCACTCTCTATCATTGCCGTGCCATGCGCGCATGGAGAATGGAGGTCGGAGATTGGAGAGATATGGTGGTGGTACGGGCTTGAGCTATGCTGATCCACAAGACACCTATCACTGAGTCGGGTTTCGCAGGCATGGCTGTCGGTGCGGCCCTTGCTGGTCTTCGTCCAGTGTGCGAGTTCAGTAAGTGATATCCATTAGCCGAGTGGAAAGTTACGGTTTTCTGTTGGTCCGCCTCTTCCCTCATAGTTGGCTATCTCTTCTTCACCTTCTCTTCTCTCTTATCCTTCTTGTGCACCCCTTCTTCCGTATCGTCGGGTTTCCCTCCCCGTCCCTCTCTTCCGTTTCGTCGGACTCTCCTCGCCCCTTTCTTCCTGGCTCGCGTTCGCTCGTTCGCTCCCTTGCGCGCTCCACGCACTCCCGAACTCGCTCGCTCACGCCCAGTGACCTGGAACTTTGCCATGCAAGCCATCGACCAAATAGTCAACTCGGGCGGAAAAACCTACTACATGTCGGGCGGAAATGTTCCCTGCCCCGTCGTCTTTCGGGGCCCGAACGGCGCCGCCGCCGGTGTCGCCGCACAGCACTCGCAGGACTATTGCGCGTGGTACGGCTCCATCCCCGGTCTGAAGGTTATCAGTCCGTGGTCGGCTGCGGACTGCAAGGGGCTGTTGAAGGCGGCGATTCGGGATCCTAACCCTGTGAGTTTGGTTTGGAGTTGGAATTGGAGTTGGGTCGAAGGGCGGAGAAGGAGTTGGAGAAGGAGTTGGATCAGCATATGGACCTGATAGTTGGAAGTCGAGGAGAGGGGTGAGAAGGAGATACGTGGGGCGATCGTTATATGGAAGACAGGTGGGCGCCACGTTGGGACAGGTGGACTACTCCAGTATATCTGGCTGGCACCCCCATCCAGCTGTCTCATGCCTCCTGTCTTTCTTCTCCACCCTCTTCTCTCCTAGCTTTCAATATTTCCTATTTCCTTTTCTTCCACCGTTATCCATTCGTCAGCCCTCATCCCTCATTCGTCGCTTCGTCCCCCACCACCACAATCTGCGCCCGCTAACACGCCCACAGGTCTGTTTCCTCGAAAACGAACTCCTCTACGGTGTTTCCTTCCCGATGACCAAGGAAGAAATGTCGGCCGACTTCCTCTTGCCGATCGGGAAAGCAAAGGTCGAAAAGGAAGGGACGGACGTGACGGTCGTGGCGCACAGTAAGATGGTGACGCACAGTTTGGAGGCGGCCGAGATTTTGGAGAAGGAGCAGGGGATCAAGGTGGAGGTTATCAACTTGCGGTGAGTCTTGGGTCTTGGTGTTTTTGGGGGGTCTGGGGGAAGGAGGGGTCTGGGGGGAAGGATGGAGAAGGAGAAGGGCTAGGTGGTGGAGGAGGTGCGAGGACTAGTCTGCGGGATTGGGAGAGAAGAGTGGAAATGGAGAAGGCCGGCTGAGAGATGCGGCTGGACAGTGGACATATGGCGGGTTGTGCAACCTTCCCCTTCTCTCCTCCCCTCCTCCGTGGAAGATCTTGTCTCGACCAGACCGGACTGGACCGGGCTGGATCTGACCGCCGCGCTTATCTCACAAACATCAACACAAAGAAGCAATGCTGATTCCCACAGCTCTATCCGACCCCTCGACATCGACACCATCATCAGGTCCGTCAAGAAGACTGGCCACCTCGTGACCGTCGAGGGTGGATTCCCAGGTCAGTCATAATCTTCCTCGCTAGGCAGTATCGTATGAGATGGAATGGCCTGGGCACAGCTGACATCTCCGCAGCATTCGGTGTCGGATCGGAAATCATTGCCCAGATTTGCGAATCCCCCGCGTTTGATTTCCTCGATGCCCCGCCAGAGAGGATCACGGGTGCGGATGTGCCTACGCCTGTGAGTTTACACCCACTCTAGCAATTGTAAAAGGGGATCAAGCTGACATGGCCAGTACGCAGAGTCACTCGAGACGATGGCGTTCCCTGATACTTCCATCATCACCAAAGTCCTCAAGCGACACTTGTGTAAGTTACCTGTTCTGGTTCTGGTACTGAACGATGACGGAAAAGCTGATGTTACAGACCGTCAATAGGTGCGAGGACCGGAGACTGGAGGGTGGAGCGTGTGATTGGGATTGAGGCCGACGTTGGCGTAGGCGTCGGATTTGGGGATCAGGGCTGAGGTGAGGATGATAGACTGGGATAGATACGGATATGCATTGACTACGCACTACGCCCCGCCCCTCGTTCGTCTGCGACCGGTAATCAAGGTCGACGTGTTGAAGCTTGAAGCCAGAGTCTGGAGAGGAGAGATAGTAAGCCGGGTAACATCTGCATGCGCATATGCGATGCCGAGAGGGCGATCACCAAGCTTCCACAGCTTCCACGGCGGTCAGCGTTATCTCTTCCATATCTCGGCTTGTCTTTTATCTTCGACGACAGTATCGCCATCTCCGAAGGCCCTGCAGCGCTAAACTCAGCCCTAGCCGGCACAAGAGCCTCGCACATCGGCACATTGAACAAAATGAGGTCCACGCAATACCTCATCGAAGCGCTCTTTCTTATCCTCGCCACCGGGCCCTCCCTTTCGCTCGCGCTTCATCCGAGCATCGCTGGCGCTATCGCTGATAACACCGCGTCCACATCATCATGGAGCGTCGACGATATCTTGGGGTCATGGCTAGTGCTGGATGCTCGATCGCAAGATCCATCGCCATCGCCAGTGGAAACAGGGGCGACGGTGGAGATCCCGATTCCGGGAGTTCCTGCTGCTGCGGGAGGGAGCAGTAGGGGGTGGTTGGAGCGTTGGATGGCTTTGGGGGGAGAAGGGGAGGTGGTCGTCGAGGTAAGTGTAGGCTCTCTTTGCCTGTGTTTCTGCTCGAGAACAAGGGGACATGTACGGCTTGGATCACCAAGACCAAGACCAACGCCAGAATCCCCTATCCCCCGCCCATTATCACATTCAAACAGAGCATCTCGCACGATTCCAGACCACAGCTGATACATCTCCTAGCTATCATCCGGAAACTTGACCTACCCACACCGACCCGCCGCGTTCCCTACACACCTCCCCGCCATTTCTCGTCTGCCCAAATCAGGCCTCCTCGTCGCGTTCACCTCTCTTCCCAATTCCACTCTACCGACTTCTGCGTTCACTGCAGCCGCAGCCGCGGGCATTAGCAGCGGCTGGCTCTTCCCCGGATCGGGATCCGGATCGGGTAAGCCCCCTAAGACCCCTCCGGCAGCTATGCAGGGCTGTCTTCCTGCGGCTTGGCCACCTATCCGCTGGACCTCCCTTGCGCCGGTATATCGTCGGAGGGGAGCTGCCGGACAGGAAAGGGGAATCACGGAGAAGGGAGTCAAGGTGGTACTTGTCGAAAGGGGCGGATGTGACTTTGCGACTAAAGTCCAGGCGGCGCAAGAGAGGGGCGCGGGGGCTGTTATTGTGGGCGATAGGGCGGACGAGGGGGAGAGTGTGGAGGAAGGGAAGAAGAGGACGGGGGGTTTGATTACTATGTTTTCACCAGGTACGTCTTGCCCTCTGGTCCTGCAGTGCCCCTGGAAATGACACCCCAAGCTGACTTCGCGCAGAAGACACGGACAATATACATATCCCGTCGGTGTTCGTCTCAAGGGCGGCGTACCTCCAGCTCCTGGATGTATTGGATTCGGCGAGCGGTGATCAAGAAGGGGTCTGGATCGATATTGGCGATGGCGCGGACGAGAATGCGTAAGCTACCTCTATGCCTCATGGCGGGAATACCGTATAGAGCAGGCCAGCTGATCATACAGTACATTGGGCGGAATGCTCTCATTTGCTTTGCTCATGCCGAGCTTGTTCTTGCTCGCTACGATCGCAGTGCATCGCGTTCGAGTGGCCAGGTAAGCTATTCCTCCTATACGAAGCTTGGCCATCTGCAGGCCATTATCCGCTGTGCGACATAGCTGACACCTCAGGCAAAAGGAGCAAGACCGTGCTCCCGCCCAAGTCGTACTCTCCCTCCCAGAAAGGGTCTGGCAGCCGGATATTGTCTGGGAAAAAGAAGACGATACGCCGCTCGTCTCCCCCTCCCGCCCCGATCCTCCATCTCGCACACCTTCCCGAAAAGCCTCAACCGAAACATCTATCACATCCTCGTCCTCGCCCGCCCGCCCGTCTGCCTCCCGCACGCCATCGTCATCGTCTTCGGGCCTCGCACCCCCGCCCATCTCTTCTCGGGACATCATCACGCCTCCAGCTGTAGAAATCGCCGATCCATTCAATATCACACCTACCGCCACTCCCACTGCGTCTGGATCCGGCTCTGGCTCGACATCGAGTCGGCCGCCGGCGAAACGGACCAAAAGCAATTCGACGATCACCGCCGCGGTCAGTAAGAAACGGCGATACTTTAGTAAGGACGAGTGTGCGATCTGTATGGATGAGTTCCATGCGGGTGATATAGTCCGGATACTGCCGTGTGGGCATGTGTTCCATAAAGAGGAGTGCGATGAGTGGTTGATGAAGTGGAGGAAGCTGGTGAGTGCCGTTCCCCGACCAACCTGGACCGACTGTAGGGAAGGATTGGAGCTGACCAACAGTGTCCAACATGTCGAGCAGACGTGACTCTCCCGCCAGGCGCAACACCCCCCGCAGCCAGCCGAGGAGCCAGGCTGACCCTTGTGGACGGACTCGGACACGGAATGGCTGGTGCTGGTGCTGAAGTAGAGCAAGACGCAGATGATCGGGGAGAACGCCTGGAAGGGCCAATCTTTACGGCGGGACGATTCTTGGGCCGGTGGATTGGCCGCACGAGGGGTATGTTGTTTGGTCGAAGAGGCCAAGCGGGGGATGCGGCGATGTTGGGTGAGCGGACGGCGTTGATTCGGCGAGGGAGCGGCGTGGAGCGGCGGGGTGAGGGGAGTGTCTAGACTGAGGCCGGGCGTACTGCATGGGTGAAGGGTTGTATATACGATTAGGCAACGATATTTAGGACGTAGACTCGGATCATGTACCACCTCATCTCCTTGCACCATCGGTGGATGAGCGCGTATGTTGAATGTGCAAGACATGATTCTTAGCTCGACAATAGACAACTACTTGCATGCAGATATCCAGTCCCGCTTATTCGCAGTCGACAACGTCCCAGTCCGTCACCTGTCCAAGTCAGCGTGTCTTGGCACCTCACAGAAGAACGATGAGCTCACGAGGTACTCGTCCAGCCCATTCAGCTCATCCATCTCATCCTTGCTCAGCTCAAAGTCGAAGATCTGCGAGTTGGAGATGATACGCTTCTGCGAGACCGACTTGGGGATGATGATCGTGCCCTGGGAGTATCAGCTTACAGACCTCCCGGCTCTCAGATGAGAGGCCTAATTTGATGGAATAGAAACTGACGTGCTGCAAGCCCCATCGAAGCATGATTTGCGCCTGATCCTTTCCGTGTGCTTTGGCGATCTTCTGCACCGAGGCATGGTCGAATCGCATAGCGCGAGCCAGCGGTCCCCAGGCCTGTTGTATCAGATTTTGCTCCCAAGATCCCTTTATGCTGAGACACAGCGTCAAAGACGAAGCAGAGCTCACCTCAAGAAGAATGTTGTGCTTTTGGCAGATCTCGACGATGTCCGGGTGACGCATGAACGGGTGCAGATCCACCTGGTTGACGGTAGGAAGGGGGACACCCTGGTCGACGAACTCCTGGATGTGCTTGACGCCAAAGTTGGAGACCTACTTCGTGAATTCTTGTCCCTGTTCGTGAATAAGGACAAGCTCACCCCGATAGACTTGACGAGTCCTTCTTTCTGCGCATCCACACACGCCCGCCAGACGTTCTTGCGCATCTCCGGACCCCCAATAGCCGAGTGCATGAGGTACAAGTCAAAGTACTCCAGCCCGGCGACTTTGAGCGAGTTCCGCAGGTCACGGAGAGTCTCGTCGTAGCCGCGGTTGGTCTTGAGCTTGGAAGTGAAGAAGAGGGAGGAGCGGGGGGTGTCGCTCTCTTCTACGCAGACGTCAGCGGCAGCCGGAGGGTTTTACTGGGATAAGAAGAGCTTACCCATGTAGTCCAGCATGGCCCGAGCAGAGGGTCCTTCGTTCTCATACCTGCCTGTCAGCTATCGCTCCCTGACAGAGTCTCATGGAGAGTCCAGCTTACCATTCGGCAGTATCAACGTGCTTGTACCCCGCCTCGAAAGCCCACTTGCACGCCTGATACGTCTGCTCATCGTCCATCTCGTATACACCGAGACCGAACTGCGGGATGGTGTTCCCATCGAGCATCTAGAGTATGTTCAACACTGGACCTTATGTGAAGGGGTACAGAATGGCGATAGTAGGATCACGCCATCAGAATCTCAATATGGACTGACCTTGACTCGCCCGTCGAGCGAGGTGACAGTTTGAATCGACATGGTAAGATCGGAGCGCTCTTAGATCGTAATTTTTCGGGTAGACTGTCTACGCAGTATGCTAAACTGATACTCTGCGGGGTAGCGCCGGCTGCTGCTGCCTGCTGATGTAGATAGATGTAGAGCAAAGAGATCAGAGGACAGGGTTTGAGTTGCTCAGCTCAGCTTCCGGCGGAACGGAAAGTTTTCTCAACTCCACATTCCTCAAGCCAGCTCACCAAAGTCAAAACCAACCTCAGTCGCCCATCTACACAACCAATCTACCCCGTACACAATGGTAGAACCACCCGCCTCAGAGGGAGAGATCTCGCCCAACACGGTTCCTTTGACCGCCTTTGTCTCGTTCCCCTCGCCATATACCCAGAGCCTCATCGTGAAGGCCCTCATATCTTGCCTGTCCTCCATCTCCATCTCGCTCCTCCCGCCAGACGACGAGGATCCACCCCGGCTCCAGTGGTCGGTCTATCATTATTGTATCCGTCATATTTCTGATCATACAGGGCCGACTATGACCTCATCTCATTCGACAAGCCCCATGCCTCGCCCTCAACCCACCTCATCTCTTCCTACATCTACCGTAAAGCCCTTATCCGGAAACATCAACTTCACCTCACTATTACCGAGTATCTCGCGAAATGCGATCATCGCGGCGTAAAGAGTGTACTGAAGGATGGAGGGGTGCCAAAGGGATGGGTGGTAGACTTGCAGTTTGCGGATGAGCTGGACGAGCTTTTGATGGATGATTTGTATGAGTTGGCCGAGGGGATGCAGTCGAATGAGGAGAAGAGTGACGCGGAGAAGAGGTGGGCATCATCTCATTTTAAGCTTCTCACGGGAGCTGACCTGACAGCTGGTACATCCTGAAGCCGGGCTTTGCCGATCGTGCCCAGGGTATACGGATGTTCTCCTCGGAATATGAGCTGTAAGTGGTGAAGCCTAGCTTGAAATCTGTAGCTGAAGTATGACAGGAGAGCTATCTTTGAGTCTTTCGAGCCGCCATCATCAGACGAGGAAGATGAGGATGACGATGATGAGGAGGCGGGTGCGGAAAAAGGTGATGAGGAAGATGTCGAGGCGTTTGAGCGGAGGCTGGTTGAGAAGACCGCCAAGATGGGTGTTGAAGATGAAGAAGAAGGCGGGACGGGCGTGATGACTTCACAATTGCGACATTTCGTGATACAGGTGAGCTGACATAGTCCGTGACTGCAAATGAAGCTGACAAGCAGGAATACATGCCTCGACCAATGCTCTTTGACATACATCAAAGCGAAGCTACATCTGAAACACCCTCAAAGGGGCGTAAGGTAACTATCGTCCTGTCTGCCAGTGGATATGGATATGGCTAAAGAGCAGTTCCACCTCAGAGCCTACGTCCTCCTGACCGGCGACTACACCCTGCATCTCTCCCGCACCCTCCTAGCTCTCTTCTCTTCGGACGCCTACACCCACCCCACCTCTTCCACGGCATACGATGACGACGCTCTTCGGCCCCATCTGACCAATACCTGTCTGCAGACGGATGAGCTGGGCCAGACTATCCCGGATGAAGAGCTGGTCAAGCTCTTCTGGGAGCTGGAGGGGTTGGACGCGCTCGCTCTGGGTGCAGACGGGGAGTACGGCAGTGAAGGAAAAGTCGGGAAGGAGTGGTTGAAAAGTACGTTTGAGAAGGTGGGGGAGGTGGTGGCGGAAAGTGTGAGGGCCGGGGTGGAGTGTGGGAGCTTTGGGTTGCAATTGATGCCGAATGCGTTCGAGGTACGTGACGATAATCGCGGATGTGACAGTCATCGCGGACGTGACGATGACCGCGGACGTGACGATAATCGCAACACGACGTGGTATAGCTTGAGCTGATGAGCTAGATCTTCGGCGTCGACCTCCTCCTCTCTTTCCCACCAACATTATCTTCAGATCCTGCCGACAATCAGCTCCCAATACCGACCGTCACTTTGCTCGAGTTCAACGCTTCGCCCGACTTTGTCCAATCTGGAGACCGCCTGAAACCGTTGTTGGCGGATATGTTCAAGGGGGTCGTACACCTTGCCATCGCGCCATTCTTCGGTATACACACAAGGACTCCTGCCGATGATGAAGAAAGGGAGACCCGAAATGGTCAAGGAGATACGGGGGTTGCTGGCGTGGTGAGCGGCGGGGCTAGGCAGCAGGGTCCAGCCGGGGACGTGATGGGCTGGAGAAAGATTGGGGAGGGCCAAGTGCGTGGGCCATCAGGATGACAAGGGAGTCAAGTGAGATGCATTGCAAAGAAGAGCCGGGACCGGCTGATCCTCCTACGCTGACGGGGTCGGGATGCCAACAAGATGATCAAAATACTAATACTGATGTGCGTGATGTACAGCCGTCCTCATCAATCTCGGCTGCAAATGCCTGATGAGTGAGATGCCTCACTCATTAACAAATGCATGGCGTATAAACAATAAAAGCAAGACTCCTCGTTTCGTCATTGCGACGGGTCTGATCAAACACGATCACCATGACGCTGTGGTGAAAAAGGGTGGAAGCTAGATCGATGGCAAGCGAAAGAGAGGAGATCGAGGTGAACCAGGGAGGACTGGCGCACAGGAGAGGGGTATGAGAGGGATACGAAGAGTGTGCCGAGCCGTATAGATGTCGATGGGAGTAGCACCGAGTGTCGAATGGCCAAGCTGCAGGTGAGACAGAGCAAGAGCTACATGAACATGTATGTGGCTAGTGCTATGTACGGTGATTGACGATCTATCCAACGCTTAGCCATCCATGGCTCTCGTCAGCCTCGCCTGTGTGCTGTGCACGGACCTCCTCATTCCTCGTTGTGTGGCGGAATTGTATCAAGCCTGCGCTTTCCCCACACCGCTCTTCTCCTTGCATAAGGTCTTCAGTCCTCAAGTCCTCAATTGGTTCACAAGTGCATCACATGATACATGTCGTATAAACAAGCCGCTACCTTGGTAGTCTCATCCGTACCGGCCTATCCCCGACTCGGCCCCGAGGGCCCTGGTGAAACGGAGAACAGGATGAACTCGGTGGGTGAAGCGTTGCTCGTCAGCTGATCAACCCAGAGACCGTTGTTGATCAGTCCTGCAGTAATCAGCTCTTACCGGCCTGACTCGCGACAGATAAAAATGACACTACTCACCCTGCTGTCCTTCTTCAGTGAGTGCGTGTATCGTGCCCTTCAGGACTCCGTGAAGGACGTGAGCCTGCTTCTGGGTAATGGTTGCCTCTCGCCAGAGTTCAGGAGCCTCTGTCTCGAGCTGTTCGGCCACGAGCGTCGCGTACGCATGGAAAGCCCTGTGAAAGTCGCGGCCCGCGGTCGAACCATCAGCTGACAGGTCCCAATCGAAGTAGCGCATGGCCTGATCGTCGAGCACAGTGTCCTCTTCACCGGTGACCTGTGGGAGTTTTGACAGGAGAGTAGTTCCGAAGAAGTGGAGCTGCTTCAGCCGCTGTTTCTCCTCATCGTCTTCAGTGTTCGTCGCACGGTCCTTCGTGAGTCGTAGTGCTCGGAGAAGGGCGTTCTGAGCGGCTGTAGTGACCGACACAGGTGGCAACGTCGGCACAGGCTCGGAGATAGACATGTTGTATGTGATTATTCAGGGAGACTTGGACGATATCGGGGTAGCTAGAGGGACGAATATAGCATGTGAGGGAAATATGAGTTCTTATGTGCGCCGTCCACGCTGGGAGTGGGACAAGGACCCGAGAGGTTTGCAGGAAGGCTCATTGGCCGCCCGCCTCGCCAGTGATGCCCAAAGCGGTCGTATAGATCTCGCTTCAAAGGATACAGTCTCGTGGAGATTTCCAGCACTCCAGTATAGTCAGCTTTTTGCGTACCCTCAAGGTCAAAGTGAAAGGTAGTCCCGCGCAATTCACACGTTAGATTGAGCGGAGTCGACTGCGATTTTCAGATCTTCATTCGTGCTGAAACGCAGTCGAGCTGACCGTAGGCTGTCATCTGGTCGGCCAGACAAAGGACAGACTAAATTGCATTCAGCTTATCTGCGCGAAGTGCGCACGTGTGACGTGGGTCATAGCATCCGGCTCCAGGCTCATTCGATCCAGTAGTCATGCATTCTTGTCAACGAGCGCAATGCCCAGGCAGAGACAGCTGACGCACCAACGTCAGGTACCTAACTCATGCTTGTCCCGCTCAGTACTGGATTCAGTCACTCTGCTACTCCGACCCATCTCAAGCTTAACCAGGTTTATATCAGCTCATAACGCAGGCTTGGCGCAGTAGTCATAGGTTGCCATTTACAGCCGTAAGACATACACAAGAGAATCACATGAGTGGTATATATCAGACTTCCATGTCACGTTCAGTAGACAGCCAAAACGATCCGTCGCTCAGTGACATCAGTCCCATCGTCGGGGTGAGTAGTACGCGTGTCCCTGTCCAGGCACATTGCTTGAGACTGTCGAAATCAGCACCATACATGTCTGTCTAAGACAACTCACCCTCTTGCTGGTACGCCAGCATCTGAATCGTCTGGTCCACAATGGCAGTAAAGACCGTCGCGTCCTGTTGGTGGACAGAGGAATTGCCCCACGTGTCCCGTCCGCTGAATTTTTCAATGACCGTCCCGGCTTGTTCTCGGTAGGTTGCGCCGAATCCGCGGTCCCATTCCTCGGACTTTTCGTGATGCGCCATTATCGCGAATACTCTGTCCATCTTGCTTTTGTCGAGCCAAGTCATGTCTTCCCCAGTATCCGGGAAGACATTCAGCAACCCCTGTACCAAAGTCTCCGTGTTGTAGTCTTCCCGGCTTGCCGCTTGGCCCGTTTTCAAAGTCCGGTCGATTCTGGCTTTGACGTCTGCCAGGCCCTTGACAAGAGCCTGATACTGCTGCTTCGTGACGAAAGCATTGGGCAAGATGGGCGCGTAGGCCGCAGACATGATGATATGGATGTGAAGGTGGACCGTGCGTAGTGGAAGGAAGGGGTGGGTGTTTGAGACAAAGGACAGAGAGACAGCGGCGCCCTTTATATGTCCACCGAGCGAGGGAAAAGGGGATACCCGCGTGAGCATGTCAAAGGAGTTTCCGACCGATATGGCGAGCAGGGCTCGACACGCTGTTTGCGCAGGTGCAAAGGAAGGTCAGCAGTCAGATATGGCAATCGAGATCCAAGGTCAAGGGCGTGTTACGGGGTTGTTCACATAACGGATCAATGCGATGCTCAGCAAGGGATGATTGCGTGTCAGTACATAGGCAGATCAACGCCCACTTATTGCGAGGATGGAAAGGAAGACTTGCGATGAGGCGGTGCGGCCGAGATCTTCAGGTCAACACGCGTTTCGTCGACCCACAAGGGATGGGGTGAGGTGCTGACGAGCTCCGTGAGCATTAGTCAGCACCGCAACGATTAGCACTCCCATCACAGCATGAAGCATGAGCGGCGTCCGCAAGACACGTGAGTACCATACCCAAGCGTACACAATACATCATGGCAGCACAACGTACTTTTGCAAGTGCTCCGGGATGTGCTGGAGGAGCCCCTTGCTCTCGAGCCATACCCGCGAGAACAGACGAGCCTGGTATCTGCCTTATCAGCTCTTGGCCTCCTTTGACTCCATACTCCAACAAGCGTAGCGCATGACTCACCGATAAGCCCCATCACACAGAATCGTCACAATCGTCTTTCCCTTGCCCATCTTCCTCGCCAGCTCCGACGCCGCCCATACATTCAGCGCCGAAGACGCGCCGACATAGATCCCTTCCTCATGCAGCAGGCGGTAGACCATGTTGATAGAGGCGGAATCAGGAACGTGGATCGCTCCGGTGACGAGGGAGATGTCGCCCTTGAGGTTGTTGGTGACTCGGCCTTGTCCAATACCTGCTTCATCAGCTCCAATTCCCTAGTCGGGCCACAAAGGGCAGGTGAGACTTACCCTCAGTGATTGACCCATTCCCTTCCCTCGCAATCTTCCCATTCTCCACCAAGTGATATAGCACACTTCCTGGCGGGTCGGCCAACCACCCCTGAACCCGCCCGTTACTCTTCTCCGTGAGGTACCGCGTCACACCAGCCAGTGTCCCTCCGGTCCCGGTGGCGCAGATAAAGGCGTCCAGCTTCCCGCCGTCGGTCTGCTCCCAGATTTCCGGACCGGTAGTGAGGATGTGAGCTTCCCGGTTCGCGGTGTTGTCGAACTGGTTTGTCCAGACTGCGTTGTCCAGGGACTCGGCGTAGCGCTTGGCTTGGTGGTTGTAGTTCTGGGGGTTGTCGAATGCGACAGCTAGGGAGTCAGCGTGGTTCACCAACGATGAAGCCAGAAATGATGGACTGACCAGGAACAGGCCGTACGTCCGCACCCAGCATCCTCAAGAGATCAATCTTCTCCTGACTCTGCGTGTCCGGCATGTAGATGACACACTGATACCCTTTACTCCGACAGACATGCGCCAGCCCAATCCCCGTATTCCCCGCTGTCCCCTCAACGACCGTCCCGCCTGGCCGGATCAGCCCCTGCGCCTCTGCATCCTTAACAAGGTACAGCGCCGCCCGGTCCTTGACCGACCCCCCGGGGGACATGAATTCTGCCTTGGCAAGGATGTTGCATCCCGTCTCCTCGGACAGTCGGTTAAGCCGGATAAGCGGGGTGTTGCCGACAGCCCCGACGAATCCTTCGACTTCGCGCCCGTACCCTGTGACTGAGGTAGCGTAGGATCGGGCTGCGACTCGTGTGCGGAGCACGGCGCGGAGTGTGGAAGTGGCTCGGGCAGACATGATGGTGATGAGCAGGAGGATGAGTGAGAAGGTCAGCTGAATCAGTCAGTTTGTGTGTTTTCCGAATTCTGGAATCAATGGCCAGCGATGTCGCCATCACAAGTGGAGGTTTCCATCGGAGCCCCACACTGAGACCGGAGTTAGGGGCTATCTCCGTTGGCTCATACGAAATGTTGGCGCGAGACTGCTCGATGCTAATAAAGGGTACTTCACTTGACCATACCTATAGCAGCGCCACTAAACACCGCCTTGATCATGCTCAAGAGGAGCTGGAGAGCGGCCTCATGCTCTCGCTGCGTCGCCCAGAGTCGAATCGCAGTAGCACATTTGCCCTGTCCGCCAGCCGAGAGCTCGGCGCAGGCTGCCCGTCGGTATGCGAGTCTCGCCAGGCCGACCTCGGCATGTCCTCATCGGGTCTTCGTCCAGCCCAGCATCAGAAGCTTCTCTTCGTCTCCTACTATAAGAGCTGCGAAGATTCTGGAGGGGGACAACGGGAAGGGCAAAGCGCTCGATATGGAGGACTTTCCCCGGGACCGGATCAGGTGAGCTGTGTGCCGCTGATATCAGGACTGCAAGCGACAGCTGACCCACAGAAACATCTCCATCATCGCTCATATCGACCATGGAAAGTCGACCCTCGCCGATCGGCTACTACAGCTGACGGGCACTCTGCCCGCCTCGTCCAGCCCGCAATTCCTCGACAAGCTCAAAGTCGAAAAAGAGCGGGGTATCACCGTCAAGGCGCAGACGGTATCGCTCATACACACGCATACGGACGGGGAGCGGTATCTGATCAATTTGATTGATACCCCTGGACATGTTGATTTCAGCTATGAGGTCAGCCGGAGTCTAGGCGCGTGCGAAGGGGCGCTGTTGCTCGTGGATTGTACCCGTGAGCTTGCCAGTGCTCGTCGCGTGCATAGTCAGAGCTGAGCTGACACATTCAGAGGGTATCCAAGCTCAGACCTTATCGGTCTTCCATTATGCTGAAGAAGCAAACCTTACCTTACTACCGGTCATCAACAAGGTCGACCTACCACATGCGAGCCCAAAGGAAACGTCCGAGCAAATCGCCGCGACGCTCGGTCTGCCCATGGGCAACCACGTACATATCAGCGCGAAGAGCGGTCTGGGCGTACCGCAGGTCCTGACATCCATCATCGACGAGTTGCCGCCTCCACCTCCGTCGGAAGAGACGGACGGGCGATTGCGAGGACTGGTCTTTGATACATTGTCAGTTATTGGCAGCTCTCCGATTTTCAGAGTGAAGCAGATCCAGCTGACAAGCCAGCTACGACCATTTCCGCGGTGTCGTATCCCTCGTACGGCTTTTCTCTGGGTCCATACGGAAGGGTGACAAGGTCCGGTTCCTCCAAGCGGGCAAGAAATACGATGTGCTGGAGGTAGGGGTGCACAATCCGGAGGAGGTACCGGTTGACGTCCTCTTGGATGGTCAAGTAGGGTAAGTAGATGCCCCTACATGGATAGCAAGGCCACTAGGAGCTAACTTTCAGATACGTCGTCTGCAATATGAAGAACTCAGATGAGGGTGAGCGGGGCCGCTGAGATCGTAGAAACGCATAGCTCACTTTTCAGCACACATTGGAGATACGATCTGCCACGCAGACAAACTTGTCGATGCCTTGCCCGGTTTCAAACCGATGAAGGCTATGGTATGTCTCTCACTTCTGCTTTGCTCTACTCAGCTGATTGTCCAGGTCTACGCCGGCGTCTTCCCGGTCGACAGTGGCGATTTTTCCAAATTGGAAGAAGCAATCGAGAGGGTAAGCTTTGAATGTGTGACTCTCCTCTAGCGCCCAAGCTGACTCCAACTAGCTGACCTTGAATGATCGCAGTGGTGAGCTGACCACAGGCCTCTGGCATGGATATAGCTGACGCACAGTGTCGATACAACGTGAATCATCAGCAGCGTTGAGCCAGGGTTTCCGACTCGGCTTTTTGGGCACTCTGCACTTGGACGTCTTGTAAGTCTGGCTGACTAGCCTCTTCATGAAAAGTGGCAGAACGGGGCTGACCTCTCAGCCGACAACGCCTGGAAGACGAGTATGAGTCGAACGTCATCATCACCTCGCCGACCGTACCCTTCAAGGGTAAGCTGAGACTAGTCTATCGGTCTCCTGAGAATCATCTGACTTGTTTCAGTGGTGTATAAAGACGGCCGAGAGGAGTTCATCTCCAACCCCGCAGACTTTCCAGATATCACCGACCCCAAAGCTCGCGTGGCACACATCGAGGAACCAATGGGTTTGTCCAATCCACACCTTCTGTCTCCTCGTACCTCAGCTGAACTCGCAGTGGCCGCGACGATCTTTGTCCCCAACGAGTACATTGGCGAGATGATGACCCTCTGCGCCAAATACCGAGGTATTCAACAGGAATACCGGATCCTCGAAAACTCGTCCCGAGCTGTCTTGCGATACACCCTCCCGCTCTCAGAGATCGTCACCGACTTCTTCTCCGAGTTGAAGAGCGCAAGTTCGGGGTTTGCGAGCTTTGATTATGAGGAGGCAGGGTATCAACGGTCGGATCTCGTCAAGGTAAGCTGAACCGATCCCTGGGACTGTGTATGAAGCTTACCAGACCAGCTCAATATGATGCTCAATTCGAAACCGGTCGACGCGCTGGCTATGGTCGTACATCGGAATGCGGCGGTCGCTATCGGTCGAACGTGGACCAAGAAACTGCGTAAGCTTCCTGCCACCTATCACCTGCGTGGCAGTAGCTGACAATACAGGCGAAGTACTACCTCGGCAATTGTTCGAGCTCGCGATCCAGGCGGCTATTGGTACGAAGGTAGTCGCTCGAGAGAGTCTCTCGGCGATGCGCAAAGACGTCACTGCTGGTCTTTACGGAGGTGAGCTGACTTCCCTCTGTCCTTCGAGGGGTCCAAGCTGACTGGTGAGGGCACTACGAGCGGAAAATGAAGCACCTCGAAAAGCAAAAGAAGGGCAAACAGCGCCTCAAGCGGCTTGCGGGGAACATCGACGTTCCGCAGTCTGCCTTCTTTGATGTTCTGTCATCGCGCCCGCGAGGGTATTCGACGTGTGCCGTGCGGCGGTACAGCTCCTCCGCTATTCAGCTGGAATCAAACTCCACTGATAACGGCGATTACTTCCCTAGCCTGCACGACGAGCCCCAACATCGGTCGTACGACATTGCTACGGGATCTGTACGAACTCCCGCTGAGCCCGCTCCTCGCGTTCTCGGAAAGGCACCTACCGCTCCGGCAAGCGGCGATGCCCAGCACGTCCCTCCTTCCGCCCACCTCCCTGGTGATCTCGAGGAGTCCCATCCTACACCGCCCGTCATTAGGCCCGTCCTCCCCGCCGCTGACCTCGCCGCCTTCCTCCCGCCTCCTACGGACGAGTCAATTTCGCTCTCATCCACTCCCGCCCGCCAACTGGATCCTATTACACCGCACGAGCTCCCTCCCCAAATCCGTTCCCAACAACTCTCCAATCTCTTCGTTCTCGCTTCCAGCTCGACCGCCACCTCCACCGAGATCTACTCGGCATGGAGCAACCTCTACCTCTCCGCTCCCAATACCCGCCTCTTCACCCCTCCGGAGCTCATGACCATCCTCCGCGGGATGCACCGGGCGGACCACCGAGGCAAGCTCCGAGATCCGCACGCCGCGGCACAGCGGTCCGGGATAGTCAAGGATGTTCTGGGGGATATCTCGCCCGGTGTGGTTGGCCGGGCTGCCCGCCAGATCCTTGTGGCGGAGTTGCAAGCGGAGGCGTACAGGAAGACGGTCGGGGCAAAGACGTTGAAGGAGGCGGAACGCAAGGTGGCCGTGGCGTACCCGAAGGGCTTCCCGTCCGCTCCGTATTGGAGGGACAAACTCGTCATTATCCACTTGATCACCCAGATCTTGGCGTTGGCTGCCAAAGTACCGGATGGGGATGCCTTCGAGCGATGGATGGAGAAGCGGGAGGCGGCAGGTGGGGAGCCGGACGGACATATCTTCACCCTGCGGCTCTTGCTTCTTGCAAACCAGAAGAAGCTCGACGCGTTGATCGAGGCGTATAACGACGGGACGCGACCAGCCATGACCAATACCGGACTCATCTTTGGTGCCAACAATCACCAGATGGTCACTCTCAACCTCGTCCTCTGGCACCTCGCCATCTCCGAGAAACACTGGGACGTCATTGCCGGCGCATACCAGCAACTCCTTTCCCACACGCACGAGCCCGAGCTCGCTGATACCGACACCTCCTTCCTCTCCCCTTCCTCCCCTCCCTTGCTCGCTCTGCTCGTCCCCGCCCGCCTCCGTCCTTCGCGCGATACCTACTCCATCCTTATCCGCAGCACGGCGTACCAAGGCGACCTCGCCGCTAGCCTCGAGGTCATGCGGCATATGTTTGGGGACGGGTTCGCGCCGCACGTCCCGGAGTATATGGCGCTCTTTGAGGGGTTTGCGCGGTATGGCGTCATTTATGATGGTCCGCGCGGGAAATTATCGGCCATGTTCCCCAAGTTCGAGCATATCGCTCCTGCTGGTCTTGGCGGAAGCGGGGCTCGGGGTAAACGGGCAGATGCGGGAGGGATGGGAGGAAGGATCGGATCAATCTGGACCAAAGGTCTCTATGGCTCCGGGGATCAGATACCCCGATTCTCGCCTGACTCTGACGATGATGGGTACCCCGGGGATGGTGAATCGCTATGGACCTCGGAGGCGCTGTATCACCTATTCGAAACCTTCCTCACTCTCTCGCCGAGGGCGCAGCACAAGGCGGCGCCCTCGGCGAAGAATATGTGGAATATCGTGTTGGCGTTTGCGAGGGTGCAGGGGAGTGATGTGGATGTGATTGAGGAGGTATGGCGGAGTCTGGAGGGCAAGTTTGGGCCGCTGAAGGTTGTCGTGGGGGATAAGGGGGGATATGGGGTCGGGGATGAGGAGGGGGAGGGAGAGGATGTGGTGGATGCGGTAGTGGCGGAGTTGGCGGGCGGGTTGGAGGGTGAGGAGGTGCTGAATAGGGAAGGATGGACGGGGTGGAGGACGGACAGGAGGTTGAGGAGGCTGGAGGCTGCGCTGGAGAGGGGCTGAGACGGGTGCTGGCGATAGCCCGAGAGTGATCGAAGTCAGCTGCTCGCTCCCGCATTCGCTTCGATAGCCGAAGTCGTATCAAGACATGTATCACATTCAATATCAAATTGCACACGCAAAGTAGAGTAGAGCCAATCAGCATCTACATGGGCCGCATCACCAGGTCCAGTATAGAGCAGAAATCACACATCGAAAGCCAAAGCGCCAAAGTAACGCCCGAAGAGCCGCTACTGGAAACGCGCACCTTGCTTCTACCTCTTGTCATCAGTCAGCGGGACTCGTTCTTGGCAACTCATATTCGCTCATCCACCCGGTGATGTTTGAGCATGGCCGAAGGGGTGGACTCGAGCGCACTCACCACGAAATACTTCCCGCGCACCTCCACACGCACCATCTCACCGCCTTCTGCCTCCTCCCAGAGCTCGCCATTTCCAATCACCTCACTCATCCGCTCGATTGCCGCGTCCAAGGTCCTCAGGGTAGCTTGATGCGGGGCTCGACTGGCTTCTCGCTCTTCCTCCAGTCTCGCGATCTGGTTCTCCGTCCATTCGAGTTGGGCGCTCAACTTCGACTCCTCACTCTGGCCCGCAGTATCCGCACGAGAGTAGGTGGACATGGTTGGCGCCCGGAGGAGGGGTAGAGCTGCCGGGTAGTCCTTCAGGAGGCCACAGTAGGAGGCATTGCTCTCGGCCGGGACAAACTTACCCTCGCTGTTCTTGGTGGATGTGCTCGTCAGCTGCTGCACGAGTAGGTTGGCTGTCTCAGCGGTGGCGAGGACGTTTTGGGCCCGCTTTCGGAGCAGCCTAGAGTAGTCTGCTTTGTCTGCAGCGAGCGTCGAACAGGCAGTGTCCAGCGCGTTGTTGAGCTCTCCGACAAACCATGCAGCAGTGTCCTTCACTGTGTTGATCAGTATCTTAGTAAACCAAACATCGTGGGAAACACAGGTGAAAGTCATTCTTGGAACCCGAGTACTGTGAAGCTACGGTGGTAACTGAACATAAGTGAAGCTCACTGTTTCGCGAGTGTTGTCGGTGGATCAGGAATTGAATGGTAAGCCCGAGTATCGACGAGAGAAGGATGGGTGAATCAGAGATAATGTAGAAAAGAGAGGGGTAAGGCCTCGGCCCGTGGCTGCTCAAGCGCTCAAGTAGCGCCGCTGACCCCGAAAACCTGTAGCTCGGCAGTCGAAACACCTGTCGACGGCGAACCTTTGTCCCTACCCCCGCCTTGGGTCCTAGCCAATGCCTCGCTGGGCGGAGCCGAGTATGCCGGCGGTCCTTTGTACCGAATACTCTCGACCATAGCTACCGTCATTACGCACGTGGGTGGCAATGGCGCTGGCTGCACAAGGGAACGTCTTATCCGGCAGGCTAGGGGTCAGCAGGAAAGCAGAGCATAACTGATGTCAGGGTACGTCTCACGTAAGAGCGGTACAACGTCAGTGAGGCCGCGGCCGCGCTTCAGATCAATGACGCAGTCAACCTGAAACATATAAGCGGATGAGCCTCCCCAGTCAGTGTATGAACATTCATCAAATCCGACTCTCAGTGCACAACAGCTTCGCATGGTTCCCTGTCCTGATCAACTTCCCACTGCTCCGATCCGCCTGCGATTGACTGCTCATCAGCACCTAAAGTCTGACGGTTCGATGCAGGATCAGTAGGGAGGTCATGCGAGTATGCTTCAGATATTGGTGAACTCACAGAGTCTCGCTTGTCCACATCCTCATGTCCCAAGTCTGCGAGACCAAAGCGTCGAGGAGCGGGCCGATCGCTGACCGTCTCCAGGCCCCTGCACTGCAACAGCGCGTCGTTTAGCGCCGGACCGGATCCCCTCCAAGAGTCCCGCCGTAACTTGTACAGCGCTCGATTCGCCGCTCGTCTCTTGACCTCTTCATCAAGCTGGCGGTCAATCCACTTGAGCTTGTCCCGTCGCGCGGTAATCACATCAGCGGCCTCATCACCCAGGTAGACGGCATCCGAAGGGTCGGTAAAGCCAGTGGTGTCGGCAGTGTATTTGCGGATTAGGTCCCTGTACGAATCGGCTGAGGCGTGGGTCTCCAACTTAGTCGCCGCAGTATTGCAAGCCGCCGCCCAGCGGGTCAGGTTGTACTTTTGGCCCGCTACAGCCGCGGCCGTCTGACTCCGATCCTCCTCAAGTACTCCAGTGGAGAACGTGCATTCATCCGCCAACTGAATTCTGAGAAGCTCAGCGTCGACGTCATCCTCGGGGGTGCGATCGAGGTCTGGCTCCTCCAGCGTCAACGCGTCGAGACCTTGGACAGTTTGATCGGGTGTCTCCACTTGTACATCAGTCATACACCAGATACAGAACACCGAAGGGAACCATGACTTACTGATTTGAAAGACGAGCAGTGATGATTTGCTGGAAGTATAGGACAACGAGATACAAAGTGATCTTGGATAGAACCGTGAGGTATGAGCGGAAGTGCAGGATGATGTATGAAAGTAAGAGGTGAGGAGTCTTGTCGATCCCTTAAATAGTCTCGCAACCCGGGTGGCCACCGACTTCAGACGCTCATCCTCGCAAATCCTGTGAGTCTTAACTTCTACTAGCCTTAGACGCTACGCCGTGATAATGATACGTCAGAATGTGTGTGACACCTCGCGATCCCTTGTCATTTGCCCCTTGAGCCCCAATGGCGATACAGCCAGTCCGTGCGATGTGGCATAGGAGTTCAGTAATTGTCAGCACCATCAGCGTTGAGGATCAGCTGGAGACTCAATGGTGACATTATACTGATCGTCAGTTACCCCTGAGCCCGCCCGCCCAATACTAAGCTCCATAGTCACCCAGCAGCCGCTGGTTCGACATGCATTCTACCCTACCTACAGATCCATATCCTCCTCATCGTACGCCTCCTTGATGAGTTTATAGATATATGATGGCGCGTGATCGCCCCTGTTCCGTCAGCTCGTGCCTCTGCACTGTACAAGTACTATCTCCCGGCCGTTTCCCTCTTCCCTCGCCTCTTTCCCCTTATCCATCCCCTGCCCCTCCCTCCTTTCTTCTTCAAAAAAAAGAAAGAAACCCACTCATTCGTCACAAAGAGATCCACCAGCTCCGGCCTCACATACTCCCAATACGCACTCTCAACCTCCACCCCTTCCCTACACATCGAAACCAATTCCTGGCCCCCATCCCCTCCTCCCGCCCTCCTTCTCCTGCGCTGGCGGCGAACGCACTCCCACCCTGAAAATCCAAACTCCCATGCTCGAAATTCATATTCCAAACCGGCGCAAACTTGTACTGTCCCGTCACCACCACCACCGGCTTACTGTGCGCTCTCGCGGCAAGGACGGCGGACAGCGATCCGGAGAGACCGAATAGGCCGCCGTTGGCCAAAACCGAGTGGCAGCCAATGACGAGTTTGGTTATGCGGGGCATGAGTGCGTGGAGGGAGGAGTCGGGGATGAGGAGGGTGGGGATGCCGTTTTGGGAGAGGGAGTGGGAGAGGCGGTGGCCTAGGTGTCTGGGGGTCAGCGGGCGCGAGCGGTCACAGTCGATAAGATCCAGAGATGGAGATCAATGGTATGATAAAGGTGCGAGGGGATGAGGACTTACGAAGGTGCAGATTCCGCAACGATGACTGTAAACTTGCGATCCTTGAACGCGGTCTTCAAGAACGCCTCTACCGTCCTCGAGTATCCCAGCGTCAAGATAATCTCGCTATCGAGTCAGCTACACTATTCCTCATTTCCCCTATTCAGTCTCCTCTCGTTCCCGCCCGCTCCTTTCCTTCCACTCCAGCTCCTGACAACCCCCTCCGCCCCGCCCGCCCTCGACCCAAACTCACGAAGAATGCACATGCTCCCTCGCCCCCTTCGCCACGTCCTCATGCGTCGTCTCCAACTCCCCCATCACCTCCTCTATCGCCTGCAGGAAGACCGGCTTGAGCTTGGCCGACTGCCGCATAAACTCCTCTGGGTCCAATCGGGCCGTCATCTGGCCCGGCGTCGGCGTCTCATACCCCGTCTTCCTCAACTGCGCCGCAAAGCCCTTATTCGCACTAGCATTGGCATTCGCGCCATTGAGATCGTCGGCCGAGTTGACTCGCGAGGTCTCGGGGGAGAAGAGCGGCGTACGGCCCGAAGACGGCGATGCGGAGGTCGACATGGTCAGATTGGACATACCCAGTCCGAATCCGGCCAAGCTGCTGCTACTCTGTCCTTGGCCCTGACCCTGATTGCGAGCGGCGGCCACAGCGGCGACAGCGGTCGAATTGGCGATAGAACCGGTGCGTTCCAATTGACTCTGAGCGGCCGAATGCCGGTCGACCATGAATGTCGATAAGGACGTTTGGGTATGTGGGAGACCTGGACGAGCGCCTTGGCCCTGTCCCTGTCCCTGTCCGGCTCCGGCCGCTTGTCCAAGGATGGGCGAACGGGGATAGCCCGATCCCGAGCCGGACCGAGAAGGCGCAGGGGAGGACGAGGCGAATGCGAACCCGTCAGAAAGGAAGTGGCCTGCAGGGGCGAGGATCCCGGGCGTTTGGATACCGGTATAGGGTGTCTGAGGGGCGGAGGTGCTGGGTGTGGTAGGGATGTGGGAGGCGGCATGGGCGGCGGCGCGGTATTCTTCTCGGATGAGACGGAGGATACGGCGGATGATATTGCCGGATGCGAGTTCTGGGGGTCAGCACGGGGTTCCTTTGGGTATACTGTGTATTGAGGAGTAGGGAGAGCTTGCAGGTCGAGAGGAGCATGAGAGTTCCCGGAGCGTAGAAGATAGCCAAAGGAATGAACACGATCAGGCGAAGATATACACCAAGACATACCTTTCGGATTCGCCTCTGCCAACTGCCTCCCCACGAGCTTTATAAGCCCAATCAGATACTCGAAGTTGGCATATTTCGATGATCGGACGACCGTATGAATGAGCACCGCCGTAGCCAGTGCGACATTGAGGGAGCCGACAGTTTGCCTATTCTGGATTAGCAGGCGCCCTTGCTCAGGTCCCGTCATATCGGAAGGACAAACTCACCTTCTTCGGAGAGAAGTGACGAGCTGTTCGACGAGCTTGTAGGTTGGGTCGTTTGGAGCCTAGTGATCAGTTGACTTCGCAGTCGAGGGAGAGAGCGAGAGCAGGGACACACGAATTTGTACCCCCCTACTTCGGTACTCCTCATCCGAGAATGTTGAGCCATGATTCCAGCTGGTTCCCGACTGTCCAGGTCGTATTTTGAGTGTTGGAAAGCTGATTTGTGGAGCTTCGAGGACTGCCGCTGCTATAGATGCCTGGAACGGCAGATGTGAAGCTAGGGGAAGAGGTCAAGTTGGACATTTCACGACTCGGGCTCAGCCAAAGGCCACAGAAAGGTGCCGTAAGCAAGACGGTGATCGTTCCAATCTCCGTCCGCCATGGTGCAAGCAAGCTTCGAGCGCGATGATGGTAGCTGCGTATCGCTTCATCGTCCCAACAGCCTCCTATAGACTTGCCCGACAAGAATAGGCGGGATGGCCTCCAGCTCGAACATTGGTGAGTTGAGACTGGCTGAGAGGGAGCGGATGGCTATCAGGGAACGAGGCAGCTAACGACGCGCAGGACCTGTGTCGCAGCAGTACGCCGCGGCGGCTACTGTCCCGCTCATCAAGTCTCCGTCATTATGGCTGCCCAAGCCAGTACGTCTACCTCTAGCATCCACCTGTTTCTCGTTTTCGAAGCTATACTGTCGGCCTCGAGATAATCAGCTGATCCTCTAGATCGAGTTACCGAACGACATCCATCCCTTACCTGAGGATATCACCGCCTATGTACGCTTCACTTTGCCCCTCGCGACACCTTCGTGATTACGCCAAGCTGATCCAATAGTTCGTCTACCCCTTCGCTCTCGAATCGCACGTCCTATCCCTCCAACCTACCCCGCATGACGCGATAGCCGAAAGGAGGGCCAGGAACGCTGCGATCCTTCTGCAGCGGGAACAAGAGGAGGAGCAGAGAGAGTGAGTACACTTTTACTCTTTGACTATCACCGTCATTCTATTATTATGGAGCTTCTGGGCAGTGCGTAAGGAGGACTAAGCTGATCATCAGACGCGCCGCCCTGCACCGCATGGCCCCAGGCTATCACCCCTCGGGTCTGCTCGTACCCCTCTCAGCCTCTCCTGCAGCAGCACCCGCTCCTCCCCCCTCCTCCATCTCAGCTCAAGCCGCCACGCCGGCAGCTCAGCCGGTGAAGGTCTCTTCGCTCATGGACGACCTGGAGAGTCTGTCTTTTGCGGAGCCGGAGCCGGAGCCAGCGGCAGGGAACGACGCGACCCGGACCGGTCAGCCCTAGACCATCGTCCCTCGGTATCGGTCGCCGAGCTACCAGTCGTCCAGCTATACCAGGCAGCTATCCTCTTCATCACGATGCTCTGCGTCACCTCCCTCAAGGCGCATACGGAGATCGCCGCCCCGGTGAAAAGGCCCTACCAGGCGGCGTGCAGGGGAAAAGGGCGGAGATTGAGGTTAGCAGGAGGTGAAGCCTGAGTGTGCAGGGGACAGCAGGAGGGGAGTGTTGATCGGAGCGCAATGCATCTGTAGTCGTAGGCATGAACCTCGTTCTAGTCACTTCCCTTATAGTGCGGGTCTTAACTGGGGGGAGTGAAAACAAACCCTGTTGGCTGACGTCAGAGGAACCAAGTGAAACACGCGGAATGTTTCAGGCACCATCACCACCACCTACATCCCAAGCTCCGCCTGTGTATTCCGCCGCTCCGCATCAGGTCCTCCGATCCTCCGAAACCCTCAAAACTCCGTCTCAGTGTGTGTCGGAGCATCAGAGCATCGGAGCGTGGGATGATCGGAGCAATGCGCACAGACAGGTACTGATGCCTCCATACTCGGGTGCCTACATCAAACGACTAGCCTGTCTGAATGGCATCAAAAGCGAAAGGAGGGTTGGGCTGCTTTTGAGCCTCTTCATTCAACGCTGTAGCCTGTAGCTCGCGTGCCTGAACGACACACAATCTCGCGGAGATAGAGAATGAGGACGCGATACGGACGCGGACGCGGCGTACTCTAGGTGGAGATGACGTGATGCGATGCATGCGATACCCAGAAAGAGCGCTCTCGAATGTGTGACTGAAACACAGATCTGGCTCGGCATACCTCGGCCCCACCTATCCATGAGGATCATCGGATCCGACACGGGCGACACGGGGCCAGGTTCCCATAGCCATAGATCTGCGCGTCGGGAACGGAATTATGACCTCAGCGTTATGTGTGTGGCGAGATGCAGATGGTGAATTGGGGGGATCCCTTTGAGTTGTGTATCGTCTACTTCTTTCGGGTGTGTCGGACACGTTGACGAGAATATACCAGGTGACTTACTTTAGCTATCAGCTATCAAGCTCCAACCCCCCTCCTTTCCCTCGTTCAACGTTTAAGCCTCGCCTCTGTCTACACAAGCATCAATCACCTGATCCTCCCTCTCCTCTTCCTCCTCCGACACGTCTGTAAAGGACTCTGCCTGCTGAGGCGGGTCAGATCCCCGTCCCCCCGTCAATCTCTAATTCCAACCTTTAAACTTTTGCCTATATAGCCTATCCATCTTGCTCCTTCCCCGCCATCTCTTGCGCCACCCCACCTGTCTGCTGTATGGTAGTAGTACTACTCTGAGCCCATATCTCCTGCATCGTAAGTATTGTCCCCTTGTATATTCCTGCCACCGAAGCTTATTCTCCAGCCACCACCGTCGCCTACTCAACTAGGCTACACACCCACCCACCCAACCCATCAGCCTCGACTCGCCGGCATCCTTACATCCACCCGCCTCATCTCCCTCTTCGCCACACCAGTCATACCATGTCCCGCCAACTCCCCAACCCCGACTCCCACTGCCCCATCCTCATGCCCCAGCGTATCCGGTCCGGCGTCCACCTCCCAAATCCACTCCAATCTACCGGCTCATCCGGTATCCTCCAAGCACTCGAGAAGGACCAAGCGACGCGACAGCCCGCTCGTCAGCGCAAGACCACACCGCCCGTCATCAAGGGCTATGTCCCGCCGGATCAACGACCTCTACCGCCCGTCATGAACGCTACAGCCCCGCTAGGGCAAGCGGTATCGTCTATCGGCTCCGCAGCATCGGGCGGAATAGGTACAGGTACGAATGACAAGATGGACAAGAAGGGCTTTGAGGAGGTGTTTGGGGTATCAGTCGGGCTGGCGAAGCTGGAGGAAAATGGGTGGCTGGCAGCGCAAACTCAAGCAGGGGGCGGGATGGCGGTAGGATGGGATGGGTGGACAGGATCAGGACCAGGATCAGCACCAGGATCGGGAATGGGGTATGATCAGCCCATAATCTACGGGATCGCCCAGCCGACATATCAGCTCGACTATACCTACACCGGGTCGAGCTCAAGCGGGGTCGGGATCGCCCATACCTCTTACCCCTATCCCCCAAGTCGACCTCGGTCCTTCCCCGCCAGCGCCAGCGCACAGCCGGACGCGTACTACATTCCTCCCCCTCTCCAGCCTCCTCAGCTTCCCCAGTCTGGGGCTTACCTCTACTCGAACCATCAGTACAACCTCCAGCTCGGCATACCTCAGCCATTCTTCGTGCAATGGGACCAACTCTACCTTCCTCCTTCTCAAGCCCCCGTCCTCCCCGGTCCTGCTCCAGGTTCCTTCTCCTTCCCTGCTTCCACCCAAGCACCCACGGTCCTCCACGCCATCGTCCCCACCCAGACCGCCCCACCACTTCCTCAACACCCACCTCCGTCGACCCTCCGTCCCTCCCAGCGTACCTCATCGACGAAGCGCCATCGCGTCCCTACCCCCATCTACATACCCTCGCAATCCCAGCCATTTCCTCCGGCTCAGTACGTGCACCAGCCCCCTACGCCCGCTACAGGCCTCACAGACACTACCTTCTGCCTCACCGCGGCCCTTACCCACCCCGGTTCCGGATCGGCGAGCGGCTTCGGGATGCCCGCGCTGTCGTATGGAGGCTTTGCGCAGGTCCCAACACAGCGCCAGGAGCAGCAGCAGCAGCAGCAGCAGCTTCCGCCGCCGCCGCCGCATACCCCGTCACTCCTGACGCCGCCGGAACCGTCCTTCAACTTCCCAGCTGCGTATCCCACCGCCCCCTCGGAACAGTCCCGCCAGCACCCGCAGCCCCAGCATTCGCAGGCCCATACCGGAGGACAGCAAAGTCAGCCACTCACCTCTTCGTTCGACTTTGAAACGTTCTTCTCGCTCGACTCGACCTCGGCGCCGGCATTCGGCGATATCGGAGCCGGAATGGGAATGGGGAGCGTCAATACGGCCGAAGCGGTCCTTCAGGGCGTTCCATACCCCATCGCCATATCCATCCCCGACCGAGGGCAGGGGCAGGCCCAGGGTCAGGCTATATCGTACCCCTCCTATCCCATAACGCTCTGGGCGGACGTAGATGGGGGCGTACCCGACCTGATCCCCTCTCCGGGCGACGAGGGGTTCTTCGGGCCTGATGGGATCGCAGGCAGCGGCAGTGGTGGTGGTGACGGCGGAGGCCAGAGAGGTCTCAGCTCGGCCGTCAACGGCGGGATGGACGCGATCTTTGGTGCGGCCTACCCAGCGGGCACTGTCGTCAGCCAGGGAAACGGCATGACGGTCGACCCTGCGCATATCGCCCTCTCCTCCACCTCGGCTCCGGCTACCGCTGCCCCTGGACCCCACAAGACGACAGGGCAGGGACGTACCGCCAATCCCGGCCCCGGCCTCGCTCTGCGCGCATCTTACCTCCTCAGCCCTTCCGCATACCCCCGACTCGCAATGTCCGAGGGATGCGACCCATACTCCATCCCTCCTGGTCCCCTCTCGGATCCCGCCATCGGCCTTCCTCCTCATTCGGCCGGTCTTGCCTCGACTCTACCCCCTTCCTCTGCCTCAAATTCCAATCCGGGTCGGTACCACTCGGACCCACTTCCCAGCCCACCACCTATCCCCCGAGAACTCTTCTCCCCTCCGCCCACGGCCTCGTCCGTTACTTTGTCCAGCAAGAAGCCCAAGTCCAATCCCAAAGCGATATACACGTTCCCGAAGGAGTACGCATATGCGGACCTTATCGAACCGCTCGCGCCGCCTCTGAAGTCGAGGTATGGGCGGTCAAAGTCGAGGCGGGTCTCGACGGCGGCAGCGGCGGTAGTGGATGTTGCTGGCGGAGGTGGAGGAGGCGAGGCTGGTGGGCGAAGGTCGAGTGGGGCGGGCGTGTTGGTGAGTGTCTCTCTTTGTTTGATGTGGTTTGAAAGAGGTATATGACGGAGCTGACGAAACTAGGAAAGGTTCGGATGTGATGAGTGCGAAGATACATTCTCGAGGCCGAGCGATATGGAGGTGAGTCTTCCCGTTCCCGTCTGGATTATCGGGAGAAGGGGAGAGAGCTGATAGTGTAGCGTCATAAAGCTAGGAAACATGGTCAGTACTTGTCCTATCCATAGATCCAAGCTGATTCAGGTAGTCCCTTATGAGAAGTGGGTATACGTTTGCGAGCTCTGCAATGAGCGCTTCGTGAGTGTCCATCCCTCGATACCTACCTTCCCTCTTCCCTGTTTCTTCTCCGCTCCCTGCACCCTCACCATACTCGCATTCCTAGTTGCTTATCGCTGAGAGCTTTCCGCTGACCCCATAGTCCCGCAAAGACCACCTCATACTCCATGCCAAGCGGATCCGGTGTCCCGCCATGACCAAACCAGACGGAACGAGCGGCGGTACCCCGTTCAAGCGTCGTTCTAGCGGTATGTCCTTACCTCGCCCTGCACCCTGCTAAACGTCAAACGTCCAGTAGGAAACAAGCTGATCATTTTAGCGCCATACTCGGCTCGGTCCGATAGTTATCGGTCGCCTGGAGCTCCTTGAGCCTCGTTCACCCGCTATCCATCGATACCCTTCCCCTTCGCCATATCCCGTATTCCAGAAATCCATCAGCCGCCAGCTGCACCTCACCCAGGAGTTACCTCAGTCCCTTCCTCTCGCCGGCCACGCCTCATCTCGCCTCAGCTCTTGCTCTTCCCTCTCGCCATAGTATCGCCATCATCGCCAGACCGTGCCGACCGTACCATGTTATCATCATCACGGCTTGCCCGCGTCACACATCATCATCAACACCATCATCATGGGTCAGTAGTTCTATATTGTAGGTTTTCTTTCCGTATCATTAGCAAGTAGCCAGTAGGTCTTGGTGACAAAAAGTATTTTGGTGGCAAATCAGAGTCAGGGGATATCTATACCATCAGCTTCCTCCTCTTCTCCTAGCGATTATTGGCCCGTCATATGTAGTATGATCTTGCGAGACGTACCCATGCAGACCCCTATTATGACAGACTTCAGTACTTCCCCTAACCCTGCAGGCCTCCCTCATCACACCCTCGACGCCTACTTGATCCCCACGCCCGTCCATCCCTCACTTACATCCTTCCCCACACCCAACGTCCTCAACTCCCCCTCCACAAGCCCACCCAGCGTCACTCCCTTCTTCCTGAAATGGGTCCATGCGCCTCTAATTTCTCCTTCGTCCCCTCCGCCTAAACCTACGCCGCCGGACGAAGCCGCCCCTCGATCCGATTCTGAGCTCATCGGTCCTGTGGACGAAGGGTTGACGGGTGTGGGGGCGATATACCCGAACCGACTCGGACCGGAGATGGGGGAGGAGATCCAGATTTGTTGGTTGGGCGGTTGTTTGTTCAGGACGTAGGTGCCGTGTGGGGGGATGGAGAGGGTGAGGACGCCGGACTGGGGGTCAGCGTTAGCTCTTGCGATCATTCCCCTTCTAAGCAGTATCGGAGGAGAGAGGTGGGGAAGGCGGTCGCAGATGGATAAAGAGGCACATACACTATAATCCACCTCCCATTTCTCCCTACCCGTCTCCTCGCACAGGGCCCCCAGGTTCTCACTGAGAGTCTCCATATCCTCTTCCGAGATACGCTCGTACTCTGCCTGACTCAGTTGGCTAGGGGTCAGCTTGACCCAACCTACTTTCGGAGAAGGAGATGAGGCTACAGTGAGGGCAGAGAGGATAGCTTACCTCGGTACGGGTTCTGGCTCATTGCCTGATTGAGGCGTACTGCTACTGGACCATCTGACTGTCCCTGCCGTACTTGCTGAAGATGCGAAGGGGGAAGCAAGGGATGTCCGGCTGATCGAACGAGATGGGAGGGAGGCGATCCCGCGGGTCGATATAGCTCGAGGACGGACGGATCGAACAGTAGATTTCGAGCTGCCTTTGGAGATAGCGGATCCGAAAGCGCGTATAGAGGGTCTGGCGGACATTGTGTATACTTTTGTGTGTCTGGTAGAGAAGGCCAGAGGTAAGAGTGAGATCTCGGTGAGATCGCGAGGTATGAGGAGCTAGGTCATTACGTCACTTTGAGACATCACGTGATCAGACGAGCTGAGAATGGCCGGTGGCAAACGCAGATGTGGCACCTGCACTACTGTTAGCATGCCTAGTCTCCCGAGGTTGCTTCACGGGCAGAGGTACTGCCAGAGAGATGGATGTGTCCTAGAGTCCAACGTAAGACATATAGTCGAGCAAAGGGCTCTCAGTTTGAGGACAAGGTCGTCAGGCGCCGGCGCAAGAATCGAGTACTTGCAGCGCCTGGCGATGAATCGTGGCTGGGCAGGCGCTGAGCGGTCGCTATGGTCGGTTCAGATGCTCGCTGGCCGGCCGATAGACTCGCCGATTGGCTTGACCATATATCGGCACGTTGAGGCCTCATCTTCAACAGCCAAAGGACCAAGGTCCGGGAAACAAGCCAGTGGGACACTGGGATGGGGGATATTAGGGAAGAAACCGGGAGACCGTTTGACCCCCAAATCCTGATAGTGTCTCATACGCTGAGTCAGCGCACTGACGATCCATTGGTTGCGCTAGCTCACGGTATTCTGCGGCTAGAGATCTCCTTTCGCGTCTTACCTTTGAATCTGCGTCGATGCGTTTCGTGCTGGCAGATCCGTTTATGATATTCCTTTGTGCCTACCCCTCGTCGCGCCATAGTCCCACTCGAATCGCTCGCCTCGCGAGCTACATAAGGTGTACTTTTAGTGTACTATTCCTCTCTACTCCCTCCAACATACTTCGATCTCTCCCACTCCCGACTTCTCCGACATCCGACATCCCACATACCTTTGACCTTTGACAATCATACATACAAACCCCTTCCTATACCAGGATGTCTTCCCTTTCCGATGCCCGCTCCCGCGTTTGGCGTATGCCGCCTGTCAACATCCCCGGCCATGTCTGTCTGACTTCCCCGACTGGTCGTCGTTTGGGAAGTCATCCTGACTTTCCGGGGTCGACCGTTCAGTTGGACCACCTTTTCGTCTTCAAGAAACCGGGAAACACTGTGGATGAACTTGACATTGACACTACATTCATCGCCGGAACGGACAACAAGGGGCTGGACGAGATGACTGATGGCGAGCTGAGCAAGAGAGGATGGCCCAATACAGGCGGTCTGGATGACAAGACTGTCAGTACCAGGGCTACTGCCTTTCAGCAGATGGCTGATGTCCTACGGGACGGTTCCCCGGACCAGTACATTTCGGCGGAGCAAGCGATCATGAGTGCCCTCACTGAACTTGGCCTGACCGACGTACTCAGCCTGAAGCCGGAAGACCCCTATAGTGCAGTGCCAGCACCCAGCGGAGTCGCCATGTTCTTCCAGGGGGATGGAGGTTTCGAAGTCAAGGACGAGGAGCGCAGACTCATCGGTGTCAACGCCCGATCGTGTATCTCTTACAGTCCCGAGTCAAAGCAGTGGGAGAGCGGCGTCTGCATCCATGATTCAAGATTGGATCGTCTCGACACACAGGAACAGGACTGGCCGTGAACAAAAATTTTGTTCATGTTCATGTTCGACCGAACAATTGTTCATGTTCGAACATGAGCGTCCACTGCCCAGGTAAGACTGTTCGTGTTCATGTTCACTGTTCAATGAACAATTGTTACCACTGTTCAACAATTGTTCGACTTGTTCAAACATGCCGAACCTTTGTTCGAAAAGTTCACACTGAGCGAACAAATGTTCTATTGCGCAAACAATTGTTCTCACAGTTCGCCACCCGACTAAGGCTCTTCTGCTAAGGCGGGGCAAGGTGAGCGGGAGCTTGAGCGGGTGGGGAAGTGCGGATAATTTTGAGCTCCGGCTCCTTGACGGAGCCTGTCAGCGTCCCGAATCACACTCAGAGAGGCAGACAGCAGCACACAGCAAAGGGGTCAGGGGGGCTTAAAACTTTCTGAAACAGCCATAGCCGTGTGTTTCAGGAGCTGCTCAGACCTCCTGCTGGGCGAACATCGAACATACATGGACATTTGTTCGCTTTGGTGGACAATTGTTAGCGGGGATGAACATTCATGAACAGAGACGAACAGTGTGAACAACTGTTCAACATTTGTTCATGGGGGTCGAACAATAAGTTCATGTTCATGTTCACTCCGATGCCGCCTCTCTGGAGAAAGTTTTTGTTCATGTTTTGTTCGAACAATGAACATGTTCATTAACAATTGTTCACTTGTTCGGTTGTTCACGGCCAGTCCTGCACAGGAAGCCCGCTTTGGTCTTGCTACCGACATACTCGCGACATACCTGCAGACGAGTCCCACGCCTGGCTTTCCACCAAGTGCCGATGAGAGGTATGATGGCATTCACCCGTGGCTTCGAGATGAGTTGGTGCTACAGGATCTCAGACTTTCAAAGGAATTTGGCGACAGCACCGTAGCCGGATCCAGCTGAGGCGCCTACCGCCCTGAGACCCTTTGATCCAAATTTCTGATGGCTACGGGTGGGGCGATATTGTCTATAGATGATCTATCTTGCAGACCAACGATGTACCTGATATTCCTCATACGCCTCACGGCCGGCAAGGGCGTTGTACGAGGCACAGTAGAGGGCTCACACGTGTCACGGACAACCGCAAAGTACGAAGTCGGAAGTCAGACTGACATGCGGTGTACCCATGCCATCGCGGCGAGTGATTCATGATGTAACAGCGACTGGCCGAAACATCCTGTATATCAACTTTGGTCATCAGCCTCAGCCACACGCCCAGGAAGAACAGCTCCAAGATTGCGGCTGGAGGTCCGGCTCCTTCCTCTATCCTACTGGATCTTGCTTCGTTGATGCTACGATCATCGTACAATGCTGCTTCATCGTACAGTTATATCGGTCCACAGGATACGGGCGGCGTAGATATCAGTCAATCAATATATGGTCATCAAGGCGGGGGCATAAAGACTTCAACATAAGGCATTTATTTTGTACGATGAGTAAGCGGTCCTCAATGAGGGTGGACCATATTCAAGCTACATGAACCCTACTTCAGACGAACCGGTGACTCTCGGGCGGGCCGAGATAGCTGTACCCCCTCTGCTTGATCCCACCCATGTCCACCCAGATCCGCTCCACCACCAACCCGCTCGTCATCCCAAAGAGGCTGACCGTGTGCCTTCCCGGCCTGTCCCCATCCTTCAGATCAAAAGTCTGAGTGACATTCCTGACCTCGGTCCGGGTGACCTCCTCCCAATCCTCCGGTACCGATCCCGCATCCGGCTGAGTTCCGACGGGAGGAATGGGGTGGATCTCCCTGTTATCGCCGTCAAAGCCAAGGCCGAACGCGAGCTCCTTGCCGAGCTGGAAGTTGAAGGCCGGGCCGAGCTGGACGGTGATCTCGACGGTGTTCTGACCGGTCCCGGTGGTCCAGATGTCGTATTGCGCCGAGGGTCCGGTCCCGACCGTAAAGTTGACGTCCGACGAAGGGTACATCTCAATGCCGGAGAGAGAGCGGCCGTACCACTCGATCTCGTGGAACTTGTGGCCGTCGACCGAGGAGTCACGCGTCCAGTGAGCTGCCTCGATAGCGACGTAACCGTCTCCCTGGACGTGACCCTTGAAGTCGGACGGAGGGGGATTGGGCTTGGAGATGGGGGTGGAGACCGTGGCGTTTGACCCGTCCGACGCGGCAAAGTGGACGGTGGCATTGTCCCAGTGCGTATGGTTCCCCTCGCCGGCGCTGGGAACCTTGCTCCAGTCGATCGAGACATAGACGCGCTGGTCGGCCGAGCCGTCCTTCTTGATCTTGCCGTGGGCGGGGTGGACGACGAGCCAATCAGCCGAGGGAGTAGCGAGCCAAGTGGTATCTTTTGGTCCGGCTGCCGAGACGTCCACCCAGCGTCGAGACGCGCCGTACGGGTCCATGCGGTAGAGCTGTGGGTCGCGGCAGTCAAAGTGCTTGGGGCAATTGTAGAACCCGTGACCTGGCCAGGCGCCCATGCTGCTCTCGACCGAATAGCGGACGTATGCCGGTTGAGCAGGCTTGGTGCCGTCCCAACGAGGAAGGGATGGCTCGTTCTCCTGGATGAAGGAGAGAGGGGGGACGGTGTTGCGAGGTTTGTGGAGGATGTAGTGGGGGTCCATGTTGAGATGAGGCTGGCTCAAAATGCTGCAAGGTCAGCTCAGGCCTCGGCAACAAAAGGTGTACACGACGTCATTCTCCACCTCCTTTGAAAGTCGTGGACTCAGAGTAGGGTACGGGAGAGAATAAGGTGGAGTACAGGGCCATGTATGGGGGTCTGGGATGCAACAAGGTCACTACCCGCCAGGATCAAGAACAGAAAAAAAGGGTAATATTGCAGTGGATGACAGCAAAGAGAGCGGGGGCGATATAAAAGAAAAGAACTCACTGGTTCCACTTTCCGTGCAGCATGGTGTGGTAGACCTCAGTCAAGTTGTGGTCCTGCTGAAACTCCTTGATGGCGCGCTCGGCCATGCGGTTGGCGGAAGTCCGACCTTGGTACGCGTACAGGTTATTCCGACCGGCTACACCACTTAGCTGTGTTGGAAATGGGGAGATCTGCTCGACTTACCGGCAATGTACATCCGGTTGGCATGGGTGATAAGCGCAACGGGCGCATAGACGACCTCGAAGAAGGCGACCCGACGAGCCTTCTCGAGGCTGTGGTACACCTTCTCCGCTCGTGTAAACAGGTCGTCCCATGTACCCTGGACTCGCTCGGCCCTATTGAGTTAGCAGGTGCCAATTCCACGCCAAAGGGGTATACGTACTCTTCGTAATTGATAATGGACCAAGATGAGACATTGTACAGCTCCGGCTTGAGCGAGGCAGTGATTTGCTAGAATGTCAGCGAAAGTTCACACGAAATCGCAGGTGCGGTGTCTGAGCTTACCGAGTAGTGGCCCATGATGTCCGCAATCTCGTGGCTGTGCTCCCCTCCAAACTCCCTCGCAGCCCAAAGCCTCAAAAACTTGGTCACCGAGTTGATCGGCCAGGCGTCAAAGTCGTACGCGAGGTGCATAAAGTGCTCAGCGGGGAGCTCGTGATGCTTGACGTCGCCGACGTTGAGGATCCAGATATTGTTGGTACGGAAGGCGTTGGCAATTTGCATCTGTTCCCAGGCTGTAGGGTCAGCTTCGGATGTGTCAGTGCAGGTCGTAGAGCAGACTTACTCTTGGCCAGGTTGATGGTGTTGATCCACTTGTACTGGGTCGGCCGACCAACGTCTGCGACATCAGCTGATGATCTCCGGCCGGGAGTGGAGGGACGGCAACTCACAGTCGGCATGGTAGTAGATACCGCCACCAGCAGAGTGGGTGTGGTTGAAGGGCAGCACACCCATGATGTTTCCCCAGTTGTCGTCGGAGAAGAGGGTCGTCACTGATCCGTCAGCTCACGGTCTTCGCACGTCCATCCAGAAGCTAGAGCTGACCATCGTCGGGAATCTTCATCTGGAGGGGTCAGCTTGGATATCCACGACAACATGGGATCGGAGACTTACGCCTTGCAGATAATAGCCTTGGACCTCTTTGTAGAGCGCCCTGTACTGTCAACGTGTCACCCTGACATCAAGAGGAGCTACTCACCAAGCCTGAGGAACCGCCTCGCCATCGTACACCTTCTTCAAGATGCCCTGCTGTTTGCCAGTGACCTCTTCCAATAGCTACATCGTCAGCTCGAAGATTTGACCTTGAGACCATCCCGCCAGCTGACTCACCTCAATACTAGCTCCAGTCAAGGGCTCGTCACCATCACCCCTCAGCCCCATTGTAAACACTGTGTCCAGTCCCTTTGCCCGCTCCGCGCCATAAGTCCACCACTCGGTCAACTTCTTCTCGTTCTTCTGCCAGTCCCAGTCGCCTGTACCCTCAAGATCCCATTCGGGCTTGTTGCGAGACATGGGCTCGTGGTGCGATGTACCCATGACGACGCCCATACGGTGCGCAAGGGCCTGATTCGGACCAGCGAGGGGTTCTTTGGGAAGGCCGTTCTTCTGGGGGTTGAGGCCATCGACGGCGAACATGTTGACCCACACTATGGAGTCAGCTATCGTCCTGGAGGAAAACGATACGGGGATATAAGCTTACTAGCAGGCCACATAAAGTTCCCCTTCATCCTCAGAACCGTCTCGAACATCCGCTCGTACAGCCCAACCTGGAACGGGCTCTCGGGATAGTCGATCCCGAAGAAGTCCTTGGCCCAGTTCCACATGACCGGGAGTTCATCGTTGATGAAGAGACCGCGGAACTTGACGGTCGGCTCGCCGTGGGCGCAAACGGAGGACCGGTCAAAGGCGATAGCGGAGCGTTTGGGGATCGAGACGTCGTCCCACCAGTACCAAGGGGAAACGCCAAGTTGCTCCGAGAGATCGTAGAGACCGAAGACGACACCGCGCTAATATGTCAGCCCAGCAGCAATGGGGTAGTCATGGACAAGCCACTTACCCTGTCCGAACCGGAAATGACCAAAGCCTCCTCGAGGTTCCGCGCCTTGTCAACCACCCTGACGTCAAACGCCTCCCACTTCCCCTTCATCTCCTCGACATGCTCCAGTCCCATCCCGCCGACAAGACCGCTCCCGGCCGAGCCGACCATGATGCACCGCTTGGTACCCTTTGGCAAGGTATTGTTGTATAGGTGAGGTCGGACACCCGTGACCTTCTCGACGTCCCGCGCGAACGAGGCTGCTGCAAGATGAATCGCGTCATCATCCTTCGAGTCGAGAAGGAGGGGAAGCGCGAACTTTTGGCGTGTCGAAGCAATGAGGAGGTCATTCGAGTACGATGCAGGTTCGATGGGCGAAAAGACCGCTTGCTGCTCGGCCGTTTCGAGGTGGTGCGGGCGGGGATGACCGCCTTCTTGGGGGAAGGTGATACACTGCTTTTGGCCCAACGCGAGCGCTTGTTGCGCTCCGAGGAGGATAGAGACCCCCGCGAGGAGGTGGACAGCAACCATGGTGCTATCTATGTGCTGTAAGTGGGACAGATCGAGGGGGAAGAAGAGGGGAAAGGGAACTCCAGTTATAGCTGGGGTCGGCGAGCCGGCGCCGACGACCGACCGGGCCGGATGACGGCATGCCCGTTGCCTTGTGCTTCAGCTGACAGGATCATGATTCATCGTCCTCGCTTCCAGGCGATGGAGTCCGCGAGCCATGAACAGGTCAGTGCTCACGCGAGAAGCAAACAGAAGCAAGCGAGAGGGACAGACAGGGCATGAAAGTTGGTCCATCTAGCACAAAAAAGCGAATACAACGAAGAGGTCGGGCATGATTTAGTAGTTACACGATTGATACAATACACTGGGTGGGGTATGAAGCGAGTAGTGAGGGCGGCCGCGGGATGGAAGAGTCGGAGAGCCATCTCGAGAGCCTGACGAGTGGTGTTGTGTCGAACGTTGACCGAGAAAGCCGAAAATCCCGAAATGAGCGATGTATGATCCGCGCCGGATGAAGATGTCCGGGGAGCTAGGCGACCCGCGCGGTAGCTGGGATTGGAAGCTGGGGGATAATGTCTTGGTTGGAGTGCAGTGGAGGGGGTTGAGGATGACGGAGAGATGTGTGAAGCCCGAGTCGGCTGTACACCGCCGCGACCAGGGTGCAGTTGAGGGGGATGGTGGCAGTCAGATGGGGGGTATCGATATAGGGGGTATAGCCGATGATAGGTATATATGGGCGAGATCGTAATATGCTTCGGCCCCCGGCAGGTCACTGAGCAGCCGTTGACCAGGTGAGAGGAGGGTCTGTTATGTAGGCTTGGTGTCCGCCACCATCTTCTGACGAAGGGTGTTGAGCCTAGTACGGATAGGGTTGATAACTACTGATCAGCTCTCTATCATTCAAAAGGAGTCAAGATGCTCACCCTTCTCCACACTGATCCGATCTTCCTCCTTGATACCTCCCCCATCATACATCGCCTCATCCAGCAGCGCCATCAGCAGCCAAAGGGCATTCTCGTACCCCGCTTCAGCGACAGGCAGATCGCCCTGCAGCTCTGCAATAGCTCCCTGGCGAGACTGATGAATCAGCTGAGATCACATCGATACACCATCGAGGCACGTGCAGCTGTTCAAGGAGGCTGGAGGGGAATGGAGAAAAGTCTGGGGATGATTGCAGCAGGCAGAGCAAAAAGTGACCTACCATATCTCTCGCCTTATCATGAAGTAGGCGCTCGACAAATGGCAGCTCCTCGGCACACCTCAATTTCGCCCATTCGGCCTTTTCGTAGCACTCGTTGAATCTTGCCCGGAGCCACTGAACCACTACCGGGTCAGCTTCTTGGCCATCCCAACCATTCACGAGACTCACTCTCGTTCAGCTCCACTCCCGCCTCTCCCACAACCCCCGCCCTTTCCTCCCAATACCTCTGAATCATATTCGTCCCCTTAACAATAAACCCCAGCGCCTTGCAATACAGCACGCACGCCTCCCCAGCCGCCAGCTCCTGTTCCCTCAATCGCAACACTTCCGAGTTGGTCGATGACGAGCTGCTCTTCCTCCGAATCGGATTATCCGCGAAAGGCGAAGACGACCCTTGTACCTGTGCCTGAGCCTGCGCTTGAGCCTGCGCAGGATCCCGCGAGAGACCCGTGACGTCCCTACGGCCCTGCGCGAGGGTATTCCAATTCCCCAGCCTAACGTCACCCAGCTCGAACAGCGCAAATGCCTTCCGAGCGAGGTCCTCGACGGCCTTGAGCAGCTCTTCCTCTGCCGGGTCCACCTCGGCCGTCCCGCTCATTCTACGCCCGGACGATGTTCGAGGTCGGAAGTGGGGCCGGTTCGTAGCTCGCGCTAAAGCTATAGCGGCCGTATTTGCCCCGTGACCAATCATGCGGATAGCGGTGTTGGTGAGCGCACGAGCGAGCGCGCCAGTCTGGAGAGAGGACGGTGAAGCGCTCAGTCGAGAAACGAGGTTCTCGGGCGAGAAGCCAGGTGGGAAGACGGTCAGGCTAGGCTGGGGTGGGTGAGCGTGGGGAATTGAAGAAGGGCGAGTGAGCGCAGAGGAGGATGGGCGGCGGAGCGTGCTTGGCTGGACAGCGAAGGGAGGAGTGGACGATAGGCCGGCTGGAGGGGAGTACGAGTTCGGGATTGGGGGAGCCCGGTCCGAGCTTTGGCTAGAAGGGGCGGCGGAGGGTTTGAGAGCGGATACGGGTCGGGTGACGACGCTGATTCGGGAGCTGGGACGACGGACCAGAGCTTGATTCACTCGGGATGCTTGATCGAATTCTGTACAGTCAGCTTCTGATCCGACAAGTCGAGAAACCAGGAAGCTCACCATCCGCGAGCGCATTAACCTCGACCGTCTGCTTCTCCACCATCACATATTCCCTTCCTACCACCTCGCTCGAGTCCATGCTCTCATCCTCCACACCCCGCGTGATCGGAGGCGTAGACGCCAGCGGAGATCCCTCCGAGACCCTCGTGCGGCCAAAGGACGGCGGCTGATTTGTCGGGGGAGTGACGGGCGTGGGCTCATCCGGACTGACCCCAGCATTACTGATCCGCCGATTTGACGTTGGCTGCCGATAGTTGGTGAGCTCTGCAGCAGGAGCTTTGGGTGTTGTAGCTGTGCTTGAGCTGACGGTAGGCTGACGAGGGGGTGGATTGGGGCGAGGCGGAGCGGTGGGAGACCGAGAAGGAGGGGGAGGATCATCGCTGACGTAGTACTTGGGCTCGCTCCGCCTTACCGGTGTCTGCCGAGGTGCTTGCGCGGCCTGCCGAGGCGCGGGTGTAGGCGAGGTGATGATCGGGGTGGGAGGTGGAGATGGTCTGGCACGAGGCGTAGGTGAGGTGTGCTGGATGATTGGCGGGGATGCGGGCAGGGGCCGGGTGTAAGGTGTTGAGCTTGGCGCAGGAGGAGCAGGTCGCGTCGGGGTCAGAGCCGGCGAAGGGGCAGGTGCCGGAGCGGGGTTCAACGCCGGATCCGCCGTCGTCGGCTGCTTAACATGGTGTCCTGTCCACTCTTCAGTAGGCATCTCCTTCTCCTTCTCCTTCCTCCCGACGGCCGCATTGAACCTCGCTCTCTCCCGATCTACCGCCTCCTTCAGCCTCTGCTCGGCCTCCACCTCCCTCGACCGTCTCATATCCCTCGACCTCCGCATCCTGTCTCCCACCGAGACCGACACTTCCGAGCTGCCCTCCACGCTGAGCAAGTCCGGAGACATACTGCTCTCCCCCTCCGAGCTCATGCTCTCAGACATGAACCCGTCCCATACCCCACTCTCAAAGAAAGCAGGAAAATCCATCCTCTCCGCCGGCTTGCGCTTGAGGAGCTTGCGGATGAGCTCCTTGATGTCCTCGCACGGGGGGACGCCGACGGGTTCCTTCGGCTCTTCTCCTGGACGAGTGGACTCGTCCGGGAATTTAATGCGGTCTTCGCCTTTTTCGATCCGCCGGAGAAGCTCGACGTGGTTGTTGGCTCGGAAGGGGGGTTTGCCAACTGCCATTTCGTAGAGCACAGCACCGACCGACCAGAGATCGGCTTTGGCGTCGTAGCGCTCATATCGGAGAATCTCGGGAGCCATGTACAGACTGAATGGTAAGCTGTTATCCGCCTTACAGATTGCAGCGTTGTAACTTACGGAGAACCGCATAGTGTCTCAGCCATGGCTGCAGCAGGCAATATTCGGGCAAACCCAAAGTCGGCAACTTTGAGCACCGGTACACCCAGAGGGTGACCATCCAGGATCTCCGCGGGTGTAGGAGGCTGCATGAGCAGGTTCTGTAGGATCAGTAGCTGCACTCCAGGAAGTCGACCTTGAAGTGGCCTCACCTGAGGCTTGATATCCCGATGTATCAAGTTCTGCCGCCTCAGGAATCGCAGAGCTCCAGCTGCTTATCAGCTTGGCCCTTTGATGAAACAACGTAAAGAAGAGGAAAGCTCACCCAGCTGACCCAGGAAACACCGCGT
Source organism: Dioszegia hungarica (assembly GCF_025882075.1). Taxonomy (NCBI): domain Eukaryota; kingdom Fungi; phylum Basidiomycota; class Tremellomycetes; order Tremellales; family Bulleribasidiaceae; genus Dioszegia; species Dioszegia hungarica. Next base: position 122,604 of record NW_026515767.1, on the reverse strand, counting down.
GACGCGCTCCTCAATTCCCCCGGCAGCCGGATGAGGCCAGAACATCTTTCCGTTCTGATCGAGCGATAGCGGACCCTTTCCCGGGAACATGCCTGGACGAGGTACAAAGTCGAGGGTGTCGAGCTTGCCGCGTTGCTTGATGTAGAAGGAGAGGTCGGAGCCGGTGCAGTACTCCATGACTAGGTAGATGTGCGAGTCGGATTTCTGATGTTGTTAGCCAAGTATCTCCAGACAGGGATAGCGAGTGGACCCCGGCTGGAGATTAGGAGGACGGTAACTCACGAAACAGTCCTCCAGGCCGACGATATTGCGATGATTGATCGCCTTCAAGATGTTGATCTCGCTCTCGAGATTCTCGAGCAGCTTGGCGGTGAGTTTCTGTCGGCTGACCGCTTTGATAGCGACAAGCTGGTGCGTCTTCTGCTCGTGTACATGATGAGGAGCAATCCAGGAGTGTCAGGCGGAGTCAGTGTCGAGGAGGGTAGGGGCAAAGGAAAGAAGGCTTAGTCAGCGGATGAACCACTTTGGTATGAGGATGGGAGATGCTCACGGTTCGATACGCTCTGTGCACCGTAGCGAAGCTCCCCCGCCCAATCTCCTGGCCGATATGATAATTCCCTAGCCTTTGGGTAGGACCTGCCGATGGGTCCAAGGCGGATGCTGACGAGCTGCGGGCATGCGGTGCAGCTACCCCGCCGGGCGGTGGCTGTGATGGCAGCATAGGGGCAGGATTTGCCTAGTAGTGATAGGGACACTGAGGTAGTGTGGGGAGTTAGGGACGGGGGTGTAGGTGACTGAGTGAAAGGAGGCCGCGTCGAAGGGCCTAGAGCGAGATCGAAGCTGATGTAGGGATTGATGCGCGTTGGAATGTATGATGATCGCTCCGAGGTCTGCCGCTTGGCTACACTCGACGTGCTTATTCCCGGCCCCGATCGCGTCCACCCCGCTCAGTCGATGACCGCTTCGAAGGAGTATCGCGTTGATGGGGCCAGATAGCGCGGTGGCCGCTGAATGGAGGGAGTTGGCCGCTCCTCCTTGCTACTGTATTCGATTGTGTGGATTCGAGTCGACGGGGGAAGGGGAAGAGTAAGCTCGAAGCTCGAAGGGAATGAAGGTAAACGGAGCAGTCTGAGACAAGAGGAGAAGGAAAGGGAAGGGGAGGGAAGGATGAGGTGACGATAAGTGAGGTGCGAAGCGGAACTGCGGGGCCGCGCGGGGGGTGTCCCTATCGATGCGGGGTAAGCGATCCGATCTTTGGGCCTCTTGGGTGGTCAAGCTATATACAAGTACAAAAGAGGTACAGAGGAGAAGAGAGGATTGTGCATCGATGATACAGCAGGTCCAGCTGACTATCGAGCAGCGATTGCGCGATTGACCCGGCAGAGGGTGTACGACGTGTACGTGATGCGATCGAGCGACGCGATAAGCAGAGCTCCGCTCCGGGCGGGGGACGGGGATGAGGGTATGTTTCAGGCTGAGCTCATTGAGAGTAAAGAGGTTTGAGTGCGCTTTGTTGACCAGTCGATGGGGCGCATCTGAGATAGAGGTGATAAGGCAAGATCGCGCCATGGAAGGCGAAGGAAGGGTGGATGATCTGCCGATCACGTCAGTGTTGCGTTAGCTCGGTGGCGATAGCGTGCTGATAGCGCAGGGACTGCGCAGGGATGGTCATGGGCAGATTACCATACATTTAGTACATCTAGGCTCAACAGGGCGAGGCAAGTATATATGAGGCGACTCAAACGAAGGTCAGTAGCAACCATTGTAGCCTGGCAGTACCCATCGCCCTGGTCAAGCCTCAGCTTGCACATAAAGGAAAAGGTCTATACATCTCAAGCGACTCAAACCCAAGCGATGCTAGTAGCATATCCACAACATGACGTCAACGAAACTCGTCTCACTACGCACACCTCTGATTGCCTCATACTGTATAGCCTCATACGCGTCGCGCTGATAGCTCTGAACCACCTCGGACGTCCGTGTGATGCTCCTATTCGACGTCCATGACCCACTCATCATCATCTCCACCAGCTTCTCCATTCACGTTCACCACCGAAGGCTGCAGTCCGTTTCGATCTGGGAGCGCTGACTTCTGCCCTCCGACGTACTTGTCAGTACCTGCGTCGGATACCGCCTGTCTGCCGACGGCTCCGAGTGGCTTGACCTTGGAACTGAGTCTCCCTTTTCTCCGAGGCTGCTGTTGGTCACGGTCTTGGAGTCCCTTGCCCTTGCGATTCCCTGTTCCACGCCCTTGAGATAACAGCGAAGGTCCTCGGCACGTCTGGACAGCAACGGGCGAGCTGCCTCGAAGACATCGTTAGAGTGGCTCGCTCCGGTTCGGATGGGGTCAAGAATCGAGATGCCTTCCTTGCCACTCCATTCCTTCAAGGTATCCGCGACAGCCTTCTCTGACTCCTCATCGATAGTAGCACCAGGTGATAGCTTACCGATCACGCAGAAATGGGTCCATGTGCATGTGCAATCGTCATTCAAGAACATCGCGGGGGTCACGCGCCTACATTGGAACACGGAAGTATCGAGGGAGTACAGCACCGCATTATTCGGTAGCTGCGTGTTGTCCGTGAGCCGATCGTAGTCGGCATCGGTGTGCGAGGCGATGTTCGACTTGGTGAAGGAGACTTCCCAGGCTGGCCGGTCCAGAGCAGCGGTGGCGAGCCAGAACCGCGCGTCAGGCTCTTGGAACAGCTGATTCGACAGATCTGTTGCTTTCTTGATGGCTGCGCTGGTGTTCGGCTTGGTCTGTGCGAATCGCGAGATCCACTGCGACAGCAGCTCCCGACTGCCGAGATCAGACGCGGGACGAGATTCCAGGCCGACACGCGGCCATCAGCGTCGAAGGTGATGCGAAAACTTCGATCGAGAATCACTGGCGCTGAATTTCCCTCTCCATTCGCAGAGTCCTTAGGGGTGAAAGAGTCGACAGTGAGGGGCAGGATCTTGAGACCGATTGCATTCTTCCCCTGGTCCTCTGTGGCGGACAGGATCTCCACGTACGAGTACATGCTGTCAATGAGAAGCGATTAGGTATGTGAGGAGTAGATATGGAATGAGCTTGAAGTGCAAAATCGAGGATAAGAGACAACGCGAGGGGAATCTGGGGATTCCGCCAGGTTTGAGGCACACGAGACCAGAATGATCTCCATACTAGGCTGCACACCCAAAGGATCTACATTAAGGGAGCTGCGCAATCTACTGTATGGCGTGATTGTTATAGGCTCGCGCTATCCTTCAATGTGGCACTCGCATAGGCTTGACAGCCCTTCCTTTCAGCCCCCTACGAGGCGCGCTGGCAAGGTCCATCACCCTCTTCATATATCATCGCCGATGCTCAGATACCCAGTAAAACAGTCTCGCAGATAAAACGCAATTACCGCCCGCTCTCAGCGCCACTTTCGCATTTGCCACCGCGCGTTCCTGCCACCCTAGAGCACATCGTTCAATTTAGAAGTTGTGCCTGCCGTGGATCTACTATATGCTCAGAAACCGCTCGCTCGGAGACTCCATGAGATTCCAGCTGGGCCTGACTAGCGCAGCTCTCTTGTGCAACAGGTCTCGGCGGCTGAAATGAGTGGCCGAGCAAGCAGTCTGGCGGGTTTCATCTGCTGGTGGCGAGATAACCGAGATGAGGAATGAGGTGTTCATATCTGTCCGATATCAACCAGTCTCACATCACAAGACCCACCTGCAAACTCTCGGACTTCAGGCAGAGTGGCGCTTCTGGCTGGGAACAGCCTTGATTATAAGTTTGCGTTCACCATCGCACCTATATACATGTATCAGTACGGAATGTGATGTGAAATCGAGTAGCTATCAGTCATGAATACTCTCCCCGGTAAGCGCACATGTGTCGTCCTCTTCGGCCGCGTCGCCGAGCGAGTCGCTGCTCGACGCAACATTCTGGCCGCTCGCCACCTTCCTCTGTAAGCTCGCAAATAACGCCTCGAGTAGCTCCCCGCCCTCTTTGCCGGACACCGGGATGTATCTCCCTTCTGACATCCATTGGTGCAACGCCTCAGGGATCGGTGCGGTAGATTCCCAATCAATGGATCTGTCAGTATTGAGAGGGAGGGCGGAAGGATACCACAGCGTGTGTCGAGTATCGACAACAAGAAGCGGGGCCCACTCTCGGCCGTCGTACTTGATGGCATTGTCTGATGAGTGAGGCTTCCGGAACGCGGCAAGCACCCTCCCAGTGTTTCGTCCTGACTCTTGATCGGTCTCCTTGTGAGGTTCGGTCCAGATTCCAGCCTTGAACGTTTGTGAGAGGACATTTGCCCACAGAACCTGGTCTGCTCGGTCACTGGCTTGCCAGTCTCCCATGTCAGCCTCATCCTCAATCAGCCACCGGTCCGCGATCGTAGACGCGTGCTCAAACGGTTTGCCGGTGGTCATAAGTGGCCACCGTCTCGCAATGAACCCTGAATGCCTTTGTGCTCGTTGCCATCTTCACCTTTGAACGAGTGCTTGGCCGTCTTTCCCCCATGGATGAGGGTTCCGGTTTCTTGATCGAACTTGAACTCGAAATGGCGTTGGAGAAAGACACGTCCTCCGTCCTTCAAGTCGACGTAATCGACACCTTGGCGGCGGAACTCGAGAACACCGGTATCGTTGGATGTCGGCACTGTGCGCTTCAGGGAGTTCAGGTACTGAGCCATGGCGTAATTGGAGTTCGACTTGTGGATGATAAGAGGAGAATCGACACAATGTGGGATCCCGCTTTTGGCCTGTTTGGGCCTTGTCGGGCCTGAAGTCGAACCAGCTGTGGTGTCCAAAGGAACGCTATCAAGGGATCAGGTCACCAGCGGAAAGCATGGCGAAAATTAGGCGTGCGTTAATACTCGTGTGAGAGCCGTTAGGCTCGTCAGCACCTGTGGATGATTTGCACATGCGCCAAGGTACTTATTTAGCCAGGCAGTAAAGCAGAGTGAGGAACGTATTGAACCCAAGTCCGTAACTCGCAAGAGGTACGAGATTGAGGCCAGCATCGACTCGTCAGCTTGACCAAGATGGTGATCCACCATGAATTATACGATAGACTGATCCTGCACCAGCGTCATCAAGGCCGCGCAAGCCGCCACATCATCAATCACTCTCCCTACCATATCTCCCTGATACACCGGTCTGTGTGTAGCTGTGCGAAACCTCAGGTCTCAAGCTGATCGTACACGCTCTCGATTGATTTGTCGGCCACAGGACCTGCTTATATCGTTGTCCCTGAACGAGACATCTCCTGCCGTTCAGAGGATATGCGAGCCTGTCTTCGTTCGTAGCTTGCCTTTCCGATTGACCAATGAGTCAGCTCTGGCGAGAACGATGGTGATGCTGGCGGGTATATCGCACAGGCCGAAACTCAACAGACAGCGTCAGCTTGCAGCGAACATGGGTAGCTGGATCAGCAGTGTAGTCAGTCTCCCGACATGAAGTCATCAGCCGCCCGTTTCCATCATCCTTCCAAGCTCAGTTACCGACCGCTATCTCTTGCTTCCTCATACACCGCTTATCTTCCCCCCTTGCGCCTCCGCCCGTAATTCCACCCTCTCCCTCTCCGCCTCCTTCTTCAACTGCGCCTGCACCTTTCTTTGCTAGAAACATCAGCACCCATCCCACCGATCCCCTCCCACTCTTGGACAAAGACTCACCCTCTGCCGTCTCCCCGCTCCTCTCTTCCCCTTCACATCCCCAGTTGCCGCCCCCGCCCCAACGCCAGCCGTCGTCCCCAGCTTGACGTCCACATAAAGCTCCTTCCTCTTCCTGGTAAACAGTTCCGCCTTTGCCTTTTCCTTCTTCTTGTCCCGTTTGCGCATTTGAGGCGCCATGGATGCTTTCAGAAGGGAGCCGTATCGGGCGTGAAAAGTAGGGAGGGAGGATGAGGGGATCTGCGTGTCAGCTTGAAATCCCGCGTACAGGCTATGGCAGTGCTGTGGTCTGTGGTGGTGGCGGTAAGAGATGAGGAGGAGAGGCGATGACGTACTCGGGTGGAGTACTTGGGACCGTCTTTCTGGAAACACCGTAACAGGACTTCATATTCTGATCCGCTCGCTCCGTCCACTTCCATCTTCTCCTCCTGGCCCTGTACGTCTGATGCGTCAGCCTGATCTGGCAATGACATGCACGAGTACGACCTAGCTCACATCTCTTGTGCGTGAGCCATATACTGCCCTTTGTAGAGGGCTCAGCGAAGCATTGGGTCAGACGACCGAGGAACTGGATTGTCAGCTTGGTTTGACTCCTGGCGGGATGAGAAACGTACCTCGTCGGGCGAAAGTAATTCTGTGGGCATTGTGTGGCTTGTGCGGTGCTGCTGAGAGGTACTGAGAGGTGTTGCAGGTGATATACTAGGGAGCTAGGTGAAGTATGGTAGATAGAGCAATTGGTACATAGAGCCAATTGTAGGTGGAGGATATTTTGATTCCGCCCCCCACTTACCCACCCAACTCGACCATCTCTCCTGCCTGGGCCTCGTGCTTCAGTGCATAGCATATACTGATTCATACTCATCATCCACTTCTGGCTGTCACGACATGCCCAGCAAATTACTCTTCAAAGGCGACAAGCCAAAGAAGAAGAAGCGGACGCACAAGGAGACCGAGGATGATGGGGACGATCTGGCAATTATGGCCGCTGGGGATCCGCGGGGTGCGTCTTAGTCTCGAGATCTACAGTCTCTGGAGGAGAACTTTGGTCGAAAGCGATGCTGACTGTATAGGATGGGTTTTCCCGGAGGACATACTAGAGATCAACGGTCCGAGCTACATCATCCTTCCTACCGAACCGCTCAGCTGTCTTGCAGTACGTCTTCCACCTTGGCTTCCCCCAGCTCTGCATCTGTCCTATCTGTCCAGAAACATCGACTGATATTTCAGTGGCATCCTGCTGCTCAAAAAGTATACGCCGCACCAATAGACCTCCCTCAAGCCCCAGAAGGTCATGACGAGCTCTCCACCGCTGAGATCCTGTCAACTCTGGAACCGACCGATGTGAATACCGTATGGGTCGTCAGTCGCTTGAGCGGGAGCGAGGACGTCATCAGTTTGCGGAGTAGCTCGTGCGTACTCTTCCTAAACTCCCGCTTGATACACCGAAGAAAAGTAGGCGGGGCGGGCACCAAGCTGATATCTATAGCGGGACCTTCCTCTCTGCCCCGCCATCCGGCGTCTTATCAGCCACAACCCCCTCTCGCGGCCCACTCGAAGCTTTCGTCCCTCTCCTCACTCCCGCTTCTTCCTCCTCCGGCTCCTCATCCTCATCAAGCGCCTTCCCGACTCTCCACCTAAAAACAAATTCCCTCACGTTCCTCTCTTCCTCCTCGGCCGCCGGTCTCGGATCGAAGGTCGAATTGCGTGCCGACGCAGATACAGCCGGTGCTCAAGAAGGATTGAGGATCAAGTGTCAGCGCGAGTTTGTGCTGCGGGCGAGGTTGGAGAAGGAGGATGCGAAGGGCGGGGATGGCGGATCGGGGAAGGTTAGGCGGATGTTGGATGGGGGTGCGAAAGCTGGGAGTTTGGAAGATGAGATGAATAGGAAGTGAGTGTCCCCTTCGCTTTGATTGATGAACCTCATCCGGCGGGGAAGAGAGGGGATGGCGTGACAGCTCGACGAGGACAAAGCTAATGACATAGTCGCGATGCTCAGACATGGGGAGCTGGCCGAGTTGTGGTCTCCAAAGGGGACCGGAAAGAGGTCAAGAAGGCTCGAGCGGAGGGTAGATTGGCAGAAGCGATGCTGGACCGGAGAGCAGCGATGAAGAGGTACGTCCATCTCCCTCCCCTCAACTATAGTCGAGTAAAAGCTGACCGGACAGTGATCGATATGCCAAATAGAAGTAGGAAACGGCACATAGGTATAGATGTTGTACAACAAGATAACTGAAAAGTAATTCAAAGTCCCTCGTCTCCTCCTATCAACATAGTACAGCCCTGATACGCTTGACCGGGATGGGCCTTATCCAGCCAGACCGGCCCAATCCCTTTATCTTCTCTTGCTCGAATCCCATTCCCAACCCAAGGTCAGTAGATGGCCTACATCTCGCTCTGATCTGTACGCTATGCGGGAGATGAAATGGTATCTATGCAGATGTTGTACAACACGACAACTAATGGCCTAATGGCCCGTACAAACTACTTCCCAAGTCTTCCCCTCAGTCCACTAACCCGGACCTAGTACGTTCGACCGAGATTCGGTTTGCTCGTCCTCACCGGGCCAATGCCTCCATATCCCCCTCCCCCACTACCGTTCCCGCCTCGACCCCCCTTCCGCGCCTGATCCTCCCGCATCAACCTCTCCGCCTCACTCGTGTACTTTCTCGCACCACCTCCACTACCCATCTGCGTCCCAGCTACGGACCCATCCCGATCCCGATCCCGGTCACCATCTTCCGCTTCCGCCTTGACTTTGGCCACCTTGGCCGCCTTGAAGACGTTGACCGGTGCAGGGCGTTTGAGGGGGTTGGCTATCGACAGCGGCTTTATGTCTGCGCCGGTACCGAAGCCAGGCCGAGCGCCTCCGAATGATAGGGATGTCGATGTGGATGGTCCCGCAGCTGCTCCTGCCGAAGCTACCTCCTCCCTGGATTCCGCCTTGACCGATGGCCCAGCCCCAGCCCCCGCCTCGCTCTTTACGCCAATAGGAGCAAACGACAGGGTAATCTTCTCCCCTTCCTTCTTGACGAGGTCGGCATCCATCTTGGCGGCCTCTGCGAGCCTGACGGCTTCTTGCGCCTTGGCGCGCTCGATCTGTTCGGCTAGAGAGTGGCGTTCGCGCTCTTCGCCGTCCATTGTTGCTCGGTCGCGTTTTTGTAGGGCCGCCTGAAGGGTCAGCACTTGATCTTCACCGGTCAGAAGCCTTGGAAACACCCTGCCCTCCCTTCATTCCCCGAGCATCGGGCTATTTGCCCGCTCTGCTCGAAGCTCTCGCAACACCTGTCCCCTCCCCTCACCTTCCCTCTTATTCCCTCCTCTCAGCCCCAAAATCCCAGAAGAACAACTCACCTGCTTCGACAGTGTCTCCGGCCTATTATCCACCCAACTAATCCACAACCCCTTCTCGTCCTCTTCGACCCTAACCAGCCCCGCCTTCCCAATCGTCGCCACAAACCCCGCGAGCGTGACCCACCGCGTCGAGTTCATGTGCACATGGTGCTTATCCTGGATATACTCATTATAGACCTTGTTCGCCTGGACGCGGTTCGTAAGGTGGCGCGTGCGAAGGAGGGTCATGAATTCCGATTGGAATTGGGAGGAAAAGTCGGATATGGCTGATCCGGCTTTGGGGCCGAGGAGGAGGATTTTACGGAGGTGGGATTCGGCGCGGCAGTGGGCCTGGGTATCAGCCAAGCACAATAGGAGAGCTAGAAGGAATGGACTGACCTGGAATCCGTTCTCGTCTCGACATTGTTTCTCGCATACTTGACAATACCACCTCAATCTCCCGAGTCCTACCGAATTAGCTCTCACCTCAGCGCAGATAGGAAGATGCAGAGCTCACCTTTCGCCTTGATAGCGTTCGCTGCGGCCTTTGTGGACCCTGCTTCTGCCTTACCCATACTGACTTGGGATAGAGATATAGTATCGAGGAGACAGCTCGAGTTGGGTGGCGACAGCAGCCAAAGGGGGAGAATGGGGATTATCCAATCTCCGAGGTATATCCGTGCGTCCTTGTTGGTCGAGTACTCGAAAAGTCAGAGCCAACTTTAAAGGCAAGGCCAAGGGGGTATAGACCGCCCATCTCTCATCTATCCTATCTAGAACACAACAGTATGGCAGACCAATCGTCCAGCTCGAGCCCTGCGGAGGGTATCGCACTCGCCGCTCGCCGGGCATTCGAAGCGTCCCAGCTCGTAGACCCCTCCGAGCGGAATATCGCCCTCGAGGCGATCAGGCGGGTACTACAGGAGAAGAAGGCGGAGGTGCTCGAGGCGAACCAGAAGGACATGGAGGTGAGGCTTCCCTCATGTTCTACTGATACTACTGACCGAGTCTTTGGCTGACGACATAGGCCGCCCGGACCCAAGTCGAAGCTGGTAAACTCTCCCCGACCCTCTTATCCCGGCTAGACCTCTCCCGTCCGGGCAAGTTCGAAGCGATGTTACGGGGTATATCGGATGTCGCGGCCTTACCGCTCCCTACGGGTCAGGTGACATTTGCGAAGGAGCTGGGACCGGGATTGGAGCTGCATAGGGTGACGTGCCCTATTGGGGTGTTGTTGGTTATATTCGAGGCGAGGCCGGAGGTGGTGGTCAATATTGCCGCGTTGGCTATCAAGAGCGGTAAGCCCAATACTCGAATCGTACAACAGGGGTCCAGCTAATACCCCAGGAAACGCCGCCATCCTCAAAGGCGGCAAAGAATCCCTACACACCTCCGGCCTCCTCTCCGCCCTCATATCCTCCGCTCTCGCCCCCACCCCCATCCCCCAAACCTTCATCCAGTCCGTCTCGTCCCGCGCCGACATCCAGGGCCTGCTGTCCCAGGATCGGTATATCGATCTGGTGATGCCAAGAGGAGGGAACGAGCTGGTGACGAGTATCAAGAACTCGACAAGGATACCGGTGATGGGCCATGCGGATGGGATATGCGCGGTTTATGTGGATGAAAGCGCGAGGGAGGGGACGGCGGTGAGGGTGGTGGTGGAGAGTAAGGTGAGTAGAGATTTGATCTGCGAGGTGCGAGGTGCGCGAAGGGTGTCTCCCTTGCTCCATCCTTCTGATTTCAAGGACCGCGATACTGGCGGGATAGGAAGGAGATGGATCGGCACACAGGACAGGCGGGAGATGAGGATTTGCGGAGACTCGCAGACCGAATGGTGGTAGAGGAAGAAAGTCAGCTGATGTCCAGACCGATTACATGTCAGCTTGTAACGCCGCCGAGACGCTGCTACTACACCAATCCATCCTGCCCACTCTTTGGCCCAAAATCGCCGCGGCTCTCATCGCCGCATCCGTCACCCTCAAATGCGACCCCCCATCCCTCTCGGCCCTCTCATCCCTGTCTTCCGAGCTCATCACCCCCTCGTCGCCTGAGGACTACACGACCGAGTTCCTCGGCCCTACTCTTGCGGTCCTCACCGTCCCCTCCACCGCCGCCGCCATACAACACATCAACGCTCACTCTTCCCACCATACCGACTCGATCATTACCGAATCGGAAGCTTCGATGTCGGCCTGGGTCCGCGGGCTGGATAGCGCGAATGTGTACGTCAATGCGAGTACGCGGTTTGCGGATGGGACGAGGTATGGGCTGGGGACGGAGGTCGGAATTAGCACGGGCAAGACACATGCTCGAGGACCGGTGGGGCTGGAGGGACTGTGCATTTACAAGTACGTCCTCAGGAGTAAAGCCGAAACAGGGAGCACAATTGGCGATTATGAGGGCAAGGATGGCGCGGGATACAGCCATAAAGATCTACAATGGGGCGAAGCTCCGTTTTAGATGTATGAGGATGCTTGAGAAGCGGAGGAGGGAGGGGAAAGGATCGAGTGCTCTTGTTATTGCTTCATCTCGCGCTTCCTGTTCCGGGGACCAAAGAGCGGGAGAGGGAGAGGGAAAGGGAAAGAAAGGGGAAGGGGAACTGAAATATGTTTACCATTTTCATGTTTCGCCACTTGCTCGGCGTCTTGATGCGCCGCAAGTCGCGAGTATGGGGAACGCGATGTGACCTGCCAACCCAGAGAAGTATCCGGGACCTTGGGGGTCTGCCCACCTGCGTACGGGGACTGTTCGAAGGTCTGAACGGCACTGGCGGTTGTGTTTGCGGAATCCGGCTGGTGTGGTTTAAGCCCACCACCTGCTAGCTGACTGCAACGGAGCCGCAATATTGCATGTTGTCGTTCGTCTGGAGAGTAGGTGGGAGACTGGAGACTACCGGGTTTATCTTTTTGGGTGGCTCATCCGGATAATACGGAACCTGTCTGGATAAGCTGGACTTGCTGGAGGAGACCAAGTGGACGATGTACCATGCCTCGGCCTGTCATACTTTATTCTTTTCGGATCTGATGACCGCCGCTGGGATCGAGAGCGTCGCAGATACTACGTTACTGCCACGCGTCTCTCAGTAGTGCGGATAGGGGCGAGAACTGGGCGACCAGGATGCATGCGCATCGCAGATCACAACTCCGCATTCCTCGCTGATGACGTACGCGTGCTGCGATTGGCACGTCTCCTTTGAACCTTATGCCTCCTCTCATCTACCTGCTCATTCTCCACTATCTTCTGAGTCCCTTACATCCTACCTTTCATACTTCACACACTGCTGAGGACATAGTATGTCCTCCAAGCTCGCCATCTTCCCAGCCGCTGGCGGTCTCGGCGGCGCGACCCTGTCCCACCTGCTCGGCACTTGCAAATTCGACCCCTCCTTACTCGTCCTCGTCGCTCGATCCCCTTCCAAGCTCGAAGAAGACCGACAGCGCGGAGTCACTGTGCGCAAGGCGGACTTTGATGAGCCTGCGAGCTTTGAGGGCGTATTCGAGGGTGTACAGGTGCTAAACCTAATCTCATATCCCAGTTTCCAGCACAAGCACCGCTTCAAGGTGTGTTGTCTTTATCAAGAGTGGTTGTCGACGCCTCGATGTTGTGAGAGTCAAAGCTGATAGAGCAGGTAGCCAAAGCCGCCATTGACGCCGCAATATCGCAAGGCGTCACACACATCTTCTACTCCTCACTCGCTTTTTCCTCCTCTACATCCCCGGACAAATCGCCCGCCTTCTCCCCACACGTCATGCTCGCCCACCTGGACACTGAGGCCTGTCTCCACTCTCTCGCCAAAGCATCTACCCCAACATCCCCGTTCAGCTACACCGTCATCCGGCAAGGTCTATACAGCGAGTCCTTCCCCGTCTACACGGCCAACTTTGACCTCGGCGCCGCATCCTCCAGCTCGGAACAGGACATCCGGATCCGGATCCCGCATAACGGAGGCGGACCTGGTATACCTTGGGCGAAGAGGGATGAGCTTGGCGAAGCTACCTCTCGGCTGCTAGCGTCCTACATATCCAATCCGAAGGCATTCCCTCACATCAACGAGTCCATCACCCTCTCCGGTCCCAAGGCGTACACGCTCTCTGAGACGGCGGAGGTATTCTCGAGAGCCACGGGAAAGACGGTCAATATTGAGGAGGTGTCGGTGGACGAGTATGTGGGGAAGAAGGGAGTCGGGTATGGGAGTACGGATACGAATCAGTCGACCGAGATGGACAGGTTGTGGGCAACTGCGTTTGAGGGCGTGAAGAGGGGAGAGGCGGCGACTGTCACGGGGGATCTGCAGAAGTGGCTGGGAAGGGAGCCGGAGGCGTTCGAGGAGACAATACGGGGGATGCTATCTAGGTGATAATCAGTGGTGTCATCAACACCTGGACTAGAATGTCAACGCGGTTTAGCTCGCCCAAGCGTCTTGCAGCTGTCCTGTCCCAGCATCTCCAGTCGGTATCTGAGCAACCGAGATCCAGTATCAGGATGTAGATACGACTTGGTAAGGCATATGACGATACGATTCTGCTCATAAGATCATGAAGATCTCCCCTACAAGATTATCGCTTCTTCCCTTTCCCGCCCTTCCCCTTCTTCCCAGCCGCTGACGCAAGAGGTATCGGTACAGGTGGAGGTGGATCCGGCGCGGGCGATGTATCCGGTAGCCTAGACGGACCAGCTTCGTCTGACGTCGACGAGACCGATAAGTGCCGCATGTTGGAAGCGAGTGTCCCGAACTCCGCCTGGATATCTTCTAGAGGCTGCACCTTGGCCCGAGCCTTCCCATTGCCTATTTCTATATCATCAGCAATCTACTCCCTCCTCTCATCTATCCTGCTTGAAAGGAAGAAAGCGGCCGGACTCACCTGAGCAGTGCTCCACCTGATGCGCCGCCATAGACCCCACAGCAGCCATCATCCGCTCCATCTGCTGCATCACCATCCGATTCACCTGCCCTAGCTCCTTCACCACCTGCGACAGCTCCTGCACCATCCCGAACGTCTGCTGAGTGACGTGTGTGACGTCCACCAGGTTCTTCTCCAATAGCGATACGCGCGTGGTGAGGGCGTCGATACGGGTGTCGGTATCTGAGCGGAGCTCGGCGATGACATTGGCAGTGTACCGGTCGAGGCGGAGCGGAGCTGCGCCGGGACGCGGGGAAGGCGTGATTGGCTTGGAGGGGGCGATGTCGTCTGTATGGGCATCGGCCATTATACCTGGAGACGGAAGAGGGGGGAGAGGAGGAGGGGTAGCGCACAAGTCCTGCTCGTTCAGTCTATGCGCTTTGCTACAATACTTTCCAGCTCTCCTACAAAAGAACAGAGCGAGAAGGGCTGATACTCACAGTCTTGACCCGTATTCCTCCCCGTGAACAAGACCTGTAGATACCAGAATGATAACAGATGAGAAGGAGAAGATGAGATGAATGGGCGAGGATCTGCAGAGAGATTTCAGACTTGCTCGGACGACTTGTCGGCCCCGAAATCCACCAGTTTGTCTGTCTGACTGACTGTATCCTCAAGGCGACAGGCATAGCTGCGAGGTAGCCATGCCAGGCTGCAGGGATGTGATGATGCATCACAGTATGTAGCGAGTACAGCGTTTCACCGGCTGTATAAAAGCAATCTATCACTGTATACCCTCCCCGCGCACCTAAAATCCCTCCCCTCCCGAAGCCTCCCGCACACTGACAACCTGTTCCCTACTTCTTCTCCCCATCCATAATCGACTTCGCAATCTCCTTCTCCTTCTTGCTCGGCGGGTGATCGAATACCAGATCCCCCGCCGGCGGCCCAGGCTTCGTCGCAGCTTCCGGGATCTCCTCTCCGACCGCCAGCTTACTCGTCGCGCTCTCCAGTCCCGTCTCTCCGGCGCCACTCGCCGACCCGCCAGACAGGCCCGGAGTCTGGGGTGCCGACTTGAGCGTGTTAGCTCTCGACCGCAATTTGGACGGAAGGTTCTCCTCTCCGTGCGGAAGGGCGGCTTCTTCGGGATTTTGGGTAGTGTGTCCGGTAGTGACCGCGTCTTTGTGCGGGAGGAGTCCGTCCGAGGCGGCTTTGATACCGTTCCCGAGAGGTGGGATCCAGGCTTCGCCCTCGTCGTTGACCCGAGTTCCGTCTGAGGCCTATGGGGTCAGCTTCTGAACCACTCACGTGCTCAGCACAAGCGAGTGAGCTTACGAGGTTGCAGAATTTGGTGAGTTTTGGCCAGTACGTGGCGTAGTCGTATTCGAGGTTGTAGGTCCCGCCGAACTCAGTATCGAGATGTTCTGGGTCGACGAGCTCGAGCATGTTGGGGTTGAAGCGGATCTGCGGGATGAGCAATGTTCTCCAAGCACTTGCGTCACCATCTGCCGAAAAGAGAAGAGGGACACACCTTCTCGCGAGTAATGGGGTCCATAAGGGGTGTGATACCAGTGAAGAATGCGTTCATCCACCACCTGAAGATGTCAGCTCTTCCAAATGCAGAGAAACTCGCGAGCAGGAGAGGGCTCACGGCATGTTGGTGACAATACCCCTCCCAAGACCTGGAAGATCAGCTCAATTCCCAAGGGCGGCACTTGGGAAAGATCAGCTCACGCTCGACATAGTGGTTCTGCAGAATACCCAACACTTTCCGCCCAGTTCCGATCGAAGGTGTAGATGAAGAAGTAGCGGATTTGTACTATCCATATCAGCATTTGCCATCTTGCCCTCAATTAGCAGCCTGGAGCTGGACGTGTGACTTACATCGACGATGATGCAGACTTGTTCTTGGCCCGGAGGAGCGAGGTCAATGGCTCGTTCGCTGTCGCATCAGCTCTGGCCAGGTACCAAGCGAAACCTTCAGCGATCGGCTAGCTCACAGATTGTAGATAAGATGCCTGATCTGTCGGGGGCTCGTCTCAGTGTTCTCCCGTCCGGGACGCATGTAGATGATCGGTCGAGCGTCCTTGTCGAATCCGGAAAGAATACTGTGAGCTCAGCATGATCCTCATGATTTGCCGTGGTGATCTTGGCCTGCTCCACCATCGCCCGGCTCGTATCGATCGCCTTCCCCTTCACACTGTGCCCGAGCCTGAGGCCTGAGCAATAGAACTCACATCTTTCCCGTCTCCGCCTCCACGCCCACATCTTCCGGGCTAATCAATTCCGGCTGAAACTCCCTTCTCCACTCCATCGTCCCCTTGATCCTCCGCTTCGCTTCGTCCAACTTCCACTTCCCCGCGCGCATATACCGCGGGTGCGTCCCGGGGTCCGCGAGGAAGCGTAGCTCCCAAGGATAGTAGGCGTCCGATTCGGGAAGGATGATGGAGGTTGTGTACTGAACATCAGCTGAAGGTCTCGGATGAGGGAGCAAGCAGCGTCGTTCATCTGTACCGCAAATAGCAGAATAGGTAGAGAGGACTGGAAGAATGCCTTACTTGCTTGAGCTCCTCGATCTGCGATTATCAATCAACTACACTTTGTTTGTCATTAGACTGTACGTCGAGGTCGAATTTCCCAAATATTGAAATCAAATCTCACCTGCTTCATCTGACCCTCATCATACGCCCACTTCTTGGTCGGTTTATTCCCCTCGAGAGGAGTAAGGAATATCTCATGCGTTCCCGGTCGAGACTCGTCCCCGCGCGTAGGGCCGCCTTTCCCGTGTGCCCCTGATGTGGCTGATGAAGCAGCCGAGGACTTTTTGGAAGAGAAGAAGGAGGACATGGAGGCTGCTTGACTGGCTGTAGTAGGGGAACGTAGGTATATGTAGGAAAGCAGAAAGATAAGACGATTGAGTGGAGCGGTCCTCGGCCGAGCCTCAGCCAAGAATGCCCTTCGGATTTCGCCGAAATTCAGCCGAAAGAACCTGCAGCGAGGTCCGTGCGTCCAAAGTGGGGGAGGAGAAGGGTGTGGTGGGGAAGTGTCCGTGAATGCATAGGGGGAAGGGAGGAGCTAGGGTATGTAAGATAGATAGAGGTGAGAGAGAGTAGTCCAGTAGACACAGCGATTCACTTTCCCTTCACAAGCGGACCGGTGCGTCGCAGCAGGTCCTCGAACCGCCTGCTCATCAGCTCGAGTCAAGTAAGCGCAGGGAGTGGGAACTGACCCTTGACTGTATTGCCCGCACAGGTGACCTTGTTTGCCACTAGCTGTACACCTGGATCGCTGACGTATTGCGGTCCACCACTGCTCGCGAGATCGTAGGTGTTGCACTCTTTGGAGATGGGGTCGTAAGTGGCGGTGTCGCATGCTGAGGTAGGTAGGTCAGTGTGTGTGTGCCGAAGACATGAGCGGATCGACCTACTTTGGAGGTTACAGCAGCTCCGAATGCATGTCTCGAGGGACGACTGAGTGACCGGGCCGCTAAGGTGGACAACATTGGGCGGGACGCCGGTGTCCGCGTAGACGGCGTGGTTAGTCTGGCCCGACATGCTACAGAAACCGGAACAGCAGGTCGAGCAGGCGAGGCAAGAAGCTGTATTTTGGCGTCGGAGGGGGTTTTGCGCGCGAGAGACAATGGAGTCCCGGGTGGCTTGTTTTAGCGGGGTGGAGGTGGTAGGAGAGGCCAGAGCGGGGAGGGAGAGGGAGAGGAAGATGAGGATCGGGGTGATGATGGAGCGCATCCTGGCTGGTCGGTGTTGAAGCAGTGAGGGAGAGGCAAAGAAGGTGAGAGAGGGATGACAGGCATGGCTGCGGGTATCGAGCCACTTTATACTGTATCAGCGTCAAGGTTGTAAACAAGGAGGAAGATGGGAACCGAGGCTGAACCGAGATTGTGCCCCTGGATTACGAAATGGAGGTATGCGACTCCTGTGGCAGCGGCGTTTCGGCCCACGCGCAGCCTCGGGACTCGGGTGGACAGCCGGCATGTCTAGGACATGCCCGATGATGACTTTGCCGAACGGCAGACTGATCCATCGAGCAAGAGAGACCTTAGCACCACCGGCACCCGCGCACTTGGGCATTCGCTCCCCCAAAAAAGACATCCAGACCCTTCAGGCGAGCCCCCGGATAACGGCCGAATGACGGATTACTCGGGACCCGCAGATCCCACCCGCTGCCTAATTAGGATATAGGCCGGTTGAGAGCATGAGAAGCCCTACCGACCGACCCCAACAGCGTTCAAATTGGTTGACGCCATTCATGCTTTCGAGGGCCCCGACAGAGCCTGCAGAGCTGGCCTTCGAGATCCGGGTGGTAGTGGTGGGTGGAGGCAAAGTATGGAAGACTCGTCAGAGGCGTCTTTCGGCGTATCGCGATTGTGACGATGTGGCGAGACATGGTTGGTGTCAACATGTTTCACGGCGGCTGCTCGGCGCGGAAGCGCGCGTTAGAAGTGGGCTCCTTGCCGCCTTGGGCGATATCATATGACTTTCCGCGTCAGAACAGTACTGGACTGCCATCGCAGGCTGCGATGAGCTCGTGTGACAGCTGACTCGTGACATGGTCGCTGCATATGATGGATGAAGAAGCTGAAGAGGCCGAGAGGGCTGTTTGAGGAATGAGGTGTGATTTCTGCATGACGTGTAATTCTCCGTTGGTAACAATTTCCCTAAACTCGCCCCTGAACGTAACCACCTCGACCAGCTTCCTCCACCCACTTCACTCCCTTCACACCTACAGCCTATACCTTTCCTCACACACCCACCAGCCCACCATGTCCATCGAGAACCTCCACATCAACGACGCAGAGGACGACCTCCCCGCAGGCGCGACCGTCGAGCTGCACTCCAAGCCCGAGCGCAAAGCCCGCAAAGCCCTCGAGGGACTCGGCCTCAAGAAGGTGCCCGGAATCCAGCGCGTGACGCTCCGTCGGGCCAAGAACGTCCTCCTCGTCGTCTCGTCCCCCGAAGTCTACAAGGCCCCCGGATCGGACTGCTATATCGTGTTTGGCGAGGCCAAGCTGGAGGACCCGTCCTCGGCTGCCCAGATTAGCGCGCAGCAGCAGCTCGCGGCGAGCAGCAGTGCGGCGCAGGCCGCGACGCAGCAGGGAGGGTTCAAGGATGGCGTGCCGAAGAGTCTGGAGGAGTTGATGGAGGATGGGGATGAGTGAGTTGCGTTTCAGTCGGGAGCCTCAAGGGGGGATGTAGTCGGAGGTTGAAGGAGGATGGAGCGGACCTGCTGCGACGTCGAAGGGGAATGACTCAGGATTGCCGGAGAGACGGAAGGGGCATACTCTGACGCTTTTCCTCCCTTCATTCTCCTTCCCTTATCCCTCTCATCACCTCATCAACATCTTCCCCCACCTTCTCCTCGCCCTCACCTCTCCTCTCACTCCCACCAAGCAGCGCGCCCGACCTCGAGGCCACCGACAAGCCCTCAGCCAGCGGCAGCGGCGAAGTCAAAGTAGACGAAGAAGACGTCAAGCTCGTCGTCGCGCAGACGGGGTGCTCAGAGGCCAAGGCGAGGGAGGCGCTTCAGGCGGAGAATGGGGATTTGATCAATGCTAGTGAGTTTGGGGTTACCGGTAGGGAAATGAAGCGGGAAGAGAAGCGGGTATCGGAGACCGGACGGGATGTCAAGGGAGCTAAGGTGGATATGTGCTGATGAGCAGTCATGCGTATCGGATCGTAAACGAGCTTCGGATCTGACGGGGTCGGAGGAAAGAACAGGTGAGACCCAGCTCTCTTTACCGTCTGCTGCTTCTTTTGCGCTCGGATCCCGTGATCAGTAGCAACTCAGCTGACCCTTTAGATCAAGTGCTAGTCGCCGCACAGCATATGAAGGAAGGTGTAGAGTAGTATCAGCCATATGCAGATGCTTCCACTCAACCTCGACTGCACTTCGGGACATCTTTCCCGGAGCTCACCAGGGCTCACTGCTGTGTCCTGCCCTCATTTCACCACGTCTGCTGGTACAGATCGCGCCCTCGGCTCAGCGCCCTGGCACCGCTCAATATAGGGGCAAGCGATACTATTCATACAACAGGTAATTATAGCCTGGACCCGCCACACTCCTTTCACGACCTCCGCTCACTATCCTCTCGATCAATGATGATGATGTTTCCCCTTGCCCGACTTCTTGACTGGCTCCGCTATACTCTTCACCGCCTTGCTCTGCGCAACCCACTGCTTGAATTGCCATTGCATCGGGGCGATCTTTTCTGACTGGCCGGGGTCTCGCGCGAATGATCTAGGAGTGTCAGCACTGTGTCCAAGCCTCGATCGCCATCGCGAATGCAGGGGAAAGAAGGACTCACCCCTCATAACACGCCCTATACTGAGACCACATGGCCTCCCCAGTCGCTTCCCGATGTTCCGCCGAGTAAAAGTCTTCCTTGCTCAGGCCGAGCGTCTCCACTTGGACTTTGAAAACTTTGGCCATATCCGAAGCCATCTTAGCGACTGTTGGGCGCTCAGCGCAGATGTACATGTCCCGACCTGTACTATTAGCCCTTGTCCTGTGATGCGAAATCGGTCTTATGGCTGCGGGGCGAGATTCGATGTGGTGGAGCGGAGGCGAGGAGGACGAGCTCGCGAGGATCTGAAGCGCAAGGAGAGGTATACGTACCGATCCATTTCTTCGGCTTCTTCAGCGCAACCTTGACCCAATCTCCAATCTGCTCCACCGCATACCCTGGAATCTCACAGTCATCGGGCGCCGGGATCGAGAGGATGAGGCCATGGCCGCACGGAGCGGGCGCGAGGAGGTCCCATGCGAGGATATCGGTATAGGGATGTGAGGTGTAAAGGAGGGTGTAGGGGATGGTGGTGGCTTTGAGGTGCTCGACGACTGTGAGTCAGCAGAAAAATCAAGTTGTCCGAGACGTATTGCATGTAGAGGTGTTAGGTAGCGGCCGGATACCTTGTACCACAAAGGCAAACAGCAAGAGGGAGTTGGAAAGTTGGGAATGACGGAAGGGTGCACGAGAATGAAGACCCACCTTTCGCTTTACTGACATACGTCGGTACTACCACCTCTGGCGGCAGCTCGTCCAGAGCCGAATAGACGATATGAGGTATGCCTGCCTTATGACATGCTTCTATAGCCGCTATGGAGAGCCGTACCTCCAGCGCGATCGCAGCGGTCATATTTGGGCCGATATGGTGGAACGTATCCAAGACTGCGCATCAGTCGCCTTCCTCTCGGCCTGACTCGTTTCTCCACTATACCACAGCCTGAAACTCACAGTCCATGCTCACAAAAGCCGCACTCATCCCCTCTAGATGCCCCACATAACTCGCAGGATCTGCCATATCCCCTTCTACAATCGTCACTCCCTTATCCCGCAGACTGTGCGCCGCATCCGAGTTGGGAAACTTGGTGATGGCCGTCACTGTGAAGGCACCGTCTGTAGCCAAGGCATCAGCGACGGACCGGCCTTGGTCTCCTGAGGCGGTGAAGACGACGACGGGGATGGAGGAGGGGGAGGAACGGGCGGCGGAGGCGGCTGGGGCGAGGGGACCCAGGATGGCCCGGTCGATTCGGGACATGAGGGCTGCCATTTTTGCGCAGGAGACAAAGGGGGATGGGGGCAATAAGCTAAGGCAGGTCTAGGTCGGTTAGAGCGAGATGCAGCAGGAGAGACAAGTTGAATTGAAGATATTTTGAGCGGTCAGAGCAGACGAGGTTCAAAACAAGGATGACGTCACTCACGTGACTAACTTCAGCTGCCACTGCCTGGTCTGCTGCTGCTACCATGCGGTTCGCTGGGTGCAAGCGGGGATACCGCGATGTTGTGAGGTGAGCAGGTTCCGAGCAGCAGAGCGCTCATCAAGCGACGGACTCCATGAGCGTTGGTGCCGGTGCCCTCGCAGGTCAGCCAGAAACCGCACGACCGAAACACACCGCCACCGCTCGAATTTGCCACCCGACTTTGCCACCCGAGTGCTACACTAGCTCACCCTCTCCTCCTCACGCCTTATCGTCTGGCATGATCCGGCCCGATTATGGGCTTCCAAGCAGCCTGAATCTCGCCAGAAACGCCGTGTACGCCGAAGGGAAAGGATGGGGGACTGCTCAGATCTGCAATCTACCAGGCACTTTCGTGTTTGAATTTAGCTAAAGTACACTCTCGGCTCGCTCGCCGTGATAGGCTTATCTTTGAGCGATACAGTCAGGGGTATAATGAAGGGTTGTCGCGGGATCTTGGTGTGTCACTTCGCAAAGATAGGCTGTGAGATCGATCTCTAAGGATGGTTCGCTGTTGAGGTCCGGCCGGATTCGGAGTCCGCTGGACGACTGCATGATAACCTGGGCGAGTGGAGGGATATAAAAGCAGGTCTCGCCACCGCTGACTTCGTCTTTCGTACCTCTACCTGGATCACTAAACCGCGCTCATACTCCCTCCACACTATCGTTCACCATGTCTGAGCGATCCACATCTTCACCCGCGCCTCTTTCCCCTACGGGATCACTGCCTTCTGCTGCCCCTATCCGCAACGCGCTTCGGGTGCAGACGTCGTTCCCGTCCCTAGGACTCGAGGACCCCTCGTCAGGAGAGCATTCTCCTGCACATTCGTATCGGGAGTCGACAAGGCAATTCCCTGTTCCGGACTATGCGAGCAGGGACTTTTCCTTCGTTTCACCCCCTCGCAACCCTGACGCTACCAGGTGGCGGATGGAGCTCGTCGAGCGCGATGACGAAGAAGGAGGGGAGAGCGGAGGCATCCGCTGGACACTCACGGCGGAGCCGTCTGCCTTGTCAAAGACTCCCATCCCCCGCAGCGAGCACTTCCTCGGCACAGGGTTCGAGCTCGGCAGCGAAGAGCATCGGGCCTGCGCCGCCGCCGGGTTGGCCTGGGACTGGGCTTATCCCCACGACACCGTCTATTGGGAGATCGAGCCTGGAGTACCTGCAGTACTTGACCAAGACTCTGCAAAACAGGCACTCTGGCAGTTCTTCTTGACGGTTGGAGACACAGAGAGCGCAAAGTCGAACAAGCGTGTGCTGGTGAGGCCTTTGGCAAGGGACCACCATGAGGGGCAATACTTCCGGCATGGCCCGATTGTGATCGACTCCTTGAGGACACTCGGCTGCATCACGCAGTCTGTCGACGATGAGGGAGCAGCCACCGGCGAGCCGACAGAACACCGCGGGATCGTATTGGGTTCTTTCTATTCCTGCGCGACCACCTACTGTCCCGTACCCAGTGGTGTATTCAGTCATGAAGCGCAGATCACTGACCCGCCCACCGTTATCACTGTCCCGGGACCCATCAAGCCGCTCTTCGTCATGCTACCGCCCTCAAGATCATCTACTGGCTCGAGCGGGACCGGACCGGTTGGAGAGACCGCCACGTTCACCGGCAATGATGCTGAGGCGGAGGATTGAGCAGCATCGGCGGCGTGAGTGAGCCTGAGATTCGAGTGGTCGAGGAAACGTGTCATTCCGGACGAGATCTTGCCATGTGAATAGCGCTTATCCAATACATTTCCATGCAAACATGATATCTCCCTTGCTGTGATGTGGTATTGATGGCAGCATTATTAGTTCATGGCAGCACTGTGACCTGTACATCATCATCGCGTCATGTTGCATCTACTCGGTCGTGGCGGCCTCAAGCAGCCTCAGTCGTCGCGTAAACTTGGAAGCGAACGATCACGTAGTTGTAATCCAGGAGGGCCGTGTGCGTGGGCCAGCCAGCAGCTGAGTAGCAGCAGATCTTAGATTTGCCACCCGAGTTTGCCACCCATGTGCCACACTACTCGAGGTCACTCCTCTGCTTCACCTATTGTCGCCTGACATGATCCGACCCTGTCGGGCTCCTGAGCCTTCCTAGATCTCACTATTTGCGCCGTTCTCGCCGAACGCAAAGGATTCGAGACAGGTCGAATCTGCAATCTGAAGATCAGATCTGGCAACTTCGTGTTTGAATTTAGCTAAAGTGCAATCTCGGCTCGTTCGCCGTGATAGGCTTATCTTTGAGCGATAGAGTCAGGGTTATAGTGAAAGGACCAAGCGCCTCGCAAGTGTGTCAGCGCGCAAAGATAAGGAGTGAGATCGATTTCTAAGGATGATTTGCTGGTGAGGTCCGGCCGGATTGAGCGTCCGCTGGGTGACTTGATAACGACCTGGGCGAACTGGAGGATATAAGAGGCGCCACTTGTCTCCCAGTTCTCCTAGACATTACCTCAATTCTATCCACATACTCGTACTCAGACTACTCCCTTCGTGCACTACCCCTCACTTCACTTACTACCATGTCCACCCAACTTGGTTCTTCCGTGAACCCTGTTCCCTCTTCTCTTCCAACGTCCAGTCTGCCCGACGACTTCGCCTCTGAGCTACCTCCTCCCCCATCAGGCGGTACATGGGGGTCAGCATACTACTTCTTCGAAGGGGCATCCGATCCAGCTGTTCCGCCGCCCCCGCCCCCTGGCGCGTCGACGTCCGCGACTGAGACCTCTGTCACCATGATGGACATTGGCCCGCCGCCCCCGGATCCCATTACTCAGATCGCCGGGACCTGGTGGAGCAAGCCAGTACTTCCGACGGGCACCGAGGGCTTGCCTCCCAAAGCTGAGTACGTGGTCAGGCCGGTAGACGTCTACTGGAAGTCTCAAGAGGATATGGACCAAAACCAGCCACTGCGGAAATTCACTGCCCTCGACAAGGCCTTTCGTGATGAGTTGAGCGCCACCGTCACAGAATTCTGGAGGAGCTTCCTTCCCGACCTTCCCGAGGCATGCGAAGTCGAAGGAATCTCCGGGGCCGACTGGGCAGACCTGGCGGGGCAGATGATCTCCACGGCCGGGGCAGTGTCAACACAGGAGAGGCCCTGCTTGAGTATTCGGCCTGCAGCAAACGCGACGAACACATTGTCGAGTGACGGTACACAGCACATGGAGCTCGAGGCCGGATTCCATACCCAAAGGGTCACAGATTCTCCGGCAGAAGATACAAGATGCGTGGTCGGAACTCTGTATCTGGAGCGGGCTCCTCACACGAACGACGCGGGCGCGGAGGTTTCTGACCGCAACCGTTCCAATCCATGGGTCTTGAAGCGGATCGTGGCAGTTAACCCTTTGGCGCCCCCTGCATTCGACTCCGATGATGAGTTCACTGATATGACTGTTCAAATGACGGCGGCGTGACTGGGGGTTTTGGCACATAGGTACTTGTAGCTTACGCTTTGTGATGGACCCCGAAGATACAGTTCAGTGAGTATGAGCGCTGCTATGACTGCTTCACGACGTCCTTAGACATAAAAGGTGCCGCGGCCATCCCCACCGTCCACGCATGAAGAAGCGACTTGTGGTCTGGAATGTTCTGGAGCATTGCATCTCAGCCTGCTCACAAAACATCTCGAAGCGCCAGACCGGTGGAAATTGGCTAATCAGCCGGTAGACCTGCGATCTGCTCATCGCTTGATTGGGCTTGTCTTGGAGGAGTACGGCTGAATACGGGGCGCGGAGTCTCCCCGTTCCATGGGGATGATTGATGCCGCTTCACTTGGTCTACTGGACTGTGCGCCAAGTATCGAAGATATGAGAAGAGTATACTCCACTTATGATCGATCCGTAGCGCGCGTAGAGCCTCAGCGGGCTCGATCTCAAGCTCAATATCACAAAGGTCTTTTAGGCATGTGTTCAAAGTCTCACTTCGAACTCGCTACAGCAGGTACCACCTATCTTGCAACTTGCATCTCTACATTGGCCACCCGAGTTTTGCCATCCGCATCCCCTCGGGCCTCACTCAGATGCCGACAACCTTCCAGCTCAGGCATGTTCCGAGCCGAACCAAGACCCGACGAAGAGCAGAGACACGGAAATTCGGCGCTCTGGCCGAGCAAGGGACGCATGACTTTGACTCCTTTCAGTGGATCTATAGCGTTCGTGTTTGAATCTATAGCTTTCGTGTTTGAATTTAGCTAGAGTGCGATCTCGGTAGACGCGGCGGATCGTGATGAAAGGACAAAACGTCCGAAGGCGCCAGATCTGCTCAATCGAGATCGCGATAAGCAGGGATCCGCAATCTACTGTCTAGATGAGCGAGATCTCGCGTTTCAATCTAGCTGTTGATGATATTCGGCAGGCTCGGGGAGATCTAGGCGCTATCAGCTCGAGATCTAAGGGGGGCTTTAAAAGGATTACAGGCCATTTGGCGTTACGGCCCTACTGTGGCGCAGGAGCGGGGGGTCAGGATCCTTTGTGCTGGGGTATATAAGGGTGGATTTGCCACTGACATTCCCCCCTCGGTACTTCATTTTTCCCTTCCTCTCAGCTCCCCAGCATTCGCGCCACATTTATTCCACCTCTTACTCCACTACGCGATGGCTGAAACATCCGCAAGCAGCTCGGTCCCCCGGCCCATCCTCAGCATTGTCACAGTATCACCTGCGTCCACCCAGACTGCTCCCTCTGCCTCTGCTCCGGAATTGTACCCGAAGCTGGTGGATCTGTACCCAGTCTCCCCTCCCTTGCACACTGCCAAAGATCGTTCCACGGCCTACGTGTGGCGCAATCGACTTCTTCCGACCATTTACGCTGAACCGGTTCCCGTACTCACTGTGACTTCTGTCAACAGGGACGTAATTCGGGACGAGGCGCCTGACGAGGTCTACCTTGGTGCCGGATTCGCGGACTCAGGTCATGATGAGAACATTTTCGACGATTTCCGGGATTGGTGGGTCAGGAAGTATCCTGCGGAAAGAGTCTTCGGCGAGGACGAAGCGCAGTGCGACGCGGCATTCCAGGAGATGTGGCGCTCCAGCGCGACGGCAGCCCTCATTGCATTGGACGATGCGGAGCTCGGGCGGACCGTCGTCGTACAGCCCTGGGCCGTCACGCAAATGACGCTCTCCGAAGACGTGGACTCGTCACCGTTGATCAGAGTGAAATCGTTCGGCTGCTCCACCCAATTGCTGAACCCAGAGGAACAGACCAAGACCACCGATCCGGAGAAGCAATACCGTTTCAAAGTTCTACGCTGCCATGATCGCAATGAGTATTACTCAACAGAGGTTCCCACGGGCTGGGTCGAACCTGACGTCCCAGTCAAAGTCTTCGCAAAGATCCCTCCGATCTGGTTTGCTGTTGCTCCACTCAGGACCACGGAGGATGCTGCTCCCCAAGATACGGCTGAGGACGACGGCGAGGCGAACTCGCTGCAGATCGCGGAGATGTCGTTGGAAGAGGTGAGCGAGGGGGTTTAGCGGCTGTGCACGGCGGATCAAGTTTTGCAACCGAGGTGGATGTCATGATTCTGTACATAGCTATGCAAGGTCTCATCAGTGCAAAGCGGGCACCGTCGTGGATCATCGTGATGCTCTGAGATTCTCCTCTGCAAGCGGCTTATGACTGTACTCTCCTGGGTAGACGACCTTGATTGCCACCCAATCTGCCACCCGTTTCTTCAGGTCGAGAGCCCGTGGTCAGACGTATCCTGCGGCTGTTACAGTCTGAGGCTAAAGCTCAAAATCTATGCAATCCAACTTGCCGAGGAACACAGCGTCCTCCTTCCCTGCTACGAACGAAACGAAGGCCGAACCCGCCGCTCAAGAAGGACGCTTGCCACCCGTATCTGCAGCCTTGGTTCCGGGGAGGGACCGTCCCCGCTCGCCTACATGTTCCTGTATTACTAGATCTATCCGAGCTCGTGCGTCAACGCGAAGGCCTAGATCTCATGGTAGGCGCCGTTTAGGCCGAAGGCAAAGGATCTTATCAATGGGATCTCTCAGCTGATAAGACGGATCTGTGTATTTCGTCTTTGAATTTAGCTAGAGTACGACTTCAGCATCCTGGCGCTCGATGCTAACTTGGGTCAAGATCCCCCAGGAGGTATCTCGAAAGGAGTTCATATCGTCATGGTGTCTCAGCATACATGATAAGATTGTGAGCTCGATCGCTATCCATCCCTTGTCTGGCGAGGTCCGGCCGGGTTGAGATCCAGACATGATCGAGTAAGGTGGGGGGCGGAAATCGGGCTATATATCGTTGACCCCGCCACCACTTTCTCCTTGACCAGACTCCACCAACTTTGCTTCCTCTCCATTTCAGCCACCGGCCGACTCACGCACTATGAGTTCCACAACCGCTTCCGATGAGCAATATCCGTACGTTCTGCTTTCCGATCGCCGGGTGAGATACGAATACGCGACCTACGTCGGACAGCTTCGCCGCCCACCCCCTCCCCCACCTGAGCCCGTGCCTGAAGATCATCGCCTACCTGACGCGTCGTGCATTATGGGGCCGCCGCCAGATCCCCCCAATTACGTTGCAATCCCTGTCGATGGAGCCCGGTGGTGTCGAAGGGTGCTTTTGGACGAGAATGACCTCAGCGCCAAGCCCAAGATGGAGCTCACGGTCGAACCCTACCTCATGAGTTCGGAATGGACGCCTGTATTCCAGCGCGGGGATGCACCTCTGGTCAAGCCCAGCATCGAATTGTCTTGGGCGGAGGACCTCAAGAAGACCTGGTGGAACTCTCTGATGCCAGGAGAAGACATCGAGGGGCTGGATCGTGAGATGATTTGTGACGCACTGTGGAAGCGCATGGTCCCCTCGGCGGAAGAAAGGAGCATTTCTCTCAATCGCAACTTGAGGATTCGTGCTGTGGCTCGTCCTCCACTCACCACCACGACCCAAGATGGGAGAGTCACGACTGTGGAACTCGGATACAGCACTCAGCCCCTCGGAACCGAAGCGCCCAACACCCTGCCAGAGACGATCCTTCACCAGATCACCTTCAGATCGGGTCCGGCCAACTCTACCACGGCCAAAACGTGGAGTGTCAATCCGGCAGAGATCACCCAGGCACTCACTGAACTCATGGCTGACTTGACATCGAGAGAGGCGGGAGGTTTGGCTAAGGACGGGTCAGCGAGAAGTGATTGCGCAATTGGCACTTCTTCCGACGACGACGACAAGGGAGCTTTAGGAGGATCGACGAAGAAGGGATTCTCGGCTCCTAAACATATTAGAGCGCGACGTTGATAGTCAGTGAGAGGGGAACAGGGTCAATGTACTGATTCATGATCCGGATGAGCTTTGACGCAAGACCCTTGGTCCCGCCCCAAGTGAGCTCTTGAAGCCGCGGGTCCGACAGGATAGAATCAGCAAAAGGTGAGCGGACAGGCCATGTACGATGGATGTGAGTCAGCGTCTGGTCAGGTCGACGGGACTACTGCTTGGATCTTGCCTCAGCTGACATGAGCACATGCACGCAGACAGATATACACATACAACCTTGTTTGATTGATCATCCCTCCCCTCCCCTCCCCTCCCCTCCCCTCCCCGCTTTTCCCTCTCCCATCATTCGAAGCTGCACTCTGATAGACTATGACCCGCATCTGCTTTACAGATCTCCCCATTCCACAGCCCCTCGCCCTCCCTAACCACCCCAAAACACTTCGTTATCGCTGATATCCTTCAGTACTTCCCATCGCCGTCTTGCTGCTCGTACATATCGTTCGATTGGAAGGTACCGCCGCCACCGCCAGCGTACTGCGATCCTTGACTTGATGCGAAGCCGTCACCTATAGCATGAAGTCAGCCTCATCCCCTGCTTACCTGGCTGATAGACAATGAGGTGAACTGAGTGGAGGGCAAGATCGAGGAGAAAAGTAAGGTGAGATGAGGTGAGGTAAGGGGTATGGTAAGAAGAGTGTGGTGAGTATGAAGCCGCAACGGGAACGACGTACCGTTAGGGACAAAGCTATTCGCCCTCCCATTGACCGGTAATCCCGCCAAAGCGCTCCCCCCGGGCGCCCGAGCCAGACCGAACGGCCTCACACTCGCCGACCTGGAGCTCGAAGCCATGGCTGATGAAGGACGGGCATAGGGGTGAGAAGAGTAGGGCGTGCTTTGGCCGTGCGTGTCTGAGAGGCGGTATTTGCTGTAGGGATCAGCTATAGCCTGATAGTCCGACCCGATCTGGATTGGGTAGCTGATCTGAAGAGTGCGACTTACTCGAGATTGACCCGAGATGGCCCAGAGCGAGACAAACGACCTTCACGCCCCTCTCGACCCTCGCGTCCCGGCTCGGCCGTAGCTGGTCGGTCTGTCGGAAGGAGGGTGAGACGATTTGAGCTGGGCATGGCGCGAGGAGTGGTGAACTGGTCGTGCCCGTTCGTGCGTGTTTCGCGCCTGATATCGTCAGCTTTATATCCCTCCCCAGCCCATATCCACGAAGACGTCACGCGGTGTGATGGAGCTCACGATCGCTGGTTCGCCAACTCCATCTCCATCCTCTGGATACTCTGCGGTCCCGAATCCGAATAGCCCATATCCTCCCCTTCTTCCGCCACGGGCGTGAGCGGGTTAAAGGGCTGGTGTGAGAAGCTCGAGAGTGGAGGGGGAAAGCGAGGCTGATGTTGAGTAGAGCGGAGCTGTTCGAGATCCCTGGCGGATCAGCTAGAGCTCGACAGTACCACTCAAAAGGGCGGTAGCTGAACACTGACCTCGCCAATTCCTCATTCTTCGCTTGAGCCTCGGCCAGCTGCCCCTTGACATCCGCCAGTTCCTTCTTCATCTGCCCCATCTTCTGCAGTTCCACCTTGACGAGCTTGATGTTCTCCTATTTGATGTCAGCTATGCTATCACCTATGCTGGCGCAACCAACAGCTCACCTCTTTGCGCTCATCCGACAATCGGAGGAGCTTGACAAGCCGCATAAGCTCTTGCGTTTGGAACTGATACATGAGCTTTCATCACCAACGGAACAGGGTGAGGACATCCTAGCTCACCGAAGAAATAGCCAAACTCCCCACTTCCAGCTCCTGTACCGTCCGCTTCAGACTCGCAGCGACGACAGCGACGTTGTCGGTCGGATTGCCGAACCATGAGCGTAGGTCTGGATGGATCTGTAGTTTCAGCTCGATCTCTGTGATGTGAAATATAAAGACAAGGTAACTCACATTCTCGTCGATCAGATACACCTCTATCTCTTCCTTCTTGCACCTTGTACATCTCCCTTTTTGGTCTGAAAGGTCAGCTCGAGCCATGTCGCTGAAGTCGTCAAAGACCTTCACATGCCGTGGAAAGCTGAGGACGAGGGAGGATGTGAGGTGATGAAGAGACTCACGATTGTGTTCCCTAGCTCCACACAGCACATGCCCACAACTCGTCATCCAGAATTTCCTATCCGCCTCGCTCTTACTATAGAATGGGTGTCCGCTGTCATGTCAGCTGGCGACAGAGGATTCGCAGCAACTGACCATATACTACACGTCACATAATCCAGAAAGTGAAGCTCTTCCACCCCGCCTTCCTTCTCCTTCCCCTTGCCCCCTGCTCCACCAGCTATAGAGGGGGTCGTTGATGTGACCCCGAATTCGTCGTTTGGGTTCTCGACCTTCCTACTTGGACCTGACTTTGACATGATGAAGGCGATGAAGAAGAGTAGAGAGTAATGCTGAGGGGCCGAGGGGTCGAGGGGAGCAGAATGCGGCAGGAGGGAGGAAGCGATGGGCGATGAGCGGTTCGAAAGGGAGAAGGTGGTGCTCGAGCCCGCTTTGTCCCGCGGACGACCGAGCGAGGACCGGTGCCTGGATACTTGAGGCAGTACTGAGAGCTAGGTAGTGAGCTGTATAGAGTGAGGGGTAAGTGATATAGGTAGAAGGAAGGAAGAAGGAAGGTCAGAGTCGCGTCGAGTGAGGTGAGGGGTGGTTGACCGAGGTGGAGGTCAAAGCGGCCGCGGGTGGCAAAAATGGAGTTATCCCTCAATCTCCGCGTCCCCGCCATTCCTTGCTTGCGCCTCCTCCCTCTTCCCTCGCCGGGGTAACAGCATCATCGATGCATGCTATGTATCTGCTCATAATAAGATCAGAGCTAACTCGGGAAACGACACGATACCTCCTCCCTTTCCTCCCGCGTCCCGTCCATCGCACTCGGTGGATTCTGTGGGAAGGTCACGCCTAGCGCCTAGTCCTAGTACGCATCCCCTTCTCGGCCTTCTCGGTCGAACCCCATTGACTGGAGTATCTTATCTCGGATGAGATGGTCTCTTTCTCTCCGTTTCTGAGAGTCAGGACTGTCCTTCCATAAGCAGAAAGGGTGAATGTCGGCAGGCGGGCTGCGAAGAAAAAGTGGAGAAGAGGAGGACACGTACAGCTTCATCGGCTATTCTCCCTTCTATCTCCTCTAGCGCGACTTGCCGCAGAGGCAGCATATCCTCCGCTATCAAATCCTGGACTGTCAGCTACCTTCCCCAGCCCTGAGATCCGTGGTCCACGCGTGCCTCCCACAGTCGGCGTAGCACCTCTTCCCGCCTCTTACTCCGCCCCGCCTAAACATAGAGGAAGACTCACAACTTCTCCCAAAGCGACAACATTCTCTCCTCTTATCAATAACACCCCTGTCCAATGTCAACTTCCGCTTCTTTTTGGCTGTCCAAACCCGCAGTAGAGGCTAGACCAACCTAAATCTCGGTCCGCAAAGTCCTGTTTGTGATGTAATCTCTCCACTGTTGAGTCGATCAGGAAGTTGGCTATGGATGTCAGCTTCTCCTCCATATCCAGTCCTCAGAGTGAGGCAGGGGAAGTAAGGGATGAGCAGCTCACCGAATTGATCATAGCTCCGGAAGACGCCTATCAGTTTCCTCCCGTCTCGCAGGATGACCAGGACTTTTTCTGTCAGGTCAGCTCGAATCCCTCAGACACTGCGGCACATCTTGGTGATAGGTAGACTGACTATCGACCAAGTCCACTAATGAGCCCGAAGTCGTGAACGGGATCAAGGCATCCATGCTGGAGATGTCTCGTGAACCAGCTTCTCGATGGATACAGCTTGCTTTTTCGAGCTTTCTTTTCGCTCAGTATGATCACTGAGCACTGAAGACGCGCTGTGAGAGGTACAGAGAGGAGGTGTAAGTAAGGTAGTATGATATGCAGAGGTACAGACGACTTAGGGCATTGCGGAGAAGGGTCGGGCGGTGGGTGCATGCGTGACGTGGCATTCCTCAGCGGTATCGGCCTCCACTCCGTGTCCCTCGAGCGGCCAGCTGTCAGCGAGATCGACTCGACCCTTCCTATGTTTGATGTCCTCCATTCATAGATCATCTTCACACTCAGCACCATGCTCCTTACTATCTAAGAGCTGAGCTGTTTCTGATCGCCTAGCAATACTCATTTACCCCGCCAACCCGCTTGCTCGCGCTCCCGACCCCAAAATGATCACTCGGTTAGGAACCAAACATACCCTCGACACTATACGCCACTTATCTTTATCAAGCTACTGCGCTCCAATATCGGCTTGATTGTTCAGATCAGTCATCATTGCTCCTTCTTGAGCGGCCACCGTCTCGGTGCTTCGCAAAGCGGCGGACAAGATGAGCCCGGTCGCTCTGACTAGCCCTTCCTACTTCGGGGTATCGCCTAGCCTAGGCCAAGGGCTCAAATGCGACCCCTCCCGGCGTCCATCTCCATGGACGGACCTTGCGCACTCCTTGTCAGAGTCGATACTCCCTCCCACCCCACGCTCCACATCCACAACCACCACCACGCCCGCCGCTACCGGCCCCTCTCCCTCCCCTATCCCCTCGCGCGGATCGCCTACTCCAGACTCCACCCTCTCCTCCTCCGCCCTTCGCGAATGGGACCGGCTCCTCCTCGAGTCCTCCGGCAATGCTAAGCGACACCACCTCATCCATCCTCCCCCTCAAGCCCAGGTTCAGGCTCGGGCCTCGCCGGACTCCCGCGTCCAGCGCCCCGGAGCCCAACGGCGGGTCAGCTCGTCCCCTGCCGGCGGGAAACTGAGGCACGCCGAGAGTGACGGAAGTCTCTCGGCGTCAGCGCCGAAGCTGGCCGCGGAGAGGGATAAGGACGGGCATATCGAGTACAAGCTGAAGCTTATCGATCCGACGCCGGATCGGTTCGAGCGGCTGGTCACGCAGATGCTGTGGAGGTTGAAGCAGGGGCGGAATGAGGCTATCTATGAGATTGGGTTGGCAGGTGAGCTCGCCATTATCTTCTTGCTCTAGGCCATGAAACGAGTAGCTAGCTGACGAGACAGACGACGGAACAGTCATCGGCCTGACTAGGGCAGAGATGGACGCCTCCCTTCATACCCTCGAGCAAATGGCGGCAGAGGTGGGAGCTACCGTCCTCATTCTCAAAGAGATCGTCCTATGCTCTTCGTCCGTCCTTCCGCGCCACTCCTCAACGTTCGGCGAGACCGAGACGGGTACCTCGCCAGGTCTATCCTCTATCTCGCCCTCGGCGCTCAGCCTCTCGTCGGACGTAGACGCAGGAGGGTGGATGGTGCCCCGCCCCGACCTGGACGCGGCGGGTCAGCCGAGGAAAGGGACGAGGAGTATAAGTCATGGATCGGCGGGATGTCCGTGGAGAGATGGGAAGGTGGGAAAGAGAGGTATGGGAAAGGTGATGGTGTTTGATCAGGCGGAGTTGGGGAATGGGGGAAGTGAGGATGGATCGCCCTTCTCCCCGTTGGACTCGGACGGTGGGAAGGGGGATAATGGGGAAGGGGACGGGGACGATGATATCCCTCCTTTCCACCTCGACCTCGATATCGACCTGGAAGTCAACCTCGTCCCCGCCCCAAATCCCTCTCCTCACGCCCATCCGCGCGACCCCTCGGACCCAAACGTCAATACCCCCTCCCGACCTCCTCGGACCAAATGGAAACGATACCGCCCTCCACCCGGCTCCACTCCCAAACCTCCTCAGCCCCCACCGGACCTCTCTCCGCAGACACTCGCGGCGCGTCAAGCCAAAGCACGCACCAAGGCGCTCAAATCTGCAAAGAGGAGGGAGGCGAGGAGGTTGGAATTGTATAAAGGGGACGGGACGAATCCACTTTGGACGGAGCAGATCATCTCACACCCGCACCAGCCGGCTCGGCCCTCTACACTCCGACTGGCTACGCCTGCCTACCCGGCTTCGTCCTCTTCGTCCTCGTCGGCGCTGGCCAGTCCGGCCGATCCGGACCCGTTCCTCGTTGATCTATTACACGTCCCGCTCGATAATCTTTCGTTGTCGTTTGCGGACGTAAGGACGGTTACGGATGCTTCGTCACCTGCTTCTTCTGTCAGCGATGATGACGGGAACGACGGTAGAGACGGCGATGATGGGGATGATGGGGATGAGGGGGATGAGGGCGATGACAGTGCGGAGTCGCTCACCGAGTGCGCTACTTCCCCTCCTCTCCCCACCGGCGCACTCGGCAACACCATCCATCCAGCCACCGTGTCCGGCGTCATCGGACAACTAGGACCGACGATCATCATGCCCCGCCCGGGCTTCGAGCGCATATGTGTCGAGGCCCTTGTGGTGCGCAAGACCGCCGAGGGGGTCGCGGGCGTGACGGAGTGGTGCGAGGATGGGGATGATGCGTGGGGGTTTGGAGCAGATGGGGATGGGGAGGAGGGGGAGGTGGATCCGGATGATGGGTGGGGGTTGGAGGGGTGAGGGGCGAAATATGTTGGCTCAGCGCCGTGGGGGGAACCTCGGGGTGCGAGGGCAGGATACACAAGGGGAGGTCGAGCTGCTGGACAGGAGGAGAAGAGGGGATGGGGCAACCAGCAGGATGAGTGGGGACTGGGGAGCTGGGGCTCTGAGGAGCTGGGACGCCGGGGGAGAGGCCGGACAGATCTTGGAGGCATGATCCGGGGAGATGGGCTGTAACTTGGTTTGATACCATAGGGCATGGGTTGTACTTTGCATATTCCACATTCTGATGGTACCACTACTGACCCAAGATTAATCTGACCGCTATACTGATGGGGATGCTCCGCGAAATACATTCGGCTCAGGTGGAAGCTACTTTGACTCTCTCATGTCTCCTCGGCGATCGGGGGTTGCCACGTCCAAGTGGAGCCCCGTTCCACTAGTACTCTGAATCGCGAAAGCGACTCCTTTGTTCGGGCTCACCTTTGATGAAGCGTTTGGCGGAGTTCACAGAGGACTGGACCGCATACGACGTTGGGCTGAGGCGCAGGAAGGTCTGTCCGCCCTCTGTACTTATCACTCCTCACCTCTTCGGTACCGATTCGATCACCACCCCAACATTGAGCCAAGACTGCGCAACAAGCCGAGACTATGCCGGAGTGGAATGAAAGCGAGGACTACGATCCGACAATGCCGTTCAGTCCTACGGACTCGAATTGGGACAGAATGTTTCCAAATTCCCCTTCCGTCCCTGTCGATGCCGAAATGAAGATGCTTGATCAGTCCAAGGAACAGGCGGAGGGCATGGCAGAAAGTATGCCAGACGAGTCTGCGCTGAGCGGACAGAGCGTGGATGGCAGCGATGACGAAGGAGAAGACGACCGGGGGAACATACTTGATTGGTACAAGGAAGCGACTACGTTGCAGCTGCGACAGAAATATGATGCGCGATACATGAGACGAGCCTGTGTCACTTATCTGACGATAAACGAAGAGGCGATGGTGAGGCAGGTGGAGGGGACCATCCTGGAAGGAAGGAGGAGGGATGTGGAACCCCTCCTCACGGCCTGCGAAGAGATTTGGAAGTCCAGATCCGCGAATCCCACCGGGCGCGGGCGAGAGGAGATCACGAGGACCACCCGCGATGGATTGCAGAAGGTGTGGACGACCACCAGTACGGGAGCGTTCGTCTTCAGCAGGAATCAATTGGGCAAAATCGACTGGCCCGTTCTCACTTGGGACATCATTGATGACAAGAAGCTGCAGCTCATACCTCTCACACAGAATGCCCACCATGACCTGTTGACTCCCGACCAAATCGAGGCCCTGGTGACGCAGCAAGCAGACGGCGAGTTGAGACCCTGGATCGAGATGTACAGAACTCTACGGATACGGGCACTGCGGGCGGATCGCACTCCAGGCCAGACGGAATGGATCATGTCGCACCCGACTGCGAGTCACACCAACGACGAGAGTGAGCTTTCACGCCTATCTGGCAAAATCAGATCGGGAGCCGCCCTTTCCATCGATCACAGCCAGGTGGTCTGGAAGGACGTCCGTGACAGCAAGGTTTCGCGAGAGACACTGCGGAAGACACTCGCGCTGGCCGAAACGTACGTGGCCCAATGCTGCGCATCTGAGACCGACCACTGCCCTGACAAGCACGTACTGAAGACTTCCCGTCGGGGATTGCTGAGCCTCACGGTCAAGGACGAGCCCCAGACTGGGACGGCAGGTTAGGGTGAAAGGGGGGAAGTGGGATCTTGAGGTCGACAGGGCCGCGGTCTCACATGATAGAAAATGACGTGTCTGGTTGTGTGTATGAATTCGAGGCTGGTAGTTGATGGAATGTCATGGAGTTGGAATGCGCTACGAAGATTAATGTATCTGATAAGCTCATCGAGTATCAGCTGAAGACCCCCAGACCACTGACCGAAAGTGATGTGTATATCCGGCCCCAGATCCGCCGCTCAACCTGACCCCCACATATTCCACATTCCGCTTCCGGGCTTTACAGTTAGTGTCGCCACTCTCAGCTCCTCCACTAGTCAGCCATGAGGTGCCATACTGCTCGCTGATGTGGCGAAACACTGAAAAGCGATGTTCCTTTGGCATCCTGCGAGCACGCCATCGGCGGACTCCCAAAGCATCCCTGTTCAAGCACATTCGACAGGCCTTGCTGGTGTGGGGGATCCAGCGTCCCCTTTTCTCTACTCCAATCTCTTCTAGACTGACACATACGCCCAATCACACGAAGGATACAGCTCTGCAATATTTGGCTCAGCCTACGACTACGACCAGATGACCGAGAACAGTGCTCCAGGCCGAGAAGATCGAATCGAGTTCAATCCGGAACCGTTCACCTTCGAGGAATTCAAGAAGATCGCGAGCGGGTACCCGGATGATCCAAACTCGACTGAATTGCCCTAGCTGGCAGACACTGATGAAGACCAAGCGCTGTACGTGCCGGAGATCTACAATCTGACACAAGATGAGGAGACGATGGATGACAACGAGGTGCCTTCAGACCGAGTTCGTCCCCAGGGGAAGGCCCCTACGCTGCGCCCCGAGTCTGAGAACGCAGAATGGATGAGAAGAGCCTGTCTTCAATGTCTCGCGGCGTACGATCAATCGTGGGGCTTGTTGTCGATGGTCTTCCTGAAGGCGGGCACAAAAATCACAGCGGACGATCAGGACGTCGATTCCCTTGACAAGATGTGCAAGGAACTCTGGCGGGCAAAGGGCGAGAACCCAACCGGACTCCACCCAGGACGTGTGGTGGAGGTGACAATCGATGACGAAGGCATCGAGACTGCCACCCAGCCCCTGGACAGCACCCGGGCGTATGTCATCAAGAGGGATGAGGATGGAAAGCTGGAGTGGCCGCTCTTGGCTTGGGACGCGATCACTTTCCGGGCTGTCAAGCCCACCACGAGACCTGACTACACGCTCTTGACGCAGTCTCAGAGGGAGGACCTGGCAATGCATGGTGCAGATTCAACGATGAGGCCATGGAATCTGATGTACCAGACAATTGAGGCGGCCTCCAAGGCTCGCGCCTCCGTCAAGAAGAGCAAGGCATCTTCAGGCTCTGCCTCGACCTCGGTGGTAAAAAAATCAAGGGCAGGTGGCGAAAGGCTTCGGATCCTGACAGCGAAGTCGCGCAGCTGTGGAAAGAGATTGCAGAGGATTCAAGAGGCCTTCCAATCTTTCAGGGCTCAGTGGATTGGGACAAGGTCTGTTCAAGCAATCATTCTCTCGAGCTACTGGAGGGGTTCCTGGAGGAGACTCAGCAGCTCGCCGCGAAACAGTCTGCCGGTTCCGACCTGGACAAGGCGTACTTTCTGATGTCGCGCGCCGGGGGCACTGTATATACCATCAAAGCGCCGCGAGACTTCTTTGCGAAACAGACTGAGACGGGTGAGGCGGTGTGAGGGTGAGTTGTCTCCTTACTGCACGTAGCGAGACGGTCGCAATTGTGTAGCTCTTGGTCGGTATGGAAGTTGTCGATAGGTACGTATCCCAATGCATGGCGGAGTTGAATTGAGACCGAGGTCTGCATGTTGGGTGGCTAGACGCGGTGAATATGGTCGTCGAGGGAGCTGCAGGTATTCCTGCTGATCCTGCGTGCTGCTCTCCTTTCTTTGTCATCTCCGCGTGTCCCGCCAGAACGGTGTGCCAGATCTGTTCATCTTTTTTCATTTCGTCATCTTGGGTCTGTACATATCCTACCCAGTATCCTCGTACCTGAACAACAATACAAGCCATCATGGACAGCAACGAAGAGCGGACTACTGATCGTCCAATCCCCTCCCCTCACTCCTTCGCGTCAGATGGCCCAGGAAGCGACGTCGACTCGTTCCTACTTCCTGAAGGTGATGGTCAAGAGCTGATGCCATCTTGGGCCTTTGAGTCGGCCCCGCCTCAAAGCCCTTCAAAGAGCGCGGCCACGCTCGGCGCAATGGTGGAAGAGAGTCGGCCCTGGGAGCTTGCCGAACAAACCATTGCGGAGACAGGAGATGCCGAGTCGAGCGGAGACCCTGAGTCGGGCGTGAATGACGGACCCACGCTATGGGTGGGTCCTATGTCAAACCCGGATGTGGAGCCTGACCTGAGGGTCCAAGACACGGTGAATAGCGGGGATGGAGACACGACTTCCGGCACGATGGGCAGTGGTGAAAGGTCTGAGTCCCAGCATGAGGGCGAGACTCAAGCCACGATGCAGGCTCCCCAGCAGCTCCAGCCAGCTCTCGAGGGATTCCCGGAGAGGAAGATGACCCTGTGGGAAACCCGGGCTCACAAATCATCTTTCTTGATGTACCTTACCGAGATGGCGGTCGCCGCTACAACAGACTACAAGATCGGCGAGACGCCACAGGATCTGGACCGACTGAATGAATTGTGCAAGGATGTCGATGCGACCTATGGTAGCGACGAGACAGCTGCCTCGCGCAGAGACCATGCGAGGCTGATGTTCGTCCTGAACGCTCCACCTGGGGGCGAAATCACATGGGAGAAGCGCCAATACCGCGACGTGGACTGGACCAAAGCGAGTGTTCTGAATCACACGGGGCACCCCAAGGATGACCGACTCGAGGCGGACGAGCGTCAAGAGCTGGACACAATCCTTCAAGACACCTCTCTTCCGCGGTGGGAGCGGGTCTTCCGGGCGGCAGTATTCAGGAGAGGCGTATCGACGTCCCGAGAGAAACAGCGACGGGAGGATGCGAAGAGGAAGAGGGCAGCCAGTGACGCGCTACCTGCAACAGGGGCATCGAAGCGGACCTCAGCGAAGGGCCAGTGAGCTTGAGGGAGGCGGTGTGATATGTATCGTCAGGTTTAAGTCCTTTCTGCTCTCCTTTCCTCCATCGCCTAGGGACCATCCGAGCGAGGCCTCAAACCTGCGGGAGGAACTCGAGCGAGAAGAAGGGTGGTGCAAGTGTCCTGCCACTTCTCTCATTCTTAATATGGAGCTGTTCACATATGATCGTTCAGCCGTATCGGTTGTTTTGAAGCCCCGTCGACCTTCTGACACTAAGGCGAGGGATCGCTGCGCTCCTTTGTCAACTGTTCCCTGGAGCACGCCATCAGTACATAAAAGGAAGCAGTATCGAGCACGTTCGACGACCTTACTCGCTCAGTCGTCAGTGTTCGTGTTGGATGTTAACTTGAGAGTTCGCGAACGACCGATATCTGACGTACTCCATATCCATATCGAACGATTCGCGATCACAAGAGATGGACACCGATGCCGGCTCCTTTGAAGGGGACACCAGCTTCTTGCACGTCGCCGCAGGACGATCAACCACGCAACACGAGCCCACCGATGCTGAACTGGAGGAGCTGTTCATGGCCTACCCGGCCACTGACGTTCTGGATCGAGGTGGAGTGGGTGGTCTGGAAGAGACTGACGCCGGCGGCGATCCTGCTGAGCTGAGCGGCTGCGAGGGCATGCGCGGTGCTGAGTATGTGTCAGAGGCGGACACCGCGCTCTACGCAGGTCACGGCGAATCGTCCACGGCTATCTCCAGCAGCAATCTGTCCGAGCCGCTGAGGAGCAACACGCCGACGCATCCGCAGAAGACGGCGAGGACAAAGGCGCGGGCGTCGCGTCGCGCCATTCCGCGAGACTCAGCGGTCGTACCAAGGTCGAGGATCAACCGACCCATCCGCCTGTCCTCATATATGCGCTGGCTGACCGATATCAAGGTCTGCATTACCAAGAGCAGCAAGATCGGGCATACAGACGATGACTTTGTGAAGCTCGAGCGCCTGTGCAGAGAGGTCAAGGCGCACAGAGCAAAGGTCATCACCGACAGCGGCGGCAACAGCGACGACACCCCAAAGGATGTTATGGCTCGCGCGACAATGGAGTCATACGTTCTGGATGCTTCTCCGGAGACCACGTGGACTTGGACACGACTGGCCCGGAAGGAGATCGACTGGGACAGCATCCAAGAACTGAAGAATGTCGGCCGTCCCCAAAATGACCTTCTCACGTTGGATGAGCAGACCGAGATGGCCGGAATACAGCAGAGCGCTACATTCCAACCTTGGGAGAAGCTGTACGAAGCTACGATGCTGCGGAGGCGGTCTGCAGCGGCTCGGCGAAAGCGGAACGTACATGATGGGAACGACGAGCCAGCTCTTGGCACGGCGTGAAGGGATCGCGATGCCTGCGGATTGGGCCTACCCATTCCTCGATGGACACCGTGTCCATGATGATGTGCCTTTGCCTAATCTCGCATCTACTGTACCTTATCCAGCCTTGTCCAGCCTTGTCCCCTCTTTCCCACTCTGAAACGAGGCTCTGCCCACCCCCTTCCTTGTCCTCATGCATGAAACCTCCTCTTCTTACCGCAAGTAGGAATTCTTGGCCTACCGCCACTGACCCACCCCGCCACATTACCCTGAAAACCCAACTGACGCGTCTCGTCACGTCCAACAACAAGTGATCGACGCGTTGTGCCCGTTGCCCCTGAAAAACGGGGGTGGTGTGTCTCATCGCACAGACCTTGTTCTCGCCAAACATTACACTCTGATCAGCCCCTTGAAAAAGACGGGTCATTGCGGGACAACGACTCTCTTCCTTCTTCGTTCGTACATACTCTACACCCACCTACCCCACCTCGACTACTCGCACTCGACCACTCGACAATTCGACGGCCGACATCGACATCGACAAGGTGAGTGATTGTGATGGCTGCGATGGGAAAGGGGAGGGAATGAGGGGACCGAGCGGCGAAACTTGTTTGTGCATTGCGTGTGTGTGTGAAAGGGGGTTGGGTGGAACGGACCGCCTCGTTTAAGTTGGGGGTCGAAGAGTCTCGGGGTCTATGCTATGCTATGGAGCTGCCCCCTTTCTTCCTTTCCTTTGACATTCCTTCCCCCCTCTTGTCTCTCCTTCACAAACAAGGCCCATACACCTACCTCTCTATCACCATTCACTCACCCGTCTACGACCCCAGCGAAAAGTTGCTGATCGACTCCAGCACCCACACTCATTTATCCACGCTCTTTACCACCCCTCGACAAGACCCAACACCACCACCCACCAATCACCGCACGATGAAGACCTCGGCGCTCGTCCCCCTTCTCTGCCTCCTCGCGGGCGCAACCGCCTTCCCCGACCACTCGAACGCGGATGCTCTCGCCCGCCGCCTCAATCCCCGCAGGCACCACTCGTCCCAAGTCGAGCGCATGATTGAGAATATCAAGCGCCAGGAGGCCACCTCGTCCGACGAAAAGACACTCGCCGGGAAGCGTATCGTCAACAAGCGCGGTCAGACCTGTCGTGTCCGCCCCGCTGCGGCGTCCGCCTCGTCCTCTTCTTCCGCGGCTCCGTCGGCTACCTCGTCCGACGCCGCCGCGGCGTCCAGTGCTGGTGCGCAGGCGGATGTCAACATTGGCGGTGTCCACATTGGGGTGCAGGTCGGTGGCAATGCTGTAAGTTTGGCCTCCTTTACCATTTGGACGGTGTTGTCCTTCGTGATAGGGACTTGGCTGATTCTCAGCCCGCTTCTAGCGCCTGGTCCGCCCCGTCTGCCGCTGCCTCCCCCTCCCCGGCTCCTCAGCAGCACACCCCGTCCCCTCCCGCGTCTGGCGGTCTGACCCCCAACGGCAGGAAGGCGGGTATCTCGGCCGGTGATGCGCTCAAGGAGTTTGAGAACCAGATTGGATGGTACTACAGTGAGTTGAGCGGAACGTGAAGCGAGTGAAGCGAGTGCAGTGAGGTTGAGTTGTGCGGGTGAGGGAGAGGTGGACGAGTGAGGCCGAGCCGAGGTAGCGAAAAGGGAGCGAGTCAAGTCCAGCGCGGAGTACAGGGAGCAAGGCACAGTCGCCGAGCGAAAGGACGGGCGTTACCAGATCGACCAAGGGCAGAGCTGACTCACAGACTGGGCCCCTACCGACCCGTGGCAATCCTCCAACAAGGTCCAGTTCGTCCCTACACTCTGGGGCGGTGGATCCGCCGATTCGACGGACGCTGCGCGTTTGATCGACTTCAAGGCCATGTCGTCCACCCCGACGTGGTTGATTGGCCCCAACGAGCCGGATTGTGAGGCTGGGGGTCAGATGTCGGCCGGGATGACGATTGATGCGAGTGAGTTTGGATAGGCTGGACTTGTTGTCTCTCTACCTACTCTTCTCTTCCCCTCATCCACCCATCTCCAGAAAGCTATCAAATTCCCACTCTTCATCTCCTTTCTCTCGCTATCCTTCCCCTCTTTTACCCATCTTTCCAGGCTCAACCCCGCCCCTGCTCCCCGTTTATGCCGAGTGCTATATTCTTCATTCCGGTGGACAGGCTGACCCTCCAGCCGCCTCGCTCTGGAACGAGCTCATGGCTCCCAAGGGCAACGCTGGCGCCATGCTCCTCTCTCCGTCCATGTGCAAGCAGATGGCCGAGGACGGCTGGTTGGGTCAGTTCCAAACCAAAATCTCGCGCGATTGGGATATCACCAATGTGCACATCAACAAGAACAACATGGAGGGTGTCAAGGCGACGATTGATTATTACTACAACAAGTACAAGAAGCCGCTTTGGGTTACCGAGGTGAGTTAGCAAACGAAGCA
The DNA here is from genome assembly GCF_025882075.1 of Dioszegia hungarica. NCBI lineage: Eukaryota > Fungi > Basidiomycota > Tremellomycetes > Tremellales > Bulleribasidiaceae > Dioszegia > Dioszegia hungarica. Next base: position 78,792 of record NW_026515767.1, on the reverse strand, counting down.
CGCGAAGCGTGCGGATTGAGCGGGGAGAAGGCCCGAGCGGAGAGAGTGCAGGTTGGGAGCAGGCGAGCGGAGCGAGCAGTCGGGGCCTTCTTGGACTATCCTCCACTATCCCTTCTTTTCTCGGCGAGCGTAGCGAGAATATCAAGAGTCGGGCGGTGTGGTTGGATGGAGCGCAGAGGGATACTCCAAGCAAAATCTCGAAAACTTAGCTGACGCCCCAGTTCGCTTGCGTCAACGACAACCCCAACTTTGTCCCCTGCACAGACCAAGGGCAGATCAACCAGTTTATCCACGATATTGTGGATGTGCTGCAGAATGATGGTCGGGTTTACGCTTATGCCTACTCGAACGGGAACGGGCTTGGTACGTTTCACGTCTTTTTCTCCGTCCCTTCTCCATCACTCTCCCTCGTTGTCCCCTCCACTTTCCTTGGCTCAGCTGGCACTTTCCCTGATGCTAGTGCATGGACGCAAGCTGACATCTGCAGGAAACGTCTGGCCCCTCTGGAACAACGGCCAGCTCTCGGAATCCGGAAAGGCGTACCGATCCGCCCTGAGCAAGTACTACTAGGCCAAACCGATCTTTGGGTTGGCCTGGTAGGAGAGGAGTGGTGGTGGGGTTGAGAGGAAGAGGAGGTGGAGGTGTTTATGCGGGAAACGAACGAGACGACCTATGGACATTCCGCCCCCTTTCCCTTTCCCTTTTCCCCTTTTCCTTTGGCTTTGTTCCGATTATATACCCCTGATATATCTCTAGTTTCGATTCGACGATTCGAATAGCCTTTGGTTGTGGATAGCTTTTGACTCTGACTTTGGCGGATAGGCGTAGCGGGCAGCGATGAGGGTGGATGGCACGCTGGTCGCGGTATGCATGCTCGTGCTGCCTTGCCTTGTCTCGCCTTACCTTGGCTCGCTTGAGTCTCTGGGCTTGAGCTTTTGGATGTGAATCCACTAGTTGGCTCGTGCGCAGACCCGAGTCTGGTCGGGCGGACAATAATTCTCAATCGTGAATTGCCGCTGGTCCAGACGCGTACTCGTACGCGCAGCCGGGAGACGATGGGTTTCAACGAGCAACGAGCAATGAGACGCAGGCAGGACAAGCGAGCGTTGGCGAGTAGAGCGTAGAGTCCTGGGCTGGTATGAGGAGGGAGACCGGGAGGAACAGCGGGAATTGCGGAGTGAGCGTGAGCAATGAGGGAGGAGGGCGAGTGAGGTCAGTATGTGCAAGCCAAGGTGGGTCAGGGGTGGAAGGGGTGAGTAGACCTGCGGCTGGGGATGCGGACGAGGACCGTGAGGAAGAGGTATGTGAGCGTTGTCTATAGCGCTTAGGGTCAGATCGAGGAGACAGGAGAGGATATTATGATGTTGATACATGCCCGATATTGTACAAGACTGTGAATCGCTGATTTAGCATGTAGCTCTAGTTTGTGAGGACGGCCGTTCAAGCCTCCGGTGGTGCATGGGCGGAGATGGGAGCTGGGTTAGGCTTGTTGTTCTCGTTGTTGGCTGTGGAACTGACCTGTCAGCTTAGGTCGAGGGGAGAGCAAAGACGTCCAGTGAGAGAAGGAGACGAGGAAGGGATGGTGAATCGGGTAGGTGGGGTATTGGGGGAGATGGTCGGTGACAGGGCGAGTATATTGGCCAGGAAGGAGGGAGAGGATCGGAGAGAGCTGACGCGAGAGGACGAAACAGAGAGGATGGCGGGAAGGAGGAAGAAGGCAGAGACGGAGACCAAGTAGAAGGGGACATACGATATCTTTCAGCTGGGTATTTGCCTCGTCGAATTGTCTCTCGAGATATTTGGCCTATTCCGTCAGCATCTCCATCCCGGCAACACTCCTTCGGATTCTGATCTTCCTCGACAATAGACTCACCTTCTTCGCCAACACCCCAATCTCCTCATTCAACTCCCTCTCCTGCTTCGCATGCCCCGCATCCACCTCCTTCCTCGGCACCACCACAAACATCTTACCTACGCCCTTGAACGTCTGTCCTTCTATCCCTGCCCCGTCCCCCTTATTCTCGCCCGACGGGGCGGGGACGGTTGATAATTGGCGGATGGTCAGTTGGAGGATTTTACGATCTTTTTCTTTGGCTTGGATTTGGGAGCGGACGAGGGCGAGGGCACGTTGGGAGGTGATGGCCTGGATGTCAGGTTTGGATCAGAAGCGCCGAGTGAAGCGATTGGCGGGTGAGAGAGTGGTTTAGTATACGCCAGCGAGGGAGGCGGAAAGGTGCAGCGAAGAGAAGAAGGAGGGGATGGACCGACCTGATTTTGGATCTGGGTGAGGATCTGGCTGATTAGCTGATACCCAATTTTTGCGAGGCTTTCAGCGGAAAGAGAAGGAGGACTCAGCTTACCTTTCTGAGTGTATCATCTGATAGATTGGACATGTTGGCTATAGCTGAAAGAGTATAGTAAATACAGTGGTGGACCAAAGCTATGGGCTGGGTCAAGTGAAACGCGTCGACCGTGGGAAAGTCTGCTTCAGCCCGGTCCAGCCAAAGACCTCCACCCGGCTCTTCTTCTCCTTTCCTCTCCTCCTTATCCACCCCCATCTTATCGTGAATATTGACTGTGTATATCGCCCTGCCCTACCCTCCCCTCCCCTCACTGCCTCATCGAGTATTCACCGACTCTTGCGCAGCTCAAGAAGATATGAACATGAACCTCCCCACCGTCTCTCTCACCGCCTTCCTCGCCGACCCAACGGGGGAAGAAGGCCTCCGCCAAGCCCGCCTAGCGGCCGAAAGTCTCATCCTGACAGGCGCGGTCATCGTAGCGGACGAACGAGCGAGTAAAGGGGCGAACGATAGGTTTTTGGACTTGTTTGAGGATTATTTTGCTTTAGGGGATGAGGAACTTAGAAGGGATGAGAGGCCAGAATATGGGTATCAGGTGGTGAGTCCGAGTCCAAGCAGCAAGGGTAGAGAGGCTATGAGCTGATAGTCTAGGGAGTGACGCTGGAGAATACCGAAAAGCCAAAATGTAGCAGTGACGATGAGTGTCAAGCGATCATTGCGCAGTTGGAAGCAGGGGAGAGACCGTTGGATCTACTGGGTCACAATGCGGACCCCAAGTGCCGGTGAGTCCGCGTAGGGGATCGCAGGAGAAGACAAGTATCGGGCTGTTGTGCTGATATCTGTAGCTTCTTCCACCGCATGTCCAAGCTCCCGCCCTATACTTCTAAATTCGACATTTCCGAAATCCCCAATGTCACGCCCAAAGCGTTCGAACAGGACTGGGCGGGCAGAGTGGACGAGTGGGGCTTGTGTATGAAGCAGGCGTGAGCGCACCGCTGTACAGCCGTGTAAAGTCGGGGCAAGAGCTGATCAGATAGGGTGGAAGGCGTAGCTCGGATGGTTGCTGCCGGTTTAGGGCTGGAGGAGGATACGTTTGTCCAAGCGGGTCAATATGGGTGAGCTGCTCTTCCATCAGAGACTCATCGGAGTGGCTGCGCTGCTGCTCGAGGGGGTATGTGGCTGATGATTAGATCTCACCTGCTCGCTCCGACGGCTACCAATCTGGATAAGTACGGCAAGCTCAACAGGTCAGTTGTCCTTCGTGCTACAGTCTGGCATGATGGGTCGCTGACGGAGATAGCATCTTTGCGGGCTTCCATACGGACCTGAACTTTCTAACAATCCACGGACAGTCCCGATATCCCGGATGTAAGCTTTTTCTCCTCACTTCCCCTCTCAATCAACCACGTTCCGCTGCCTTGGGAGCAGGGGATCGGGTGCGAGGACAAGTCGGAGTAAGCTGACGGCCTAGTGCACATTTGGGCTCGGAACAATGGGAAACGTATCCCCGTCAAGATCCCACCGGGGTGTTTACTCGTTCAGGCGGGAAAACAGATCGAGTGGATGACGGGTGGACTTATCAAGGGTGAGTCAAGATTTCCGTCTGAACCAAGCAACGAGGAAATGCAGGTCCAAGCGAGGCACGAGGAGACGAGATAGGAAAAGAAAACGATAGAACCAGAGCTGATGCGTACAGCCGGGTTCCATGAGGTCGTATGTACCCAGGCTACGCTAGATGTTATGAAGCGGAGGAAGGAGGAGAATCCAGATCGGCCTCAAATTAGGATATCGTCTACTTTTGTAAGTCACGTCCCCTTCTTTTCTCTCTCCTCTCTTTTCCGTTGGGTTCTTGATCCGTCATTTCCAGATGGCCTCGATGGCGCCGGGCGCCGAGTCAAAGGGGTCTGCCTTGCTGATCGGGCAGTTCTGGCACCTCTCGCCTGATCATCTCCTTGTGCCCGTGCCGGCGCTACAGGAGGAGGCGGAGAAGCGGTTTGGGCAACAGAAGGAGTACGGGGAGATGTTGGTGGGGGATCAAGTAAGGAAGTAGGTCTCTTCTCTCGATTGGCGGTCTCCCTCCTTACTGGTGGTCTCTGCACTTCCCTCCGATCTTGCTCTTCCCTCGAAAGACCTTCTCCTTTCGCAATACTGCCATCCAAACCACTCCCCACTCCCTCCTTCCGCCGAAATCGACAGTCCCGAGACCTTTATCAGGCAGAGTCAAGATTCACCCGCTGACGCTATGACAGAGAATTAGGTCTTATCGCATTGATGGCTCCCGAATAACCACGCGAAGCGGCATGCATTAGGATCCGCCTTCAGCCTGTCTACCCGAGACATGTCCGCTTATTCTCGCTGGAACTGACATTTAGGCGGAATGAAGCGAATGAGGTAAACGATGTTTCAGATTGCGTGTTTCAGAATCATCACCCATCATTCCGACCCCCCGGCTCTGTACTCTTGTTCGGAGGGCATGAGATCATGTCGGGATGAAACGCGAGTACTTGCTTACTGTACCGGCGGTTGCGAGGGGTTGGATTGCCGGGCCGGCAGACGGTACAGGAACAGAGATGAGGGGGGAACAAGCCGGGGGAAGAGATGATGACGCCAGGGGTAAAGCTGGATAACATTGAGACATGGACTCAGCCCCGTCTTACTAGTGTTTGGAAGGTGGGCTATGGGGGATGAGGGGGATAGATGGGTGGGATCGGCGTTGAGATCGGGTCTTACGCTTGGAGTTTGAGAGTTGGGTATAGTCCTTTCTTCCTTCTTGTCTTCGGCTCGGTACCTCTCAATCCCTTACCCTTACCCTTTCACCTGTACTTGCTCTGTCTTCGTAACACAGTACAGCAACAGCTCACCACTCAACGTAGAACCAGCATGTCTACCCAGCCGACTAGCACCCAACCCTCTCTCAACCTGGACCTGGACGACCTCCCCGCCCCGGTCCGTCCCCACTCTCGTCCCAGCTCGCGCCTCACACCCCCCAACTCCTCCTCCTCCCGCCTCGACGCCGATTCCGCCTCCTCCTCCCCTACGCCCCCGCACGGCACACCCCGGCGCCTTCCGCAGGCCTCGCCCCCGTGCGCCCGTCTTCGCCTCATCGCGCCCGCCCCCGTGAAAATACCCCCTACGCCGCCATTTAACCCGGCCGGTCGAGCGGGCACGTACAGCCGTCATACACATTCGACTAAACCCAACACCGCGGCGGGATCGCCGACCAAGCGGCAGAGGGTAGCTGGAGCTGGATCGGGAGCGGGCGCTGGAGCTGGAGCTAAAGCTGGGGAGACGGAGCTGTTCAGAGCGGTATCGGTGGGGTTGGGGATGATTGTGGCGGCGGATGCGGGACTGAATGATGGGGAGATGACGGCCGAGATGTCGGATACGGACCCTTTTGACCTAGAATACGCCTTCGCTTCGCCCCCCGTCGCCTCGCCCACTCCGTACACCCTCGGCTTCTCCTCGTGCCCTGCGCCCGCGCTCACACCCGTATCCATACCCATACCCATCGTGCTTGGCTCAAAGCAGCGCACGTCCTCTCCCCTCGACATCCCAACCTCCAATATCCGTCCGCTCGCCCACCGTCAAAGCTCCTGCGCTACCGACCGGACCGAGTCGACCCAACCCTCATTCTCCACCTCGCCAGTCTACCTCGCCGGCCCCAAACCTGCACCTGCACCAAAGCTCAAAGCCTCGGCATCGGCGTCGGCGTCGGACCGCGCCTCTCTTCCTCTCGGTAATGGACGCGGTCGGACCCGATCGAGCCGGACGGTCCCTGATGTCCCTGACGAGATTCTCGACGAGCTCTCGGACTCGCGGCACTCCGCGCAGTGGTCCGACGAGGACGCACGCGCGCCGACCCGGCGAACAGGGGATGAATTGCTTTCGCCCGGAGCGTTTCTGGCTGCTCATGTCCCCCGGCCGGTCTTGGTCCAATTCCGAGATGTCTTTGGCGCGAACGATACATTTGCGCCACACCTCCCGGCGTCCATCTACCCCTCGTCCCCTGCTCATAGCCATAGCCCCGCCAGAGCCGTCAACAACCCCAGTCCGGGCAGTACTCGTCGTCCCTCTCCACACGCACCTCGGTCCCCTGCCCCTGCTCCCGCACCGTCACTCCCCAACCCATCTCCGCGGTCCCCGCCCGTCCAGCAATGTCAAGGTCAAGGTCGACTCGGCCCGTCTCCCGGTGGAGTCAGTATCGCCGAGAGCTTCGCCACGTTCGGCGTACACCGGAGCGACAAGACCACCACGACCACGTCACGGCGGGAGAGGGAAGAATCGGGCGCGTCAGACGCAGACAGCTTTACATTCTCGGCGTACCACCTCGCCGATGATGATCCCGTCCGGGAGATCCAACAGCTGCAGCTGCCGCCCAGTCCGATCAAGATGGGGCGGACGCAGTCCGCTCGGCCCGTCTCGCGCTCGGTCGTTCCTCTCCACTCGGCGACTCCCCGGTCTGCGCGCCCCGTCCGGCCCCCGCGTCCCTCCCAGGCTGGTGTTGCTGCTCCCGCCGACGCACAAGCACTCCTTCGGCCATTCATGGGCCTAGAGGACGCAGCGGCAGACGCGCGCGCGGACTACCGGACCCGCGCTGAACAACCGGGCTGGGTCCACCCTTTTGCGCGATCGGCGACCCACAGTCCAGGATCCGGATCAAGCGATGAGGGGGGAGAAGACGAGCTTGTCACTCCGGAGCAGCAGCCGGGTGGGGCGCCTCTCAGCCTCGTAGGCCAAGGTCATAAGGAGGAGGACTTTGGCACACCCACCCCTACTCCGAGGGTACGAGACGTCATGGTGCCGAACGCCGGATTGGGGCTCGGACTCGGTCTCGGACTCAAGCTGCCCCTCGCGGAGAGCACGTATCGCCAGCATCAGCACCAGCCGCACTCGGCAGGATCGGACTTGCATCAGCCTATGCACAATTCCTCGGGTGCTCGGACAGCGGCCGATACCCGGCCCACTCCCGCGCGCGTCCCCAAGATGATGCAGGTAGACTATGAGCTCGCGCTCGCTGCTGCGCCCTCTACATCGACGGACTCGCTTCCTCCTCCCCTCCCCCTCAGCAAATCGGTCGGTCCGAAAAAGTTCAAATCGCTCGCTTCGCTCCGGAAACGTCTTCCTTCGAGCCGCGGTGCTGCCCCTCCCCCTCCCCCTCCGGTCCCGGTCGTGCCCTCCCTCACCGACTCACAATCTGCCACCTCACTCCACTCGCTCCCCTCTGCGGAGTTTGCCAGTCTTACGGGCAAGCCTACACCTTCGCGGCCGACTACAGCACAGCGGCAGCCGGCGAGCCAGGCCAGACCGGCTTTTGGGGAGATCCGAGGTGATACGCCGCCGCCAACGGGATCGAGCGCTGCGTTCTCGATCAATTCGGGCTCGGGGCTGCTGGGCTCGAGCGGACAGGCGCCGGTCGTAGCGGGCAAAGCTCTGCCGGACGTGGGCATCAAGCGGGCGGAGAATGGCTGGACTGGGGGATTGAAGAAGGATCTGGTAGTGGAAGGGATGACGGTGCGGAGGGACATGACGTTGAACCTCTGGGTGGATCAGGTGAGTTTCTTTCTGCTCGTTGATGTGGACGGTCGCTGATCATCCAGGAAAACTGCCGCGAAGTCATCTCCACACTCCATCCTATCCGGTATCATCAGCCCGACTCGACCCGTACCCGCGCCCTTGAACGGATCGCCGATATCCTCCGCGAAAAGGAGACGATGGATCACCTCGAGGAAGTCATGAATGATAGTAAGGATGAAGGGGACGTGTTTTGGGATGAGGGGTGTGTGGAGTTTGGGATGAATCCGAGGAAGAGGGATCAGTGGGCTTTTACCTATGGTGTGAGTGTAACTTTCAGCTCAGATGTCTAGCGGGTGAGAACTTTGGCTGAAGCTCTTAGGCGCTCGAGTCTTTTCCGTCCCTCCGACGGGTCACGATGGAGGGCAAGCAAAATTACGACTTCACATCCCGGATCGCTTCACTCAAGCATCGAGAACCGGGGATCTATGCGGTACACGGGGAAGAAAAGGGCGGGGCGAGGTGGAGGTTTAGGTATATGGTCTATATACCTCCTGCTGCGAAAGACCCGGGGGACAGAGTGAGTTGAAAAAGCCTCTTTCTGGGCGGTACATGGCCATCGCTGATGATCAGGTGATTGTCCCCATGTCCTTCTATGCCACCATCGCCTTCCTTCGCGGAGACCACGCCAGCAAGCTCGGTTTCGGCAACATGATCGGCAAAGCCCTTCGGTCGAATCTGCACTCTGAAAAGATGGCGACCCCCGAGCTCTCATCGTCCGCGCATGAGTCGGCCGACTACACCTTCCCTGCTCGCGCGCACGAACGGCTCCAGTCGGCCGCTTCTGCCAAAAGCAACATCTCAGACGTCAGTATCCAGCACAAGTTGATCGAGGTACAGGTCAAGGTGGAGACGTTTGTGGATGGCGGAGTGACGCCGCGTGCTGTGCCAAAAAGAGAGTATCGGCCGAATACGGCTGAAAGCGGCGGCGGCGGCGGTCGAGGAGAGATGCGGCCTTTACTGCCGAAGATGGCGACGGAGCCGGGGAGTGCGAGGTCGCCTCGGCCATCGACGGCGCAGGAGCCTAGACGGGTCATGCCTCTCACGTCGCTCGGTAGTCCGTCCAATATCGGTGCGGCTCGAGATGCCAACTCGGTCCAGACCCGCCCGCCCCTCCGCGTCCGACCAGGAACGGCAGCTCCAGCTTTCCCTGCTACGTCCCCGGGAAAAGGGGAGAAAGTCAGGGTCGCCCCTTTCCTCTCGAATGAGCCGCCCACACCGTCCACTCTCCTGCCTCCTCCGTCTGCACCGCCAGCGCACCCCGGCCGGCTATCCTCCGCCTTTGGCCGCGCTCGCGCACTCACCTCCGTTGGCTCTCGGCCCCACACACCCCTCTCTGCGCCCCTTCCCGCTGTACCGGAACTCCCACCTCAACCTCTGTCCGCGACAGCTACCGCCTTCGCCAGCGGTATCATGCGCGCCAAGAAGAGCCTGTCTTCCCTCCGCCCGCCCAGTCGACCGGGTACGGCCGGACTTCCCATCTCGCGCCCGCTCGAGCCGCCCTTACCTACTTCTGCATCGGCGGGAGCACTCGACATCCCCTCTTCGGGTCGATTAAGGACGAAGAGCAGTAACTATGCTTTACCGTCCCGAGGTGGTAGGCCTAGTACGGCTGCTGCTGCTGTACCCAACACGGCTGCCTCGAACGGTCCCGCCGTACCTCCCAAAGACGGATCCCACTCGGCGTCCCTCTTCTCTTCATTCCCCTTCTCACGCTCATCTCGACCATCCCGACCATCTACCGCCAACCCCACCTCCTCTTCGGCCAGTGTCGTCCCCCATACCCCCGTCCGACCCCCTACAGCCCCAAGCTCCGGCGTCCAAGCGCTCAAATACGGCTTTGGCTCGTACGTCGACACTCCGCCCAACAACGGGGTCACGTATTCCGCATTGGCGATGCAGCAGCTCGAGGCGAAACGGACGCCGGGAACGTTTATGCGCGAGGCGTTCGGAAAGGACTATGTGCCAGTTGGTAAAGGAACGGGGTTTGGGCTGGGGCCGAAGCACTTTGAGAGCCGGCAGATGGATCTGAGGATGGATAAGGGGAGGAAGGGGGAGATGAGGCGGCCGAGGACGGCGACGGCGGATGGGAGGGCAAAGGGGGCAGGGAGCATGATTTAAGCTGTGCGCATAGCTGGGTAGAGGTGAGGGTGGTGTGCGATATCTGAGGCTATAGTAAGGTCCGGGGTCAAAGGTCAGAGGTAGTATAGTTGGTCAGACTACTTGATATACATATGATGCTACTCGATACCATAGTTGTACAACTGATCTGCTCGCTGCTCCCTGTCCGCTAGCGCTACTTATCCTCTCCACATGCTCTCAAGAGCGACGCACGTCTCACTGTTGGAGGCGTATTCTCCTCTGATGGCTATCCTGGAACATTAGCAGATCTCTCTCGCACCAGCTGAGATACTCACGTTGTCTGGAGGCTTGGCGGAAGTCCCATGCTCCGTCCGCTCCAGCTACTGTAGGCTTCTCGCCGTACACACCAGATATGTCCCCCACCTCGTACTCGTCGTCTTCTGTTGTATCTCCATCACCTTCCGCCTCATCCCCATCTCCGGACATCTTATGATCCATCACCAGACCCGTCCTCGATCGCTTCACCCATCCTGCCGCCTCCGTCGAGGCTCCTACACTCATCGTGCGTTCTCTCTTCTTACCCCTCTCCATCTCGACCAGGGACTGTCCGCCGACCCGCTCCAGCTCGGTTCCAATCTGATACGCCGGATCTTCCGCGTACGGTATGGCCACAGTCGCTATACTGTTCAAAGAAGTTGGCGACTCGAGTCCGCCAAGTGTGGCGTCCGCCGCTTTGTCATAGGGGTCGGTAAGGGAAACGAGCGTGGATGTTGATGAACCGGATACTGATGCTTCCGCTGAGCCTTCCCCGGAGCCCAGGTCGGAGACGGACGCCGAGATGGAGGCGGTCGAGAGGATGGCGGCAAGGACTGGCGATCTGGGAGGTGGGAGCTCGAGGTCGAGTGCCAGATGAGGGGCATACTTGGCGATCAGTCCCGCTGAGAGAGGGGTCACGTGGGGGTTCTGGGGGATCAGCTCCTGGCCTACTAGTCAGGATGTCAGGGAGAGATGATCGTCGCTACGCAGGGAGGGTTTATAGGCAACGCATACAAGTAGACCTACCCTTCTGTCAAGCGCTTCAAGATCATACATCCCCGCCAGCCTGTCCCACATGTCCGGAATCTCCATTCGGACTCGGGTACGCTGATATATCTCATCCTGGAGTTTGAGGATGAGGATGTGTTTGTGCGCCCCGACTGAGGGATCAGCTCTGCATTCCAAGGGATAGCCCAGCGTATCATTATCCAAGGAGGTATGAGTGCCGCAATGGACACCCGCATTCGCACGTAGGTGGCATGATCCCCTTGATGATAGGCACATAGGGTGACGCTTAACGAGGGTGGTATCAGGGAACATACCGGGTCGGGTACGTATCAGGCAGCTCAGGAACGCTATATCGCTATCCTATCAGCTCCTGGTCTATCGCACCACACGCCAACCTCACAGGGTTGAAGAAAGGAAGGAAATCCAACTCACAGCTGCACCTCGCTCACTTCCTCTTCCTCCCATACGGGCGGACTGACGCTCATCTTGCTCTTTGCTCACAGTGCCGAGGTCACGCTCAGACACACAGGCTACTGTGCTATGGTATCTCAAAAGAAGGGAGATATGAAGTAGGAGTGAAGGAGGCCGAGTGAAGGGATGGCTATAGGCTGGACTTGTGGCTGGCGCCGAGGTGATCAACCTCCACTTTTGGGCAGGTTCCGTCGGAACAGAGTTGGGCTTGGCATATCCTTGCTGCTCTTGCTAAGACTTGCTCCGGCTCTAGTCATAGTCGAAGGCCGGGGAACACTGGCGGCTACCTGGCGTCGTAGCCAATGACACAGCAAGGGAGCAACAGAGACCGAGATGCGAAAATGATCTCATGCCATCTATATCCCCATCCAATCTCCGATTTCTACCAAGACCCAAATTCACAATCCCCATCCCCATCCCCCCAAGAACCGACACAACCGCAGCCGCAATCGCTAGCGAAACCGCAGCCGCCTAGACCCGGTCGCCAGTGCCGATAGTAACGACCGTGAACCCAATCTTCTGCAGCTTCTTGCGGTCGAGCATGAGCCGGCCGTCAAAGACGAACGCGGGACGGGGGCAGTTGGCGTAGACTGGGGGATGATTAGCTTGTGTCCTTGGCTCATAGCCCCGACCGACTTCATCAAACAATGCCAGTAGCATGCAGTCCCCTTGTCCGAGTCTTCCCTCTCGACGATCCTGTTCGGCCCTCCCCACCCATCACCTCATAACCCTCCTTCTCGATGGATGTGAAATAAAGACTCACTCTTCTCCCAATCAAGAGTCTTGAACTCGTCCCACTCGGTGCAGACCACAATAGCCTCGGCGCCCTTGCAAGCGTCCTCCGCGGATTTCTGGATCGACACGTTCGGCTTGACTAGGGTCGTCAGCTTAGTCTCACCTAGCTTTCCCTAGGAGGCACGACTTACTAGGCTCAGCCGGGATCGCTCCGTAACTATAGCGTCAGCGTTGTTCCTCTATATTAGCGAGCGAATGCAGCTCACTCGGTAAGATCCAGCCAGATCTGGTCTTCTCCCACTTGAGGATCATAGATCGTGATCCGTGCCTTCTCCGACAAGAAGTGGTTGGCGATCGAGATAGCCGGGGATTCACGGGCTGCATTGTTAGCATGCGTCCAAACGCCCCTGTACTTCTTTTCGGCTACCTGTGAGGCAGTCCGAAACTCACTATCACCCGTGTCCTTCTTGAACGCCCAACCGAGCATCGCAATCTTCTTGCCAGTGATGGTGTTGAACAGCGTCTCGACGACCTTGTGGGCGAATCGGTCCTTCTGGTACTCGTTCTATGCGGGTCAGCTGTATGTCACCGACGGAAGGAGTACAGCAAGCAACTGACCATCTCAACGACGGCACGCCAGTACTTGGCGACGTGCGGCAAGTGGAGGGATTCCGAGAGGTACACCAAGTTGAGGATATCCTTCTGGAAACAAGATCCACCAAAGCCCTATCTCGTCAGCTAATTTCTTGGCCGACCGGAGTCCAGCGGAGACAACTCACAACAGAGGCCTTGAGGAACTTGGGTCCCACCCGTGTGTCCTTGCCGACGGCATAAGCGACCTCGTCAATGTTGGCGCCGGTCGCCTCGCAGATCGCCGACAGGGCATTGACACTCGAGATACGTTGCGCGAGCATCGCGTTGGCCGCGAGCTTGGAGAGCTCCGAGGACCACAGACCGACAGTGAGAATCTGGTCCTTCTTGACCCAGTTCGAGTAGACGGCGGCGAGGGATCCGCAGGCCGAGAGACCCGATTCGGTCTGGAGGGAGCCGATGAGGACTCGGTCCGGGTTGAAGAGGTCGGCGATGGCGGTGCCCTCGGCGAGGAATTCTGAGGATCAGCGGTGAGCGGGCGATGGGTGATAGGAGGAGGGTAGAGGAGGGTAATTGGAGAGGGAAGAGGAGCATATCAAGACTTTGGGTTTGCATATTAAATGAGATGTTTAGCTTACCGGGGTTGGAGAGAATGTCGAATGTGCATCCGGGCTTCGAGTTGGCCTCGAGGATGGTGCGCATAGCACTGCTCATCAGCGCAGTCCCCGTCAGGCTGCCAGACTCCACTCACTCGGCAGTCCGGCACGGCACAGTCGACTTCTCTACGACGATCTTGCTGGAAGTGGACACCTCGGCAATCCGGCGAGTAGCCAACTGGAGGTAGCTAAATGAGTCAGCTTGCGCCCTTGTCGATGAAGGCCTGGAGGCTCACTTCAAGTCCGCGGCGAATCCCGCTCCGATACCGGACTTCTTGGTGGGGGTGTTGACTGAGACGAAAATGAGGCTAGCATATCAGCTTGATTCTCCGGGACTTCAGTCCAGTTTCGCTAGCTGGTAGACTCACTCAGCCTCCTCGATCGCCTTATCGACATCAGTCGAGAAGAACAAGTTGCGCCCCCTCGCCTCCTTGACGACCTCATCCAACCCGGGCTCATAAATGGGCAGGTTGTCCGAGTTCCACGCGTCTATACGCGCCTTGTTGAGGTCGACGATGGTGACCTGGATGTTGGGGCTGAGAGGTCAGTACGAGCTCGGAACCCGCGGTAAGGTTGGTTTGGTCAGGGGAGTGATGGGGAGGTTGAAAGTTGGATTTACCACTTGACAGCACTGTACGGTCAGCTTGATCCTGCGTCGCAAAGTCTCATCATCGACAGCTACACAGGGGAGAAAGCTGAAGGATCACTCACATGACAGCACAGGTAGGACCGCCTAAGTTGAATCAGCTCAGCGAAGGGTATTGGATGGGCTCTTTAGCAGCGCTCAGACCGCACTACGCGGCCTGAAGAGCTCTGAAAGTCAGAGTAACACGTACCGACATATCCAGCACCAACTGTGAGCCATCAGCATACGTCCCTCAAGCAGCATCACGTCCTGATCACGGAAAGTAGCAAGGGATATGTTGATGGGAGTTGTGGAAATATCCGACGCGACTGATCCGTCCTTGAGAGAAGATGTGGGTGATACGCACTGCAGCAGATCTTCTTGACGACAACAGGAGCCATTCTGACTGATTCTCGCTACGTAGGAAGGTCGGATAAGGTAGATAGAAGATGGATGAAAAGATGGAGAGAGAGAGAAGAGAGAATCTAGACGGGAGCGCGGTGTCGAGGAATGTAGCCTCCACTTATCAAAGTTACTCCTTTCGGACAATTTCTACTATTCGGATCAGCTTTTTCAGGGTCAAATCATAAGCGTTTCAGAGTTTGGCTCTAGGTGGAGATGGGGACGCGTCGAAGCGCATCAAAGCATATCTTCCCTCTGCATCGTACTCTCGTTCAAGCTTATACCTCCCAGTCTCCTCGCCGATACCGGGAGGGGTACGACTCCCCTCATCATGGGCGCGCTGCAAAGGTGGTACAGGAGTGAAAAGCGCTCACTTACTGATCACACATTTCCGCGCGCAAGATCAAGGGGCAAAGGACGGGGCGATCAGTGCCATCACCCCATCAAAGGGCGTCCGAGCGGGCATAGCTTTATCCTTGATGGGCTCAGCGATAGATCAAGTCGTTTCCTGGCCGAGTCCTTTGACAAGCATCACTACATCACTGTTGTGGTGGGCTGCTCTGTCCGGGATGAACGCAGCGTAGCACGGTGGTTTACAACTTACAGCTTGGAGCTGAGAACGCTGGCGCTGAACTTGCCACCTATGCCCGGCGTGGATCAGGCTAAGACCTTGACCCTATAGCGTGGGCGACTGGCTCTGAATATACTGGTTGTGATGGTCGGCTAGTAGCTACTGCTCGCGCCATCAACTTCTCAACTCCCCCATTCGACCGGTGACACGTCCTCCCTTCTGAAGACCTCTGCGCTCAAATTTCGACTCCATCATACGCTTGCCAACTTTGCCAACTTTGACTGACTTTTCTGTCGTCCTGCTTTATGATGGGCCATCGATGGACGCTGGCCAGGCTGATATCCGCTGCGCTGCTCTCCCCAGACTGAGGTAGAGGTCGCGAGTTAGAGGCCCCGTGACAGTCCGGCAAAGATTTCGTAGGGCAATTCACAGCCAGGGACTTTGTCCCACCCTGGCAAGAGCATAGTCCGCCTACTGCTATCGGTCATGTATGTTTGGCGACCCGCAAACACGTCGGAGACTATACACGCGCACACGCGTCGGAGATGAAGACAACAAGAGTCTCCGCCGATTGCTGCTCTACATTACCAGCATTGAAAGGAGTGCAATCTAGACCTGTAAGCCAGTGCATACTGGAGAGTCCGCTCGCATTCGCGGCTTTAGCGTCTCAGATTCTGACACCGATTCTGACAGTATATATATAGGCGCTACGTACCGCCCGATTTCGTTGACCATCCCTCTGCCATCTCCAATCCACGTGCCACACACAAAGACCCTTATCATCACGCGGCAATACAGACATCTCTGACCATGCCCGACATCGATACAGTGGACCTCTCCACTCCAGAATACCGTACGCAGGTACACAAGGATCTCACGGAGGGCGCCACCGATTGGGAGGCCGATCCCGAAAAGTCCGATGATGAAAGACAGGGAGCGAGCATGATGCTTGACTGGCTGTACACCAACAAACCGGCGAAAGTCGGGGAGTGGTCCGCGGTGCAATGGGCGACAGTCGAGGAATTTCACAGAATTCTCTTCGGGGAGCCTTCCAAGGCCAGCGGGGCCGCGGATGAGACGGAAGAGCCCCAGATTCCTGAGATCGCTGACGATGCCGCAGGCGAGACGGAATAGGCGCACTGTCGAGGAGGAGGAGTGGTCTCAGCCGTGTACACTTGGAGCCGATGCATGATCCATTACTGTCTGTTAGCGCGGACGGTACTGCACGCCCGGACTCGAAAAAGCTATCTGTCCCTTGACTCCCTGAAGTGCTACCTCGACGTCACTCCGGGCCAGATTGAGAGCGACAGTGGGGGCTTGAGATCTGGGACAATAGCGGGTCGATATGGCGGCAAATCTTGTATCGACTCTGCACAACACAATGCCTGACAGAGAATCAGCTACCATGCTAGGTATTTCGTTCCTTCTTATGCGCACAGTTCTCAACATCGTCCGCGCTAAGAGCCCATATGCGACCTGGCCAACCAGGCACCACCTCGTCGGGGAAACGCGAGCGATAGTAAGACGAAAGCAGAAGTCCGCCTTGACGGCCGGGAGAGGTGGGGGCGTCATCCTTTGACATACAATGAGTCTTATGGTCTGGACTCGAATGGGCAAGTATAGGCAAGCGAGGCGTTTCATCCCATCTGCACCGTGCGAAAAGCGAAAGGAAGTTGAACTGCAAGCCAAAGTCGTCAAGATGTCAAGCGATGAGAGGCGCAAGATTAGTCTGAATTGCGGTGTACCCTTGTGTTAAATGAGCCTTTGAAGTCTCATGTTCGGACACCGCGCGCTAATTCCGGTCTACTTGGTATACGAGTATATGTAATTACTTTTTTCCCCCGGCAGACCTACACTCTCCCTCTCTTTGCCACTTAGTTTTCATACACATCGAAATCCGACCTATACAAGGCAGACAACCCCTCAGACATCAATCCATCTTACATCATGCCCTGTGTCGATACCCTTGACCTCTCCACACTTGAATATCGAACCCTGATATATACGAAAATCACGGGAAGAGCCACTTGCATCGAGAATGACCCGACAAGTAACGCTGATCAGAAGGAAGTGGCGAGCACGATACTTGATTGGATGTTCAATATTGATCCGGCAAAACTAGCTGCATGGAGTGCCGAGCAGTGGTCAACCATCGAGGACTATCATGGGGTCCTTTTTGAGGAGCGCCTGCCCCCAGAGGTCAAGGATGAGAACGCTGAGGTCGCTGGGTCAACCTAGAGTACGAGGGCGCGGGCGGTTCTATCGGGATTACCAGGCCTGATTGAACAGAGTAGCGGATTGCTTTCGTGCAGGGGTTAATGTATACAAACGCTTGATTGAGTGATGATGAATACAGGACCACGAGGCCGTGTAGGCTGGCATGCACAGCACGAGCACTGCGCAACCGCCACCCTGTCCGCCACTTCTCCGCCCCATTCCTTGAGCCAGGCACGGTTCGAGCAGATCGGTGACGTAACTGAAACGTCTCAAGTCTTCGCATATCGATTGTGTTGGTGAAGGTGTATCATCTCGCGCATCACCTCTACCTTGATCTCTATCAGAGCGGATCTCATCCTTGTTCATATCTGATCACCTCTGCTATCTGAGCGCAGTGCGATGTCGAGGGTGCTACTTGGCCGCTTTGCGAAGTTTTATAATGGCGAATTTGACAGACGACCAACGCGGACGTTGATCGTGACGAACGGTATCCTCAACTCTGTTGCTGACTTATGTGTGAGTCTGACCATCTTGCTATGGAGCATGATTACTCGGAGGTGAAAGGAGGAAGGGTCCACCGATCTTTTCGAAGTACCAGATGGGGTGAAGGGATCAGCTGAGAAGACCGAAGCTGACAAGCCAGGCCCAAGCATCTGAACAAATAGTGAGCTGGCTGCTATGGCCTGGCTGCGTACTATAGCTGATAGCAGCTATACGACGCAACGTCAGGCGATCCAGTACCACGGTATGACCCGCTTCGTACCTTGCGCTTTGCAGCGTACGGAATGGCTCTCGGTCCTCTTATCGGTATGTCCTCTCCTTCCCTCTTCTTCCAGCGCTTGAAAGACCTTGCGGGGGTCATCTTCTTGTATCCTGTCGATAGGTAGCGTGCTGACGATATCAGGGAAATGGATGCACCTGCTCGAGACGAGAATACCAATGCGCATGGGCAAACCAGGAAATGGGCTACAGCTGTTTAAGCGAGTACTAGCAGATCAGGTCATCATGTGGGTTTTGATTTCGCTAGCTTGCTGAGGGAAATGGTGGGGCTGACTGTGTAGGGCTCCAGCAGGTGTAAGACCATATCACTCCACTGGACGCCTCCGACCGATGATAAGAGAGATAAGCTGATCCCGACAGATGGCGCTTTTCGTGGCGGCTATGGGGACGATGGAAGGCAAAAGTGTACAGCAAATCAAGGACAAGTTTTCCGGCGTGAGTTGTCGTCTTTCCCCTCTCTGCGTTGGCGGACGGGCAGTAGCTGATATCGTACAGATGTACTTCCGTAAGTCCTGAACCGCGTTGAAGCTATCACCCTTCCCCATCCCGCGCCCCCATTGTCGCTCTGGAGCTAGCTATCTCCTGAAGCAGAATTTCGCTGACATCACAGCTGGTCTGATCGCGAATTGGAAGGTCTGGCCAGCGATCCAAACAATCAACTTCAAGCTTATGCCGCTCGCCTACCGGGTCCCATTCCAGTCGACCTGCGGGATCGCATGGACGGTGTTCTTATCATTGCTGAATAAGAGGTGAGCCTTCTCCTACTTTCCTGCGGGCGGAGCAAAGGGCTGCGCGGCTTGAGGGGAGTATGAAGCAGAGGCTGATAGTGAGCAGTAAAGGCGGATGATCGCGAGAGGGACGATGACAACCATCTTGCGGAGGCAGATGCAGGCGGCAGATAGGGTGCCGAGCCTGACAGAGGAAGACCTAATGAGACCATCGGTATGCATGTAGCTATAATCATTTCCTCCTCAGAGTCCGTCAGTGATCATCTAGATCCTGCATCATCATATCTACTAATGTATGTACAAAACACAACGTCCATGTCCGTCCTAGGGATGTATGTACAAGGGAACGGCGTTGCAGTTGGGGAAGGTGAGGGGGAGTCGAGACATCAAGATCAAGACGCCGGAGCAGGGGTAGTGTTGATCACTGATCGATCAGCTTTGTCTACCGACCACCAGTCATAGATATTATAGCTCACCGGCTTCACGTCGGCTCCAGCAGGCGCAACCGAGACTCCCACGAGACCCTTGACGAGACTACCCAATCCCTTCGCCGCACCCAGCAAGACACTCCCGTCCTGACTCTCGCTCAGGTCCATGTCTTCCCCATCTGGCCCATCTTCCGAACCATTCCCCTCGCTATAGTCGTCCTCGGCATCCTCGCTAACCTCGCTAGCCCCTCGCCTCCCACCGAAGTGGACTGGCTCCTGCTCTACCATCGGCGAAGGCGGGATAGCGATCTTGGACGGAGTGAGGTCCCGCATATCCGCCAAGAGGCTCTTCTTAAGCGCCGGTTCCGGAGTAGCCGTAGCCCCAGTAGAGGCCGGGGACGCCGGGCTCGCCGGGTCGAGGGTGATGGCCGAGGGCTTCTTGGGCGAGGGGGTCTCGGGCGCAGTGTAGGTCGATCCGCGGGCATGGCTCTCGGTAGCGGAAACGAGGGTAGGATGGACCTCGGAGACAGCGGCGGCAGGGAGGACCTTGGGAAGGGTCGCGGAGGTCGGGGCGGGAGTGGTGGCGGCGGCTTTCTTGGCGGCAGCGAGCTGTGCTTGGAGCTGCTCTACCCAGCTATACATGTCAGCTATATCCCTTCTGGCCGGTTAGGATTTCGAAGAGAAGGTGATGAGGAGCTCACTGTTCCAACTGCTCGACTTCCTTCTCGTGCTCCTCCTCGGCCTTCTTCAGCTGCTCCTCCACCTCCGCTTTGGGCACCATACCGCCCATCTTACTTTCGGCGAGCTTCAATTCCACTTCCCGATCCTGTCTTGTCAGATCTGCCCATTGATAGTCATCATCGAGAAGAAATCAACTCACCTTCAACCCCTTTCTAAGTCCCTCCATATCTTCTGTCATCTTCACCTTCTCCGCCTGGGCCTTCTCCTCCCTCATCATATCCTCCTCCATCCTCGCCTCGGCCGCCCGGTTGAGCTCCGTCGTATGTTGTCCCTGAAGCTCCTCAAGCGACAGCTGGAAGTGCGACTTGTTCATCTCTAACACCTGCTTAATCAGCTCATGTCCGCTTGCAGTGCGAGCTGTTTTCCGCGATCGTGAACTGACCTCTTGCGTCCCCTCCAGCTCATCCCGGACCCCCGCCAACTCCTTCAAAGCATCCTTCAATTTCCCCTCCAGCTCCGCATCCCCTTTACTCACGCTCTCCGCCTTCTTTCGCGCGCCGTCCAGCTCCTTCTTCAAACCCTCAATCTCAGCCTGCATCTGCCCCATTTCCTCCTCCATCTTGGCTTCCGCCCCATTCTTCTGCTTGAGCTCCACCTCGGCTTCGTGCAAGAGCACCTTGAGCTCGCCGACTGCGTTCGAGTGCTCAGCTATGAGCTGCGACATGTGGGCCGCGTGGTTGGCCGCGGTGGACTTTAGCTCGGCTTCCTGTGCGGCCGTGAGCTGGGTGTGGGTATCTGCGAGCTGGGACCGGATGGCCGAGAGCTCGTTGGCGTGGTGTGCGTTCGCCTTGGCCTAGATGCGTCAGCTAAGAGACACATCCCGAGGTAACCATGGAGAGGCTAGCTGACCTTGGCGTCCTCCAGAAGCGCATCATACTTCTCCTTGAACTCCCCCTCCTTCGCTTTGATATCATTCTCGAGCTCCCTGACCGTCTACAGATATCAGCTCTACTCTCGTACCACACCCGTCAAATGGCCCGTCGACTGACCTGCTTCATCTTCTCACTCTCCTCCCGCGCGAACACCCGCTCAGCCTCCAGCCCATCCATTTTGGCAGCCATCGTCCTCTCCCTCTTCTCCACCTCCTTCAGCTCCTCCCCCGCAGTGGTAATCTTGCCCTCTGCGACCTCCAGAGCAGACTCCAACTCCTCGATCCGAGCCGTACTGTCCAAGACCGTCTGCGAGAGCTTCTGGTTCTCCGCTTCCGCCTCTTCCAGCTCGGACTTGAGGCGCTGGATATCGGATTCCTGGGCGGCGTGCGTGGTTGTGAGGGCTTCGATACGGTTAGAGAGGGTGTCGCGCTCGCCCGAGAGAATCTAGCCTGTCAGCTGATGTGACCTAGACATGAGGGGCATCTGACAGCTGACCTTGTACTTGTGTCGATACTCTTCTATTCCGGCGGTACTCTTCGCCAGCGTAGATTCCAACTCTCGAGCCTTGCTCTTCGACCCGGCAAGATCGCGCTCGTGAGCCTAACAAGTCAGCTCACCGATTCCCTGATCAGCGAGTCGAGTCGACACAGCGTACCTCGTCCTTGCCACTCAGCTCATTCATCAACCCCTCGACCTCCTTCTCCTTCTCCGCAACCTTCGCCTTCAGACCCTTCATCTCCGACTCTAGCTGCTCCACCTTCCCCTGAGTCTTCTCCGTATCAAGCATAGACCGCTCTGCCTCTTCTTCCCCCTCTTTGATCTCCCTCTCCAATGTTTCTCGCTCCTTCTCCACCTCGCCCAACTTCGCCTGTATGCCCGCGAGCGAGATAGCATGCGCCTCGCGCTCAGCTGTATACTCGGCGATCTGGCGCTGGAGAATTCCGACCTGTTCTTGCGCTTCAAGGTGGGCTGTGTTGGATGCGTGGAGCTGGTCTTGGGCGGCTTGGAGCTGTTGAAGCGCGTCGGCGTGCTGACGGGAAACGGACTGCACAGCAGCAGTGAGTCTGAGCTGCTTAGCTGATACACGGCCAGCAGTACAGCAGATGCCAAGGCTCACTCGGCGATTTGTTGCTCTACCTGCTTGGCCTGAGCTTCGCGCTTTTCGTCCGACGCCGCCAATTCCTTCGCGTGCAACTCTTTCAGCTCAGCGATCTGAACGTCAGCTTGACTGCTCAGCCGACATGGAAGGTGTTGACAAGCTCACCTTGGCTTCTTGCTCCGCGATATTCTGGTCCGTAGTTCTAGCATGCTGATCTTGCAGTTCGTGAAGCGCTTGAGCGTGACTGTGGTGATGAGCTCTGTTCCAATTCGGCTTGAAACAACCCAGCTCACCTCTTTTCAAGCTCAGCCCTTTGGCGCTCATGATGCCCATCCTGACCCTCCGCACTAGCCTTTGCCTCTGAAAGAGCAGTCTCCAACTCGCCAACCTTGATCTGTAATATCAGTTGATGCTCGCGCGGTGTGAGATCCGCTAATTGACCTTGAGAACCTCCACCTCTTTCTCCGCAGCCTCCTTCTCCTCTTTGGCCTTCCCTAGCGCCTCGGTCTGACCCGCGGTTGAAAGTTGCCGAGAAGCAGGCTTGGTGCTCGTGGAGGAAGCGAGGCTTGTCCGGCCGGGCGCTGCCGCCCGGGGAGCTACAGTAGTCCGAGCGGGAACGACCGACGCCTTTGCTCGTACTGGAGCAGTGGTAGTCGTTGCACCGCCTGCAGCTGTAGCAGTGGCCGTCGAGGCTGAGCTACCGGTCGGACTGGCAGTGTCCCGAGTAGCGGCCTTCGCCGACGTAGAGGCCGGAAGAGAAGGCTTGGCCGTACGAGCCGCAGCACCTCCAGCCGTCTTTGTCCCAGCCAATGTGGTCCGGACGTGGGCTGTCCCCGCCTTGGCGGACTCGGTAGGCTTGACAGTCTCGGCCGAAGCGGGCTTGGTGAGCGTCGAGACCCGCGCGCGGACCCCTGGAACGGCCGGCTTGGTTGCGGGAGTAGTTCCGTTTGACGTGGTACGAGCACTAGCCGGTGTAGTCGTGCTGGAAGAGGGAGCCTTGGAGGTGCTGGAGCCGAGAGGAGCAGAGGGAACCGGCTTCCTCGTGGGAGGTGCGTGCGAGACGCGAGGTTGGGTGGTACGTGCAGGGATAGGAGGTTTGGGTGAAGCCGCTTTGGGCGAGTGACCTATATTGTCAGCTGTGGTCTCACGATAAGTCTATACGGAAAGCGATTCGGACCGGAGCAGCTTACCAAACATCCCAGTCTTCAATACCCGCTTCACCTCCCCGACCTTGCCCTTGAACCCCCCGTGCTCCTTCTCTGCCTTGTCATCCTTCTTCGGCCCCGCCTTGGTCCCCTTGAGCTTCGGCGGAGACTGGAGAGGCACCTCCACCTTCTCCCAGTCCGAGTTACTCTCGCTGAGTGTCTCGTGTGGCTCTGCAGCGGGAGCGTCCGTAAGGGGTGCCGGAGGAGAGGAGGTAGGAGCGTCCTTTGGAGGTGGGATAGGCGAAGAGGGGCGAGAGAGCCTCATGTTGGCAGTCTTGACGGGGTCTATGGGCGGAGCAGGGAGGATAGGAGCAGATACTGGAGGAGGTAAAGAGGAAGAGGAAGCCTCCGCCATGTTGACACTGATAGAGGGGGTTGAATGGGCGAGTGAAGGGGTCCGTGCGAAGTGGTCGAGCTGGGATGGGACGATGTCCGGAGTCGCTGCAGTCTAGCGAGTAGTCGGCATGAAAGCTCTGTATGATCTCCAGCTTCCTTATGAGTGCAAGAAAGCGCTATAGAAGCTGTTGTTGGTGTGAGTGTGAATGGGAGAAGGGGCAATCCGCGTCTTGAGTGATTTTGACTTTGGGTGCCTGACTTCGGATTCTGAAACACGCTTACGTACAGATGTTTTGCTTCCGCCGAGTGTGGCGTTTCACCTTGCGATATGGGAATGCCGGAGAGGGCTGGCTATTGTTGGATACGTGGGGAGTGGACGTCGGGATGTACACCACCAGGCATCTGCGCTCTTGCGCTCACGATTCACCCCCCTCCACTAATATCTCCACCGACGTCGACACTGCCCTGTTGGCACAGGCTCTCGGCCGCTGCCTCGGCCGAACGGATCTTGCAATCCTGAGCAGCTCCGCCAACTACTCACCGCTTGCAGGGTCGAAAATGATGTGCAATCCTCGGACAATACTACTGTGGTCTCAACGGTATAGCGAGCCAGATGGATTAGTGACCTGGGTTTGTGCTCAGTGGCACCACGTGGACAGCGCCGCTCGAGGCTCCTTGGAGTTTCGCCACATTCGATCCTTTCTCACACCTTCCCTTCAACCTCCTCCCTGTGCCTGAACTGCTCCAGCTCAGTGATCTCCTGGAACAGAATTCCCTCCTGTTTTGTTCTTCCCACTCATCAGACCAATTTCAACCGACCTACCCTTACAACACAAATCTGTCAACTCATACCCGGTCCACTCTTTCCAAGATGCCCGCTCGCTACCTGATCGACAACGCCAACGCTCTTGCGCTGCAGCTCTTACCAAACCAGGTCCCCCTGGTCCGCCTGCAGAAAGAGGACGACCGCGAAGTTATCCTCCACCAGACTGTGCTCTGCGGGACGGGCAACTTCACTGGATGCATCAACACGAACAACCATCAATCCACTTTGGGCACTACCGATGTAGACTATCGACTGGCTAAACGCCTGAATGAACTGGCGGGAGACCACAGCAGGCTTGCGACCTACAACAGCCCCTCTACGGTCTCCATTGCCGGTGGTCAGCTCCTGAATGATCCGGACGCAACAGGATGGAGGGGTGCCTACCCGTGCACACTGAAGCGATACACCAATGCCTACACTTCTGGCAATGCGCGGCTGGTACAGGGACCGCAGGTTCATGGATCTGTGGACGGTCTGACCGATGAGGTGCTGGCGTACAGGGGCGACAAGAGGATTGCTGGGCAGGGGAGCACTGAGCTGCAGCGTCGGGGAGTCGATTTGAGGGCCGCACTCGTCCTTCAGAACGATGGGGTATGGCGTCAGAGCTTCGTGAGGGGCTTTTCAACGGCTTCGAATGAGGACTGCGAGACCGCCGATCGCTTGGCTGCGGAATGGCTGGAGTCGATCAAAGCCGAGGAAGACACGCATGACTTCACTCACAGTACCGTGGGAGCTGTCCACCAAGCCCTTTACGGTCGTCTGGGCAAGATGACCGAGTCGATGGAGTCTTATATCCAATCTGCCGAGACCGATGAGAGCAGGGGAAAGAGCTGGCGTAGCTGGATCAAGGTGTGAGGGGCGTCATGAGCCTACTGGGGTTTCGCGAGGGTAGGGCCATGCTTTGAACGTACCTAGTCTATCGAACCGGGCAGCAGTGTGAGTACGTGTTAATCAGAGTATGTATCCAGTTCCATACCCCTGCCCTTCGTAGCAGCTTTTCCATAGTTTCCATGTGGTTCATCAGTAAATGTGTCAGTGCCGCCGTTGTGCATACTAGCATATCACGCTGAATCTACAGGATTCCAACTACACGCCCCCCTGGCCCCCTCATCCAGCCCATCCAAAGCCTCCATATCCTCCTTATCCAGCTCAAAGTCATACACGTCCGCATTACTCTGTATTCTCGCCGGCGTAACGCTCTTCGGCAATGGCGCAAATCTACGCATCAGCCACATCCCCCCTTCCTCGCCTCTCAGCCTGTCTCCCGCCCGAGAAGGTGACTCACCCTTTCTGCAGACTCCACCGTATCAGTACCTGACCCGGCCCCTTCCCCGTCTTCTCGCATATCCTCTTCAAGACCGGATCATCAAACCGCTTCGCATCTGCCCGTACGAGCGGGCAATACGCCTGAACGGCGATCCCGTATTTGTCGCAATAGTCGACTATATCCCGCTGTTGACACCAAGGATGAAGCTCAATCTGGTTCACCGCCGGTCGAGGTTCTGGGAGCGCTTCGAGGTGCTTTACCCCACTATCTCATCAGCTGAATCCTACACTCCTGTGCGATGATAAGCTCACAAATTAGATACCCCAATATCCCTCGCCCAACCCTCCTTCTGCGCCTTTGCTAAAGCCGCCCAATTCTGTGCTCTGCCCTCCGGACCTCCAAATGGCGCATGTATGAGAAACAGATCCACATACTCCGCCTTCGGCTCATCGGGCCGGACGTATGGGTTGTTCCCGGTATAGCTGCTCCCTGCGACTTTGTGTAGTGGTTTGAGCGATTTGCGGAGGACCGAGTAGACTTCTTCGGTCGAGTGAGGAGTGTGAGAGGGCATGTACTTGGTAGTTATAAAGAGAGAGGAACGGGGGGTGGAGGTGGAGGAGATGGCTTTGCCGACGACTACTGCGTCAGCTGGGCGTCCGATCGAGCCACAGGTCTGGCTTACTATCTTCATTCCGGTATCCTTGGGCGGTATCGACTGATGTGTCAGCTTGAGAGGGGAGACCATGTATTCCTAGCTGACGCACTGTGCTTATACCCTGCTTCTACCGCACATCGGACCGCATCATAGCACTCATCCCCTCGGGACTGATACACCCCGAGACCGAGCCGCGGTAGGCTCCCATTCTTGAGCTTGATGGTGCTATTGATCGCGAGAGACATGATGGAACGCATGGAGCTTGTTAGTGCTGATCGTGAGTATGGCCGGACTGTCTTATTGGGGTACGGATGCTTCAGCTCACAGCGGCTGAAGCAGGTCCGGACCTCGGGCATCGGGCATTCCTCATGCCGGAGTTCGGGGCTGACTCCGTGAAGCACCGTCCGTGCGTCAGCGCTCGCTTGGGTGGTGGGTGGGTGAAAGGAACGAGGAGGTAAGACATCCACACCTGCAGCATACATCTATAGCACAAGTAAAGAGAGGATACGAGCAGCGGTCGCTGTCTATCAGATCAATGAACTAGCCTGGCTCGCTAGCGATCGAGCAGAAATGCCCTCGGCCGAATCATCCACCTCCGCCACCCAGACCCCCGCTGGGTCCACCCGGCGCCATCCCCTTCTGCCCGCCTCATTCTCCCTTCGCCGACCTCCTACTGTCCGTAAAGCCTCCAATCCTAAGCTTTCTGTCATCTTTGCCGATCCGTCCCTCTCGCATGGCGCAACTCCCTCTCGGCCAGGTACGCTCGCTAGCGAGGATGCCCTCGCCCGGCAAATGAATGCCGGTGGGCAGGACATGGGGTTGAGAAGCCGGAGAAGCAGCTCGGCGACGATACGGACGATGCGGAATGGGAGTGGAGTGACTAGTCCTGGAATCGAGGAGGAGGTGAATGAGGCGGGTCCGTCGACGCCGAGGGACAAGGTGGAGGAGGGGAATATGGTGATGATGGGATCATCAGCCCCGGATCCAATTGCCGGAGTCATGGAGCAGGGATCAGTAGGGGAAGGGATGGCGGCGAGACGGCTGAATCCTAAGCAGTCCAGCTCGTGGCTGAGGTGGAATGCTCCCAGTGGGTTTCCGAGGTCACGGGCACCTTCTGTCGCGGGGTCGATGGTGGACAAAGAGAAGGGGAAGGCGAGGGACGATGAGGCGAGAGATGCTGCGGTCGGAGTATCTTCAAGCTTTGATGAGGCATCGGCGCCAACAATGGATACATCGGGACCTTTTGGTCCTTCAGCGCCCATCGCACCGGTCGTCGAATCACCAACCGACCTTATCCCACCCGACCCGCCATCAGCCCAACCTCCGGAACCGTTCATCCCAGCAGCGACCATATCAAGGCGGACAAATCGGCGGAACTGGTGGAGTCGGACCGCCTCTCCTGCCCCTTCTATACGGAACGGTCAAGGGAGCGAGGCAAAGGCGGCATCGCTTGAAGTCACGGCGGAGAATGGCGGTGAGGCACCCTCGGACCCCGTACCGGCGCCAGCTCCGTCGCTCCCAACGGCTGATGACGTATCTACACCTCTTCTCTCGTCTGATCCGACATCGGTCTCGGTTCCTCCTCCTTCCGTACCCGTACCACCATCTCCCGCTCGGGCGGCCGACTCGCAAACAGCTTCCATACCGGCGTCACTGCCCGTCCCAGGCGGCTGGCGGTCATACATCTGGGGCAACCCCTCCGCCCCTCCACTCCCTCCGGGCGAATCGACCTCTGATGACAATACCGTCCCTCTCGTCCCAGACGCGCCTGGCGAGGTCGCCGCTGCGTCCGCTAGCGATGCTCATGATCTCCCTCATACCAGCGCTGGGGCAGACACGGATAGCGCAACCCGCGCCGAGGCTACGGCGGCATCAGCTCCACCTGCCGCAGTCGCAGTCAAACTCGCTGACTCAGCGCCGTCATCCACCGACAATCCATCACCACCAACAGCTCCAGGATCAGGCTGGGGAACAATCCTCTTCTCCCTCGTCGCTCCCCAAATCGCCGTCTCTCGGTCACTGGACTCCGCAACGCCGTCACATCCCGGTACATACCCCTCTGACCCTCCCGCGGTCCCATCTGCCACCGAGATAGCCGTCAGCCCAACAGAGGATCAACGGCCAGAACCAACCTCCTCGAGTCCCTCTGCTCCGCCCAACCCCTCCATCCCAGGTCTTCCCAATCCCTCGCCATTATCAACTCACTCCGACACCCTCTCCACACCGGACCTCGTCCCTTCATCGGAAGCTATGGCTCGGAAAGCCTCTTCTTCTTCAACAACGGGATGGCTTAGCTATCTCGCGTACCGCTCCACTCAGAAACGAGTGACGGATGGGTCGGTGCGGTCAGGCCAGACGGGGGCGGGGCGGAACAGCAGCGAGCTGGGGGAAGAGGAGGTGATGGATCTATCGGCGGATCCAGAGTTTCCAGCTGCGGATCTGTCTTCCGGTCAAGCAGGAGCAGGGATCGGGGCGACGAAGACGGGCGCAGGCGACAAGGACAAGGACAAGGACAAGATGCCACCTCCCAAGACTATCCCCAACAAAGCGTCTTCGGCCGCCCTTACCGTCCGCGGGAAACGCCTATCGAACTCATCCATCCGCCCCACTGGTACTCTTACTCCTCTCTCCTCATCGCCCAAAACGGCCGGACCAGGGATACCCGATCCGAAAGGCGCACCCACCTCCTCCCCTCGACCAGCTAGCGTCAAGTCTTCCGCTCTTCCCACTCCGTTATCTATTCCAGCGCAACAACCGAATCTCGTCATTCCTACATTTACAACGACGTTTGATAGGCCGCCGAGATCGTTCTTACCCCTACAGTCACCGGCACAGGAGGGCCCGGCGGCGGGTACGACGTCGGCGCTGGCTTGGCGGGCATTATCGGTTGCGGGGAGTTACGTGTATGCCGGGGATAAGAGCAAGGGGAAAGAAAAGGCGGTGGAAGTGGAGGATGAGAGCAAAAAGGAGACGAGAGGTTTGAAGGAGGGGAGAAGTGTCGGTGGGGATTTACCGAGACGGATTGGACTTGGAGGTGGGGATGCAGATGAGGGTTGGCGGAACGTCAGAAGAGTGGTTGTTGTCGGTGTACATGGCTGGTGAGTTGTTCCTGCCTGATCGATCCGGGTCCAGCTGATGAGATAGGTTTCCTGCTAAGATGCTCAATTCGTCAGTGTCCAATATCGGCGCGGTAGTGCTATGGCTGATGTACCAGTGTGATTGGCGAACCTACCGGAACATCACAGAAGTTCGCCAATATGATGGGCGCGGCGGTCAAGCAGTTCTTTACGGAGCAGGGGATCGAGGATGAGATCCGGTTGACGTTGATGCCGCTGGAAGGCGAGGGTACTATTGATTCGCGGGTTGATCGGTGAGCTTGCTCGAGCTTTCCTTTCTGTCTGATCTGGAATCCTAAGCTGACCTTCGAGCCTGTACAAAGCCTACCTCTCCAATCCCGCCTGGATCAACGACCTCCGCCGTGCCGACGCCATCTTCTTCGCAGCCCACTCCCAAGGCTGCATCGTCACCACCCACCTCCTCTCGCGCATGATCGCCCAAGGCCACATCCGGACACCCCTCAACGCCGACGCCGTAGGTCGGTGCGAATGGGCATTCGGACCCGTCGGTCTCGTACCCCCCGAATCGGCCCGGCGTCGATCTCCCCTCTCCCCCCTCTCTTCTTCCGCCTCCAAGACGAGTCCACCCGGCAGCGAAGGCGGATTCCAGAAGGTCTGCATGTTGGCGATGTGCGGCGTCCATCTCGGCCCGCTGTATAGCATCTCGACGAGCAATGTGATTCAGCCATACCTCCAGTGGTTTGAGAATGCGGCGGCGAGGGAGCTGTTTGAGTTCCAGGAGAGCACGAGTGGCGTGAGCGTGGCGTATCAGAAGGCATTGGGGATGGTTTTGGAGAATGGGGTGAAGGTGGTGTTGCTGGCTAGTCTGAACGACCAAGTTGTGAGTTGCGCTTGCCTTGGTGATGAGGGGTCAAGGGGGAAATCTTGTAAAGGCAGCAGCTGATGAGCAGGTACCCATATATGGCGCCTCATTCTCCACCGCC
Organism: Dioszegia hungarica; assembly: GCF_025882075.1. Classification (NCBI taxonomy): domain Eukaryota; kingdom Fungi; phylum Basidiomycota; class Tremellomycetes; order Tremellales; family Bulleribasidiaceae; genus Dioszegia; species Dioszegia hungarica. The sequence goes on along the minus strand of NW_026515767.1, from coordinate 48,527 downwards.
ACACACCCACTCCTCCTCCGCGCCCTCTTTGTCGACGGGGCAAGCTACTCCCAGACCGACTTTATGACCAACCTCCTTGCTTTTGCTTTCATGCTCCGGAATGCAGGGCTGGACGACCAGCGCCTCATCGAACATCTCAGCGAAGCTACTGCTGGGAGTCTGACGGGTAAGTCCAGCTGACCCATCATCCCCGCTTACGTATGCGGGAATCAGCGATACAGCTGACGATCAGGTGTGGGCCATTCATCGCCATACGAAGAACCTCAATGTTACGCCCTCGCAGTCAAATACCTCTTCCTATCCGGTCCGTCACAACCTGTCCACCATATATCACCTGCAACCTCGCCCTCCTCGCCCACCTCCCCGACGTCATCCCCCTTACAAGCCCTACGTATCGAGCCCTTCTCCGCCCGAGATACTCGGAACGAATACGAACTCCCCTGGATTATGCGCGCGCTGGTGGACAGTCCGGAAGTGAAGGATCTGTTCCCGGGGGAGTTGAAGGAGTTGAAGGAGGGAGTGGGGGCTTGGAGGCCGGTCACAAAGGTATTGAAGGAGGTCAAAAAGCGGGTGAGTCTAGTTTCTGCTTTCTAGGATCGGAGGGTTCGGGAGACGCAATAGGGGTGGGATACAGCCGGAATGGTCTAGGCGGATCTGGAAGCTTCAGGCTGGAGAGCTGGGCAAAGGGAAGGGAACAACGCTGATAGTATAGCTCGAACCAATGGCGGGACGACAGTCGAAGTTGAGACCAATCCCGAACTCGCCGTCGTCGGCGTCGCTGAGTACGCTCGCAAGTGTTGGAAGTACGGGGAAAGAAGGTCAGTGTCGTGAAGAACATCGACTGCAGTGGGTCGAGCTGACTCTCTCAGCTGTATCGGGGATTGGCTTAAAGCGTGACTGGTAGACATACGGATTTTGGTCCATGGTAGAGTTGTATATTTGCTGTACCACGGCCGCTGTCGAATTCGGACGTTAGCGTTACTAATACCTGCTGATGCCAGACTATACTGATGTTGAACCTAGAACGCACATCGTCGGCCGTTACAGACTACAGCTATTGCCCGACCGACACTTGTGGCGTCATTGATGGGTGCTGCTTCATGAGGAATCAGTGACGGGCTTCCAATCATCGGCTGATTCAGGGTCCTCTCTCACCAGTCCGGCAAAATGCAAGCTTAGGTTCACAGCAAAACAGATGCATATTCACAATATCAGATCCAGGCATACGAAGAAGCAGCAAGTCCAATCAGCTATGCACAGAACAAGAACGATAATCTATTGAGCCAGACACAGAGACACACACCCAAGTTCGAAGCCGAGACCCCATCAAGACCTTGCCCTCTCGGCCATCCGATCCTGCAGAAGCAGAAGCTTTCCCGTCATGCTGGCGACACGCCATGAATACGAGTCGTAGTCTTCCTTGATGAGGTACAGGATGGACTCGCCGTCCCCTTTGCCTCCCGAGGGGTCGGCAATGTTGGCGCCGTCCACGGTAGCCGTTGCGAGACTTGGGGTCTGATGAGCGTCGAGATCAGTGACGCCCCTCGCTTTGACCATTGCCACGTAACTGCGCAGCCCAGCCATGGTGCTGTGTACGTCAGCTCACACCGAAGCTGCGTACTCAACAGTCCGGAATAACATCACCTTCGCAGGTGCAACATGACCTGTTGGTCTTGCACGGCGCTGGCGATCACTGCGAGAGCTGCCTTGCCCCCTTGGAATTGCCTGCAGCAGTTGTCATCGCGTTGCCCAGTGCCAAATCTGGCGTGAACGCCCCGCCTGATCTCCCCTGAAGAGCCTTGAGAGCTTCACAGGCGGTCTCCAATGCTCTCGCGCTCACAGTGTCAGTCGAGGCCACCTCGCTCAAGTACAGGGAATACAAGCTCATAGAGTCTCGGCCTCATTGATGCTCATGCCGATCACATTTGCCGTGGTCAGCGCCCGAAGCTCTGTGTTCTCTTTGAATCGTCTATCGCGTCAGCACGACGTCCAGCCAGGAAGCCCACCTGAAAGTCATGTCCGACTCGCCACTGGCCGCACTCAACGAGAGAGACACTTTGTCGTCGCCGAATTGCACGTGGCCGAAGTCTTCCTTGTCATCATCACGCTCAATCTTCTCGTCGCTGAGCCTCCAGAACGACTGGCCGATCTGAGCCTGGATTGTCTGGAACAAGTCAAAAGCTGGCCCGGCGTTCATGTGGTCTGCCAAGTAAGCGCGACTCGACGCTTTCCTCACGGATCTAACAACCAACTAACAGGCTTTTAGGTCTCCCCAGATCTCCTTTGCCCGCTTCGAAGACGCATCCTGAGTGTCTGCCCAAATTCTCTTCGCCCGCTGCTCTGCTGCCATCTGAAGAGGGCTCTTTGAAGGCGTACTTGCGTGCCGCTGCTGTTGACGGGAGCCGGTGGGAGACCTTGGGACGGTACCTGAACTGGATCGCCTGTTAGACTCTCGAACAGCTGTTCGTAGCCTGTGGCGTCAGTCTAGCTTTGGGGCCTGCAGTACTCGCCGGCAATCTCGACTAGACAGAGTCCGATGATTCCAGAATGGGCATACGACTGACCTGTCTCCTCTCTGGTGTCACTGTTGTTGCTGCTGGTACCAATACCATTCCAACCATGGGCATTGCTGTTGCTTTGGCTGTTCCGCAGGGCACCTGACTGTGTCGGATAGAACCGGCTGAGGTCGGCGTCGGGGGGGATTGTAACCCCCGCAAGGACCTTGTCGTCCAGCCAGACTTTCCCAGCTTTGATCTCCACCTTGTGACTCGGACCTCGTGCCCAGCATTTGCCGCCGATGTATGTTCCCATCCCGTCCATTCGGAGAGAGCCACAAGGGGCCGTGGGCGACTCAATCCTCGGCGACATCCACGTGTTGCGGCAATTGTCAATGTAGGTCTCTGCAAGCCCTCTTTCAGCTTGTAAGCCAAGAAGAGGGGGAGTGAAAGACTCACTGTGACCCACTCCTGTCGTGGTCTCGTTGATGAAGAAATTGCCTGACATACTCGAGTAGTGTGAGTTCTGCGTGAAGTTCTGCGCGAATTCTGCTTGTCAAGTGGTGGGTGGCAAAAGTGTAACAACGCTGTGACTGTGACGGGCGTTGCGAGCCTTTTATGGCCCTGCGACGTGCAATGCCACCCTTGTAGATCCTTGTAGGTCGTATGGGTGTAAGGATCGCCGGAGAGCACGTGAAGCAGCAACGATCACGCCATCACGCCTTCTCGTGGGCTCACAATGAAAGGGAGTCACTGACTCACTCCTGAGTGAGCACCGTATTTCAATCGTGGGCTGTACAAATCACCAACGGCCAGATCGTCGAAGGGCTTATAAAAGGATACCCAGCGGGCTTTTGGCGATGGTGAAGCGTCTATCAGAAGCAGATATCCCCCTGATACTCGTGAGTCTCATTGCCCCTCTGCCATGAAGGGTCGTGCGTGCGCTGCGCAGGGGAAGTAGGAAATGCTCGATTGGGACCCCTTGGAGCATGACTTGAAAGGATCTCAACCAAGTGATCGTGCAAGAGGTCTGTTAGTCGGGCTTGGTGGGTTACGGATCAAGGGAACGGCGAGATCTGTAGTTTTGCGATGGCGTGATCCAGCGTGCACGCCGATGCCCGAACGCAAGTTCACGTCAAAGGGCAGCTTGCAGATGGACCATGGGAGCGCCGATCGAGTATTTTTTGGGGGTCTACAGCCCCTTGTCTACTGTCCCCGCTCCCCATAAACAAAAAAAAGCGGACGAGCCTTTCCCCGATACCGGTAGGGGAAAGTAAGTACGGGTCATGGATTATGAGTGTGAGTATCCAATACTCTGTGCATACTTCACCTATGACTGCTGACCCAAGTCACTGCCTCGCCAAACGATGAGCAGACCTGTTATGTCCCGAGCGAGTATACGATATACAACTGGCATATCAGCCCTGCCCACGACCTTGCAGCATCAGCTGAGAATTTGGAACTCACCACCCAAGCCACCACAATCATACAACCCAGCTGCACGCCCACAATCCCCAAAACCCTCTTGGACACCTTCCACCCCTCCAGCTCCGGCGTCTCTCGCCTCATCCGCAGCCTGACCTGCTCGGGCTTGCGTAGAGAGTGGTTGAGCCATCGACCGTCGAGGATGTCATATACGGGTCCCCAAAGGACTTCGACAGATTTGATGGCAATGAGGAGGTAGAAGACGCGGTCGTATGTCTGGCCAGGGGTGCGGTCTTGCTGTAGGAGTCAACTGGGTCCCAAGCACGGAGAGCTTGATGAGAGGTAGAGAGAGGATGTGAGGTAAGAGCGCAGATGTATGGGAGCAGCGATGAGCGGAGAAGGGGAAAGAAACGCACGATAGCTCCAGCGGCAACTTCGAGAATAGTAGTATTGCAGTTTTGCTGTACAGTCAGCTCTGGCCTGAGTTGAGCACCCATAAGGACTCACGAAAGCCTTCCAGATCCCGAACGCCGTCCCAAGATATCGGTCATCCCCCACCAGCACCGGTATAGCCGCGATGAACGTCAAAGCATTACTCGTGAGGGCAAACGAGCTGACCATGATCGGCGCGAGAGGGTGGACCTTGGTGAAAGCAATGAGGACGAAGACGACGATATACAGCGCAGCGGTGCCCGACACAAAAGCCATTCGCCAGCCGTACCTGTCGAAGAAGGCGCCGACGAGCGGTGTGAGCAGGATGGGGATGACGCCCTGGATGGACGAGTTGTAGCCTGCAGCGAGGGTGGAGGTGCCGCGGGTGACGGTCTGGACGTCGGCAAGGTTGGAGGAGTAGACCGAGACAGCGGCGTTCTGAAAGAGCTCTGCCATATCAGCTATACCCCGCTTAAAAGATCAGAACCTAGACTCACGTGTACCGCACAAGATCCAGAAGAATTTGGGCAACTTGGTCAAGTATCCCGCGACGAACCGCCTCCTGTCCCAACCTTCCTTCTTGCGGGCCTCCCGCCCCAGCCTCGGTCGGTACTCGGCCGGTACCCTCCGCTCGAACGCCCAGTACGCGATGCACAGCGCCAGATTGGCTGCGCATGCCATGGTCGGGATCCAGAGTGCCCAACCCCAGAATCCGTTGATCTGGGACATGGGCACCGCGGCGGCGCGGGAGAAGATAGTGGTGACTCGGTTCCAGGCGATATCGAGAGCGAAAATAAAGGCGATGTAGGAGCCGGAGAACCAATGCGCAAAGAGCTTGTTCTGGGTTCCTTCGATGACTAAAGGTCAGCCAAGGCATAGAATAGAAGGGGATGAGGACATACCGGTAGATCCGAGTCCGGCGATAACGCGTCCAGCGATGAGTAGCTGATAGTGCCCGGTATGCGCGGACTGTTTTGGTCAGCTACAGTCTCGAGAGGCAATGTCGAGTATGCGGTAGACGTACCGAGGATGCAATGACGTTGCCGATCAGGATGAACACGCTCGAAAGCATGGCAGCACTGAGTCGTCAGCGCACTCTCCGCAATCATGGCAACCGGGATGACCCACTAAGTAGCACCCCAATAATCGATACCAATCCCGCCGATGATGGGTAGGATCGTATTGATGAGGTTATCCGCAGACGCTATAGCGCCATACTGCGCATCTGTAATGTCAGCGCGGGGAATCCCTATGCCTGAACTACTGACACGATACATACTGTTGATCTTGAGCTGCTTGACTAGCGTGCTCTTGAGCGGCCCCAGGGTACCCTCGGCGAATCCGCTTCCAGTCGCAAAGAAGATGATCATGCTGAATGCTATCCAGCGGTATTTTTGCGGGATGTATGCCGAAGTTTCGGAAGACGTGTCGTCGTCATGTTCCGCCTTGGTATCATGGTCGACGTTCTGGGCGGGGGAGGCGAGCGCGCCTGTAAGAGTGAGAGCGGGTAGAGTAGATAGGTGGGCCTCGACCGGCGAGGAGTTCTTGTCGGAGACGTCGGACAGGCCTTCGAGGGCTTTGAAGTGGGTCGTCATCTTGGGCGGTTAGTTTCAAGTCCCAGATATAGATGCGGATGAGGTAGAGCAGTGAAGTGAGCTTACCTCTTTATCTGATAGCAAGCGAAAACTTGCTCGTCCGAAACCCGACCGAGCTGTACTTGGCTCCGGATGCCTCGAGCTGTTGATTCCGCGTTATGACCGCCCTCGCATGAAGTTCCGAGCCATTGCGTGTTCCAAGCGAGAGATGCGAAGAGGAGTTGAGTGTGAAAATTGCCTCAAGGGGGAGTTTCGCTTATCTGATAGAGTTCGGAGGCAAATAAGTTTCGGCCGAGCGGGCGACATGGTTTATCCGAGAATCAGCCTCTGAGGAATGCGGAGTGTGGCGGAGCGAGTATGGCAGCTCTCGTAGCGCGTACACCACAAGGCAAGGGAAGGGCCTGTACGGAGGATGGACACTCATGACTTCATGCTACTTCTACAAATGACGGACATAGATGATGATAATCATCACCGTATGGGTGCGTCAAAACAGCACTGTGAAACCCCGAAAGATGAGGGAAGAAACGCTGCTGCGGCCTGATCAGTTCACTTCGAACCTCTCAACCATTCCATCCAAGATGTCGACTTCTAGCTCTTGAACTTCTGTGTCGGTACTGGCGGTCTCTGAGAGGGCGCATCTTCTTCGTCAGTGTCCAGCACGTCGTCATCGTCGTCGAAGTCCTCGTAGGACCATCCGTCATCGTCGTCATCATCGCCATCATCCGCGTCGTGGACGTTCGTGCCAAAGTAATTGGTTTGGACCGATCTAAGCTCGTCAGATTTGACGCGCTCAGAGCTGCCATAGATGGTGGCTCTCATGGACAGATGACTTACCCGAAGGTGTGGGTAGGACCGCCCCTGGAGCCCTGTCCCCTCCGTCTGCCTGTTTGCCCGTTGTGGCCGTTGACACTTGCAGCTAGACTTGCCGCCCCTCTTGTCACCTTCCGCACACCATCCATGAGTTTTCGGAAATCTGCTCGCTGATCGGCAGTCATGGGCTGAGAAGCAGATCCTCCAGTCGTGGTATGTATGTTCCCGATCATGATCCCATTGTTGCCCGAAATGTTGGAAAAGTCGCTCCCTTCTTGGTAGACATGGCCGTGTTGAGCAGAGGTACTAAGCTCGTCAGCGAAGAACATACATGTAACAGCCCAGAGTTACCGAAATCGTGACTGACCCAGACGTGAAGGTGCGAGACTTCGTCGTCTTCCGATTCATACCTCCCCGGCGCCCGGCGCCCCATCCTCCAGTATTCATCCCTGGCCACGCCCCAGTCCCAAACCCGAAGCCCCCGCCCATCCGGCCTAAGCCGTCCCACAGATTCTGCATCCCTTCGTCGAACCTTGTCTGCTGCTCCGGATCTAGCGGGCTGCCTGGTGAATGATAATAGGAAGTACTGGTATCCCCAGAGCCCCCATCGCGGCGAGCGGAATGGTTTTCGGTAATGATCTTGACACCGTCCTGGACATTGTTGAGCCTTGACAATTTGAGGTCCTTGCCGTCGACGCTCACGCCGGTCTGGGTGACGGCGATGGAGAGAGAGTCTCCGGAGATCGCTTTCTTGTCGACTCCAGACCTGTAGGTGAGTCCCTCAGAATCGGTCTCGAACGTCGCAAACGGGGTCTCGATGGTGGCATCCACGAAGTCATCGTGGTGGTACCGGCCGTTGTAAAGTTTGATGTTGTGGACCATGGCTGTGAGGGCAGATCTGAGCGACTTTGCAGGTGTGTGATGAACTGGATAATCAGTGAGACTTTGGGGTACCCGGTGGGAAGTGTAAGTGGCAATGCCAGAGCGCAACACCAAGGAAGGCGTCCAGTGTGCTGGTATACACCACACCCAGAGGCTCAGCACGCCATTGAGAAAGGATCAGTCTGGGGCACATTCTAGAGCCGATCGTGAGTTCTAGCACTTACAGCGTGAAAGGACTGCATGTCAGACACGTATCAGCTTTACTCCTGGAAACGGGGTAGATCCAGGGAGGGCGGTACATCAGGGGATATGCTGTGCTTAACCTATGCAGGTAGCAGCGCAGAGAACGAGATTGCGTGCTCCAAGCAGCCTTTCCGCTCTGGTAAGCATGATCCAGGTGGTCGCTGGGGCGTCAGTATCCCCTTCCCGCCTGATGATAGAGCGGGCAAGCGAGGTAGTTCCAACAGCCGGAAGCGCATGAGTGATGAGCAGGATCAGCACAAGACCGTACTCCAGCGTCAGCCTCGTCCCCCCCGTTCACCCAAGTCCGGACGTGAGTACTCGCTGCCGCCAAATCTAAGAAGCCAGTAGCATCTGCCGAATGACTATTGCTATTCTTGCTTCGCACTCCTCGAAAGCTCTATCCCATCAGCTCCGTACCCAGCGAGCGAACATGGAACCTGACTTACTTCACGGCATACTCCAATTTCCGGCTGACCTCCTCGTCGCTGCGTATAGCTTCATCCAGCGCAGCACCGTCGTCCGCTAACCAGTCTGTATCGGGGATGGTGGCCACCGGCACTGATAACGGGTCAGCCATAAGGCCCTGAGCTAGCAGCATAGACAGTCGGAAGAGCTTACCTTTCTCTTTCCCCTTCCCCTTTGCCTTCTTACTCCCCATCTCATCATCCAGCTCCATTGGCTGCAGAATCGCTTCATGCTCGTCCAGAACCTCCGGCATAAAAGTCGCCTCGTTCTTCCCTCCCGCTAGCTCCTCCATCACCTTCCCTGACAGGCTGATATGGTCCACCCCCAGCGTGCTGACCGCCAGCGCCTCCCCAGGCGTCACTAGGTTCATGACCATCACTTCTGGCCGGTGTCCCTTGATCCCCTTGCCCGCTTTCTGCACCATACCCTCATACGCATCCACGATATCCCTTATCACGCCGGACATAGGATGTTCCATCCCCGGATCGTTGTACGCCCTCCATGTGCCAGGTTGGAAGAGCACCGCCATGTCGTTGAAGTAAGGCGCGACGTAAAGACATCCCGCTTGTTCCGCTGCAAGGGCTTGAGGGAGGGAGAAGACTGTGGTGGCGCAAGTCCGTATGCCTGACTTTTCGAGCTGAGCGGCAGCTACCATTCCAGCGCCAGTCGCTGGGATTTGAAGACATATGCGGCCGGGAGAGATACCGTCCCAGGCAAAGAGGCGTATGAGGCGATGGGCGTGGAGGATGGTAGATTCGACCGAGAGGGCGTGTCGAGGGGATACTTGAGCATGTACCCGCCCAGTCAGGTGGTCAAGTGTGAGTTTCGATATCGTCACAACCTGATGTCAGCACGGACCAGAGGGGTGCCGAGGCGTATGGCTCTAGACTCACCAGCATATCTATAGCCAGCTCTATGGTCTCATCCATGTCTCCCTCCGCCTCGGTTCTAGCTCTTGCAACAGCTCTTCGCACATCTTCTATATGCGTATCGCTCGCGATAAGAGCAGCTAGTACCGCCGGGTTGCTCGCTAGGCTTGTCAGCATTGGCACACATACGAGTCAGCGCGTACTCACTCATATCGCAGAACGGGCCATACTTTTCCGCTAGCTCTGGACTGAGCTGGTCAAGATTTGCCGAGAGCCTCGAGCGGAGGAGGGAGAGAGCGGACATAGCAGCTGTCGATGGGGACATGATGTACGTGTGATAGATGGCGAGCAGTAACCACCGCATCGAGGCGGGCGGGGGCTGGACAAGGTGGAGGGACGCAAGTTCCGTTGGAAGCCGGAAAGTAATTACGTAACCAGTTTCAAACTTTTTCTTTCGTCAAGAGCGGTGGTGGCCAGTGGTGGTGTGAACAGCCAGCCCTGCTCCTCATATGCGCATGCTTTGACTATCAGCTCTGTATAGAGTACAGCCGTCATGATACCTCGGGAGATGCAATGATGACTGCTTGGACACCAGCTCGGGTGGCCGAGGGAAAAGGAATGCGGAGCAGATCGTGCCTTGAACAGGGGTGGCCGAAGATCTGGTTTCATCTTTGCACGTCATCCTCCTTTCGTCTTGTCCCGTCTACTTTGGCCTGTATCATATCCGCACGTACAATTCTGCTCGGGACGCCGCTCAGTATCCAGCTGACGCCCTCCTCGTCCGTGCCAGGAATAGCTCCAACCCCGCTTTGTCCTGCGCAACCGACCCCTCAGCAGCTCGCCCGTCTCCGCGGTCCTTTGCCTATAAAGAAGCTATCCACTGGGGTCACCCTTGTCTTTGTCGATATCACTTGTCCAATTAATATTCACCATGTCGCCGCACCCGTCTACCACCAAGACGTACGCCTCGCGCGCCGAGCTCCACTCCAACCCCACAGCCAAGCGGCTCTTAGGGATCATGGAGCGAAAGCAGTCCAACCTTTGCGTGTCGGTGGATGTGACGACGGCGGAGGAGGTATTGGAGGTGGTCAGGAGGGTCGGAAAGAGCGTCTGCATGGTCAAGGTGAGTTGAGGCTCTCAGGAAAGGATAGCAGGCGGGATGGCGAGAGCGAGGGGAGGCCAGGACCTGGAACTCGAGCTGATCTTCCAGACCCATTGCGACATCATCTCGGACTTTTCAAAGGCGTTCGTGGACGAGATCACGAGGCTGTCGGATGAGATGGACTTTATTATCTTTGAGGACCGCAAGTTTGCGGATATCGGTGAGTACAGAGTGTCTCGCGCAGGTGGAGAAGCTCTGTTCACCACCCCCCTTTCACGGACCTCCCAATACACTCTAGCTTTCTCCTCGTTCACTCCTTCCCTCCCATCCTAGTCTAGCTGCCTCACCCTCCAGTGCTTAATATCTGTCTCGGACTTAGCTGACTCTCAGGCAATACCGTCACCCTCCAATACGCCTCCGGCAGCCACACCATCGCCTCCTGGTCCCACCTCACCAACGCCCACCCCCTCCCCGGACCAGGCATTATCTCCGGCCTCGCCTCCGTCGGTGTACCCCTCGGTCGCGCCCTCCTCCTCCTCGCCGAAATGTCAAGCAAGGACAACCTCGCGACCGGCCACTACACCCGCGAGGCCGTCCGTATGGCCCGCGAGGCCGGACCCGAGTTCGTCGTTGGCTTCATCGCCATGTCGCGCGTGGACCAAGAGGGAGCGAAGGAAGGGGAAGACTTCCTGGTCATGACACCTGGAGTGGGGCTGCACTCGGCGGGCGACAAGATGGGGCAGCAGTACAGGACCCCGAGGGAGGTGGTTTATGACTCGGGGTGCGATGTGATTATTGTTGGAAGGGGAATTTATGGGATTAAGGGCGGGGAGGAGAAGGTCAAGGAGGAGGCGGAGAGGTACAGGAAGGAGGGATGGGCGGCTTACGAGGAGCGATTGGGGAGGAAGTAGGCGGAGAGGGGAAGGAAGAGGAGGTGGAAAAGGGTCAAGAAGTGTCGCAAAATACCTATTTAGCTTACCGTCCGTGTCGTCTCAAAGCTGTCGTCCCCAGTATATACATGTGCTGCTCATAAAGCGTTCTCATCGATGTGCATAACAGTGGAACACGAGCATGTAGCGGACCACTAGCCTAGCCTAACGTCTTGGTGTCCAGACAATTGCACAACACCACTCAAGGTGATGCTTCTCTGCCCCTCAGTAGCCTTCGGCGCGTCATGTTGCTCAGTCTCCGCGCCCTCAGCCTTTCTTCTTCAGCTTCGTCCGTGAGTATCGGGGCCGTCCCGAAGCGAGGTCCTTTGCTGGGGCACAGAGAGATTGCCTGTGCGCGAGACATCTCACTACATTTCAGAGTGTCCAGCACCGACGCCGACCTCCTCTTCCCGTATAGATGACTGTATCCGACAATATGTATCACGAGAGCAGTATCCCCTTCTTCCGCGGTATCGCAGGATTCTGCACTTTGGTCACTTGACGGACCATGATTGGTGGCGTCAGACCGGCCGAGGTCCGGCTGCTGTCTTCGTCGCAAACTAAATTCTGCTTCCTGTCGCTCTACGCTCTCCAGAAATTGCAGTGTACTGGGGGATCGAGAGTCCATCAGGTCCCCTATTCCAGCGGCAAATACGACACCTGACTGCTGCAGCCTCCGCTGGAGTGATTCGGCCCGTTTCTTTCTTTCGGAGCGCGATGAGCGGGTCGTAGTGAACGGTAGAGGCCCTTTTGCGGCCCCGAGTTCTTTTCGCTGTTGATAGAGTCAGCGGCAGCTTTGATGAGGATCGCGAGGAAGACGGTGGCGGATCGAAACGGAAAGCTTGCTCATCCTCATCCTTGTCGTCTCCACGCTCCACGCCTTGTTCGGTGCCAGGCGTCATATGAGGTGAGGTGGCAAAGTCAGGTATATGGCTCATCAGCGCAGGCTCTCCGTAAGCGGACGCCGAGTCGCTGCGGCAGTCTTCAGGTTCGAGACTTCAGGCTGCACAGTTGGATTGCCGTTGCTTCCCGTTTCTGTCGGGGCGGACGGCGGATCTGCGAATGCTGACCTTCCGCCTGCAGTACGATCACCATGGTAGGAGGCGTACTCTTCGTTTGGGTCCGGGTGGCAAAAGAGCGGTCTCATCGGCTCATTGTTCATGGCTGGACTCGGAGTAGGGCGGGATGGAGGCCAGGGATCCTGCGACAAGCTACCGCTCAGTGGAGTGAACGAGGGAACGTACGTGGTGAGGATCATCAGGCGGTCGGGTGGCAAATTCCTGCCTCCCCCTCCGAGAAGCACCGTAGGTATAGTAGCTGATTGTATTGGGAAGTGCGAGGCTCTCAGGCCAGGGCGCCAAACCCGCCGTGTTCCATCCCGCCAGGGTATCATCTCGGGTGGCGGGGCGGGAGGAGTCTTTCGTGCTGTACTGGTCGCTGCATGCTCCGGTAACAGCTTCGACCTGGTTCTCTGCAGAATTTGGGACGGTCAGCATATCGGGCGAGTGCGAGAGAAATGTATACAGCTAATCGAGTATGCAGCACATCAGAAGATGAGACAGTCATGCCAGTGACAACAGCCTCTAGGAAGAAGGTCAGAAATCGAGCCCAGTGACCCTTCCCTTGCCCGCAATCGAGCCATCGAGCTCGCTAACTTCCTTGCGCCACAAAGGAGTTGGTGGCGCAAAGATTATGTGCGAGACTCACAAGTGCATCGTCCGACATGGAGCTATGAAAGTCGCCGCTTGGCTGCTAGATACCGGCCTGCCTCTGCCATGGGGGAATGAGAATTGGACACAGGCCCCCACGACAGCGCACGCCTGTGACGGTCACGCTCTCTCGCCCAGGGCGCCGGCCGCTTGCGAAGAGTGAGTGCAGAGTGATTAGGCAGCATCGAGATCATGAAATGGGCACAATGCACAGAGGTTTCCAAGGGAAGAGGGCTGACGGGTGCGACTCATAAACTGCTATCTAGCTAGCACTTACTTGGTACCTTGGTTGCAACTGCACATCTTCTACTGTCCGTATATACGAGCCATATCATTGCATGTAGTGTACCTCAAAGTTGCTTCACAGGCTGCACATCTACACGCAAACTCAACGCCACCCATGTGATCTAAATCGTCCATCACCAGTCTCGTCCTGATCTGCCCGCAGAGGCCCCAAGTCTCCGCTGCTCAGACCTCAGTCGCTTGTTGTACACTCTCTTCTGCTCAACCTTCTTCACCTCCTCCGCGATCGTAGGAGCAGTGACGCGCCCAAGTGTTCGTTTCTTGGCACACACCGAGATCGCCATCGTACGAGGGACTTCACTGCACTTGAGCTTGCTTCCTTCCGACGCTGACCCTCGAGCTATACTCGTATCGACATGAACAACAAGGACAGTGTCTGCTTCCCCCACTGTGCCATTGGATACCATACTTGGGCCGTTGGACGGTCTGGAACGCATGGTGATGGACTGATCAGTGTCCAGCCTGTTGAAAGGGCGGTGGCAGGTGGTTCCATGTCTCGCTTGTGTTGTAGACTAGTCTTGATAGGGTAATGACTCATTCTAGGTAGTTCACTGTCTCACCATAGATCTAAACATTGTAGCGCAGTATATAGGCCAGCCTGTTTGTAGTTCCTAGAGTCTTTGTCGCTTTTACATACGACTGAAGAGCTCTAGGTAAGTCTGCTCTTATGAATCGCTTTTACATACGACTGAAGAGCTCTAGTTCGAAAGTCAGCGACCTTGGGTGGTTTTCATCAGATTATGAGACCCTGCTTTTAACGGCATACTACGAAATCAAGCACACCGTGGCAACCCGACCGACACACCGTCCCGTCCGGCCCACACACCACTCACACACACACGTCCTTCACACACACTCTCTCCCCTCCTTTCACTCCTCATTCCTCGGCAGCCATGACCGACCAAGTCAGCCTGGCCCGCAACTTCGAGCGGGTCCCGAAATTAATCGGTATGGAAAACTTCACGGTATGGCGTCAACGGATCGTCTTGGCGCTCTCCATGTCCGGTGCTACCGGCTTCGTCGACCCCAAGGCGCAACTTCCGGAAGAGGAGGAGGATATGGAGGAGTGGGATGTCACGGACAAGAAACTGGCGGCTGCCATTTTGACCACCCTGGATGAGGAGATCCTCACGGCACACATCGACTTGCTGGATTCCACAGGGCCGTTCCGGGCGCGGTCCATTTACCTCGACCTGGCCAGCATCTACGGAACGTCGGGGCCACAGTACTCATTTGCCAAGGGGAGGCAGTTCATCGACAACAAATGCGGCGAGGCGGACAACGTCGAAAACTGGGTCAATCAAGTCCAGTCGCAGTATCGGGAGCTGAAAGTACTCGATTTCAACCTCGATACGCTCCTCATCAACGTCCTCCTCAACGGGCTACCCTCGCGCTTCGCGGCCTTCGTCGATTCGGTATGGACCACCGACAGCCACCTCACCGCCGAGGCCCTGAAGATCAAAATTCTTCAGGTCAACTCCGGTCAGCTCAATCGGGTCGGTAACGCGGCCAAAGCCCTCGCGGCTGCTGCATCGGTGACTCCCAGCGGGGACGGCGATCTATTCGCTTTCTATACGGCGCTGGCAAAGGCGGGCAAGGCGCCGAGCGCGGAAAGCCCGTGCCTCCGGTGCGGATCTCCGGACCATTGGGTCCTCAAATGCCCTCAGCCTGCCCCGATTCCCCAAGAGGCCAAATCGGGCGGAAAGGGGAAGCGGGGAAAGGATCGCGGCAAAGGAGGCAAGCGTCAAGACGGTTCCGCTCACGTGGCCGTCCAAGCACCTCCTACCGAGACGGCCGCCATCGCTACGGTCTCGGTGCCCACCACGGACGCGTCGCCGGAAGAAGTCCTCCTCATCGCTTCGGCTCAGGTCGACGCTTCCGGAACTGTCGCAACCTCGGTCGCTCTCTTGACTCACTCGTCTTGCTGGGTGATTGATTCAGGCGCTAGCGAGCACATGAGCGGTAGCGATACCGACATGTTCAATATCCGGCCGCTCCCTCAGCCAGTCCGAATTTCAACGGCCGGCGGCGCGGTTCTCACCTCTACGTCCTTTGGGTCAATTGCTCTCTTCAATCGGCTCGGCGTGAAGGTCACCCTCCAGCGCGTGCTGTACATCCCCAATCTTGGCTTCAATCTTATCTCGGTGTCCCAGACGGACGCAAACGGGGCGGCGGTAATATTCTCGGGCGGAGAATGCCGGATCGAGAAGGCCGGGAAGTATGTCCTTGGCGCCAGGAAGGTCAATAAGGTGTACCTGGCGGACCTCGGAACGGAGAGGAAGTTACCGGAGCTTAACGGTATTACGCTCGCCCTTCCCGCTTCGGTCGACTCCACCTCGCCAAACGCGCTCAAGTCGGTCGGTATCAAGCCCACCGGATCCAAGGCCAGCTGGCCCGTGTGGCACCGTCGCATGGCCCACCTCGCCGAGCCATCAATGAAACTCCTTTTCGGCCAACTCAGCACCGGCTGCTCTATCGCTCGGTCACACATTACCGACCCCTCTTGCGTATGCGAGGGGTGTATCATGGGCAAGCTCGTACGCCCTCCCTTCCCCACCAGCGAAACTCGAGCTGAAGCCGTCTTAGATCTAGTCCACTCGGATCTCTGCGGACCGATGGGTGTAACATCGGTGGGAGGGGCGCAGTACATGATGGTGTTGGTGGATGACAGGACGCGATATACCTGGTCTTTCTTCCTCAAACGGAAGTCGGATGCATTTGAGTGCTTCAAAACATGGCTGGTGCAGCAGGAGCGGGCGACAGGGAGAAAGTTGAAGGTGTTCCGAACCGACAACGGCGGTGAATTCGTCTCTCGCGAGTTCAACGGGTACCTCGAGTCGCTCGGCATCACGCATCAGACGACAGTGCCTTACTCGTCCCAACAGAACGGCGTGGCGGAGCGGGCAAACCGCACCATCGTCGAGCGTACCGTCGGTCTCCTCTTTTCGGAACATCTACCTTTATCGCTCTGGGCAGAGGTGATGGATACGGTGGTTTACCTCAAGAACCGCTCTCCATCTCGCTCGCTCGGCAAGTCTACCCCCTTCGAGGCACTCCTCGGTTCTCGCCCAGACTTATCACACTTACGTGTCGTCGGGTGCGCGGCATGGGCGTTGATCAGGAAGGAGGCGCGGGAGAGCAAAGTGCACCCGCGGGCGGTACTTTGCGTACTGCTTGGTTACTCGGCCACGCAGAAGGGATACAAGCTGTGGAATGTCGCGGAGCAGAAGGTGCAGGTGTCACGCGATGTCACCTTCGACGAGTCGGTCTCGGCGCAGCGCCTACTTCGTGCTCAACCCTCATTGGCCGAACTCAACACTGCCTTCCTCCAGCTCGTCCGACCGTCCTCGCAAACTCGTGATGTCAATGTTCCGCCAGCATCAGGTCCTCCCACCGATGCAGACGAAACAGGGGAAGATTCGACCATCCCTCGTCTCGGGCGTCCAGCCCGACCGGCACAAGTGGCGCAGCATCAGCAGGAGGTCCCGGGAGAAGCAGATGAGCTCGAGTCAGTGGGAGCAGATGGAGATGTGGGAGCAGACGATGGTCCTGAAGCAGTGGGAGGTAGGGGATGGGCGTACGAGCCGGATCCTCGTTTCAATCGGGATGGAGCACCCTCACCAGACCTCGTCGACGACCATCCTGGCCCCCGCACCCGCTCCGGTCGGCACTTCGGGCTAGCTGCCTCGGCAGCAGACGAGTACGAGGCCGAACTCGCAGACTTCCTCGGCCGGCCGGACGATCCAACTTGTCTTCCCTCGGATCAGCACCTCCCAAACTGGCCGAGTCCGTATTCCCCCTATGAGCTGGTCGCACTCGCGACCAAAACCTCTTCCACCGCAGAGCCGACGTCGTGGCGTCAGGCCATGAACTCCCCGGATCACCAGCTCTGGCATGGTGCGGGATCGGCCGAAATGGGCTCGCTCGACAAGGCGGACGTCTATGACCTCGTCCCCCGCTCGCAAGCTCGGGGCAAGATCCTCAAGAGCAAGTGGGTCTTCAAGGAGAAACTCAAGATGGACGGACTGCTTGAGCGTCACAAAGCTCGAGTGGTGGCTCGGGGAGACATGCAGAAGGAGTCGGACTGCCTCGAAACGTTCGCCCCGGTCGCCAAGTTTCAGACGCTGCGGACCATCTTCGCTCTGGCGGCTCAGCACGACCTCGAGGTACACCAGATGGACGTCGAGACTGCCTTCCTTTACGGTCCTTTGAAGGAGGAGGTGTACATGGAGCAGCCCGAGGGGTTCGAGCAGGGGACCAACATGGTCTGGAAGCTCAAGAAGGCGCTGTATGGTTTAAAGCAGTCACCTCGAGCTTGGTGGCGGGAGCTGGACCGTACTCTCAGAGAGCTGGGCTTCACTCGGACGGCCTCGGACCACTCGCTGTACGTGCGTCGTGACGAGGGCGGACTAGTACTCGTCGGGGTATATGTCGACGACCTCACGATCGCCGCAACCCGAGGGGACACTCTGGATCACTTCAAGCTGGAGATGTCGAAGCGGTACAAGATGAAGGACTTAGGGGAGATTCACTACATCCTCGGTCTTCAGGTCAGGCGTGATAGACCTAAGCGGTCACTCCATCTCTGCCAAACCCAGTACATCGATACCATCCTCCGCCGGTTCGACATGGACAACTGCAAATCTGCAAAGTCCCCTCTCCCTGCCAAAACCATCCTCTCTCCTCGTACTCCGAACGAACCAGCGGCGGATGGTAGACAGTATCTTCGCGCCATTGGATCCCTCATGTACGCCATGCTCGGTACTCGTCCCGATCTCGCCTTTGCGGTTGGCCTCCTCGCTCGCTTCTCAAACGACCCGTCCCTGGCTCATTGGGAAGCCGCAATGCATGTCTTCCGATATCTCAAGGAGACACGTACCGTCGGTATCGATTACTCCGGATCCAACGGGGAGCTCGTCGGGTATAGCGATGCCGACTTTGCCACCAGCGACCCCTCTCGCCGACGGGTCACCAGCGGTTACGTCTACTGTCTCTGGGGCGGGCCTATCAGCTGGCAGTCAAAGCGTCAGCCCTCGGTGTCACTCGCTACTGGTGACGCGGAATACGTCGCCCTGTCTCAAGCGGGTCGGGAAGCCCTCTGGTTCAGGTCACTTCTTACCGAGATCGGATTCGCTCCCACCCGGCCTATCGTACTCTACGGGGACAATCAGGCATCTATCTCCATCGCGTACAACCCTATCGGTCACACTCGGTCCAAGCAAATCGACGTGCGGTATCACTTCCTCCGCGAGATCGTCGAACGCGAATGGATCGTCATTCACTACGTCCGCACGACCGCAATGGCAGCAGATGGTCTGACCAAGCCTTTACCTCCGGTTGTATTCGCCAGATACACTCAGCTCCTCAACCTCAAGGTGGCGCCACAGATCGAGGAGGTATAGGGCAGTGGTCTGGACGCTCGCATGGAACAGTGGGAGTGTTGAAAGGGCGGTGGCAGGTGGTTCCATGTCTCGCTTGTGTTGTAGACTAGTCTTGATAGGGTAATGACTCATTCTAGGTAGTTCGTGCTTCAAAACATGGCTGGTGCAGCAGGAGCGGGCGACAGGGAGAAAGTTGAAGGTGTTCCGAACCGACAACGGCGGTTTTCATCACAGCCGCTGTCGGGATTGAAACTCGCTCGCCTTCTTCTTGAAATCCTAGAGGTCTTCATCGTGCGGGAGAGTCGCGAGTCCAGAAACGCCCAGGTCCCAGTGCCAACCCACACATCGGACGCTTGTAGCTGCCGCTTCAACTTGTCGGCTCGCTGCTTCCTGGCTGCAATAACCTGAGCGGACTGAATCGGAGACCTGGACTGTCTCCCTGGGCGGTCGGTCTTGCTCGTTCCTGAGGACTTTGCCTGCTGTGGCAACGAGGACGGAAGAGAGCTGGCACAAGGCGGTGTATCGACACTCATCTCGTCTTCGTCATCATCATCAGTGGTGGGGGAGAAGCTCGACTCTAATTTGGGAAGAGGCACATCCTGATCAATTGAAGCGGTACGGTCCCGTGAGGCGCTCCTAATGGCCTCATCGTAAATAGAGCGAACATCCTCGTCGTCAGCGGCGTGGGTTTGCGAAAGGGTCGATCCTACGCTGGTCTGCGGGGAGAGGACTGGCTCCGATATTCCCCGGTCTGGATTCGGTACCGGTAAGGGCTCGGAGGATGGCCAATGCCGATGTGTTGTGAGATAGTAGTGTGACGGGACCCAGAGTCGCCCATCTTCAGTACTTTCAGCCGGTGGGTATACAAAATGGGAGTTGGATATGGGTGAGCCAGCACTGAGGTTGTTCGTACCGGATGATGTCCCGTCGCCTGTCCAGGGCGGCAGTCCTGCAGTATTCCAGTCCCATAGGATATCGTGTCTGGTGGCGGGATTGTTTTTGTATGTTCCAGTGGCGGCTTCCTCCTGCGATCTTGCAGGATTTGGAACGGTCGACATACTGCTGGGTTTCGAGATATGAGTATACGACTGACCAAGTATGTAGATCTCCAGATGATGAGACTCAACAGAGAGAAAGTCAGCAGAAGGAAGTTCAGAACCCAGGCTAGTGAACATTCCCTTGTCCTTGAAATCGAGCTAGCTTGCTTCTTTTCGCCATAAAGGAGATGAAAGCACAAAGGCGTGCTGTGCGTTTCGGCTTGAATATGCGCTGAGTGCGAGAGGTCGACCTCGTGGTCTGTGGCTGTGCGCGGGCCCTGATGATGGTATTGTGTAGATCAAATCCCAGGACGAGCTTAGAGGTGCGACATTAGAGATGTCAGGCTGGATTACAGACAGCAGGGGAGAAGCAATAAGCAGAAGGAGCCGAGGGTGGAAAGGTGTATGGAGGGGTCAAGAGGAGATGGCTGAGGGGTCTATCTAGCTCAGCTGTCTGTGTGCCTCGATTCTAGCTGCTCGACTCGTGCTGCCCGTGTATGGAAGTATCATCAGTGCATGTAACGTTAATATTCTGCGAACTCTACACATGTACAGTCATACTACGCGTATCGACCCCAATATCAGTCCCATGTTCCGACGGCGTCGTCAGAATCAACCCTCAAGTCTAAGCTGCCGGGTTTTCCACAGCTTCATGTACCCCCTGTCACGATCCCTCTTCTGCTTCACCCTAGCCGCCTCCTGAGCGACCGTGAGTACTTTGGCGGCTCCCAGTCGGCGTCCACTTCCCCTATGACACATAGAGATCGCCGTCGTGCGAGAGACTTCACTGAACCTGAGCTCGCCTTTTTCAGATACTGAGCCTCCACCTTTGTCGATATGAACCAGAAGAACGATGTCTGCTTCGCCCTGGACAGTACTGGATGCCATACCGTCTCCATCGGACGGTCTGGTAGGGGAGATGGCAAAACCACCTGAGTCCAGCTTCTGTCCCGCTCGAAAATCACGCTCCTGTCGTTCAAAGTCCTCGAGATACTCCAAAGCACTGGGACAACGAGAGTCTAAAAAGGCCCACGTCCCAGTGGCAAACATCACACCAGACTCCTGTAACTGTCGCTTCAGTTGATCCGCCCGTTGCTTTCTGAGGGCGCGTTCCTGGGCGGACAATTTGGGACCACGTTTTGTCCCGCGAAGGTCGACCCTCGCCCCCGAGGACTTTGACGCTGGCTTCGATGATGAAAGAGAGCTGGCATGAGGCGGTGAATCGACACTCATCTCGTCTTCGCCCACATCAGTGGCCATGGACACCCTCGTCTCAGAAGTGGAACGGGGCACATACTGTGGTGAATTGGTCTGGTCCCGCAAGGCGCTCCCGGCGCTCGGCTCATAGTATGTCGATGGGCCATCCTCGAGCTCCGCCTCGTCGTCAGTGACAAAGAGACCCGGACTGCTGGTTCCTACGACTGACTGCGGGGAGAGGACCGGCACCGATATTCCACAGTCGTCACTCGGTAGCGAGAACGGTTGGGATGATGGCCAATGTCGATCTGTTGTAGGACAGTGCGGCGACAACCAGAGTTGCTCATCTTGAGTATTGCCGGCCGGCGGGTAGGCAAGATGGGAGGTAAGTAGGTCATCGCTGAGATCGTTGGTACCGAGCGATGGCCCATTCGTCGTCCAGGGCGGCAGTCCCGCAGTGTTCCAGCCAGTCAGTAGCTTAGGGAGTGAGGCGGTGACGGTGGCGGTATCTGCTGATTTGTGGGTCACATGGGTATCTTCGACGAGCAGACTCTTCCTCTTACCACGCGAGTCTGAGAGACTGGTCAAGCTGGTCGGATGGGCAGTGACTGTATCGAGTGGAAGCAGCAAGAAACTGGGTACCTTGTGGTGAAGTTGAAGGGTCAAAGGTCAAAGGGGGGGAGTAAGGAGCACGCGCATCCTCAGCTCATGATCTCGATCAAGCTGTGAGCAGCCAAAACGATACTTCCCTTGTTGCCCATCGAGTCTACCTGCTTCTGGTCGGGCACAAAGGAGGCTCGCTTTGGCGCGTATAAGCTAGACCACGTCATAGGATACCATCACCCTATACGATGAGTTGCGGGCTAAAGACTTATAAGTAAGATCAGCGAGTCAGCCCATCATGAGATATACTATACACGCCCCCAAGACCCACTCCCATCGACTACTCGCTGACCCCTACCCTCCACACCATCATCTACGACCACAATCACCTCAGTCCGAATCCACTTCGATATACACCTCATCATCATCACTCTCCATCTCCCCATTCTCATCCCACTCCTCCTCATCATCATCGTCCATCATCGTCGCGTCGATAATGTCATCGGGTTCCGGCTTGGACTGCTTGGGCTTCTCCTCCTCCTTCTTGGCCCCTGCACTCGCTGCTGTACTTCCCGCCGCTTTTCGGAGAGTATTCCCCGACCCCGATCCGAACTTGGCCCACGGATCCACCTTCTCCTCTTTCTCCTCCTTGACGCCTGTTCCCGAACCCGAGCCCGAAGCAGAGGCCGAAGCAGGCTCAGCGGCCTTCCGCTTCCCCTTGAGCGTAACCCCCTCGCCTCCGAAAGAAGGTTTGGACTCTTCGGCGGCAGCGATCTCTTCGGCGGTAGGTTTGGGCTTGGGCGCTTTGGAGTGGTCGAAGGGGACATAGGTGTACCCGAAGAAGAATTTACCGGGTGGGAGGGAGAGGACGGCGGGGACGGCGCGGTTGGGGTCGGAGGAAAGGGAGTCGGGGGTGATGATGCGGGGTTTGCTGAGGGTCAGCCTGGTCATTGAAAGCAAGAGAGGTGAGAGAGAAGGCGCGTGGAGGAGGACGATGTGGGTGTGAGAGGTGTAGAGATTGTGGGAGGTGTTGAAGAGGGGTATGTTGTGGATCTAACAGTGATGACCGTCAAGGAGGAAGAGTCCGCATTGAGTCGAGACAACAAGCGCACCAACGCCGAAAACAGCCCGACTCACGCATTCCGAATGATTGTCGACGACGGATCCACCTCCTCAATCTTCTTCGCCAGCCCCTTGCCCCTCACTTTCCGCCCACTCAAACTCTGCCCCACCCCCATAAATACCTCCGACCCCCCTGCCTCCAGACTCCCTCCTTCACCGCCCAAAGAACTCCCGGGCCGACTCGACCCCGCCGACGCGGGCGTCGTTCCTCCCAGATCAATCTTCAGCTTCTCCGCCATGGTCGGTATCGCCTTGGGCTCGGGGCGTGGGGGCTCGACATATCCCTTCGGAACGTCAAAGTCGACTTCGAGGTCCGTATCGAGGACGGAGATACCCCCGTTGGCATCGGTAGGCGGTTGGACGTCGACGATGAGGAATTCGAAGGTGAGTGAGTTGTAGGAGATTTCGATTATGGAGCCTTTGGTTATGACCGAGTAGGATCGGAAGGCGGACTCGAGGCTGAAAGTCAGCTATGTCCGGCAGGTGGAGCATCATGACATAGCTCACACTGCTCGTGGATCTGAGACCTGCTCGAAATCCCTTGACTGGGCTTGAACTTTGACGAGCTTGCCCTTGACCGGCATGACGGTACCCGTGAGCCGGATCGGGTCGCCCTCGTTCAAGTTGAGCGATTTCATCATCTGCATGATCAGCTCGAGGTGTCCCTTAGAAGAGTAGGAGTCTGATAGATAACTTACCCATGCTGGAAGATGTACAACGCCCTCGGAAGCGACGAACTCCAGCACACCGGCGTAGGTATTGTACGCAGCGGGGTTGCGGGGATTCCGGAGGTGGAACGTCCATGGACCGTCAATGTCAAGACCAGCTATTTTGTCAGCTACATCATCACTTATCTGCGTATCTGTAAACTCACTTAGTTTGGCGAGTGCCGAAGGAGGCATGATGACTGTCCCATCAGCCACATATCCCTCTGATCTGCCCCCAATCAGACCTACTCTTTCCACCGTACAACACCTCAGCTCGCTCAGTCCCAGTCATCACAGCAGCAGAGTACGCCTTAAAATAGTCATCGTACGCGCTAGACAGTAAGCTCTGCTCAGGTAGCCCAAAATGTAGACTCTGATAGCTTACCTGGGCGGCGCGGCCATCCCGAACCCCCCAAACATGTTATGTCCACCTCCATATCCACCACCCATCCCGCCTCCCATTCCGCCCATCAGCTGCGCGAGGATCCCAGATGGTCCAGCATGAGCCTGCTGAGGTGGCTGATAGTCGTTGTCTACCATGATCAGCCAGAGTCACAGCCGAAGGAGGGCGTCGAAGGGGATGACGAACCGTCATCGTCGTCATCATATCCGTGGTTCATCTTGACTGATTCTTTTCCTGTTACTGATGCAGTTGTGAATGAGGCTCAGGCGACCTCTGCGGTGTATAATATTGGTGAGGGTTAGTACGAAGTAGATGAGCTGGATGGGTGTATAGAAGGTGAACTTGGACTGAGCTGCGCTGCGCCATCGTCATCAGCTCTGCAGATCCTCATTCCTCAAACCGGTCATCACCGCCACCCACTCACTAGACCCACCTTGACCTTGACTTGCCCTATATCCATAGCTACCTTGTACCCTATAGCTATACATCAGATGTATCAGTACGCAGCCTACGCACCTCGCACACCTCCATCATCATCGTACACGCCCTCTCCCGCTCCGACTTACCCGTCCAATCCAGCCGGACCGTCCAACGCCCCTCAAGCGCAACCCATCACCCGCTCCCGAACACTCTTCTACCTCTCCGTCCGGGATAGCTCTGCCACAGCATCGGGATCAGGATCGAGGAGGAATGGTCCAAGAAGTAGGAAGAAGATTGGTGAAGGGAGAGAGTATGGGAATAAGGTGGATGTAGGGGATGATGAGGAGGAGAGGCTGATTGGAAGTGATGAAGGGGGGAGGGGTGGGCTGCCACCCAGGTGGTGAGAGTATCTATCTGGAGAAGGTGGATCAAAGCTGATGACATAGGGTGGATATTAGTGATGAAGTTGAGGAGATACTAGGGCGAATATCACCCAAAAGTGCGCTCTTACCGCTCAAGACCCCTCGGTCTAGCTGATCCGGTAGTCACGGCTCTGGACAAGCTACACTCCAAGCACGTCTTGCCGGGCTTTACAGATCGTACAGCCGAGGAGCGAGAGATAGAAAGGCAGACTATCGATATCACACGGGTAAGCTTCATCCCGTTCTGGCTTACCTACTGTGCGACCTTGGCTGACCCGCAGGACTTTCGGAAATGTACCTCCCTCATAGGCTCTATCGCTCCAACAAGAGGTGCCACTCGCGCCGAGGTCACTACCGCGAAGAATGTCCAGCGGGGACTGGCAGGAAAGGTACAGGAGATGAGCGGGATGTTTAGGAAGAAGCAGAGGGTGTATATGCAGAGTGAGTTTGACGGCGGAGCTTTGATCCCACCTTTAACCTCAACCTAGACGACGTCAGGATGACAGTAAGAACTGAGGCGTAGCTAACACTGTAGAGCTACAAGGACACGCCATCAAATCCAAAGACCTCCTCGTTGCCTCAGGCGCTATCCAGCTCAAAGGTCCCGACTCATTCGACGAACTAGCAGAGGACGAGCGTCTCTCCTCTCTCCCTCCCGGCTCCTCTTCTTCGGGAGGCGGATACCAAGCCCAGTCCCTCGCTCAAGCACCCATGGCGGTCGACCTGGACGTATCCACTCGGACGGCCGAAATTACCCAAATCGCCCAATCGATCGGGGAGCTCGCGGAGCTGTTTAGGGATCTGGGGAATATGGTGGTGGAGCAAGGAACGGTGTTGGATTCGGTGGAGTATAATGTGGGCGTGACGGCGAGGGAGATGAAGGGGGCGGTGGAGGAGTTGAGGGTTGCGCAGCGGTGAGTTGGTGTTCTTTGAGGGGCATGAGGGGGTGGGTGGGCTTGATGGTGCGGAAGGGCGGAGAGGATTGGATGATGGTATGAGGGCGGGTGAGGACGATCAGTGTGAGACTGCGGCAGTGGAATCGAGGAGATGCTGGGTTGGAAAGGAGTGCGGAGAGTGGACTACTGGGCATACCAAGCGGAAACGAGCTGAGCAACAGGTATCAAGCCAATACCGGCCGACGGAAATGTATGCTCCTCCTTGTCCTCCTCATTGCAGGGATGATCATCGTCCTCATCTACAAACCTCGCTCTTCCTCCTCGATACCAGGCCCATCTTCTCCGACATTATCATCGCCCATTTCGGCAGTAGCAGCGGCGGCTTCAGCTGTATCGACGGAAGAAGGGGGAAAAGGGACAGATTTAGGAAGCGTGGCGGATGCGGTTGCTGGGGCGAGGCCGTGGATAAGACCTCCGAGTGTGCCGGGGTATGGAGGGGCTTTTGTGGCGGATAGTGAGGAGAGGCGATCTGGTATACTGGGGCGCTATACTCGACATCCCTGAGAGCAGATGAGCTCAAATAGTGATACATGTTGTTCATTAATGCGCGATAGACTCCTCCACATCTGGCTTGCTCTTGTTCGCGCTGCTACTCTCCCCCGTGTCCGCCTCCCTACGCAAGTCACGAATTATCTTTCCTGCATACTCCTCCTCCCGTCCTTCCTCTTGTCCTTCTCCACCATCACTCCCATCCCCTGCACCCTCAAAGTACTCCATGCGGCGCCTTTTTCGGCGTGAACGAGCAGTGTCCGCCCCTGAATCCGCTTTCTTGGGTCGAATCCGTCTCTTTTTGCGTGAAGGCTCGCTTCCGGGGATATGAGTCGTGTAGACTAGATCTTGTAGACAGTCTGGCGCCAGTTCAGTAGACGCGCTCACAAGGAGACTGTAAATCAGCACTATCCACTGGGATCAAGACACGGTCATATGACTCACGGGTCGCCTTTTACCAACCACTCGTACTGCCCTTCCGCAGAGTCCGCTCCACCGCCAACGCTGCACAAGTACCTCCTTGCCTCCGTCATCTCCTTTGTCTCCGGACGGTGCAGCTCCATTGTTGCCGAGATGCATCGATGCGGTAAGGGGAGGAAGTAGTTGTAGGGTAAGGCGATCCGTAAGGTGCGAAGGACATAGGCTTGCACGTCTGCGAGGTTGCAGTAGGCAGTAATGTTGTTCGCCCGCAAGACGGTCCAGGTCGGCGGAAGGAGAGGCCAGGGGCCTATCGCCGGGATGATATACAGACGGCAGTGGATGGACGATGGTAGCTTGGTGTCGAGGCTGGTCAGGCGCACACCTCGTGTCTGCTGGTCAGCTGGAAGCATCACCTCATTAAGAATGCCAGCTTCCGGTACGTACCACCAGTTGCTGTCGCAAGTCGTGTCCACTCCACTCGACACTTTCAATGTGGGGGATATCGGCGTCGGCGATGACAGCTGCGTGCTTGCTAAGCGGTGCCAGGCGGCTTACTGCGCGAGAAGGGAGGGGCATGATACGAGATGGAGATGAAGCTGTTGTTGAGATTCGACAAGTAAGGAATAGGTATTAACAAAACATGTACTCAAGGATGATGGAGAGAAGGATGAGAAAGCCAGAAGACGATTTGCCGCCGAATGGCTGGTTGTTTACATTTTGCCGCGCACTCGCCTAGCACGTCATGCAGTGGCGGGATCGACTTGCGAGGACTTGTTCTTTGAGCACTGCGCATGCAGGTCCATCTCCAGTACCCCGTTGCATGGGCCAACATGGTGGACAAAAGATTTGGTATCCCGATCCGTAGATGTCGTGTCGATTTTGCCTTGATTCGCCCCTATCTGCTGCCCGTCGTATAGTTTCTCTAACCGCTCTTCTGTAGTACTCTGAGGATCGCCTTCTCATTGCATAGTTCTCGCATCTCTGCCGCCTACACGTGGGTAGTGCACCGTCCGTCATCTGTCGGGCCCCATGACGAGTGTAAAACTCGCTTGAACCATCTCTAGAAGATCGGTAGTGGTACATCCCGGAAGACTTTTTTGCGCCTGCATGCGTGGCTGATCCAGTTGAATGGACATTCGCGCAGACCACCGACAGCACTGGGCGCTCGTGCTCATCTTGGCGACTTTCGGCGTTCCATGATCCCGCGTAAATGGCGGAACATGCTCGACGCAGATGAACACAACAACGCGGAGTGTCTCCGCCTCTCACGCGCCCTGCCTCCCTGGTTCCTCGCTGGATAGTCCCGCTGAAAGGGTCCGCGCCTTCGGGAAAGACGTATACCTGATACCCGAGACCGGAGCTTGGCGATATGGTCGAGGAAGAGGTTCCAGGCGCCTAGTTCAGCGGAGAGCACTGCTTCATGATGAGACGGATCTCAGTGGGCGATGCGAGCCGAATAAGAGTGAATGACCTGAAACATGAGGTAATTTGATTCCTCCCGTGTTGATCTGGAGGAATGTTTCAGGATGACGAGGCAAGCAGGTATCGAGTCGGCCAGAGTTGATAAGCCCGTTGGCTGCATGAGAGCGAACAAAGTCTTCCTGTACAGAGGAGATATCAGCTTCGACCAGGTCAAGTCATAGGTATACCAAGCGTTCCGGGCGACAGAGCGAGAGCGGACTATTTGCATGCGCAACAAGCATGCACATTGGGGTGGAAACTGGAAGCAGTACCAGGCACGATGTCTCATCGGTCAGCTGAACAGTGCAGCACCAGCATCGGATCCGCTGTCTCTAGTGCGCTATCGACTAGACGTGGAAGATGCATCAGCTGTGCAAACACGGCTATGAGGGATTTATACCCGCCTCCAGCTCGCCACCTGGTTTGGCGGTCAACAAGTGCTCAGATCGACTCCGCTCTACAGATGCCCGCCTCTATGCAAAGCTCACTTCCTGCCTCTTCTATCTTCCTACCTCTTCTCTACCTCCTCTTACACATCATCTGGCAGAAGCTCCATCCAGCTCACCCCGTACCTTCGCGCCTAGCCACCACCTTGACCTCGATACACCGCAAATCAGTACATCCCACCCCCATCCCCGCACATCTACTCTCGTCCGGTCGTCAGTGCATCGTCTCGCACACTCAACATGTCCGACTATGCCAATCTCCCAATCTTCCAGATTCTTGCTGCGGAGGCCATGCATGCGGCCAATATACTTCCACTATCCGCGGCGGAGGGCCAGCTCGTCAGGGAGAGAACGGGTATCAAGTATGTGTTTACATTGATGGACGACGAGAGGCTGGACAGGTTGCTGGTAATAAGGATCGGACGACTAGAAGTACGTGCTTCCAGCCTCATCAAATGGGTATAGCTTAGCTGAATAATCAGGCTCACGGGCTACGCGTCCTGGGCACCGACGATGAGGTCGCCAACTCCCTCGCGGAGACGGTCCGCGTTCGCCCGGACGGCGTTGACTGGCCGGCCCCTATGAGGGATTGGTCCGAAACCACTCACGGGGAGCTCATCAAGGCCATCGCCGTCCAGGACTACTCTTGGCGGCTCTACAACCTCGCCAAAGCTCGACTGCCGTCCGACTACCCCTCCTCTATAGCTGAATTTGGCGAACTCGCCCTCAGCTCGCCCTCGTTCGCTGCAGCCTTTCTCAACATGACGTACCCCGGATCCATCCGCGCCGACCCAGCCTTCATCGCAGCCGTGAAAGGACTGGTCGCTCCCGCGCGAGCTCTCGTGAGCCTCGCCACCAAGGGCCGGGTCCCCCGTATGCCACTCACCGACGTCCCTACGCCCGTCAAGCCTAGGGCCAGCAATCGACATCGGCGCGCCCCTCATCCTCCCCCTCCCGCTCCACTCGCACCCCCTCCTCCTAACCGAAAAGGCAAAAACAAGCGAGATCGGTCCCCTACTCCTCCGGCTCCAGCCTGTCGTCAAGCCGCTGGCAAGAAAATGAAGGAGGACGACACCTACACCGCATTCCGGGAACCCTCTGTACCTCTTTCCGACACTACGGAGGTATCCATTCACTCTGCTCCCTCGCCCCCGCACGTAATCGACGAGCCCCTGGAGGATGTAGAGATGGAGCAGGTGGAGATTGCACGCGTGCGAGAGTGCTTTGGTGGGCTGAGCAAGCTGGGCGATGACGATCAGCGGGAAGAGGCTGGACGTGAGATACAGGTGGAGGATATGGACTGGGAAGCTGTGAGTCAGAGCTATTTCGAGGTTGCTTTTTGGTTCAGAGCTGACTTTCCAGGCTGCTGAGTATGTCGACGAGGAGGGTCTGCAGCATGGCGAGGTGATTGAGCCGGAGGATGATGAGATTGGGCCGTTGGCGATGGTGATTTGGGAAGACCCCGTGAGTGCTACTATAGCTGGGTGCTGCGTGCTTTGAGCTCGTGCTGACCTCACAGCTTCGTGTCTACCCGGTGCTGCCCATCGTTGAGGTCGGGGATCCCTGGGAGCACGTCGAGGGGGGTGCAGCTGAGGAGGAGGATGTGCTGGAGATCCCTCGCCCGCCCGCCGAAGATGGACTCCCGCGCATGGCATACCACGGTGACCGACTCCATGCGGGCGACATTCGAGATGGGCCTATTATTTACCGCGTCTGGATCGAAATCGTCGTCGGCGAGGTCGAGGAAGAAGAGTGAAGCCAAGGGATCGTCTGGGGGAGATAGGGGTCTGCTCTGTCTTGCATGTTTGTCTGTTGCCAGTTGGATCCATGATGCGTAGTTTGTAGTCTGGTCCGCCATGACCTCGTGTGCCTCGTTAGTCAGTCACGTATGTAATGCATTTGAAGTCACATCATCGCCCATGCTACTCGCGACCACTCCCACCATCCGCCAGGCCAAAGAGAGCCGTCCACTTCCGCCTCCTCAAGCTCTCCTCCTCGCCAGCGAGTCAGAATTCGCTTGAAGAAGCCAATCTTGACTTGCCTTCGCTCATCCGAGCTCTCCACCACATCCATGGGCCCTGCTTGGATTTGATCTGCAAATGCCACGATCTCTTCTAGCCACGAGATGATCTCCTCCTCGGGGCAGGCGGGGCAAGCATCAGTCAGGTTTGGGACGGTAGGGGAAGCCAGGACGCAAAGCGGCTCGAGGGTGAAGAGGGTGTTGTGCCTCGGTCGGGTACCCAGTCGATGGGGCGGGAAGAGGGTATTTGCGGGGTCAGGATGAGTGCTGATGATCTCCTTCATGATCTTCCGAGCATGCCCCACTGACTCGGAAGGATTGCTGATCAGGAGATATGTAGCAAGCTGAATGGAGAAGAGTGGTCAGTGACGTTCATATGGCTATCAGATGTGGCGAGGGTGATGCACTTACTGCAGCGTGATACCATCTGCTCATCTTTCGGTGCAGCTCACTTGCTTCTCGTCCTTGAGCACCTGCGCGCAACCATGTGATATGTGCGTCGAACCATGAGAGTACGCCTGGGTAGCTGGACATAGTGGCGGGTAGAAGTGGAAGAGCTTGAGCAACGAGAATGAGGTATCGGGTCTGCAGAACGAGTCAGTGGCGGGCTACGGAACGAGTAGGGTAGCTCTCACGGCGATGATGAAGCCCGCATTTCCCTCCAGCGGCTTCTTGTCAGGCATGCACTGCGAGTACTCCACCTCGGGTAGCATACTAAGCGGTCAGCGAACCATCTCTGGGGAGTTCAGGGAAAGGTCGATAGAACTCACCGTGTAGCATCGTCAACGAAGAACACCCTCAGCAGCTCATTGATCCGCTTCAGACAGTCCCCTTGAAGGTCTCCATCGCTACTCAGAAGATGCTTGTAGCCAAGAGCCAGGGTGTGGACTGTCATTGCCATCGTCTCGAGCTGCTTCTGACACTGCGGTAGGTCGGCAGCTTGGGATATCAGCTCCTGATGAGTAATTTCATGTTTTACCACATACCAGGATTCCGCTGACCATCGCGACGCTCTGTAGGCTGATTAGTAAGCTGCACACTAGGCTGAGCATACGTAGCACTGACCGCACTTTCCGTCCTCAGTCAACCACCAATATGGGGAGAGCGAGAAGAAGTGATTCTTGTTCTCAAGCGGACTGCAGGAGAGCGTGACTGAGTAGACATCGCGACTCTGACTCAGACGCTGACATTGCTCCTTGAGCAGCTTGCTGGCCAGTGGAGACGGATTGCATGTAGGGGCAGGTGTGAGGATGACCAAGGGGTGGCGAGGTACTGCCTGATCCGCAGGCGCCGCGTGAGGGAGACCCGATGCTGGGTAGGGCTCGCTTGATGTACTCATGTTGGCCAGAAATAGTAATAGAGAAATGCGAAGCGATAGGTCGGGACAGGCAAGCTACCAGGTCATTGCACCTCGTCGTCGCTGGCAAGCTCTAGGACAAGAAGGGGCATGGTCTGAAAGGAAGGTCGACAAGGGATCATGTCCCCTTGGACAAGCGCAGAAGGTGCTGGAAGCTCAGTGAGACACGTATTATCGTTGTGTACATACAGCGCCGTCCATGTGACTACTACCCCAGCGCATGTCGCCTCATGCACCGTCCACGACGGCCAATCCCCACACCGCCACACTCAACCGCCACACTCGCCAAACCGCCACACTCCTCATTCCTCATCCACGTGGACCTTTCGGCGATGGCCGCCAGCCACTCAGCCAAGCTCTGACCTCCACTCAGGAAGTCCACTCATCTTCTTCTCCTGCTTTGACTTTGTTCTTCATCCTCCTCTCTCCCTCATTTGTACTTCATCCTCCCCTTCTCCTCTTCTGTATACATAGCCATTCCCTTATATCCCTAGACTTCAGCTTTCCCCCTTCTCCCCCTTCTCTGCTTCTTCCCTCAAAGTAGTAGCGGCCACCTTCCTCCGTCTCACAGGATGGGCGCTCATACCTTCCCCTCCTCTCCTTCTCCCCTCGGTACCGCCTACACTCAGCATACAGCTGCTGGACATGAAGGGAAGCAGCAGATCAGGCTCTATGGTCTGAGCGAGAGTCGTGAGTAACAACCAATCTCAGAC
The DNA here is from genome assembly GCF_025882075.1 of Dioszegia hungarica. Classification (NCBI taxonomy): domain Eukaryota; kingdom Fungi; phylum Basidiomycota; class Tremellomycetes; order Tremellales; family Bulleribasidiaceae; genus Dioszegia; species Dioszegia hungarica. The sequence continues at coordinate 16,111 of NW_026515767.1, read as the reverse complement.
CGATCAGCTCTCGCTGATATTTCTAGCTACTACTCCTGCTCTTATTGCCTTCTTTTCCCAGATGGGTAAGCTTAATCCTGCATGGCAACTGCCAAGTATGAGCGCGAGCTGACCCTTGTAGCTACGGTCTGCGGAATACTCCTTCACCCCGATGGTCCAGGGAAGCAATGGGCGCAAGTATGGGTCCGTGGGGAAGAAGAAGCAGAGCGGTGTATGAGGGCTCAAGCTCAGCTGGGAGTATCAGGAGTGTGAGCTTCTCTGACTCGCGCAACCTCTGATTACAGAAGGGAGAACAGCTGACGAGATAGCTCAATGTCTCGCGCTCCTTCTCAAGCTCCCCCGTCTCACCCTCAAAATCCCCTTCCTCCTCTCTTCGCCCAAACGCCGGCCCCTTCCGCCTTCCCTCCTCTCTACGGTCCTCTCACTATCCCTCAGAAGACTCCAACGAGGTCCCAAGCGCCTTTCATGAGCGAGCTGGCCCTTCATCGCCTTCCTCCAACTCCCGCGAGCTTCGACAGGCCGATGACGGTCCCTCTCCGTCATGACCTCTCTGGGATGGGGTACCGACACCTCGACCCGAGCGGGCCTCTGCCGAGGAACCTGTACATAGTGGATCTCCCGCTAGATATGACAGAGTGAGCTATACCCGTGTTTATCCTCGCACACAGCTGACATCTTACAGAACTCAGTTCCGATCCCTTTTCGAGCAACACGGCGTGGTCGAGCACTGCAAGTTGCTCTCTCAGCTGGACGGCATGGGTCGAAGACGGTGAGTCGCTTACTCCACGAATGTCAGCTCTTGTCAGCTCCGGCTTGTACGACTCGAGCAAAACAGTGCCCAAGCTGACATAAAAGGGGCTTCATCCTGATGGCCTCGCACCGAGAAGCGCTGGAAGCTATGCGTGGTATGAATGGTCGTATTATCGAGTCAGTCAAGCGGGTGGCCGCTTTGGGTGCGACTCAAGCTGATTCCTCAGGGGATCCAGGATGGACGTGTCATGGGCGCTGGTGCAGCGAGAAGCAAGGCATTTTGGTGCAGTTGAGCTTACCACAGCCGATAGGCGGTCTTTGTGTATGGCAACCAGCTGACATACCCAGGTATCGGAGCGATGCCTAACCGGGTCATCCATCCGCCGGTTCATCCCATCCGGCGCGAGGTCCTACCTGCGGTCGACGCAGCCGTTATCGCTGAAGGACTGGTGAGCTTACACGATTGGACCATCTCGCTCCCCACTAGTCCAGCTGACACTCCAGGACCCCGAGTTCTTCCCTTCCGCCAACCTCATCCGAGAGCTCTTCTCCACTTTTGGCCCCATCATGCAAGCCTCCATACTCACCTCTTCACCCGATCTCGGCCTCACCGCGCTCATCCAGTTCGAGCACGCCACGTCGGCCGACCTCCTCATTCAGGCGAGCGGGATGGTCGTTGGGTCGAAGCGCATCCATGTTCGGCCCTTCCAGCGCCAACACCACCAACCGGCTCAGCTCCAGTATCAGCCGTATCAGCTCCCTCAAGAAGCCTACCCGGGCGCTCCTCAAGCTCGATACTTCTCCGACCCGCCAACTTCAGCTGGTCGACCTTTCCAGCCGGTGTCGCTTCATCAAGCAACCTCGTTCGACCCCTTTGGCGCCGCCGGCCTCGCAGCGGATCTTCAGGCAGCTACGGAACGACTCGCCAAGTCTCGCTTGAACGCAGCTTCGTCCCCTTTCGTCCCTACTTTCGGGCAAGACCAGCCCCGAACCCTCGACCAGCAAGACCCGTACCCACTCCACCGGCTCGAGCAGAAGACACCTAGCCCTCGTACCGTCCCCGCTGGCGCCGATATCAAGTCCCCCCATTCTGCTTCTCACAGTTCATCCACCAAAATCTCGTCCTCCACCTCGTCCGGTAGCGGTACGCAGCACGGCTCTCGGTCCAGCAAGACCCGCGATACCTCCGATACTACCGCCAAGGACGAATCAACCTCAGCGGAGGATGCAGCCTTGGCCAAGGCTGGCAGGTTCTCGATGGGGGAGATCCCGGTGATGAGTAGAATGCACGAGAGGTGGTTGAAGGCGAGTATCGGGAAGGATGATCATTGGGTCAAGAGCGCTGCATGGTGTGAGCTGACCATTACCATCGACCGTCCGATGTGCGGTAGTGAGCACAGCTGATCACTCAGAGAGCATGAAGACAACTTCCCTCCCTCCCTCCGATATCCTCCCTGTTCATATCGCGATTACTCCATATCCCAACCTCACGACCTATGCGGAACGAAACGTACGACTCGAAACGACCCACCCTCTTATGCCCTGCCATGTCTTGCGCTTGATACCGGCGCTATAACGACCTTTCCGCACTCGCCCGCGATCCTCACTCTGTACATTGGCGGTCCCGCTCCCGCTCTTCTAGATACCCAGCCTCACCGCATGTGCCTTACTGTGCCATACCACTCTACCCGCTCTCCCCCTACTCTACCCTCTTCTGCGATACCTCACTTCGATTTCGAGTTCCCCGGGACCACTCCACTACTCCTCCACCTTATCATCCGGTTGCCCCATCCCCATCCACCCGCCCCACTCTCGCTCTTCCTCCATACGGTGCACCCGCTCGCCCTCCTCGCTACCCCGCTTCTGCGCTTGCTATCGCCATTCCCATCAGTCTCGACTACCCCATGCGCTCCTCGCCTGTACATCCCCGCATCACTCGCCAACGCCCGCCCGCCCGACCTGGAGGGCAAGATTGGTAGATACACATATACTACACTTATGCATCATGTCTCGGTCGTTGTCTACCTATAGTGCTAGCTATCGTCTCTCGCTCGATGTCATGGTATGCGGAGTTGAGGAGGCCGGATAATTATCGCCCGAACTACACTGATCAGCTGCTGTTTTGATATCTGATGCCCTTAATCGCTCCCAGCCCGCCTTCTTGCCGCCTTGAATCCCTTCCGTCGCGTCCTCATCGTTGCCGATCACCAGACAGATCACCACACTTCCTCGCTCTTCAAGTCCGGCCCCGAGATCAGACCAGTCTAGACTTCCCGTTGCTTTCCTTTCCGTCTTGCCATTCCTATCCAGAGCTCTTTGATCCTGATCTCTTGATCTCCTGATCCCCCCAATCCGTTACGGCCCCAAACTCCAATCAACGCAGCTTATCCCCATCCTCCCCATCGTCACCATACAGAAGAGACATCCAAGGACTCACCAGCCAATCTGCCAATCTCCCACTGACGCCCCCGCCTGCCCCACCAGCGCCCGCCGCCCCTTCATCCTCCCACTCTCCCTGCCTCTTCTCCCCCTTCTCCCTGATCACATTCCGCTTCTCAACAGTCATCGGTCTCCCTTCTCCTCTATATCCACCCACCTCCATTCCCCCACCTCCCCCTTGTCCTTGTCCCCCATGTCCAACCCCTTCCCCACCCCCATTGGCACCACCCCATCCCGATCCAGCCGTCGTAGAAACCCCCTCCGCGACCCTCACGCCAATCATATACTTTCCACCTAAAACCTCACCGTGCCGACGCAAGGCGTACGCGGCGGAAACGGGCGAATTGTACGTGACGACCCACCAGTTCGTGCCGTCCGGTCCGGGGACGTAGGAGGAGACGGCGCCGATGGAGGAGAGGTAGGGCTCGAGTGTGGGCAGAAGGTGGGAAGGGGGACCAAAGATCAGGAGTTGGGTAGTTGTGGGGGATGCAGTGAGTGAGGGGGGTGTAGGGAGTCTGCGGGTCAGCGGGGACAACGGGGCGATGCGGCGGCCAGAGAAAGAGACGACGAGGAGGGAAGGAGATAGGTGATGATGGGGCATCGGAGGGATGGGTTGGGCTGATGGGAATTGTGGGGTAGCTGAAGTGGAGACGATATGAAATGGGATGTAGTTTAGACAGAGGCAGTGGAAAGTCCGGCAAGAAATTCCGGCACCACTCCGCTCCTCCCGCTCCTGCAGCTTCCCTCGCTCTCGCTACGCCTCGCCTCGCTTCCTCGCTGCATTGCGATCAAGTACGACCTGGACTTACTGGTTACTAGCTGCCATGGTAGCTGCGAAGCCTCGGACTGGCGAGTCGCTCGTATCTCGTAGTGAAGCTGTAGGGGGCATGTCCTCGTCGATGACTTGCTGGGTCATTTGTTTCCGGCGAGAATCGCGGGGACTAGCGGCGCTAGATGTCAGCTATACACAGAGTCTATGACAAGAGCGGAGAAGAGGGATAATAGGGCGAAGACTCATGGGATAGAGTAAGGGGTGATGAATAGGAAGATGGGCGGGAGGGAACAAGAGATATCCGCCCATCCTGATTTACACCGTACCTCCCATACAACCCCTTTCCTTCTCTATCTTGTTCCACTGTGACTCACCTTTCACCTCCAAACCTCCCCGTCGGACTCCTTCCCGCCCTCGCGCCCGCCGGGGGACTAGCCACCGCCTCCCCACCCCTCCCACCCGTCCCCTGCCCACTCCCACCTGGACTCATCCCCCCTCCTCCTCCTCCTCCTCCCATCCCGCCCGTTTCCCTCCCGCCCGTATGCCCGCTACTCCCCATGACCAGCTTGCCTGCTGGACTGGCCGCAAAGCTGGGCGCGAACCTGATATTCTCTGCCATCCTCGCGTCTTCCGGATCGAGCTCATCGGCGATGTTGAACCGGGTCGAGCGGTGTTGCGAATACTGGAGTGGTCTGGTAGGAGTGAAGGGCCCGCCTGCGCCCATGGGCGTTGAGCCTGAGGGTGTGGCTGCTGCTTGCCACCAGTCTGACATTGTGTATGCAGCGATGGGAGGAAGTGATTGTCAAGTTGTTGCTGTCTTTGGCTTTGTCTTTGCAGAGTTGACGCGCCTAAAAATGCCACGTCATGCAAATACAGCCGGTCCACTCGAGTAGCCGCAATGTCCACCCAAGTCACAGCGACAACTTTACATCGCTCTGGCCTGCATCAGGATACACATGGAAGCAGGTAAGGCTGTAATCTACTGATCCTACTGATAGTGTACTGATAACGGATCAGGATGAGCCAAGTGGAGCCGCTGTACCCCGCGGACGGCCTGCTAGCGGAGGATCATACCAGGCCATCCCTCTTTGAGCTGCTTGCGGAGGAGCAGCTTAGGGATGTTCTGCATCCTGTAGTCCGATATGTCTTATCGGTGAGCTTACAGCCTCCATACCATCTATAGACTGAAGGTGTGCAAGTAGCTGACCCGCTTAGTACCTCGCCCAAAACTACCCTCGGTACTTCCTAAGAGTGCTCAACCATCACGAAGAGGTCTTTGCGGGCCTGCTGCTCTTGGTCGAGCGATATCACCTGAAGAGGCACAGTGAGCTTTCCTTACTGCCTCGATGGTGATGCGAGAAACAGCTGACACATCAGACGCATCCCTCTCTGAGCACTTCTACGGTCTCCGCCTTGCCCCAGTGAATGGTATCCCCACCCCAAGGCTGGACGCGCTGGATGGGTCAAGACCACCTCGCGGACTGAGCAAGAAGCAGCGGTGGGGTATGCTACTCATCCTAGTATGTGATCTCCTCTCTCTGCTTACGTCCACGAAGCTACACCTCTAGTACAGCCAGCTGACGTTGCAGGTTGGAATGCCGTACCTCCGCGCGCGAGCTCAAGACTACTACGAGCGCCTAGGCGGGGCACGGAACGCCGAGGATGGAGCCGAGCCAGAGATCGTGGCCGTCAGCAGGGTGAGCTTCCTTTCTTCGCCCATACCCTCTCCATCTACCTTGCCGTCCCGCCCGCTAGTCGGAACCCCTCCCTGCTCGTGCGGAGTCGTCCACTCTGGCGGAATCGTCGTCGTCGTCCTCAGCGGTATGCGTAATTGAGCTGAGACCGCAGAAGCAACGCCTCTTCAAGTTCCTGTATCCATATGTCAACCTCGCTTTCGATATATCGCTACTTGGGTACGATATCGCCTACCTCTTCGACCTTTCCAGCGACTATCGGCCTTGGCACCGCGCGCTGGGTCTGCGCATCCGACGTAGAGGTGAGGAGGACGAGTCTGTGAGTCTCGCACTACCCGGCATCTCCCTATCACACATTCCGCTCTCTTGCGCCTCAGCGGATCTTTCCTACCTCTTAGCTTGAGCTGACCCCTTAGCCACCCTCCTCATCCCCCAGCCTCCTCTCCCGGCTCCCACCCCTCCTCCCACCCCTCCTCCTCCTCCTCAAGCTCTCACAGTGGTGGTACTCACCCACCTCCCCTCGACTCCTCCGCCAATCCACCTCGTCCTCCTTCTCCGGCGGTCTCTCGGCGTCTTCCGCCCAGATCCACGCGGGCATCCTCCCGCCTGCAAAACTGCCCATCCTGCCCGGGGCACATAAGAGCCATCTCGGGAGTCTGTCTCCTGGGCCCGAGGACTCCGGACCGGACTCGGAACCGGACGATGAAACGACGACACCCCGAGACGACAAAGCAGGCGGAGGAGGGTGGGCCGTACAGATCCCGACAGAGTCGTATGGTCTTTGCCCGATCTGCGGCCAGAAATGGCAGAACCCGGCTGTACTCCCGAGTGGATGGGTCTTTTGTTGGCGGTGTGGATGGGAGGCGGTAGAGGGAGAGACGGATGGGAGTGACAGCGAGGGCGAGGATGAGGTTGGGCTTGGTGGGCTTGATGCGAAAGGCGAGGTGAAGAAGGTTGAGGGTGAAGGTGGGGACGAAAGGGATGAGGGGTCAGAGACCGGCTCAGCGAGGTCGACAGAGCTGGAGATGGGAGATATCGGGGATGAGGGGGTGAGCTATCAGTCGACAAATGGGCAAGGCGGCAGAAAGGGGCGGAAAGAGAAGAGGGGACTGAGAAGAAGGGGAAAGTGCCCGATCACGGGGGTTCATGTGGGAGAGGGGCAGCTCAGGCGGGTGCTGGTATAGCGAAGATAAGGCCAGGGGGTCGTGTCATTCTGCAACGTGGTGCTGGTGAGTGATCCGCAGCTACATCGCTTCTGCTTGACGTTTCTCGGCAGCGGAGCTGGAAGCTGATCCCTACAGCCAATCAAACACTTCATTCATGGTCATCTACCGACCCGGCGGCCAACCATCCTCGGTTCAGCTCCGATGCTGGTCTTGACACAACGACGCCCCTTCGCTCCCTTCACGCTCGGTCTACTTGGCGTTCTCGGTATAGCATCAGACCATGCATCAGTCGTCATCCCGGTCTGAGGTCAGCCAAGCTCGTTTAAAGCGGCATCGGCCCTCGATGTCCTCGTCGACCATCTCGCCTCGCATCACCATGCCGATTAGACCACGTACGACAGCTGGGCAGGCGGAATCTTGCACGTCGGGTATCAGCGTCGGGTCTATCAGCGTCGCCGAGCGAACGTCAGTGGTACAGCTCGACCAGTACCAGCTCCCAGATCAGCGGGGACAGGCGGAGTATTCTATACAGATGCATCAACCGTATCACTGAGCGAACTAATCTCAAGTACAAGCTGACCACCCTCTCGTACATGTGCTGATCGTTACTGATGACGTCCCTCGGATAGCTGGTACATCGCTCCATCTCTCGTCTTCCCGCCGGCACGCTCGACTGAGATGGAAAGGCGATCACTCCGAGTCGGAGAGAGAAGGGGAGGAGGGGGCATAGATGATGGTCGTACGGCGGAAGGAGATCTGAGGGGTCAGCTTGGGGTCTTGACGAGCAGGAGGAGGAGGAGCAGGGGAAGAAGAGCGGGAATGCCGCTTGGGCATGGTAGGTGAGAACAGTGGAGGTTTGGGTGAGGAGAGAGAGGGGGACAGTGGATATGGAGAGCAACAGGGAAGGGGCGATAATAACGGAGACAAGAGGATAGCTCACCTTCCAGTCGTCCTCGTCGTGGCCATAGTGGTGTACGCCGACGAGCTCAAACTGGATTATCAGCGCAGCACTCTTACGCTACACGCTATTGAACGAGGGGGAGTTCGAGATGACGGACAGGGCTCGGGGACAGGTATGGATGGAGAGCAGAAGACATACTCACCCTGGCGTCCCGCTGCATGGCTTTGATAAGCTCCGTGGACTCCTGGATGGGTACGGTCAAGTCTCGGCCGGACGAGAGACGGATGTTGCCAGCGGACCAGAGGTGGAGGGTCGAGTGGGGCTGGGGGTCAGCTCTGGCATTTGACAGTAGGACGGGCGATTGAGGCAGAGGATGATGAGGAAGAAGACGCAGGATGAGGTGTATGGGAGGTAGCGCAGAGAGAGAGAAGGATGGGGAAGAGGGGAGCATAGGGACCATTAAACACTCACATCCTGGGCAGCCAACCGATCGATGAGATCATCCGCGGTCCGGGAGTAGACGCTGGAGGTGGACGAGACGGACGAGGCAGAGGACATGCTCATGGACCGAGGGAGAGTGGCGAGGAGGGCAGGGGTGGGGCCGCTGAAGGTGGTGTTGGAGGTGGACATCTTGCTGCGTGCTGTTGTGGAGTAGGGGGCTGATTGGTGGAGTGGAGTGGTTGGTGGTGGGCTTGAAGGGATAGCTGGCGGTGAGCGAGATGAGTGAGACGAGTGAGATGGAACAGGGGGAAGAGATAGACCCACCTTATATATCCCAGCTCTATTCACCGCCTCACGACCCCTCCACCCCATCCTGTACAGGCCGGACATCCGGTCTCCCCGTCCGAGCTCCAGCGTAGGGGCAGGCAGTCATCCGCCTAGTCCCCTGAAACACATCCACATCCTTATCGCCCTCTCTCCCTCTCTCCCTCACTACCCCGCCCTGAGGTCCCCGATCGGTGCAGCGAGGCCGGCCAGTGCCTCCCATCCTTCCTCCCGTCCTAGCCCGTCCACACACGTAGATCGAACGTGCTAGTGCAGAGCTGTGTGGTGAGGAGGCATGTGATAGCCCTGTCGTAGGGATAAGCTTAGCTGGATTGACTGGAATGACGTGGGGCGAGGGCAAAGGTACACCTGCAGGGCGAGAGATATGCGGAGAGGCGGGGCCTGCTGATGTGTCTGAGGGAGTGACAGCGTGTGCGGGGCGGACTAGAAGCGACATGTGACCGATCGGTCGGAGGCATGAGCTGGCGAGAGAGGATATGGTTGACCCTCCGAGGGCGGGTCAGAGCGATGGGATCGGACTTGCAGGAGTACTGGATCTACCCCGGCCGGAGCAAGGCGGGCAGGGCGGGGAGAGCAAAGGGCAAGGAGGTCATGTGGTCGAGCTAGTTAGAGTCTAATTCCAGTAAAGGCAGATGAGAGGCATAGCATGCAGATGATAGCTTTGCACCCCGTTTGAGAGGATTGCGCCGGTACTATCGGGGCTCGCGACCGGAGATAGATGGATAAGGATGCGAGGGAGGGAGGGGACAAGGTTTCATCCACACCGAGAGTGTTTCAGCGTTGTCCGAGGTTGTTCCGTCGCCACCCAACTGAAGTGCGTCTACTGGCTGAGCAGGTCGAGAGCATGGTGCAGCTAGGCATAGCTGTTGCTGACTGGAAGCGCGCCTTCCCGGTAGGGAAACGAGATAGACCAGATGCGAAGCTCAGAACGGATCGAGTCGGGCACACCGTCCGCAGCGCCGCAGCGCAGTCAGTCACCTTACTCACCAGGCCGCGGTCTATGGTACACGTTACTTGATTTAGCTTACTGTACATACAGGTCTACGCTCGTCTTTCATGATCCCCTCGGACACCCGACCTTGCCTCACCCGTCCCGCCCCAGGTGATCCCCTCCAGTCCCGATCTGCCGTCCACGGCCGCCTCGGTTCCCCTCCACTTCGGTTCCCATCCACTTCTATTCCGCCCGATGTCCATGACTCCCGTCCCAACACATATCCCTACCCGTCTCCGTCTCCCTATCGATCCCACGCGCCCAGCCGCCAGACGATGCGCACTATGGGTCCTCCCTGATACCCAAGCGCTGCTTCTCCGCTGCGAGCGCAATCTCCCTGGCGCGGATCTCGGACTTGGCCATTGCGGATGCCTGTTGTTTGGATGGGTGGTGGAAGAGGACTGCAGAGTTAGCTAGAATATCAAGCAGGATGTGAGGAGGTGGGGCAGACGAGGAAACAGGACGGGAAAGATCAAAGTGGAGGGACGAATGAGGATAGGGTGACTTAGTATAGTGTGTGAGTGGATCAGAGGGGGAAGAAGGCAGATAGGCAGGAGAATGAAGAGTACGGGAAGCGGAGGGAGTAGAGTAGAAGACGATTCCAGTGTGATTGATGATACCCCCTTCCTCCTCTGCCTCGGTACCCATAGGCAGATCCCATCTTAGACTGATAGCTCGTACCAACTCGAGTCGGATAGTCGTCCACCCCTCCGCCTCCTCCTCAGACGGCACAGCCCTGTCTCTCCACCCAATACACCCAGTTCACTGACACGAAGTTCTCCACCGCGCCCATCCGACAGCTCGATACCGGAATCAACGGTTCCAGCACGCGTTCTTTCCTCCAGAACCTGGCCCTTTCCAGCCCCAGCTCACGGCCTGCCTGCCTCCCCGCCAGCCCGCCTTCCTTCGCCAGTCCACATTCGGCCACTTGTATGCGCTCGCGCCTAGAACCCGACATACCCCACCGAGCCACACCGCCAGTACTCACCGACGATATACCGCTCCATTAAGTGAAATCCATTCAAATGCGTCATTGCCTCCCGCGCATCGTCCGGACTCTCATACACCACATACGCCGTCCCCTTTGTCTTGAGGGTGGAGTCTGTACCGAGGCGGACTTGACGAATAGGACCGTACTTGCCGAAGAGGTCGTATATGTCTGCGCCGGTGATGTTGAAGTTGCTGCAAGTCAGCGAGAGTCAGTGAAGTGAGGGCTGGAATCAGAGGAGACGTACAGGTTCTTGATACTGCAAAGTCAGCATATGCCCGCTCTAAATTGGTACAGGACACCTCAGAAGATACTGGAGAAGACGGGATACTCACAACAAGGCTCGTTGAGCGGCAGCATCGGTCGGCCGCTGCATGATGGCTAGCTCGGACCCGGGCGGGTACCTCTAGACTGGGCGATGCTAGAGCTGCGATTCTTTCGAGCAGACCGATATGACGAGCTTAATTGCTCGTTCTGTCGTGTTGTACAGATATGCAGTACAGGTATAGCTGTTATGAAGCGAGGAAGATGAAGGTATAGACGAAAGGAGTAGACGGTGGAGTTGGGTGGCAAATCGATAGGAGGGCTAGGCTTGCGGCTATCGCCGGATAGGCATCCCACATCACGAGCCTATCGGGCTCGGTTGACCTGATGCCGCGCGCCTACACGCCCTGCTGGACGAAAATCTCTCACCTGAACTTTGCTTTGACTCTTTCCTCAGCCATAGCTACTGCTATACACTCACGCACTATGGCAACACTGACTACCCTCCCACTCACCCTGCCTGCTCTCCCATCGGGCTACTCTGCGCCCTCGTCGTCAGGTCTCTCCAAGCCCAGCTCGGCCCACACTTACCCGGCCGGTCCTTCCTTCCTCTCGTCCGCTCGGCGTCAACTCCTCCAGCGCTCCTTTGCAGAGGATGACAAGCTCGTCCTAGCTCAGAGGAAGAAGGAGGCGGAAGAGGCGTCCAAAGTAGGGGGAGAAGAGCAGTACCCCGGACTTGGTGAAGAAGAGGAGGATAAAGCGACATTGGCGCAGGATCCCAAAGAGTGGAAGAAGCAGGACCACTATGCGGTCCTCGGATTGGGGAATTTGAGGTACAAGGCGACGGATGATCACATCAAGGTGGCTCGTGAGTTGATTCCTTAGATTGAAGGGCTCAGGATGAGGAGGAGGGAGAGAAGGGAGGGAAGAGCGGACCGGTCATCCTGCACAGAGGGCCTTCAGTCTGACCACCGCTGTGATCGTATCCCTATCTTCCTTCTCCTCTATACCTTCCCGGCCGCTGCTATCTCTATCATCGTCTCTGGCCTCCTATCCTGCATATCTCTACCAGCCTTTTGCTCAGCTGACTCCCAGACCGCCGCAAGGTTCTCCGTCACCACCCGGACAAGAAGGCCGCCTCGGGCTCCAACGACGACGGCTTCTTCAAGTGCATCCAGAAGGGTGAGTCCAGTTCTGCTACATTCTTTCCGTGCTGTGTCGGATATGGGAGAAGGATCAGGTTGTATCGGAGAGCTCTTTGGCGGATGCCTTGGCTGGTACCGTACGCTCGTACTCCGTCTGCTGCGCTGGGATATCACTCAACCTTCATCCCGCTACCTACCTCCGACCCCACTCTCACCCCTCATTGCAGCTTCTCCTCTCTATCATAAAGATCCCCCGCTGACCCGCAGCCCACGAGACCCTCACCAACCCCGAGCGCCGACGCCAATTCGACTCGGTCGACGAAGCCATCGAGGACTCGGTCCCCAACCCCGCGTCCATCCCCGCTGGCAAGTACTGCGCCACCCTCGCGCCCGTCTTTGCGCGCGAGGCCCGCTTCTCCAAGGTCCAGCCCGTCCCCGGCTTTGGCGGCGAGGATGCGAGCAAGAAGGAGGTCGAGGGGTTCTACGACTTTTGGTACAACTTTGATTCGTGGAGGAGCTTTGAGTGGCACGATAAGGAGGTGGATGAGGATAGCACCAAGTGAGTTTGTGTTCTTCTCGGTGGCTATTGGCCTGCTACACTGCGTCTCCCTTCTCCTCTCGTCCTCCCGTTTCCTATCTTGCTCTGTCTCACCTAAGCATCATCCTCTCTGTCCCGACCGGAGACCACCCGTACCTTACTCTCAGCTCTATGTTGTCCTCTCTCCTCCCCGTTCTGCCTTGTTCTTTTGCTCTATCCCTTGTATATCAACCTCTCTGCGTGTCAACTGTACCTCCGCACTGCGTCTTCTCATTGCACCTCATCGTCATCTGATCCCTCCCTTCGGCTCAGACTCTGCCGCATCACCTGCTCCTCATCCCCTCCGTTTCCGAACATTAAACACCCGCACCATCCCCTCGGCTCTATGTCGGCCTCTCACCTCCCCCTTTTACCTCGATCTTTTGCTCAGTCTCTGGCATCTCACCTCATCCTACGTCTCCTCATACGCTTTTGCTGCTGTTCTGACCGAGACCCAAGCTGACACCACAGCCGCGACAACAAGCGCTTCACCGAAAAGAAGAACAAGTCGGAGCGTACCCGCCGGAAGAAGGAGGACAACACCCGTCTCCGCGAGCTGGTCGACAGCGTCCTCGCCAACGACCCCCGTATCAAGCGTATCAAGGCGGAAGAGAAGGCCGCTCGGGATGCCAAGAAGAAGGGCGGGGCAGCTGCGGCCAAGGGGCCCAGCGCGGCGGATAAGAAGGCTGAGGAGGACAAGAAGGCCAAGGAGGAGGCGGCAAAGAAGGCTGCTGCGACGCCAGAGTTGAGCAAGGCCGAGAAGGAGGCTCAGAAGAAGGCCAAGGAGGCGGCCAGGAAGAATTTGAAGAAGTGGAAGAAGGTGAGTTGGTCCTTCTTGATTGACTCCCATACATCTGCCCCGTACCATCCCACATACTCCACCCCGTGCTTGTCACTCCATCTCTCCGAACCAGCTCGAGCTATAGCTGACCCTCCAGTCCATCCAGGCCGTCATCGCCGCTTCCAACTACTTCCTCCCTGCCATCACCGCCCCCTCCGCCGCTCAGATCGACGCCCACCTCACCGAGCTCGACACCCTCTGCGACCTCCTCGAGCCGGAGGAAGTCAAGGACTTGAAGGAGAAGGTGGAGGCTGCGGGACCCGGAGAGGGAGCCAAGACGGAGTTGAAGGCGAGGGTGGTCGGATTGGGGCAGAAGGCCGACGGGAAGTTTGTCGAGTTCACCAAGGACCCGTTGGGTGCTTGAGCGAGAGTAGATGTAGATCTAGATTAGATATGATGGGTGCTTCTCTGACTATAGCCTGTACTGCAGGATCCGAGAGACCTTGGTCAGTGAGGATGCCTGTAAGAGGGACACAAGGACAGGGTGGACAAGTCGGAATCACCCCTTCCGGCAGCCGGAGAGTTTCAAGTTTCCACCCCTACTTTTCACTCGATTCGCAAGGTATCCGTTCTACTTGGACATCTCTGTCCCGCTTCCCTGCTTGACTAGCAGGCGATAGGCTTCTGAAAAGACCTCGTCAGTCATGCTCGACACCCACTCACCCACCCACACCCTTAGCTTCAGTGCGATGGCAGTAAGCAACTACCTTCGGACCTCGGCTCGCTTCCTCGAGCAGCTGGCTGTGATTATTCACCTGTCATGCGGCTTAGGGGTGATTGATGTGCATACTTATTGCTATGAGATACAAGTGTTTCTATCAAGTTAGCTACTCACCACCCCTTCTACCCTCCAACCTCCCACATCTTCGCCCTGCTCCTCAACAGTCCCAGCGCCATCCTCCTGAGCATGTACTCCCAAGCTCCGTCCGATACCGCCTCCTTCCATGGGTTAGGGGGCCTGGGGTGATTGATGTGCATACTTATTGCTATGAGATACAAGTGTTTCTATCAAGTTAGCTACTCACCACCCCTTCTACCCTCCAACCTCCCACATCTTCGCCCTGCTCCTCAACAGTCCCAGCGCCATCCTCCTGAGCATGTACTCCCAAGCTCCGTCCGATACCGCCTCCTTCCATTCCATCATCCTTCCCATCGTCCCCTTCTCCACCAAACCGCCCGCCGAGAACACCAACGGTGAGAATCTCCCCATCCCTCCAGCTGCCGCCTTCGCCGTCTCTGCGTCCACCGTGAACAGGTACCGCTGCATCTGCCACATGGTCTTGTCCCATGGATTAGCATCTGCGGGCGGCGCCTCCGTCAACCTGCCCGCCCTCATCTGCCCGACCGACTTGTAGACCTTGTCGCCGAGGATAGAGTACACCTTGACGTCATGCTCCGTCGTGGCGTTCCCTAGCCCGTCCGATCCCCAAACGAGCAGGTCGTTGCGCCGCTGGGACCCGTGGTCGGTCTTAGGGGTGATTGATGTGCATACTTATTGCTATGAGATACAAGTGTTTCTATCAAGTTAGCTACTCACCACCCCTTCTACCCTCCAACCTCCCACATCTTCGCCCTGCTCCTCAACAGTCCCAGCGCCATCCTCCTGAGCATGTACTCCCAAGCTCCGTCCGATACCGCCTCCTTCCATTCCATCATCCTTCCCATCGTCCCCTTCTCCACCAAACCGCCCGCCGAGAACACCAACGGTGAGAATCTCCCCATCCCTCCAGCTGCCGCCTTCGCCGTCTTAGGGGTTAGGGGGTTAGGGGTTAGGGGTTAGGGGGTTAGGGGGTTAGGGGTTAGGGGGTTAGGGGGTTAGGGGGTTAGGGGTTAGGGGGTTCGGGGGTTAGGGGTTAGGGGGTTACCTCTCTCTCTCTCTCTCCGGGCTCATAGTAGGGACGAAAAAGAGGTACGCCTATCAGGCAGCCCTTCTCACAGCTCGTTTCCCCCAAAAGAACAATCCGACGAGTGTGTCGCCCGCTCGCCCGGGGTGCTCGAAAAAAAAGACTGCATACCTCCGAAGCGACCTACTTCGATAGAGTCAGCAACCTGATTACTCCAGGGATTCACGATGTCCGCCACCCGTGCTTATCAGGCAGAAAAAGCCCAAGGATGCCAAGGCATTCTTGACCTGACTTCTTGATGGGTGGTGTGTCGCCGCTGTCGCCAAGACTCGCCCGCTGCCCCCATGGAGCCGCATCAAGCTCTTGGTCCAGAACCAGGATGAGATATGTGAGCTCTTTCGTCCTTGCCCTAGCTTTCCTGCCTGGCGCTGACAATGCAGGATTCAAGCAGGGCCGTCTTCGACTACCCCTTACAAGGGTTATCGGTGACTGCTTCGGCCGAACCTACCGTGAGGAGGGTATGGCTGCGCTCTGGCGTGGTAACACCGCCAACGTCATCCGTTTACTTCCCCACCCAGGTCCCCTTGAACTTCGCCTTCAAGGACTACTTCAAGTCCCTCTTCGGCTTCAGGAAGCAGGATGGTTACTGGAAGTGGTTCGGTGGTAACATCGCCTCCGTGAGTCTTGTTTTTCGCGGGGTTTTTAGGAATGTGGCCTGACTTTCAGGGTGGTGCCGCCGGTGCGACTTCGCCTCCTCTTCGTCTACTCTCTCGACTACGCCCGTACCCCGTCTTGCCACGACAACAAGTCCGCCACCAAGGGCGGTTCCCGCCAATTCAACGGTTTGGTCGATGTTCCTACCGCAAGACCCTCGCTTCCGACGGTATTGCCGGTCTTTACCGTGGTTTCGTCCCGTCCCGTTTGTTGGTATCATTGTCTACCGTGGTCTCTAC